>NC_088399.1:42708919-43378919 GCF_034236695.1 Oncorhynchus nerka
TTTAAAGGGATACTTTGGGTTTGGAACTTGGTAATGTACACTAATAGAGACCCACAGACTCCCAGTCACTGCGCTAACGCTAGTTAGCATTGGCTCACAAAACTTCCTCTAAGGTCCTTCCTATTGGACACGGAGACATACAAAAAATGGTATCCACAAGTTCATCTGACTCTGGGGAAGTAGATTTTTGCCAAAATTAAACTAGAGGCATGTGAGAACCTGTATGAGTCAACTCAAACACGTAAATAAACCCATTACTAGACAAAGGATCCTTCAGCATAGGAGTCAGTCGTCTAAGGACAAAATACATTAACCAGCCCCTTTCTAGTCGACAGAGCTCAGAGGCTAAGAAGGATTGACATCAGCAGGGTCACCTGGAGGTTATGCAAACGGAACGAGCAACTGAAAAATTAAAGGCATGAGCTCACGAAAGCTGCACTCAGAGCATCAGGGCACAATTGGTAAGATCTGGAGAGGAGCTGTGAAGAGCCTGTGGGGAGACACACAGACACACACACACACACACACACACACACACACACACGGACACACGGACACACGGACACGGACACACACACACAGATAGGTATGCACACACACACATCCACACTCTGCTGGTATTAATGCAATGCATTCACTGCACTGACTCCACATTGCCTTCCACATGGCTAACAGACTTGCACACACACACACACACACACAAAACACATTCACACATCTATTCCCAGTGATTGAGTGCTCAGTGAAGTGAGAAGTGAGGGATACAGACAGAACCTCTACAGATGCACAGATATACACTCCCATGGACAGATGACAGACAGATAAGGCATACACACATACATACACACACACACACACCACACACACACACACACACACACACCGTGCTCCCTGTGATTGAATGCTCAGTGGAGTGTAAGGTGCAAGCTGCACTCTGTGTTGTTGGGCAGGGTCAAGGGGCTGGGTGCTCCATGCACTCCATCTCTCCAAGGTTACCTGCCCAATTACAAGCACTGTCAGTACGCACCACTGGAAGAGCCAACCACACACTGTGATAGGCTGGACACACAGAGGGGGTGGATCTCTGAGGGGAAGGGGCTATAAATGGGGAATGATAGGGACCCCCCCCCCCGCTTTTCCATAAATACACACAACATTAATCTAACACACAAAACAAACTGCAACACCTCTAGAGTAGACATGCCATTGTGCTACCTATCATATGTGCTATGTGCTATGTGATATGAGCTATGTGCTATGTGATGTGATATGTGCTATGTGATATGATATGTGATATGTGCTATGATATGTGCTATGTGCTATGTGCTATGATATGTGATATGTGATATGATATGTGATATGTGCTATGTGCTATGATATGTGATATGATGTGTGATATGTGCTATGTGATATGTGCTATGATATGTGCTATGTGCTATGTGCTATGTGATATGATATGTGCTATGTGATATGATATGTGCTATGTGCTATGCGATGTGATATGTGATATGTGCTATGTGATATGATATGTGCTATGATATGTGATATGTGCTATGTGCTATGATATGTGATATGATGTGTGATATGTGCTATGTGATATGATATGTGCTATGTGATATATGATATGTGATATATGATATGTAATATGTGATGTGCTATGTGATATGATATGTGATATGTGCTATGTGATATGATATGTGATATGTGCTATGTGATATGTGCTATGTGATATGATATGTGCTATGATATGTGATATGTGCTATGTGATATGATATGTGATATGTGCTATGATATGTGATATGTGCTATGTGATATGATATGTGCTATGATATGTGCTATGTGATATATGATATGTAATATGTGATGTGCTATGTGATATGTGATATGATATGTGCTATGTGATATGATATGTGATATGTGCTATGTGCTATGATATGTGATATGTGATATGTGATATGATATGTGATATGTGATATGTGATATGTGCTATGATATGTGATATGTGCTATGTGATGTGATATGATGTGACAGTGATGATTCTGTATCCCTTTGTTAGGATGTTGTTTTGCCTGTGTCTTCAGAAAGCATTCCCACCCCTTGACTTTTTCCAAATTGTGTTGTGTTACGGCCTGAATGAAACATTCATTACATTTAGATTGTGTCACTGATCGACACGACACCCCATCATGTCAAAGTGGATTTATGCTTGAAGACATTTTTACAAATGAATACAAAATGAAAAGCTGAAATGTCTAGAGTCAATAAGTATTGAACCCCTTTGTTATGGCCTAAATAACTTCAGCAGTAATCAATTGCTTAACAAGTCAGATAATACATTGCATGTTTAACATGATTACTACCCCATCTTTCATTTGGTGGAGATTTGGTGGAGATCCCACAACACAATGTGGAAAAAGTCAAGGAGTGTGAATACTTCTTGAAGGCACTGCATATTATAATTCTGTCCAACTGTCAGACCAGGGACTCAACTGTCAGACCAGGGACACACCTGTCAGACCAGGGACTCAAAAGGCCTTGGAATAAATCGTTTTTTTTTCTCTCTCTAAAATATTAACTCAACAACCCTAAACTCATCAAGTCACCCGAGTCTCGTGGACCAACTCAGCATGCCACCAAAACTGGACACTTGGACTGTCCCTGGCAATTATCTTAAATGATGTTTACAAGTGGAAATTTTCACATTTTCAGAAGCATCCTGACACTTCAGACACCAAATGTACCTGCCTCGTTAAAACTCAAATTGAGGGAAATAAATATAAATAATAAACAGCTATTCAATTATTCCCGAATAAATTGAGTTAGACGGTCTCCCCGAGGCGTTGTCTGAGGAACATTTTGAGCGTAGCCCTGGGTAGGCTGTCAGTGTCGCAGTGTTTGCTTAACTCCTACTGTGTGTGTGCTTGTCATTGAGTGTTCTATTTGGACTTTCTGGAAATAACCCCCAGAATTGTTCCCTTTTCCATTCCGCATAAGGCTTACGCAACCCCCCTTGGTAATACCAGAGAGAAATAAACTTTGTGTTGTCAGAAGTGGGTAAGCTGGGGTTTTTCCTTCTATCTTCAGAGTCCGTTTGAGTTTAGAGAAGGGGGGGGGGAGTTGTCATTGCTACTAGGACTTGGCTCATCCTGCCTCAGTGTATTTCAGCTGCTGCCAACTGCCCAGTGTGATGGTTCCTCTGTGTGTTCCTCTCTGTGTCTCACCAGAACTGTGGTTTGTCTGTTAAGATGTGATTGATGCTGCCCAGATGCTGGGCTGAAAGTGTTCTGAAGTTGTTTTGCATCAGACGACGCCATTGAGACGGAGCGCCTGGGTTGGATGGCTAACCGATTCATTATTCAACTAGTAATTGAACTAGTAAAAAAAGTGTTTTTACTTGCTTCGTTGTTGGCTGGCACAAAGTGTGGCTGTCTCCAAAGTTCCATGGGCAAAGTCATCAATTAAAAGCTTATTTGAACTATTTTACAGCCCCTGTCCTTGTTGAACTAATTGCATTTCAATGAAATTGCAGGTGCAACTTCATTGATTTTAAAACATACCGTGTCTTGCCTGGACTGATGAAAGCAAACATCATTTAAGATAATTGAATGAAAAACAACCTTGAATATCTTTGAACCAGTCCTTTGAGTTAGTTAGCACAACACATATCTCTGTCTATGTTTCACTCATCGCTGCACTGCAAACATGTTATTTGATAGCATAAGAGCAGTGTAGATCGGATACACGGCTTTGGTGAAATGAGAAGGAAAGACAGGCCTCTCATTTAAATTTAATAGACAGGATCACATCAAGGTTGAAGTGAAGGATGAAAAACTAGCGGGAGGTGTGTGTGTGTGTGTGTGTGTCCTAGTGCTCTGCTTTCATCACAGCAGGTGCGTTTGTTTACTTGTAATGAATGACTACATGGGTAATTTTCACCTGTGTAAACGTGGCTCGGACCTCTTTCGTCTTCGCCCCTCAACCACACACATCCCCCTCAGTAGCATGAGACGCTATCTCACCATACCCGACGGTCTCAACACGACATCACAACAACTCACACTATAACTTCCTTGTGTCAAAATCCCTAGAGAACTGCACGTCAGGTAAGTAGCCATCCAAACGGAAAACTCCACCAAACAGAAGACTAGCATACAAAGTATGGTGAGAAACAGGCTAGTAAAAGCTGGCGAAATAACCCTCTCTGTTCAGTCAGTTCATTGTTCTGCTAGCTGGGTCAGACTGCTGAGTCCGGTTCAGAGGATGTCAGTGACTCATTCATTCGGCCCCCAGGGTCTCCTCTCTCCTCCTCTCATACTGTATATATTCCCCTTTCCCTCTGACTGTGTCCCTCTTTCTTTCTTTTATCCTTTCTTTCTAATGGTCCTGCTTGCTCCCTCTGTTGCTCTATCCTACAACAGCTGTGAGGCAGGGTTAGGGTTGAATGAGAACACACACACACACACACACACACACACACACGGATCTGCTACTGTTAGGCTTGAATGCGGCTGAGATGAGGGAGACACAGGGCTGTATTTTCCCATGCCAACAGTTGGCTGCTGGATAAGTCCATGACTGAGGAGAGAGACCTCTGCCGCCCCTTGTGTCCCTCGTCTGGCCCCTGGCCCAATGTCCCTGTCCACTCTCCTGCTGTGGCACTGAATGGACTGCCTGTGTATGTGTATGTGTGTGTATGTGTGTGCTATAATAGCCAATCACAGGAGGGGTTCTGCCATTCAGCCACCAGTCCCAACAACCGGCCCCCGGCCCCAGGATCTAGGCAAATCATCTGTCTTCAAACTGGGAGCTCCCCAGCCTCTCCCTGGGGAGGCTTGCTCCATTTCTCTTCTTCCTCCTATATTTATTCCAGTTTTATGAATGTGTGTCTGTCTCTCTTTTTCTCTCTGTTCTCTCCATGTCTTACTATCTCCTTCTCTTGTTTCTTTTCCACTCCCTCCCTTCCTCCGTCACTCCATACCCCTCTATGTCCATCCAGTCCCTGAGTTTGTAAAGAGCCTCCCCTGCAGAGGGAGTTGAAAGCATTCTGTCATCAGGGCCTTTTGAATAACTATCCCAATAAAGTCAACAACAGTGCCCCCCCAGCCTACCTCTTTTCCTCCATCCTCTCCATGCCGGCCCAGCGGCCCCCTCCCTTAGTGGTGATGAATGGGGCCATCAGGCAGGCCAGCTGCCCCGGAGGTGAGCAGGCTGCCCCCGCCGGGCGAAACGGCGGAAGAGGAGAGGGGGAGGAGTGGAGATGAGGGAGGATGGGAGGACAGGGTTGGGCCAACATGCCAAAGCGCACACTGGGCTGAAATTGGAAGGAAGAGGTGTAGTGGAAACAGAGGAGAGGGAGGGATGGGGAGAGGGCTGGCCGAACAGAGGGGTACAGGATACACACACAAACAGGTGCCAGTCCCAGCGCCAACAACTCAGCAGGCAATATGGATACACACACAATGTGTTTGTGCCCACTGTCCAAAGCTTCAGGCTTGTGACTTTCCATATAGAGCTACCTCATGACCCTTCCTCTTCTGAGCTTAGGGTGTCGACTGTTATTTTGGTTGATGCTTTCAGGTGAAATGTCATCATTCATCCCATCCCACACCATAGATGATCATGCATGCATATTCATTTTCTGTTAAGGTCAAATGGAATTAGATGTAAGAGACATGAGAGAAGTGTGTCTCAAATGTTCTGCATGAAACTATATATAGCATGCCTCAAAGCCTCAAGGTTCATAGTTAGGGCATGGACTCTACAAGGTGTCGAAAGCATTCCACAGCGATGCTGACCCATGTTGACTCCAACGCTTCCCACAGATGTGTCAAGTTGGCTGGATGTCCTTTGGATGGTGGACCATTCTTGATACACATGGGAAAACTCAGTGGTGCGCCTGGCACCTACTACCATACCCCGTTTAAAGGCACTTACATTTTTTGGGTCTTGCCCATTCACACTCTGAATGGAACACATAGACAATCCACGTCTCAATTGTTCTCCGGCTTAACATGTCTCCTCCCCTTCATCTACACTGATTGAAGTGGATTTAAGTGACATCAATAAAGAATCATAACTTTCACCTGGATTCACCTGGTCAGTCGATGTCATGGAAAGAGCAGGTGTTCTTAATGTTTTGTGCACTCAATGTGTACTCATAAACACTGCATGGAAATTCTTGTATAGCTACTGCCAACAGCTAGATGTCCAAGGTAGAGTGAAAGAGAAGGGAGCCAGAGAAGGCAAACAACGGATAATCAATGGGTAGGAAAATGCAGAATGGGTAGGAAAATGCAGAAATACTTTGGGGAAGAGAGGGAGGAAGAGGGAGAGGATATAGAGGACATTTCTTCCGCGCATCAATCTGAGACTAAAGGAAGGGAGGATGAAGTCAGGGATGAGAGAGTGCTATTGAACAGGGATGAGAGAGTGCTATTGAACACGGATGAGAGAGTGCTATTGAACAGGGATGTGCATCAAGCCTGCAAAAGCCATATGGCTGAGGCACTATGTACTATACAAAACACATCACAACACGAAGTCAGTCAAAACATTAGGGAAACAGGTGGGCCTTGATTTGTTTTTATTTGTCTTGGAGCTCCCGCTCCTCTCCCTGCCGGTGCAGCTAACAGACCAGACAATTCTCTACATAAAACATCTCTCTCCAGCTCACTTGCTCTCCTTACCTTGCCATCCTCACTCAATTGGGAACTGTTTCTTTTCCTAAGCAAGCTGTGCTGCCAGTACAAATTCAGCAGAGCTCTGTGAAGATGGCTTTAAAGGAAGGAGCCCTGACCTCTACCTGAGGGACAGAACGTAGTCTCTCTTCTCGCCCCAGCCAGACCTCAGAGCCAGCACAGCCACAGCTGTGTTGAATATTTCCCTCTCTGTTCAGTTCATTTGGAGGTGATGTGAGTCCTGTTAGCCCCCAGGACATGGTGTAGTGAACAGGGCTGGCTATCAAAGCAAAGCAGCAGAACCACCCAGTCAGACAGACTGCTAAATGAGGAATATGAGTCCATGGCCACTGGGGCTGCAGAGGCAGGACTGGACAGGCAGCTGCACAGAGATGAAACCTTATACATTTACACCATTGGATAAAACCCACCCAGTCAGAGTGGTATGTCTGGAGTTAGACTACCATTTCAGTCTGGACATACAGGAGTCACCTGACCTCTGACCTGACTGTCTTAACTTCTCCTTGACCTTTACAACTCTTCCATTCACTCAGTGGTGCGAAAGATGAGAGCAGGCCATGGAATTCTGCCAATCATCTGCTCCTTCTCCTTCTTCTCCTCCCTCTCAGTGGTTCAGACTGATAACTGCTCAATCATTCATCACAGCTCAGGGCCGAGAAGCAGCAGAGGGCTTTAAAAGGTGACTGTTGTGCTGTTGCTCACTGAGAAAAGAGGAGTGCTTCAGGAGGAGAGGAAGTGGGAGGATGGATAGAAAGGTAGATGAAGGATGGGGATACCGTTGGCCAGCTCTGAGTTTTTCAAACCAGTGCAATGTGGTGTGCGGTTTGGATTTCCAGATCTGTGCATGTCTGTCTGATGGCGTGTCAGGCTGGTAAAGACACCTGCACAGAGCAGCCAGTGGGAGGCTGGTAAAGACACCTGCACAGAGCAGCCAGTGGGAGGCTGGTAAAGACACCTGCACAGAGCAGCCAGTGGGAGGCTGCGGGCCGTTCAATTAGAGAGAACTAATAGAGTTAAACCTGGATTGAAAGACTCGTCTTATCTCATCCCTTCCAGGCCCTCTGAGCCTCTCCTCCACACCAGCTCCAGGCTTAGCAGGCCGTGTGTTCATGTCTCCAGGATGGGGATTTGGCCCGGACGTGACCACACAATCCGCTCATTCACAAAAAAACAAAAACAAACAGTGACCTTAATGGGCCCAGTCTCCACGTGGCAGTGAAACCCTGAAACTTAGGAGCAGGCAGCTCAGACAGGCCAGACATACTCAGTGCTGCTACTGCTGCTACTGCCCACATCCTCCCCAGCTAAACCCAGGCTCACTACCTCTAATCCAGGGCGAGGCCTGGGGAAATGACTGTGTGTATCTATCGTAGTCCTGTAGCCTATTACAACACAACTATGTGTGAGGACCGGTAAGAGTGACCAGAAAAACAACACCCTGCTTATTGTGTTTAAGGTTTAAGTATTGTGTTTAAGGGGTCAGTGACTTGGTACATCCTCACAACTACTATTCTCAGGCTGGTTTAGAGGGCATGCATATAATACAGCTTTGGTACAGGAGAAACATTAACAGTATTGGTGTCTTAAATAAAGAACACACTGAAAGCTAGAATATCCGCCAAAGCAGCCGGCCACAAATACTCCACCCATCTTCTAGATTTGCTTCAGTAAGGACCATTCGTTCACTCCAGCAGCAGGAAATGATGAGATGACCGAGTGATAATAATGACAGGCTATACAGTCAACATTGCATTAGATTGGAGGATGGCTTGTTAAACCAAGCAGAAGGGTTGAGCCCAAGGGATATATCTACTTATCTCCAGTGTGCAGCCAGCTCTAATGGTGTCAAAGTCTATGAGTGTTACTCTGCCCAAGAGCAGCACAGTGTGAGTGGCTAGTCAAGTTAAATGGCTCGCGCTAATGCTAATTGCCGATAACAGTCCAGTAACAGGAGTCCATCATCATAGAGGAGAATAAAAGTACAGTAGCAGTAGACGTATAGTATAGTGTATAATAAACTGCTTGTGGTCAAAGTGATATTCAGCGATATCAGTTATCTAATTTACCCTACGCTGCCTGTATGCTAGACTGTGTCCTCGCTAATCTCCCTTCTACTCAGACACTACTAGAGCACGATAGGTCATTTGGCTGTGCATTCAGCGCTCACTCAATTAGCCCATGTCAGCCAATTTGTTTTAGATTGGTAAATTAGTCTAGCGGCCAGCTATCTAAGTATGGTCGACCGGGGTGGTGTCCATTGATCATCACATTAAAAACTGCAAACATTTACCTCTACCCGATGGCAAAATGTGCAGAATTGCAGGGAACAAGCTGTAAAACTGATTTATTTTCAATATTCTCTCCGGCCCCATGGCAAAATGTGTAGAATTGCAGGAAATTAACTTTACATTTGTTATCTTCGCTGTCACAAGGGGGGCCGCTAAAATGTTTTGCTCAGAAGGTGTGTGTGTGGGGGGGGGGTGAGCCACTACAGTCCCACATGATGAGTTCTGTGTTTCTGTGGCCCCCACCCCCATCAAAGTTGCCCATCCCTGCTCTAGAGTTTCACCATCCGTCTCCTCTCCAGGGATAATTCCAGGAAGGGCTTTAAATATAGACTTTGAGTCTCGCCGCCCCAATTACCATGCGACACTGTGGCTTCTAAAGTACTACGGGACAGCGAAACCTGACAGACTTTGGAGACTGTAGTCTGTGGGCTCTTTTTTTTGGGGGGGGACAGACACCCTGTGCAGCGCTGAGTGTAACCCTATTTTACAGAGAGGTAGAACTACATCAACTACAGTGGGAGTGAGTTGCACTGCCCAGCTATGTCACCTTACCATGTCCACTTTAATTGTATTCCATTAAATTCTCTTTCATTCCTGTTGTAGCACTTTTACAATGTAATTGCTTCAGAGGACTTTAACAAGAACTATAACCTTCAATACAGGGCTCTTTCTTTGTGACTCTCTCTCGCTCCATTTTATATTGCACTTCCTCTGTCTTTCACTCTCTTTCCTCTAAACTCAAGTATGAAAAAGCTGCCTCGAAAAATAAATGGTGAAAAAAAGTTTCTAATTGAGTTCACGGGAGGTGTGTCAGTGTGTGTGTGCTGGCACAATTACCGTATAACCGCGGTTATGGATGAAGAGAACTGATAACCGTTTTAACATGGACTCTTAACAACGCCTCTTGCCAAAACATGCAAGGTCTTGCAGCAGACGATGAATAGAATGGGCTTGGAAACTATAACCCTGGCAATTTGATTACACTCGCAATGGCTGCCTGGTATTGTGATGCAATAATTCCCATGGTCATGTAGAATGTTTACTAATGTGGCTCATGCAATGGAATGTATTTTTTGTAATGTCGGTCAAGTTCAATCAACAAATCACAGCACATTTTTATGGATACACTTCCTGCTTCTACTTCCTACTTTGCTCCTATGGGCAGAGGCAGAAAACGAAGCAAGACACCCCACTCACTGTTTTTTGTTGTTATTTCTGGTTTAATAAAAGTCAATGAACAAAGACCAGACCCAGCTGCTATTGCATTAGTGTCTATGGGAGACACATCCAGTTAAGTACAGTGGAACTGACCATTTCTTTTCAATGGTAAACGGCCTTAGTGAACTATCTTCATTTATCCACCATCTTTTCTATGTGTACACTAGCAATGGCCGCCAGTCCACCAATTATGACTTGAATGGGGGTGCCAGTTATTTTCATTGTATTTCTATAGCAGCACATACAGTCAAGGAGAGGAGGAAAGGATTTGTATTTTTTTGCTATTCGAACAGTTAATATGGAGAACGCGGTCATTTGGCTGACCAATTACCATCATCCATAGATTCCATGGTGTCACAGCCATCCACTTAGTACCTTTTTTCATATCTAGATTATAATCTAAAAGGGTTCTTCAGCTGTCCCTATAGGAGAACCCTTTGAATAACTATTTTTGGTTCCAAGTAGAACCCTTTCCTTTCCCTTGGAACCAATAACAGTTCTACCTGGAACCAGAGAAAGGGAAGCCTTTTCTCTAAGAGTGTCGTGGAGAGGTAGGACGTTGAGGACTGTGAAAGGCCACATTGTTGATCTCAGGGCCAGTCAACATCAGCGGGTCAGTTCAGTTTCAGTGGGAGTCCCTATCTCTTGGCTTTCTGCCCCTGTACACCCACTGAGCCCACCGTCTACCCCAGTACAGAGCCACACACACGGCCCCACAGCCCCCTGAAGAAGTCTATACTCACCACGGTTTACTGTTTCAACTCTGAGCCTAAGGAACAATGTTTTGAATGGTGGTGTAAACGTCAAGAGAGTTTAGGGGGAGCAGAGAATTACATGGTATCCTTTGTGTGTGTGTGTGTGTGTGTGTGTGTGTGTGTGTGTGTGTGTGTGTGTGAGAGAGAGAGCATGCCTAAAAGTGTGTGCATGCAAGTGTGTGTGCGGTGTGAAAGTGTGCGTGCGTATGTGTGTGAATAGGCTTGGTTGTTTTCCATCCTGTTGGCTGAGGGAGAGAGTGTGTGAGGGCCTTCACTCTTCTCTCTGAATCTGATACAGACAGCCGTTACACAGGCTTATTCTCCTCAGCCTCAAATGTGTTATTCATGACCAGCAACATTTAAAAAAAAAAAAGACTCATATCTTGAAGAAGAAAAGCTGAAGGAAATGTGATAACTTTATTCACTGTATATTTCAGATGATTACTTACCTGGTATTTCCCTAAGAATAGATTGGACATAGTATACTATATATTTCAAAGAATTCAACAGATTTTATGCCAAGCGTGCCACCTACACGTCTGTGGTAGTGTAACGAGACTCCCAGTGAAGCAGCCCTCCTGTCCCCTCTAGCAAGGGAGGAGGGCCAACCACAGGGCTTTAATTACACAGCCTAAGCCCATTAGACCTGGGTCTGTGTGTGTGTGTGTGTGTGTGTGTGTGTGTGTGTGTGTGTGTGTGTGTGTGTGTGTCTGTGTGTGCGTGCGTGCGTGCGTGAATTAGTAAAGTCAGTCACCAGAAGCTGCGCCACCATGTCAGGAGGAGATTTAACAAGCTTTAATAACAAGCCTTAATGAGCTTAATTAGGCGTCCATGCGATCTCCATGGAAACGCCGGAACCCTACAGAATCTGACTCTGGGTGTCTGAGGCTGTTTCAATAGGATTACTGAGGCTAATGTCACTGAGACAACGCAGAAAACAAACAAAGCGCAGAGGAGGAGGATGAAGAGGGGATGAGGGAGGATGAGTAGCAAGACAGGGGCTGCATCCCAGCAGCACAGGACCTGGCTGGGGAAAGGGAACATACCTACAGAGAGACAATGGGGGGGTCCAGGATTACCAGTAGGATTAGTGTCTCTGAGATTTGAGGACAACGGCCCCTTGCCTTCCCTCTCTCCCACTGAAGATTATTCCACCCAACCTGACTGATATGGCTGACTCATACCCCTACCCACCTCAGCCTCATTATATCTCGCTTGTCGTCTCCTATTCTCTCTCTCCTACTCTTTCTCTCTCCTCTAACATTCTCTCTCCTCTTCCCACTCTACCTCTGCTCTCAACTCCCCACCAGCAGGAGGGGGGTGTACCAGATCGGTTGATCATGCTGTGACTACCAGAGGGTCCTGTGGAGAAGACAGGGACAATGACAGAGTGACCTTTCATATCACTGTGACATGACTGGCCACCCCTGTTCTCCCCTGCTCTCCCCTTCTCTCCTCTTTGCTGTTCTCCCCTGCCCTCCCATCCTCTCCCCACTCTTCCCTTCCTCTCCCCACACAGGCATATCTGATGACCCTGTCTCTGACAAACCAGCCCCCAGGGAGTCTCCCACACATAGATCCTTGTTTTCAGGCAATGGATCATGGGATGTCAGCTGGCAGGTAGGGCCAGGAATCCACTGTGTAGTGCACCCTGGGAGCTGCTGGGAACAGACGAGAGTGGGGTGAGGTGGGAGGGGGAGATGATGACCTGCTAGACTATGCAGAGGTTAGTGAGGTCACCAAGACAGGATGTGCATCATTTGACCATTTCTCTAGACCAGGGATGGGCAAATGGTGGCCCGGACCCCCTTTTGAAGGCCCTTGGATAAAAATAAATCAAATAAAACTCAGTCGGACCTCAACTTACTGTTGGGAATTAGAACAGTACAATACACAACATGCATCAGCAGTTTTTCTCTTGTCATGTCAGTCACTCAATAGGCCACGTCAGCTAACAATATTTAGATTGCTAAATTATTCTAGCGGCCAGCTTTCTAAACCTAGTAATCATGGTTGAATTACAGGCCGGGGGGCCCCCATTGATTTAGTTAGTCACTCTCACTCAGATATCATATTAAAAACTGCAAACATTTCTCTCCACCATATGGCAAAATGTATAGAATTTTCAGGAAATTAGCTGGAAATCACCTACTTTTCCTCTCCGCCCCATGGCAAAATGCGTAGAATTGCAGGGGGGGGAGTTGTACGCAGACCCGAAAGCAACTATGGCCCCTCGTGATGAGTTCAGATTTTTTTGTAGCCCCCAACCCCATCAAAGATGCCCATGCCTGCTTTACATCATAGAATGTACTTGATTTCAGGGGTTCAGGAATGGTCTCATTCTATTCCATAACTTCTCCCCTCCCTATAGCATCTGCCCTCTCGTCTTCTCCCCTCCCTATAGCATCTGCCCTCTCGTCTTCTCCCCTCCCTATAGCATCTGCCCTCTCGTCTTCTCCCCTCCCTATAGCATCTGCCCTCTCGTCTTCTCCCCTCCCTATAGCATCTGCCCTCTCGTCTTCTCCCCTCCCTATAGCATCTGCCCTCTCGTCTTCTCCCCTCCCTATAGCATCTGCCCTCTCGTCTTCTCCCCTCCCATCTCTCCTCTGTACAGAGCGCAGCGTGGAGGCCTGCTGCTGTGGAACGAGGCAGAGGCCCATCATTATAAATCAGCCTGTTAAGAGGTAGAAACATATTAAGAGCTGCTCTCTGGATTCAAACTGGGCTCTCCAAGACAAATGGCTGCTTACATGGCAACACGGAACAAAGTCAACACAACAAACTCCTTAGTGACCGTTTTCAAATCCCCAACTCCGCATTTCTCTTTTCTCAGTTATCTCAGTGTGTAACTCAACTTCCGTCTGCCAAGGAGTTGGAATGTGTAAGCGAATATTGTTCATATTAAACAGACAAAACCCCCACACATCATTTAAAATATACAGACACAAATAACAAGATAAGGACAAAACATCTGGTTTATAAAATACACTCCTATGATTCATTAGAAATCTGTACCTTTCTCAGTTTCCCACATGAAATATGGAGCCCTCTCAAACATAAGAATAAACAGAAAGCCGGTAGATATAAGACATAGTATAAATGAGTATGCTGCAACACAGAACCCTGGATGAAGATTGATACTGTCTTGTGTCCCATATCTCAGGCTAAACTTTCAACACCCTCACTCTTCCACCAGGAGACCTCTACGAGTTCTCCCTTCATCTGCTTAACGCAATTAGGAGAAAGGACTCTAATCCAGAGAGACATTCTTTTTTCCTAACCCTCAAGTCAGTCCACATAGCTAACGGGTGAACAAAAATGAAGGAGGGGAGGAAGAGGAGGAGAGGAGAGGGGGTGTTCCTCTCCTCCTGCTGTGGTCGCTGGCATAGGCCTAGCCGCAGACAGGAGACAGATAGCAGGCATCAGAGCCCTGGGAACGACAGAGCGGGAGGAAAGAGGAGAAAAACAAGGCCACACAGCAGGAGCATGAAGATGGAGGGGCTGGGAGAGGGGTGTGAAGAGATGCTGATTAGTGGAAGGGGAAAAAAATGATGTAAAGAGTTTAAAAACACAGCAGCTAAACACACACACACACACAGAGAGAGAGAGAATGGATTTTCATTGTGTTGCTGCCTGAGGGAGGCTGCTGCGCTTGTTGCTACATGTGCTGTGATCGAATCAAATTTGATTTGTCACATGTGCCGAATACAACAGCTGTAGACCTTACAGTGAAATGATTACTTACAAGCCCTTAACCAACAATGCAGTTTTAAGAAAAATACGTGTTAAGTCAAAAATATATATAAATAATTAAAAAATAAAAAATAGTTAAAGAGCCGCAGTAATATAACAGCAGCGAGGCTATATACAGGGGTTACCGGTACAGAGTCTGCTCCTCGCCAGTGGGCCAGCGGAGGGGGGCGATTAACGACAGCAGGCAGAGTATGTGTAAGTGTGTGTAAGGCCTGATCGTTACAACGGACAACTCGTGTAACACAATTACAGGGTCTTGCAGAGAAACTGCTAATGTGCATGCAGGCAACTCCGTCGGACGGATCAGGTATTGAGTTCTCTCCGTTTAATTCACTTTCCAGCGCACACACTGGGTGCATTAGTTCGATTAGACCAGGGGAGGCTGGGGGGAGCCGAGGGGAGGAGAGGGGTGGTGGGCGACAGACAGATTTGTTTAGCGCGGCTTGTCAATTGCAGTCCTGACCCTTACACTAAATGGCTGATCATCCCGTAGGAAAAGAAGGGGGAAGTGGGGGATACTGAACAAAGCCTCGACGTGATTGGTAAAGACAGGGCCATTTGCCATGGGAGATAACTAGTGACATGTTGTGGAGCCACACAATAACCACAATATCTAGCATGATGCCTCACCAATCAAACAGAGTGCTGCACGGGGCTTGAAAGCTCAGCAGTTATTTACATTGGGGGGGAAATGACTGTAGTAGCGTTGTTATTAACAGGTAGTAGCAATGGGACCAAACAATGCTCCGTGGCAGAGTTAGACAGGTAGGTGCTGTGGAGAGATGAGCTAGAGAATATCTGACAAGCCGTTAGGAAATGCCACCTTTAATCCAACAGATGGATGTGCTAGAGGTGTGTATCGTCTATAATCCACCCTACAGTGCCACATTGATCTACACCACCATTGGATCATTTTGAAATGATCAAACTCTAATCTGCATACGGCCTATATTGTTTCCATCCTTTTTCAGGAAAGTTATTCAGCTTACTAAAGTGGAAAAACTGATTAAAAAAAACTAAGTAAAAATGGCTAGCAATTATGTGGCAGAAGCTTTGAAAACCTTCCCAAAATGTGTGTCCTTGCGTCTGTGTAGAGCAATTACATACTTTTTTCACCAATGCTGAGACTATCCACCTCAGGGGAAGATAAGGAGTGTGGCACTAGTTAGAGTCATTATCAGCCCTCTCCCAGAGATCAGCAAAATAGAGCGGCAGTCTACTGCTGCCGCAAAAACAGCTCTGGTTCCACAGCTTCTTAGAAGAAGAAGAAGGGAGGGAGGGAGGGAGGGAGGGAGGGAGGGAAGGAGGGGAGGGAGGGAGGGAAGGAAGGGGGGGCTACGGTTTCCTGCGTAAACACTTCCCAACCATGTAAACACACATCACAACAATATGGCCGCTGCAGCACAGCCAAGGGCTCGTAATCTTATCACTTAGTTTGAAAGGGGCTGGGGACGGACCATTATTGCTGTTTGGCAGTTTATTTAATTAAAATGGCTGCCTTGCTCCCCTGAGATCACCCCTATACAAAGGCGCCACATTTTGGCCATGTTACTGGGGCAAGGCGAACAGATGTAATCTTGTAAGCATTTTTCTAAAGAACCCCGTCTGCTCCCCTGACACTACACTTGCCCTCCGTCACCTCCCTCTCTCCTCGAAGACAAGAGGAAGCAAAAAGAGTGCATGCTCCAAAGACAAAGAGAACGAGAGAGAAGTAAAAATGAAGAGTTTGCTTCGATGTGACAGGAAGTGAAGAGGGGACGTGGTGCCGCTGATAGAGGTTAGACAGTTACATCCCCTCTGTGTGGCACATCCATCACGCTCTTCATCACTGCAGTCCTCCCTCTTGTTCACCAGATACCCACACTGTGTCTGTCTGTCTGTGTCAGCACTGTTTTAGACTGTCCACTCCACTTACACCATCAGCCGCCGACTATCCCGTTGACTATACAGGGGTGACCATTGACGCTCCCTGGATTTGACATGGACATTTCGGAAACGCGACACTACATTCTGTCAACAAACTACAGGAACAGAGCCCAAATGGAAGCTACAAAATTAAATATTAGAGATCGCGTTTTCTCATGCCCTAGTCTCTCAGAATAAAGCAATGGTGTAAACAAACTGGCAAAAAGAAAAATGTGTGAGATTGTGTGAGGTGCGCAACTTTTACTGGGGACTGGGGGACATTCCCCCCCACATTCTGAAATTGCATTGTTGTCCCCCCCAGATGTATCATAGGAATGTGATACAAAATGAGGCAATGGTGTGCTTTAGAACCATGCGGACGCCTCCTAGAGGTGGACTGGATCATTTTATTTATTTTTATGTCCCCCCCACTTCTAAAACCAAAGTTGCGCCCCTGCTCCACATGACAGAAATACAAAAGGATCCAGATTTCCATACCCAATCATTCCCAAGACGACGACGAAGGGAAACAAACACACGCCTATGAGAGGGGGGGAAGTAAAAGCAACCCAATCCCTACGAAAGATTAGTTCTTTCAACATTGTTGTGCTTGTTTACCAGACTTAAGGTTCTTTCTATGAACAAAGCAGCCAACAAAGCAGCCCAGAATAGATGTGGTTAATGTGTCTGGATCCTGCTGGGTCCACGATGCGCTCGTCCTGTTCAAACTGCCTCTTAAAGCCACACAGCTTAGGAGAAGCGGCTGTGCTATCTCTGTCTCCTTCCTCTCCTCCTCCTTCTCATCTTCCTTCTCCTCCTCTTTCTAGTCCTCCTCTCTGGCCTGTCTCTGTGCTTTTGTTGGCGGAGCCAGCGCTCGCTGGGGCTGAACAATAAAACATCTTGCATGGAATAACAGCGATAAAACACAGAAAATGTAACCGCCGGAAAGCTAGTAAGTTTTTGCAGCCTTGTTGTAAAAACAAAAACATTGTGATTTAGTAATGTGTTCCTTTGCAAATGAGAGGAGTAAGGGAATGTGTAGGGTAGGATTTATGCAGGTGGCTACCGGCGGAAACTCCTCAGGAGGTGTGATTTACATTGCACGGTATGAACCGTTCATACGGCAACCGTTGCCGTGGTGCGTGGCTTCCCCCTCCACCTCTCGGTGGTGCGGTGAGTAAACCCCCCAGCTCATACCTGCCAGCTCGGCTTACCCAGTGTCAGCCTAAAAAGCTGGGAACCCCAAAGCTTTGTGTGTCACCAGTGAATTATCGGTTTCCGGTGCACATGTTGCAGCATAGCTACAGCAACCCATTATGGTGTATCGGTTTCCACTGGCGAGCTGGATCTCTTACAGCTGTGTTACTGTATGGGGTCATGGTTTATAGGGGTCTGGGCCAGCAGGAATAAGCCCCCGTCATCTCGTTCCATATCAATCGTTTATTCCGTACACAAACCTCCTTCCTCTATAACAAACCTCTTTTCTATAACAATCAAGTGGGATGGATGGGCTTGAGGCTTGTGAAAAATAACTGATACAAATCTACAGTAAAATTAAATAAACATTGCTTGGAAACATTCCAACAGCGTTTTATTCATGTACATTCCCGTACACTGCCTTTTAGCATTGCATAAAACCACAGAACAGAAAAGCCATCAGAAATGTCTTCCTCAGTCAGTCTAGACTATATTTATAGTCCTCTTAGCCTTTGACCTTCAAAATAGCCATTTTGTTGTTCGTTTCTGTTCCGGTCTGATCATCACAACAACATTCATTATTCATCCTCTTCCTGCGGTCTGTTTGGTCAGCTACTTCTGGACTGTTTATCCCATTCTACCCTCTACCTACCTTAACTATTTCCATACTTTCCTCAGAGTATGAATCCAAATATGTGCTGTGCAGATGATTGCTATAGGGCGCCTCTGTGTGCCGACTCCCTGATGACCTACCATTTGAAAAAGTCATAGAATATTGCACCAAAAATATCTTCACCTCTCAGATTATTGCTATTCTACACTTTACCTGTGTTTTCTTTCTCCCATCAGACTCAGACCCAGTTCTGGTTCTGTGGGACCATTACAGCCCCCCACACACACACACACACACACACACACACACACACACACACCCTGACCTAATTTCCAGGTCTGTGAGTAATGATGTTTAACTTCCACCTATCCCTTTATGTGCAGCTTTCTGTCATGTTCACATCATCCCCATACTGCTTTTCATTCCACTGGACTAAGTGGTACAAGAAGCGTCTCTCTGGGGCTATGGAGTAAAGAAACTCTCCGTCTATGAAGCCCTTAATTTGGCAGACAGCTTCAGATTTAACAGTAGTCTACACTTTGGTTCCTGACTGTGTGTCTGAGGAGACATACAGTACAAACAGCCTTTATCTAGCGAGCAGACACACTGTAACTTTGTGAAAATGCGGTTCACAAACAGAATAAGTGAAGTCGTAAAGCAACCCTTCGCAATGGGGTTTCTGACTGGGCCCCATTTAAATGAGCCCCATTGAGCTTGGCCCAGTTTAACGGTGCCTGCCAGCGAGCTGCTCCTGCCACTGGGGACTGATCACAGAGATATGGCACACACACCAGCACACACACACACACACACACACACACACACCAGCACACAAACACATGCTGTACAAACACAGAAAGTGCTGACACCCGAGAGCCATTTTGAGCTGAGAAGTAATAGTGGAATTACAGTAACAAGCCCCAAACTGGAGAAAAGAGGTCAGAGTTTGGGGAGGGGGTCCATCACACACACACACACACACACACCACAACCACACACACACACACACACACACACAAGAGATGCATTTAAACACATTAGAGGAATAAAACAATATGCAATATGGACAGAATAAGCAGAGTAGATTATTTGATGGTGAGTTCCAGTCTCCACTAAAACATGTAGAGAGCATTATTAAATCAAAACTAAAATAACAACCTATCATAATTCCGATATAATTATAAATGACTACAACACCATTTGACTTCTAGGCAACTATGCCTTCTGACACACACAGTCGTCACATTCCTTCTTTTATCTCAGTCAATAACGCGAGGGGGAGGAGAATCGATCAGATCACACACTCACCCACAGCACTGCAAACCAATGGCAGAGGACTTTAATTTAGCACCTCACTGAACAGAGTAAGAAACAACAACACACGTTGACATTCTGGCACACATTGAATGGGGTCTTGGTCATAATGGCCTGCTCTGTTTAAAAGTCTGTTGGCAGCTCTGTAGATAACAGATGGAAGAAAAATGAGGGGAATTATAAGACATATTGATTTCCTGGGGATGAATGGCCTGGTATTCTCACAGATTTATCTAGAGAAGACTTTCCTCCCAGGGTCAGACTCTGTTACTATCGGACACACGGACACACACACACACTCTTTAACCCTGACCTGTCTAAGTGCGTGTGTGTGTGTGTGTGTGTGTGTGTGTGTGTGTGTGTGTGTGTGTGTGTGTGTGTGTGTGAGGGGGCGAGGGTCCCAGGGAAAACAGGTAAATGTTTAGCAGGACAGGTCTAGCAGTAATCTCTGTTTCTGCAGTGGTTAATGTTGTCCCGAACCAGCCTTAGGGATTTAGGGGTGAGACACAGAGCTGTTATTTCATTAGATAACACAGACACGCCCTACAACACACACACTACCAGAAAATCCACTTACTCCTTCCTGGTAAGATTGGACAATTACATAGCTCTACCCTCATTCCCCATTACTGCACCCTCTGACTCGTTCAACATACAGCGATTAGAGTTACTGTAAGACCATTCATTAGTGTAGGGGGAAGATGAAGTAACACTGTCCTTCTAGCATCCCCAGTCTGCCTCCATTGAGCTCTAATGTAAACCAGAAACCATAACTCTGCTCGTGAGATCACAGAGCTGGGGTAGGAATGGAGGATGTCATTTAAGCCCCATAAAAAACAAGGAGGCACAAACATTTATCTGTGCTGGCCTTTCATCAGGCGTTTTAAGAGCCCGGGGATAACAGAGAGGGAGATGCTGATAAACGTTAGACAGGAAACGCAGAGCGTGGGTCTCCTGATCTCATGTTTCCACTAAAGGGCACTGGTCCCATATCTCCCTCCCCCCATGTCTCCCTCCCCCCGTCCCCTTGCCGCCTCAATGCTGATATACACTGAACCCTCCAAAAAACGCAACATGCAACAATTTCAACGATTTTATTGAGTTACAGTTCATTTAAGGAAATCAGTCAATTTAAATAAATTCATTAGACCCCAATCTATGGATTTCACATGACTGGGATTTTTTTAATGCTTCATTTAACTAGGCCAGTCAGTTAAGAACAATTTCTTATTTACAATGACGGCCTACACCGGCCAAACCTGGACGACGCTGGGCAAATTGTGCGCCGCCCTGTGGGACTCCCAATCACAGACAGTTGGGATACAGTCTGGATTAAAATCAGGGTGTCTGTAGTGACACTTTTAACACTGAGATGCAGTGCCTTAGACCGCTGCGCCACTTTGGAGACCAAATACAGACATGCATGTGTTGGTCACAGATACCTTAAAATAAAAGGTAGGGACGTGAATCAGAAAACCAGTCAGTATCTGGTGTGACCACCATTTGCCTCACGCAGTGCGACACATTTCCTTCGAATAGAGTTGATCTCTTCAATGACTGTGCGAAGTTCCTGGACATTGGCGGGAACAGGAACATTTTCAGCTCACAGGACCTTTGTACAGATCCCTGTGACATGAAGGGATGGCAGCGGATGAATGGCACGACAATGGGCCTCAGGATCTTGTCATGGTATCTCTGTGCATTCAAATTGCCATCGATAAAATGCAACTGTGTTCGTTGTCCGTAGCTTATGCCTGCCCATACCATAACCCCACCGACACCATGGGGCACTCTGTTCACAACGTTGACATCAGCAAACCGCCATCTGTCCAGTACAGCTGAAACCCGGGATTAATCCGTGAAGAGCACATTTCTCCAGCGTACCAGTGGCCGTCCACGGAGTGCATTTGCCGACTGAAGTTGGTTACAACACCGAACTGCAGTCTGGTCAAGACCCTGGTGAGTACGAAAAGCACGCAGATGAGCCTCCCTGCGACAGTTTCTGACAGTTTGTGCAGAAATTCCTTGGTTGTGCAAATCCACAGTTTCATCAGCTGCTCAAGTGGCTGGTCTCAGATGATAATGAAGGTGAAGAAGCTGGATGTGGAGGTCCTGGGCTGGAGTGGTTACAAGTGGTTTGCGGTTGTGAGGCCGGTTGGACGTAATGCCAAATTCTCTAAAATGACATTAGAGGCAGCTTATGGAAGAGAAATTAACATTCAATTCTCTGGCAACAGCTCTGGTGGACATTCATGCAGTCAACATGCCAATTGTATGCTCCCTCAAAACTTGAGACATCTGTGGCATTGTGTTGCGAGACAAAACTGTCCCTAGAGTTGCCTTTTATTGTCCCCAGCACAAGGTGTACCTGTGTAATGATCATGCTGTTTAATCAGCTTCTTGATATGCCACACCAGTCAACTGGATGGATTATCTTGGCAAAGGAGAAATGCTCACTAACAGGGAAGTAAACAAATAAATGTATGCACAAAATAAACTTTTTGTGCGTATGTCATATTTTTGATAATCTTTTATTTCAGCTCATGAAACCAACACTTTACATGATGCGTTTTATATTTTTGTTCAGCGTACATACACCACAACACTACCAAGACCCATGCCGGGTGAAAGTCCCTACAATTGAAAAGGATAAGGCCCAGACAACTCAGGAAATAACGTGCTGATGGGGCGTGACGATTTTATTACCGTACAAATATAATTATATGTCCAAGTTTACGACATCTTCCGTATCTGAGTTTTTAAGCTTAACAAAATATCAGGCAGTAAGACACATGGTTTCTATCTTGGATTAATGCCGTTTCTATTCTTTGAGGGGTCCTAACATTTGATTGAGTTATGTTCTTCTCCTAGTGTTCCACAGTGAAAACAGCAAGCTTTAGCTGTCTGCACAAGAAGACATCAGGTGGCCGGATTAAAGGTTTAGCTTTGTCAATCATAGACGGCACATAGGAGCTCTCTGAAGAGGCATGATTTCCATAGCGGTTGTGTACAGTACACTAGGACCCAGATGATGCCTGCTCTGCTCCACACTGTGTGGTGGTGTTGGTGATGGTGTTGGATTAGTCAACACACCCATCAGCTCAGACCAGCCACTTCCTGCTGCTGCTACTGGGAGCTACACCCAGGTCTTTGTCATCTGAACTGCATGACTTTAGGATGACTTTCTAACGACTTTCCACAGAAAGACGGCGCTGTAGTTTTCTCAAAAGTTTTTTTTTTTTAAGGGGGGAAAAAAGAAGAAGTATGCTCACTGCAGGCTTAGATTCTGTATCCTGTGGAGCTCGGGGGTCTGAGGTGCATCGCAAGTATGACACGGCACACAGTGTCCGTTTTTATTCACCTACCTCCTCTAGCTCTGTACAGTACTATAGCCTACTGTAGTGTACCTGCTGGGGCGAGGCAGCGCCTGGGGCGAGGCAGCGCCAGGAGTCTGAAAGGATCACCATTAAAGGAACAGCAGGGAAATAACAGCCATATGACTGTTTGGTGCTCATCAGCACTTTGGGGCTTTTTATAGTGTCTGCCAGTGTGTAACATCCGTGTGCCAGCAGCATTCCAATTCAGTCCCAAATCCCTCCACTCTTACTCCGCCTATTTTGTGTCCTAATCCTCTTCTTTTTCTTTTTAAAAGGAAGACTAACATGCATAGCAAAAGGAGAGGATGTCAGTTGGATTGCGTGTCCTCTTATTGTTGATGTCAGTTGTAGTAGGCAGAAAGGGGTATTTCACCAGGTGAGATACACAGTGGCTCAAGAACTGTTTTAAACATACAGGTACAGTGCTTTCCATAGTGTGCGTCGGAGTATGAGTGTTTGGGTTGAATCTAATGTATATTCCAAATTCCCTGTCAGTCAGGGAGGGTAGCCTAGTGGTTAGAGCATTGGACTAGTAACTGACAAGTTACAAAATCTGTCGTTCTGCCCTTGAACAGGCAGTTAACCCACTGTTCCTAGGCCGTCATTGAAAATAAGAATTTGTTCTTAACTGACTTGCCTAGTAAAATAAAGGTAAAAAATAAACAACAATCTTCAAATGTTAAAAGCGTACTTGGGGATGTTGGCATGTATCTACTTCCCCAGAGTCAGATGAACTCGTGGATACCATTTTAATGTCTCTGTGTCCAGTATAAAGGAAGTTGGAGGTAGTTTCGCAAGTCATTGCGCTAACACTAGTTAGCAATTGCGCTCGCGCTAGCTAGAAACGTATGTCAAAAATGCACACATAGATGTAAAAATTGTGTGCATCCGACTCTGGGGATATAGATTGAAAAAAATATCCCTTTAATAGTAAAACATTTACAAACCATCCCCCCGTGTCATGTTAACTCAGCTATGTAGCAGATCTGTGCTCAGTTGTGCTCGTTGCAATGACAAACATGTAGCTTACGGCATGACAATGAATTACAAAAGGCTTGGATTAAGCACATACAGATTTAGATGGCTAGTCACATAACACAAAAAACATCCAATTCTGTAGCAACAAACATTGAAAGCACACCTAAGATCACATAAAATCCTGTATTTGACCTGTCCTGTCCCCTGGCTGCTCTCCTGTTAAGGGCATGGAAAGATGGAAAAGCAACAGGGTATTTGTGGTTGCACCCCAGTGGGCCCACAGGGAGAACAAAAGCCAAATTAAAGGGCAGAGGATAGAGTGTGTACTTGTACTCGCTCAAGATGTGCCCTGTCAGTCTCTGCTTAAAATGGCATGAGAAGGGCCACTTAACTGGAAATCACTTCTCCCTCGCTCTCTTTTTCTCTCCTTCTCCCTGTCTCTCCCTTTCCCTCTGTCCCTCTGATCCTCCATTTCTCTCCCCTCTGATAATAATGTGCCTCTCCGTGTGGAGTGTACCCTTGCACCACCTCTCCTTTCCTTGCCTGGGATCCTTCAGTATAACCACTGTAGTGCTCGCTGATTCACCCTCTCAATGTGAAGTTACTGAGAATGTTAGCAGCCACCAACCACCTCAGATTGGGAGAGCCATGATCTGGTATTCACTCCAAAACAGAGGTGAGAGCACAGGTAACCTTCAACATGATCATAACAGTCATCATCCCTTATCAAAGCTGGTAGCACGGTTGATTAAGTACAGGAGCTCTTTTTTAATAACCATTTTTGTCAGTGACTACATGTAGTCAAAAGGCAAAATGGGACACAGTACTCGGGCAATAGCAGTTGGACAGAGTGTTCGCTCACTGAGTTCTCTAATGCACTGTGTCACTCCAAACACTGAGCTCTCTAATGCACTGTGTCACTCCAAACACTGAGCTCTCTAATGCACTGTGTCACTCCAAACACTGAGCTCTCTAACGCACTGTGTCACTCCAAATACTGAGCTCTCTAATGCACTGTGTCACTCCAAACACTGAGCTCTCTAATGCACTGTCAGTCCAAACACTGAGCTCTCTAACGCACTGTGGCACTCCAAACACTGAGCTCTCTAATGCACTGTGTCACTCCAAACATTGAGCTCTCTAATGCACTGTGTCACTCCAAACACTGAGCTCTGGTGAAATCAAAGGCGCGCACACACACACACACAAGCACACACACACACACAGGCACACACACAGGCACACATTATGCACAACACTTCAGCTGTGTGTATGTGATGTGAATGGGAGGCTTTCTGCTCTCTGGGTGGTATTGAAGAGGAGTATCCGTTGTGCTGAAACAGAGGTCAGCCGTTCTGGCACAGGCCTGCTTGTCAAGTGTTGCTACTTGTGCTGGGCCCTGCTAATGCACTGCTAATAGAAGTGAATGTTGCACTGTGACGCTCCCCTGTAGTTTAGAGTGTCACACTGCAGGGTGATTAATGACACTTTCCTCTCATCTTCTCTCTAACCCCGTCATCTCCTCCTCGTATCTCTCCCTTTCGTCGTCGCTCTCTCCCTCTCGACTCCCTGTCCTCTTTGACTCTCACCCTCTCCAGTCTGCCTTTCCTCTCTCCTCTCTACTGTATCTCTCTGCTCCCTGCCTCTGCCTCTCCTTTATTTTGTATTTCAGAGAATAAGGCAGATGACAGAGGATGTTGTGAGTCGTTATTGTGCCCATGATACAGTATCTAGCCATATCCGCACAGCTGGAGATATCCGGATTCAACAGCACTGCTGCACACACATCAGGCCCAATAACAGTCATATATATACCCTTTCCCTTCAACAAAAATAGAAAGTGATGTCAGGTGTGGGGACACAAACTCAGCAGCCTCTTTTCACAGTAATTATCACCCTAAACCACACTCACACTCCGTCTGGAGTAGAGCCAACAAACACCATGTTTTTCTGACATCATCCGCCTGAGGAAAAGGCTCCAGAAGGCCATTTTTGATGACATACACAGCGTTGGTTGTTGCCCTTTGCCATCAGCTATGTTGCATACGTTACTGAGTCTCACTTTCCCTCAATGAAATATGGGCCTGAAAGCATTAACTGCATAATCTTGTCACCTTCTGGGCATTGCCAAAAGGTCTTAGCGCTAGATCATTCGCTAGCATTCCTCCACAGGTACAATGTGCTCATTGTGCGTGCAGACGGCATTTGTGAAATGACTGCAGTGGCTGTAACCTTAGCAGCTCGGCTGGGACCATAGTTGTCAGGCAATTGGGGAAACGTTTAGAGTAATAATGATAGCAACAACATTCTCACTTACCCCGTTTTTTTAAACACACTGTGATCAATCTCAAAATACAAGTGTGAGAGTGTGTGTGTGTGTGTGTGTGTGTGTGTGTGTGTGTGTGTGTGTGTGTGTGTGTGTGTGTGTGTGTGTGTGTGTGTGTGTGTGTGTGTGTGTGTAAGCACGTTGTGTGTGTGTGCCTCTGCGAATGTGGTTACATTTCCATCCTAAGTTTCCCTTCACTTAAAAAAAATAACAAACTCTTATACTGTCTGGTTGTTTGAACAATATTTTTTATTGTTCAAAGAGAGAGAGAGAGAGAGGATAGAGGGAGAGAGAGCACTGGGGGGTGTAGTATGAAGTATTGGGAGGAAAGTTTGTAAAAAGTGGCTAATGGCTGTGTCCACAGACTCCCTAGGTTGGGTTTGGTTAGATTGGGTTTGCCTCTGCACAGTGTCTGAAGCTGCAGATTCTGAAGATGACAGAGAGGCTTAGTTGGCATCATACTGGTCTTCATTATGAAACAGCTTATCTCATGTATCAAATAGGCCTGTCATTTAAGTAAAAATGTACTTAAATCTTGTTAACACATTTGACTTTTAGTTCAATATATTGTGTAATTCCATACCGGAGTGACAGCAGGGTGGGTGTATTGGCTGGGATGTATTTGAAGTAGGCTTAGACATTGATTTAGATATGCACTGTTTGGAGAACGATCAAAGATAAACCTTCTCTTCCACTGCCTCTTCTCTCTCATCCTTAGCTCATCTGCATATTCAGACAGTCACAGAGCCCAGGTCTGCTCCTAAACACACACACACACACACACACTTGCTGCTGTGCGAATGGATGATGGTGTGGACGCCTGCCCCTTCTTCAAGAATGCCAATCAAGCTACTGTCCCTGAATTGGAAAGCATTTGGCTGCTGGCTGGCTAACCCCATATCTCAATTCCTGCTTTGTAAAGAGTTCGGTAGGTTAAAAAGCTATCTTCTTTAACCCCCGTTCCCTGATAGCTAGACAGCTATCCTACTCTCTCTCTCTTCTCGCTCTCTCTGCTGGAAACAAGCTAGGTGGATTACCTTGTCAAGAGTACAAGTTCAAACATAGACTAATAAGAAGCAGAGCCTGTTTAGATTCACCATGAGGAGCTACCATGCCGAGAGTCCGTCTCATACTATCTGTGTCACAACCGGCTTTGATCAGGAGTCCCATAGGGTGGCGCACAATTGGCCTAGAGTCGTCCGGGTTAGGTGAGGGTTTGGCCGGGGTGGCTTTAGTTGGCTCATCGCAATCTAGCGACTCCTTGTGGCGGGCCGGGCACCTGCAGGCTGACCTCGGTCGTCAGTTGAACAGTGTTTCATCCGACATATTGGTGAGGTTGGCTTCCTGGTTAAGCGGACGGGTGTTAAGAAGCACGATTTGGCGGGTCATGTTTCGGAAGATGCACGACTCGACCTTTAACTCCTGAGCCCGTTGAGGAGTTGCAGCGATGAGACAGGTTGAAATTGGGGAGAAAAATGGGGGTAATTTTTTTTTTATTACATTAAAAATAGAAAAGTCTGTTGCCGGGTAAGTGAGACACTAATCACCAACCGGGTGAGTCCTTTTGAGCTGAAGAGACTCTCCAGTGAAATTTGCACAGGCAGCTCATCCGTGCACAAAGAAGGCAGGGCCATTAATTACCCCCAAACAATGTTCTCCAGGCTTATCGACTTCTTAATGGACAGGGAACGACCTGGTTCGTGTTCCCACTCCAGTCAACGACACGACCCTCTCCGGGGTTCTGGAATGGCCATTATGTCATCCCAGCCCTGCCCTTTAGAAACCAGAGCTGTTTTTCCTCCTCCGTTTTTCTCATTCCTCATTAACTATGTAGGAATCACTGTGATGCTGTGGCTGAGGCTGGGGCCCGGGACTGAGAGCTGGGGCAGGATCTATGGCTGGGAGCTGGGGCAGGGGTTGGGGCCAGGACAGACTGAATTGGGTTGCTGACAGACCCTTTTCCCTGTATGGATCATCTGAAATTATGGTTTTAGGGCTGCAATTTGAGATTGCAGGGGACTCTTGGACTGATCCAGAGCATGAAGGGCGAAAGCGTGACTTCCAAATTACTCGTTTAACTGTTGGGAAAACATTCTTTCCTCCTCCAGCTGGTTCTGTGTTAATAGAGCCCTTAGTTCTGACATAGAAAATGTGAAAAATCCTCACACCATTACTTCCATTGTTACATTATGTGTACGTGAATGTGTTTGGGATATTCACAATGCATCTATGGTAAGAAAGAGGCCACCCACCTGCCTCCGGAGAAAAAAACACACACACAGGGATGCACATTCAACACATCCTAGGGGATGGTTTTTTGCCTTTTTTTGTTTGACAGACAATCCAGCTCAGTTGGGAATGGATTTGGTAAATGGGTTTTGGTTTTCGAAGCCGTCTGCATGCTATTTGAGATTTGACTGCTATTTTTAAAGAAACATCCTTTAATATACTGTAATGAAATGGCAGCATGCAGGAAAATAATGAAGAAGGATACAAGCCAAAAACAAAACAAAAATCAGAACCATCTGGAATGAATAACATTCAACCATTGAAACGTTATACTGTATGTAACCAATAAAGCCTTCCAATACTATTGTTGACCAATGACTCTAGCCTCAGCGTTGTGGGCCTACCACTGTTCAGACAGCTGCAGGTGAATACCCAAGGACAACAGATGTGAGAAGAGCAACTCCCCTGATGGATGAGGCAGTGGCCTATGACCCTGAACTTTACCATCCTTTCAACAAGTGTGAGAGATGGAAGAAAGAGGGCATAATGGAAGGAAGAGGGAAATGAAAGGCGATGAAAATCCACAACAACAGGCGACAACTACATACACCTCATTATGAAAGTCTATGAGTGCATTAAAATCCAACGCTGAGATTGATCTAACTCATAGTTGCAAAAAGCTGATATAAAGGACAGAATTAAATTTACCGGGGGGGGGGGGGGGGTTGTCGAACGTTTAGTTTTGTTTTGGGGAGGGTTGTGTGATTTATTTTATTGGGCACAGGGGAGGGTAATTCGTTTTGTTCCTGGTTTACGTTTGCTCGTTTGCAGGTTTTACTGTATAATGTCTTCCATCCTAGCTAAATGTCCCCATCTGCGTGTATGTACCCCCTTATATCAAGGTGTTTTGGTACTTCCCTTTTGCACTACGCTTTTCTGCGCTAGCTTGTACTATACCCCAGGTCAATATAGTCCAGTCTGTCTATCCGCTCTCTGTCCACCAGTCATAGTGACAATAGTGCTAGGTGGATTGTTTGTCCAGATCTGCAATAGGCTGGCTAGCAATCGTTCCACACATCAAATCAGTGTGGCCAGGTGCATCGTGGAGCATGAAAGAGCAGTGAAGACGTGAGACGCACAGCTCAAACAGCTCCTCCATTGATCTTGTTCAGGGACAACATAATGCATAGACTAGCCGACAACGCCACATTGCAATGAATAGTTGCATTATTGTTTTATTTTATTGCTGTATTTTTACTTCTGATACTGAGATGCGCTGTCTGTTGCAGAGCATCATTCTCCCTAGTCGTCCTATAGCAATGTGGCTTCATATGCTCCCAACAAGGCCCAGTTATTCAGATACATAAAATAGAATTCCAGTGTCCTCAAAATGACTTGACGTTAACCAGGTTTCCATCCAACCTTTTTAAGGGAGCAAAGTATGTATACATGTCGTATCATTTATTTGTTTATGTCATCATGGGAAAGCATGTAGTTTATTAGGCTACAGAGGAAATAAGTTACGAGGGACTTCACGGGGTGGTAAATGTGCACGGTCGTCGTGATGCTCCTTTCCAATAAATATTGAGGGTCTTGTTCTGGTGATGTATTCTGCCGTTTGACAAATAAAATAATATTGCATTCGTCATGCAGTAGGCTCTACCCGCACTGTATCTGCCGGCTGTTGGCTAGAGCGCCAATGTCAACACCAGAGTGGGTACATTCCCTATACCTACGCAACATTTTTTTTGTGACAAAAGCATCAGCAAGCCTAGAGTTGAAAATGCCATTGAAACTAATTTAACTTGTTTTGTTTTTTTATTCGGTATGGGAATTTAATACCAAAATACATTTTTTATGTGCACGATGTATTTATGCCCAGACTTTTATCCTCAACGAGTCAATTTGATGGAAACAACTCTGATGGGATTTTTTTTTTAAACATTCACATGAAAATCTGTCGCCAATTGAATGGAAACCTAGCTACAGACACCCTAAAGACTCTGCAAGGTGGGCTAGTCCAGTTTCATTGATAATGCCTACACATCATGGTCCACCAGCAGCCCCAAACATCTAAAACCAAGCAAAACAAGAATTGTACTTAAACTCCCCTCTCATACTCATCTGGAGGTCGAGCAGTTTTTTGTCTGCTTCTCTGTAATCTGTCTATCTATGTAATAGAGCCCCACATTGGAGGTGTCATAATACCCATAAAACCTAGCAGTAAAACAGGGAAATGGTTACAATCATTTTTCCACCGTTCATTTTTCCCCACATGGGATTTTAGAAACACTTCAAATAAGCGCTGTGCTTCGTGTAGGCTTACCCTGGCATGACGTCTTCATAACCATGTTAATCTCTCTCGGACATGGTGACTTTTATCAATATATTCGGCTCTACTTAGTCTCAGACTCAAAAATGCTAATTAACATCAAAGTAGACATGCAAAACTACAATCCCCTGCAAGCTCCTGCACGCCAATGCTAGCTGACACCTTTGCTAACAGGTATTGTGTCAATTTCAAACTTGCACAACACAGTTCACAGAATTGTCCATTTCAAGAAATGTTGCCAATTTATTAATTACCACATTTAGCTAATGTGTGATAGCTAATCCAGAGATTCTTACCTTTGCCTCGATTTGACCGTCTCACCCAGATCATCATGGCATTTGTAGTTCTTTAGCAGCTAATTAGCATTTAATTTTTGGGGGAGTAAATACAGGCGAATATATTGATTAAAGTCACCTTTTCCTAGAGAGATTTTCACAGTTATCAAAACGTCACTACTGGGTAAGCCTGACTCTTACTATGTGCCTTCATACCCCTTGACTTATTCAACTTTTTGTGTTACAGCCTGAATTCAAAATTGATTCAATAGATTTTTTGTTCTCATCTACACACAATACCCCATAATAATAAGGTGAAAACATGTTGTTTTTTTGTTTTCTTAATATCTAATTTACATAAGTATTCAAATCCAAACTAACTCGCCACTCAGGAACATTCACTGTCTTCTTGGTAAGCAACTCCAGTGTAGATTTGTCCTTGTGTTGTAGGTTATTATCCTGCTGAAAGGTGAATTCATCTCCCAGTGTCTGGTGGAAAACAGACTGAGCAAAGTTTTCCTATAGGATTTTGCCTGTGCTTAGCTCCCTTCCGTTTATTTTTTTATCCTGAAAACTCCCCAGATCTTAACGATTACAAATGTACCCATAACATGCTGCACTATGCTTGAAAATATGGACAGTGGTATCCAGCAATGTTTTATATTATTGGATTTGCCTCAAACATAACACTTTGTATTCAGGACTTGTTGCAAACAGGATGCATGTTCTGGAATATTTGTTACTCTTTCCTTCTTTTCAAACTGTCAGTTGGGTTAGTTTTGTGGAGTAACTACAATGTTGTTGATCAATCCTCAGTTTTCTCCTTTCACAGCCATTAAACTCTAACTGTTTTAAAGTCACCATTGGTCTCATGGTGAAATCCCTGAGCGGTTTCTGTCCTCTCCGGGAACTGAGATAGGAAGGACGCCTGTGTCTTTGTAGTGACTGGGTGTATTGATACACCATCCAAATGGCAATTAATAACGTCACCATGCTCAAAGGGATATTCAATGTCTGCCTTTTAAACGTTTACCCATCTACCAATAGGTGCCCTTCTTTGTGAGGCATTGGAAAACCTCCCAGGTTTTTGTGGTTGAATTTGTGCTTGAAATTCACTGCTCAACTGAGGGACCGTACAGATAATTGTATGTGTGGGGTACAGAGATGTGGTAGACATTCAAAAATAATGTTAAACACTATTATTGCACACAGAATGAGTCCATGCAACTTATTAGGTGATTTGTTAAGGACATTTTTACTCCTGAACTTATTTATGCTTGCCATAACAAAGGGGTTGAATACTTATTGACTCAAGACATTTCAGCATTTCATTTTTAGTAAATGTCTAAAAACATTATTCCACTGACATTATGGGGTATTTATTGTGTGTCGGTCAGTGACAAAAAAAATCTAAATGCACTGTATTTATGTACAAAAAATAGGGACCACAATGGAAATAAGTTCCCGACTTTATAGTGCAATCCCAGTCACTTGTCAAAAATATTCTGTGTAAATATATGCATTTTTTAAACTGACAAATAAAACCAATCAATCCAAACTGTGCCATTTGATGAAACACCAAACACCAAAAAGTTGAATGACATTTGGATGCTGGGTAGGCCTACAAGGTAGGAAGGGATGTATTTTCTGTTTGTCAAGATTGTCATAGTCTATTTATTGTTGTGTTGAAAACACAAACCATGACATTGAAGTGACCTAAGTCGGTTTGTTTGTTGGATATGTGGTGCACAAATGTGGTGTATATATTTGATATAATTATAAATATGGCATAAAAAATGTGAAAATCTGATTTCCCCTTAGCTGATCATTGTCTGCAGCCGGCTCTGATTGTAGTGTAATGAAACAGGCAGGGAGAGGGAGCTCGTCTGTGGTAGTTGGTGAGAACCCTCAACCTTCTGGCCTGTAGCCCTGAGTAGCATCGCCTGCACCACAAAATCATGCTGAAGTGGGAAATTCTATATCCACGTTTATTAACACCGGGTCGCTACAGTTATTATTTGTGGTATTAAACATGATTTTGAGTTACCTCTACGAGGGGGGAGTGTGTGCAGTTTCTTTTAAATGTTGGGGAGACAGGTGCAGTTCTTTTGACACCTTAAGTTGGACCAGTAAATTTTAAACTGCCCCTTAAGAGTATGATGAAATATAATTAAGCCTCCACGGGCAGTTATTGAATTTTGCTGATAGGGTTAGAGTCAACGTTCCTTAAACGAAATATTTTCAATTGCTGTTTAAGGCCTAGGCTACTATGTAAAATGCCGGAGAAGATTATGTTTTTAATGTCTCGATATAAGACGTCCCGTGCACTTTGATCCGCACCCAAAGTTGAAGTCAACTGCGTGTTTGTGTGTGTGTGTGTGTGTGTGTGTGTGTGTGTGTGTGCAGCGCGCGCGAGAGAGGGATAGTCTAAAGAAACATATTGTGACTAGGATGACTCAGGTGTAGCTTGCTTATCTTTCGTTTATATAACAACAAAAAAACGATTAAAAGTATCTTAAAATTGAGCAAAAATGGCTATGGTCAGGTCTGTTTACACCAAGCAAAAGCTTTATTGAAGTTGTGTCCTTTTAACGCATAACCTTGCACTTAGGTAATAAACACATTTGAAAAACGTCGATATCCACCACATTCCAGTAGTCGATATGGAAGAAACAGTAATTAACTGTGTAAATATCCCAGAGCGCACCATAGTACAGCGGTGACTATATTTTTCACTCTATAAGGTATGCGACTCTGGGATTCTTCTATTTTGTTGGGCAGAAATGGACAAGTCTATGCTATTCATTTACGGTGTCAGCGAACTATGATTTTCTGTTGTTGCAAAAATCCAGCACAAATCTTCGACTTTGGCCATCCGCAAAACACTCGAGCGCTGGAGCTTTTTTCTGCATGCAGGTATGAATTCGATCGCTTACCTTGAGCAGCTCCGATATCCACGAGGGCAATTAGCAAAACGAAAGATATGGTGATCATCTGCAGTAAGTATCCTGTGACTCCTCTTCTTCCACTTCTTGCAGTTTGTACACTATACCCCATGATGAGGAGTCAAAAACTCCGCGATGAGGCAAGTCCAGTGGCTATCAAATGCTGTTTCAAAGACCTACTGCCTTGCAGCAGCTGCAATTGAAATCTTTAGGAGTCTCACACTTGACGAATAGAAGGGGAAGGTAAAACAAGGGGGGGTGGGGGGGGGGGGTGGATAGAGAATGAACAAATTCCAGGACTTCACAGAATGAACAAATTCCAGGACTTCAGCGAAACAGTTTTGAAATATGACATATATTAAATTGTCTTATGAGAAGCGAGCACCGCCCTCAGTCATATGAAGGTATGCATGAAAACCTTTGCAATTACCGTTTGCTCTGTTCACTTTTAATGCATAACGTGTCTAGCTGACTACCTGGGCCGATGTCTGGTTGATATGAAGTTCATGTTCCGAATCAGAAAATTCACAAAAGTCCTCCGTAACTGCCGCTACCACGCTCCGCACTCCGTCTAGCGACAGTATACAACCTCAGTACCGCGCCTAGCGCTCTACTGATGGAATTGAATCGGACAAGGCTCCGTCTCTGTACCATGCTACTTCAACCAATCCAACAACGACCGACTCCTGTCTGTGGCGGCCATATCAAAACCCGGCTTGGAGCCTCGGAATGGATGTTATTTATCGAGTATAAAGTGGTGAGGAGGAGAAGCTCCATATCCGGAAGTAATTTAGACATTCATAGTAGCAATTGACACTATGTAGAGTTGTAATTTTTTTTAGGTTATGGATACAAGACTGTGGACATATCTGGCTGTGTTGGCAAAACCACTACATATCCCATCGAGCAAAGTGGGTAGAGGCTGCCTGTTATCACAGTTGGCAATAATGCCGAAGAGACCTTGAACCAGTCATGGCTATTCAAAAAACACTAAATAATTTTCAAGTTTCTTTCCAGGTAATTTCTTAGTTACATGATTGTATAACTAGCAAAGGACTTTTGAATTTGAGGGTGTAGTATTTATGAAGTTTGGGAATGAGGATGAAAACTAGCATAGCTTAGCTAGCCAGCTAGTTTAGCCAGGGAAAATAAGGTAAAAAAAAAAAAAAAAACAAGCTCGAGACAGGATATAGCTGTGCGCACTAGGCTAATTCAGGAGACAGATTGGAGTTGTTATGCCCTGATATCAGGAGCTGGCGGCGAAAAGTTTGATTAAACAATTCAGAGACGAAAACGAATACATCAGTTCACAAATATTTAAGGAGAACGAATCCCGAAATCAGCTGTAACTGTCAATAGTAAAACAAAGCTTAAAATTATGTTTGAATGAACCTGAATCCAGAAAATGAATGGTGAAGTCGCTTCTGATAAGCATTAGTATACCATCAATTATTTCCCTTGCTATTGATGGTTAAAAGGAGCAATCAGCAGTTGCTACATCCATTCTTGGACTTATGTAAATTCATGATAATATGTGCCCATTGATTCTTGAAGAATATAACTTATAAATGCCTCATGAGCTTAGTTCAACTGTAGTACCCCATCAGAACCCAAAGTATAAGCTTGTTTCACTCCTATGTTTGTAAACAAAGTAAACATACGCTGTACAGCCTAAAAATATGTTTAAAACTATAACTGTGATATCATGGATGGTCAGTCCTTGCATCCATAGCTATCTATGAATTTGAGAGTGGTTATATTTCTCCATCCCCATTCCTCAGCTTTTGTTTTGAAACAGTGGCAGTACTTTGTTATTATTTAAATTCCTGATTGCCGCTTTAAGTCGAATCCTCTTCCAAAATTCCTCCAAAATATAAACAAATAGGTAAGGCTATATTGAAAAGAATAGCCTGTAGACAGTGAAATTGTTGGATATGTTGGTTAACATGGTTGGTTATGTAGCAGTAGCCTATAATCGATTAGCTCAGAATTGAAATATAAGGTTTTTACCACTGATATTCTACCCTAAAGTGACTATCATTTTAATCTGTCTATTACAATATCTTTTGTAAAGGATGTTTGAGCAAGCATATTGCCTGCTGAGCAAACATAAGGCAACATCGCTTTATACTGCTGTAAGACCGCAAATGGAATCACTGTTGAAATTCAATCAAGAAACACATTTTCTCTAACTGGCATTTGTTCTCGTCACAGTCGCACTCCTGATTCTCGTTTAGACACGGCCATTAGGACTAACATACAGCCATGTCTAAAGACCTGATCAATAATTACCACAGAGGGACAGTGGAGTCAGTTCAGCTAAACCCCTGGGGGGCGGGGGGGTCTGAAAGTTGAAGCTCATTTACTGCATTTCTAGGCAATTTTGAAATTCTAAAATGCTAGATGGAGAACACCAAAAACAAAACAAAAACGCAATATTAGGTTTAGAGGTCTGTGGAACGACATGTACAATGTGAACCACTACTCAACCTCATCCATAAATTGACTTGTGTAGTGGTCCATACTGTGCAACATGAAATAGATGCATAGAACACGCTATGCAGTCACAACGAGGTCGAATTCAAAAGTCGACATCAATGTGAAAGTAACCGGTCCATAAAAAAGCTGGCTTTGAGGCTTACAGGGCCGAGTTCAAATGCCTACATCAAATTAAAAGCAAATCGGCGCACTTGCTAAATGGCTGACCGGCAAAGCAAACTGTTTGGCGCTGTCTCTGCTCTCTGCTTTCTTAAAGTGAGAGAAAGGCGCGCAGCATGGCAACTTCTCTCTGACCGATGCTCCGCATGGTCCTAAAGCAAGCCATCAAATACGCTAAACAGTCGTTGCATTTTAATTGGGATTGGAATGATTTTAGTGTTCTTTTTTGTAGCCTACTTTGACATTTTTGGTCTTGAGGTAGGGTATGGCGACTGCCTTACCCAGCTGACGGGCATGAATGAGTTACAACACCCTTGTCTGACTCCTCCAGTCCCCCAGTGCTCCTACAGTCTGACTGGTGCAGATCAATCCTGTTTAGTACTCCAGGGGCAACACATTTTATGAATGAACCATGACCTGGTTGGCTATATCAGAAAGCAAGAGCAAAGTTGGAAACAAGTAAAAGTGGGGTTTGTTGAGTTTATACAGGCACACATTGTTTTAGGCTTTGGGGAGCTCATGATTCCATCCCAAACACTTTTCAGAAATCACTGCACTTCAATCAAGGTCTATGGAGAGTCTAATGCACACATACCATTGCTTTATTTAATATTTTTTGGACATAACTTTGTTTTGCAAAGTGAGAAAGTGGCAAAGCCTTTATTGTATTTAGGGCAATACTTTTTCCATTAGAACATAATGTTTTTTATTTTTTAATATTTACTCCTGCTGAAATATTATGTATGTGTGACAGAATTGTACACTACCTTGACTTTCTGGGATTAATGTGAAATGTGAAGTTGACGGTCGCTCTATGCCTCACAAAATTGAAAAGTGAAAATGACCATTTTTAAATGTAATTTGAGAAACAGGGTATTCTCATCACCTTCCTTCCATTTTAGGTGAATGTACAATAATGTCAATGGGCCACTGTCATCTCACTGGCATTTCAGTTTGAGTTACGAGACGCAGGAAATTGCTTTTGGAACTCTTGTGGGATGGGAGAGACGGGTTGACTGAGGCATAGGGCTCCAAAACATCCATCCCTCAAATTGACTTCTGATCATCAAAATCTGGTTTACTGCCATTTCATCCTAAATCACTTTCAGTGTGGTGATTTGCATAGTGGTACAGTTACTGTAATATGTTAATAGCTAATGTCGTGCCATTCGTTACATTTCTCATGAGCCTGAGAGAAAATGTTGTTTTAAAGCTAATTTCCTGCAACTCATCCCATATTGCCATGAAGCAGAGTTGAAAATCTGCAGTTTTATAGCTAAACTTATGCTCTTCTACACATGTTGTTATGAGGCTGGGAGAATTTAGGCATTTTTAATGCACATTTTCTGCTATTCTACACATTTTGCATGGGGGGGGGGGGGGGGGTGTCCAGGGTGTGGCATTTACCTGCTGCATTTATATCATTTCAATCAGTATTTTCATTGGACTCTCTAACTGGACTTTGAATGTCATAAATAAAAGGTCACTGCCCACTGGGCACAGACGTCAATTCAACGTCTATTCCACAATGATATGGAAACAACATTGATTCAACCAGTGTGTGCCCAGTGGCTGGTATAATCGGTTGTTAATTCATGGGGAAAGAGCTGATGTTACTATCGCAGTACTGTTTACATGGTAATTGCATGCAATAAACACATCGGCTACTGTACTTTCTGCTACATATTTCAAGTCATTTCACTATTTTGTAACTACTTTGTAAGGATTATTGAATCCCCAAGAAACAGAAAATGCTTATTGCGTAATGATATTAGCTAGTTATTGCCTCCTTGACACTTCTAAGTAGATACAGTGCCATGTAAATAGCGCATGGTAAACCAGTACCACCAAACAGTGGACAGATGAAGCAGGCTGCTCTTTCCCCCATTCATACCGCTGTCAGATTTGAATTAAGGAACAGTAAAAGTGTATTAATGGTATGGTTGTTAATTAGAGGACAGGAGGAGAGGGAGGTGGTGTATTGTGGTAATGAGGTTGACCACACCACAGACTAAATTGTATACTAAACAGCAGCAGTTAAAACTCTGTGTCTCTCTATTGCCCTGCTGATAGCATAGTTAGGGATAGTAATGTCCCCACACTGTCCAGGCTCTAAAACACTTGAATATTCTCAGTGTCTCATCAGGGACTCCTTGGGATTGAAGTGTTGCCATTTGATTTTGGTACTTAGGATGAGGCATAACAGTTGCTGAGTGATTCCCAAAATTATTTCTTCCCTATTCAGCGTCTAACAACTCTTGCTGGGCCTTTGTTCTGCTCTCTTTAGCCGGCCGTCCAGATATATCACTAACAGAAACTGTGTGTCAAAGGTCACAGCATCTTTACAGAAAGTAGTACTGAACAAACAAAGCCTCCCTGTACTGATCGATCATCTCACTCACTCAAGCAGCAAGGGATGTGAAGATGATGTCACCACCCGAAAGAGCTTCTTTCTAATTTAGAAGATACACATCTCAGAGTGAAATTTGAATCGGAAATTAATCCTGCCTGTGAATTGCAACGTCTTCGTAGGGTTGCCTGTCCCCTAACAGTGTGACACAGAATGAGGGTACCAAGCTGCAAGAGCGAGAAAGAGTTGGAAATTATTGCAACCGACCTGATATGATTTGCACACAAAGCAGCAGTTTGGAGGTGATTTTTATTACTGTATGCCACAGAGAGACAGTGACTGTCTGCCAGTCGTTGATGACAGTATGTGACACACAATAAGGCTATTTTCCATGACTTCAGGCTCTATACTTTACTGTTGCCCTTGATAACAGTATTAAAAAGTGATTTGCAGCACCGTATGTGGCAAGGAATCAAAACTTAATTTAGGCAGATAAAGATGCCATTTTGCAGGGAGATAAAGTGCTGCATCATGGACGATGTGTCCTCCCTGCTCTGCTCTCAGCTCCTCACTCGGCCTCACAGATTTACAAGCTACTTTTTCCTGCCCCATAAAACGGCAAATCTGCTCACCAGGCGACACAGGGAAATGTTAATGGATTCATTTGTCAAGAAGCCTCCACTTATTTACAGTCCTCTTCCATTACCATCGTTTTTCCTGTAAGACAAAAATCAGGTGCCAAAGTCAAAATATCGATCTACCTGTCTGTCATGGCCATGAGTCATCGTAGAAAACACACAGAGCCAAAGATGCTGCCGACAGACCTGCCTACCGCAAGGATGGATTAGTCTGTTTCACATCAATAGCTTCACAGTCACATTAGCATAATCATTTTAATTTGCAATATAACAATTCTTTAGAAACTGACAATGAGTGTAATTACAAATACAGCTATGACAATATGCCAGAAAGACTCAGTAAATGAACGGTAAGATGTTCGGCTCATATCACTGAATGCTGATTGCTTTCACCAACACAGTATCAATACTTATTTTCATTCTATTTCTTTAGTTGTTTTGCCACTATGCAGTGCCGTGTCTGACCTCTGTCAAGCAAAGTAGAAAGATCAGAGATGAGTGGTGCCCAGGAAAGTCCTACGATTTAGCATATGTCACAACCATTCCATTGACCTATGCCTCTTCTGTCTCAATGGCTGCAAACTAAGAGGTATTTTCCTTGCTCTCACTTCTCGTCCACAACTTCTGTGCCTCCACATTAACGGCCGCAGAATATCTATCCGAAATAATTGGTTTTCTGACATGATTAATATATTCTGCATAACCCTGTGAACCTCTTAAAGAGACTGAAGTCTTTTGGTTTCTGAAAGGGTTCATAATGGCAGAGGGTTAATTTGATGTTATACTCCTCTGTGGGTTTGCCAGAACAAACTGGGCAGCTCACTACTGGCGAGTACATACTGGAGAGCTAAACTGGAAAATACAGTATGCATTCATTTTTCAGACAATGAAGTGTACCAAAATACCCAAATAAACCTGACCACAATCATTATTAATATAAGCTATATATACAAAAGTATGTGGACACCCCTTCAAATTAGTGTATTCGGCTAGTTCAGCCACGCCTGTTGCTGTCAAGTGTATGAAATTGAGCACACTGCCATGTAATCTCCATAGACTAAACATTGAAAGTAGAATGGCCTTACTAAAGAGCTCACCTTTCCAACAAGTCAGTTTATAACATTTCTGCCCTGCTAGAGCTGCGCCGGTCAACTGTAAGTGCTGTTATTGTGAAGTGGAAATGTCTAGGAGAAACAACGGCTCAGCCGCGAAATGGTAGGCCACATATGTACTGTAGTACGCAATTTTAGGGGACCACTTTTGACTCGTGAGCGCTACTTTCAGAACTACTGGCTAAAAAGTATACAAAAGTACCGGAGAATCTCTTTAATACTGTATTTTGGCACACTTCATTGTCTGATAAATGAATGCATACTGCATTTGTCCATATGTGTTTGTTTCTGGTAAGGGACCACATACAGTACTGTACTATTCTGCCCTTCATATGACGAGTACTCTGCTTCTCCTTTGGAATTTGTGCCTAATGGGCCTCTGTAGACCACCACTAGTGTTCAACAGTGACTGGTGACTTAAGCCAGATCTTAACCCTAACCACTAACCTTTGACCTTTCACCCTATCTTTCCTGTGAGGTTGTGTCAGCAGTGGAAGAGATGGAAACCCGCATACTGTTGAAAAAATAGGAATAAATCCAAAATGGAGGCTTAAATGCAAAAATGTAGATGTTTTATTTGGATATCACGGTGGCCAAAACCTGATTGTACAGAAAAGTGCATAAGTAAAGAGTGAAAACAAAAAGACAAACCTTTCGGCATCAAGCCATCAGTAGTGTGAAATAAAATGATACCTACACAGGACCTTTAAAGAGTGCTGATGGCCTCCTACCATTTCTGAGCTTGTGTCAGCACAAATTACACCAAGATAAGAAGGAAGACACTAGGGATCCAACATGGTGCTGAGGTTCAGCCACAGATCATCACTAAAGCTCTCTTTTCACTGTCAAATTCATGATATAATAGATGTCACACAGTATATTGTCATCTCAGTCGATGGCATCTCTTGTGACATGTAAACGCACTTTTATGGCAGAGGGTTTGAATAATAATAAAACCACTTTGAATAATAATTCATAAGAATATATCAGTGATTCAATGAAATAGTTTGAAGACAAATATCAGGATCATTGACATAAAGTTTACAGGTCAAATCAAACAGCCCGAGACGAGGATAGAATCCAGGGTCATAAAGCAGCTATTCTTCTCCACATGTACACACCATGGCCCAACCTTATAGCAGTGTTAAGAGTTCCAGTGACCCACTGTCACTCCCGCTCTTGTACATAGCACTGAAACATGACAACCCTGTGACTGTTCCCAATAGCCTGTGATACAATAAGATTGGATAAGACAAATATCCATTTTGGCTATTGTATCGCAAACCTGTCACTGTTTCAGTAGCCTGTGATATAACTGGAAATCAGAAGAACACCCATTGAGTTATTGTATCTCTGAACCATTGTTTGATATACCATTCTAATCACCACTGAACGCAACCTTGGAGGAAATGTTTGTAAGCCTCTGCATCCAACGAGCATTCTATGACTCAGTTCCATAGAGATTTGTTGTTTGCCTTCTGTAACAGTATGAAAGGTTTTGTTTATTTCTCGCCCACCCCGGCACACAGGGTCCAAAGAGAGTTGGCACACAGAACCTCTGCTTGGTTCACTGTACTCCCCTGTAGGCCTGTGAGAATACCACACACACTTCAACACATACACAACACACGCACGCAAACTTTCTTATACACACACATACGTCAAATGGATGCACGCAAACACACTCAAATCGAATTCATGGGGACCGTATGTACAGTATATGAAGCAATGAGCAATTGCACTTCAATGTACCCTCCCTCCACGGGAATGGTTTGGCCTTCCGGTGTAAACAGGCATTAATCACTCTATCTGACAGAAATGTCAAGGGGAGAGCCCAAGGCATCTGAGAAGGGTTGGTATGTAGGCGAATGGGACAGGGAGATAGATGTTGTCCCCCCCCTCCTGGGAGCTGGACTGCACCAGATGATGGGGTCAGTGTGCCCACCACCTTGAGAAAGTGTGCCAAGGACACCGAGTGAGGAAAGAGGGAGGGACTCTACTAGGGTCTGGCTGAATTCATCACTCCAAACCAACACAGCACAGACGTGTTAGTCCAAGAACCAGTAGCTGGCAGTGCACCATAAGTACTCCTATGTCCTGCTTTCAGCTGCTGCCTGGGACAAGCAACGATACTCAAGTGTATATCTTACATGAAAATAGATAGGGAGGAACAAAGAAAATATACCTCGAATTGCTCAGAGCCTTCTCTGCTGTCAGTCAGTAATATCACATAATTTAATTTGTTTGAAAATATTATTTGATTTCTACTTTCGAACGTTTCATGACAGTGTGCAACCTAATGTAATTTCTGACAGACGCATTCAATTATCCTCCAACAACCGTTAGCATTCTTAAAATTAAAAGTGTGATCTCTCACCAAGCGCTAGACCAAAATAAGTCTGCCAGAAACACAACTGTCACGAGGAGTGAATCAGAGATTTTTCTGTGTTGGGTTGTCCATTACTAGCATGCTGCTGGAGGCTAGGTCTCTGGTACAGTCCCCTGCTCTTAAAACAATGGATCCCTGGCCTCCAGTATAAGACACAACCACTTAGACAGAGAGCATATAGGAGACATATGTCCCTCATCTTAAGTGGTGCTTTAAAAGATATTGATGGTTTAAAAGCAGGCAGTAAGTAAGTAGGTGATCAATGAGGAGATCCGTGTCTGTGGGTTGTCATCATGTTGCTGCCTCCTAAACAATGATATACTGTACAGATGGAGCCTGTCAGACTGCTCCGATCCTCCCTATAGACTCCTTCAGTTCACTGACCTCTCAATTAGATGACTGAATTCTCATTCAGTTCAGATTCAATTCCAAATCTTAGACCTCGCGATAGTCAATTAAGAGGCATCGGAGGTCTATTGTCGTCTTCCCCCCCTGTGCCATTGTGCACAGAACATTGCCTATTTTTGCTGAGGTCTTGAGTAGTATTTTAGAGAAACAGAAAACATGTGATTTGGGTAAGAAAACCAACTGTGTTGTGTGAACTGGCACTGCAGGAGCAAAGCTCTGTTGATTGCAATCAGTCAGAGTGCCAGGCGATGTTTGATTGCAATTGTACAGAAGGGATTTTTTTTTCTTATTCAGTATATTTTTCATTCCGTTCTGTAATGATCTAAACTCCGACAAATAGCAGAACAATTTGGAGCATGTGAAGTACACAGGTTGACTGTTATTTCATTGATTGTAGGCTACATAGTAAAATACTGCAGCCTATGTAGATTTCTGACACTGGTATTATGTGTATGAATATACAATTAGGATTATAGTACACTGTAAAACCCAAAGCATTTTTTCCTCAAATACTTCTAGTAAGTTGAACTCAAAGTCAATTACAAGTCTTTATTACTTAAACTGTTTATGTGGTACTGACCAAAAACTACATGAGAAGTCACATCAACTTTGTTCTTTAAGTTATGATAATAAATGATAACTAAGCAAGTACAACTTTATCACAGCAATTGTGCTTTTATTATTAAACATGAATGATGTTTTTAAACAACAGATATGTGCGTTTCATTTATTTTAAATTGACTAGTTTATTTTGTTTGGCCAAATAGTTTCTTGTTTTTTTGGGGACAGAGCTAATTAGAATAATACCCAGCATGCTATCCAAATGTTAGTTTATACATTTACATTTTGGTCATTTAGCAAACACTTTTATCCAGACCAACTTCAGTCAGTGCATTCAGCTGAAGTAGATTAAAAAAAAGTTTCTGGTAAGCATTACTGAGAATGTCGTTGTAGTTATTGAAGTGGTCTGTTGGTTGGGCCATTTTGGGCATGGGTGTTAATGACAGTTCTAAAAAAGCATACAGAAGTGCAAGAGACAGATAGGAGCCTTAATGTTCCCTACTGAATTCTCTGTTATGCTATTATTAATTGGAAATTAAACTTTTGAATGTGACATAATGCTTCCTTCATTAAGTTGTGTTAGAAACTGGATAAAATACTTTCTTTGTAGTTTCTTTGCGGTTGGGAAAAACAACGAAGTTTGGAAAATATTTTTAATATTTTTGAAATATTAAGCTTAAAAATATTGACTAGGATATGTTCATGTAAGAACAAAATGTCTGTATTCTAAGTTCAATCAAATTAATATTAACAATTTCTTAACACATCTGTTTAGTCCCAGCCACTAATAAGTTTTGCATTTAATTAACAATGAGCTTAAACTTCAATGAACTTAAAACCTTTCTTGATTTACTAAAAATTGGCAAGCTGATACAACTCAAAAACTGACTATCGGTTTGAGTAATGACTACAAAATCACTTCAAGTAACTGTACTCTTATGGTACAGTAGTGCAACGGGTTTGTACAGAAGTTTTGAATAATGACAGCACATTGGGGTTTACAGCGTCTGTTCCCAGAAATAGGATTTTAGTTGACATCTATGGTTTTACCCATTTTATCTCTGTACAGTATTTCCATTTGGACCTATTTCCCTGAATTCATACGTAAGTTATAGTTGAATGAATACCATACTTTTTCAGGTCCACTTATTTTTACTGCTCAAAATGCTGAATTTTTACAAACAACTTAGTATGCACACTATTATGCTCTCACTTACCTCCCCTTATTTGATAGCTCTAGCATTCGTTAATAGCTTTAAAAGCACCCTGACTGTCATTGTAGCCTACTCACTTTGGCAGGGATACAAACAGAAATCCACATTCCTGGCAGGTTCGGGGGTGAAAAGCTTAACATAATGTACTGCGGCATTAGCGTGCCGCTCTCCACATTCTGGGAGACGCTTTCATCCCGCTCTCTGGAACTCAACCCTCTCGTTCTTTGTTAGGGGTGTGAGCTTCAGTAATGTTTCTAGCTGAGGCTACACAGCCAGCCATGTTTGTACATCCAGCGTAGAAATTCCTGACTAGAGAGGACTATGTGGTGATGTCTGGGCAGGATGTCAGGAGCTGTCTGTTAACGATGATTTATGATGGTTTCAGGGGGAGGCTGTGAAGCCTGTGGGAATGCAGCCGCTAGTTACAATGCTACTGTAAACACAGCGTAGGAAGCCTGATGAAGACCTCACACCAGAACCCAACACACTCAAACACATTCCTCTCTATATGAACCTGTCTATCTAACGTTCAGTAACAGTATCTTCCTCAATCCAGCAGAATGCTGTTCCTCTCCCAGTCAAAACTGTTGCGCCGATGAAATAGATCAGTGAATATGTCTCAAACAGAGAGAGAGAGTGCAAAAGATCAGATGAGAAGTATATTTTGTTTCATGAAAGTAGTTCTCAACTTGACCAGAAGCACTGCAAGCAGTGGGGTTGTTGTGACTCTCTATCAATAGCATTTCAGTGGCCTCTTTAGTTTGAAGTCCTTGGAGAAGGCTCCCTCTTAAAGACAGGGACTCGCTTATCACGGTGTGATCACACCAACATCACAGACATAGACCCGAATCCTATAACAGTTGTGTGTGTGGAGACCAGCACAGGGATCATGGTTTGATGTTACTCTAGACCTTGACCCATCAAAGAGGCTCTGATAAGCAGACGGGACATTTCTCAGAGTGCATCCTGTGGGGCTGCTGGTCGCCACGGTGATGGGAGGGGGCACTGTGTCAGACTCCCATCCTGCCCCATTACTCAGCACTGCCTCATTAACATATCTGCCATCTGATCTGCTCTGGTACAGGCGAGAGGGGACAAGTAAACACACAGAGAGAACAGGGAAGTCAGAGAGAAGGAACGGGGGATGGGGTGATGGAAGGTTGTGATTCTTCGTGCGTAAAGCGCACATCACTAGAGTACTGCTCCTTACCCTGCAAGGTACGCAAATAGCATGTAGAAGCAATTATGTTGTGTACCTACAAGGTCAAATCAATCGAAGAAAAGCTGATTTACTTTTACTGCAGATGTAATCTCTAGGGGTTATTAAATTGAGGGAGGAGGAGGAAAAGTGGGGGGTTGTCCAGTGATGTGTGTGTGTGTGTGTGTGTGTGTGTGTGTGTGTGTGTGTGCATGTGCTAGATCGATTTGGATAAAGAGAACATGTGCCTATTCAAGTGTGGTAGCATGGTAAGCACCTCCCTTGCCGATAAGGACCTGTTTGCCTCATTAATAGATTGTAGCTGAAGGGGAAAAATATGCAAACCAAGAAAGAAAAATTTGAATCTAAATATTTTCTGTCTTCCTTGGAGTTCTCTGGGGAGTGTCTCGACCTCTAGACAGGGCAGAGTGTGTTCAGAACACAACATGTTGTTCAACCCAGCAAACACAGCTTCTACAGTATATTAACGACTTCCGCTTTAACATTCAATATAGAGGTGTAGGCTGGCCAATCAATATTTATTGCATTTCAGTTGTAGAGTCTTATACAAAAGTCTCTGAAGTGATTTCCTTTTGTGCAATAGATATTGTAGACTGCAGCTCAGTGAAGAAAGAATGCTTTAATCTTGGTACAGTCACATCTTTGCCTTGAAACTAGAACAGCCTACCCCTTACTCCTAGGAATAATGAACAAATAGGAACACATGAACGAGTAAAAAGTCAATGTTCTGAAAACCTGGTGGAATAGGAGAATGGCTGAGATATTGCATCAACCAGAGAATCCGTATTATGCACAGTAAGCAAACCACAATAGTTAACACAACAGTAAACAACAACAGTAGACAACAACAGAGAACACAGCACAGCATAGCATCCTAACCTAAACACAACAAAGCAGAGCAGAGAGCCCAACTCACCAGGAAACCAATGCCTGTCACGTTCACTATCGCCCAAGGTATAGAAACCAGACACCAAATGCCAAAACCTCAGAAATGGGAGGGAGGGGGCAATGATAAAACAAAATAGGGTTTTAATTCTACTTTTCCTCCCCCTGCTGCAGACTGTAGCCCTGAGAAAAGGGTTTGTGTCTCCAGCAAGGCCCCCTGCAGAGAGGGGCTGGTGCTGGGAAGATAGGGACTCCAGACAGACTGCTCTCCAGACTCAGAGCAGGGGATATGGGGTTTAGAGGGGCCCTCTCCAGACCGGGGGTGTGAGATAAACCGGGAACCCCTGCTCTGATGGAGCCCCAGGTTACAGCAGCCATAGCAGGGGTTCCCTCAGTCACGGGGGGCTCACCCCGGGGCTCACCCCAGGATGAACCTAGGTAGTTAAAGGGTAACTGTCATCAAACACCAGACACTTTAATGTTATATACCTGCTCTGTTAGTCCTCATGAGGAAGGTACTGCAGGAGATATTGGGGACATTCAAGACGGAAAGGGGGGAGGGGGGGGGTTGATTGCAACCAAATCAAACGGGAATCACTTGAATCATCTGCCACCCTTTCATACAAAGACTTCAGATTTGTCAAGTATCCCCTGTGGTAAGACATTTTCGGCAAGAGTCTCTTCCAAAACCTCACCACATCCTACCCATAAAATACGAAGAATATTTTCGGTGGTTGTTTAGAGCTGGGAATAGTTATGTGACGACACAAAATGAAAACAGAAATCGACCCATAAGAAGAGAAAACAATCAATGAAGAAATCCAATCTTCCTGTAGCCTCTGAAACACTCAAATCTGTAACTACCGGAATCCATAGACTTTACTGTGCAATGCAGAGCATCCTGAAACGGAGTCTCTACTTCTCAAGAACCATATGGGTGTTATGTGGGTACTCAAATCAAACAAGTAAACAGTAAATAGTCAACAACAATAGTAAAAAACATCACCAGAAAACAAACTAGCACAAGATCCTAACTCAACCTAAACACAACACCCAAACACATACTTCTTTTATAACAGGCATGGCAAGGCAGACTCTCACAAGTGCTGTTTAACTGTGAATTTGGAGTGACCTATTTTTAAATAAGAGGGAGAAATGAAGAGAAATGAACTATTCATACATGCAAAAGGCAGCAGCAGCCTACAATAGACCAGACTCCTTTCAAATGCTGGAGAAATTGAATTTTCATGTAGGCAGATTGAAGCTTTTATTCCACAGAGGCATTGCAGTGCATTGAACCCTCAGAAGTTTGAGAAGTCCTCAGGAACCAGAGTGCTGGTTTAACCTATCTCCATCACCTTCCCACACCTCTTTTTTTACTGCAAGGGGCGAGCCGTCTTGTAGGTACAATGCAAACATTGTTGGTCTCAATTTCATTGACATTGTTGCCGCACTTAAGTGCAGTCACTCGATCCCTACTGAAACAGAAGGGTTTCAACCTCGGCCAGAGGGCCGGGAGGCACAGAGAGAGGAGTGGGAAGGGAAGAGGGGGTGGTGAGGGATGGGTGTCGTTACTGCACTTACAGCATTACAGACCACTATGGAGGAAGAGGCGGGGGCCTTGGGGTTATTTAGATAGGGTTCCCTTACCCCTGAGATGTTAAATTCAAAATCACATTTATTATCGCGAAAAATGCTTTTCTTTCAACATCTGCTCGCTTAATGTTAATTATAGCTTCCCTTTAGAGGAGGGAGGCCATTAAGCCGGTTTGGGGTCTTAACTCACACTGCTCTCTCAGTGTGGAGTAGCTACACTGTTTCTCAGCTAAGTGAAGACTAGGGAGACTATGTAGCTACACTGTTTCTCAGCTAAGTGAAGACTAGGGAGACTATGGGTTGAGGTTCATGGAGTTATTCTTCATTCTCTAATTGCCATCATTATTTCAGTAAACACTACAGAGTTTTCCACATTGAGAAAGCAATCCTCCTTAAAGGTGAAGGCAAAAACGGTCTACTCTAAAATGGTTGATTTTACACCAGTTTACAGAACAGCACATTGCTGGGAGGGAAGATCATTAGTAAGGTTTTGCATTGACTCGGTTGTTGTGGAGACGCAGGCGGACAAGTTATATTCTGTATAATTACCGGGGAGAAGTACAGTAGGTAGCTACAGTAACTGTAAACATGTTCTAGTTTAGTATTTATTAAAATGCTCCCCTGCACGTCTGCATGCTGTAGTCTTTGGTGTCTTTGTCATTATTTTCCCATTTTCCCACAATGTACTATAAGTAGTTAGAGAGTACCCCACTGGAGAGATTAGCTGTGTTTCCTGTTGGTGAAGCTTTGAAGTTAAGTCCTCAGGGAAACCAACGCCATACAGTCCTGTTCCCTTCATCTGTGTCATTCAATGTATAGCACTGTACAATCACCTCCAATGTCAACCAGCCATTCACGCTCCTGGCTTTGTCCTCTTACACACAGCGATAGCAGGCCTGTAATTGGAACAGCATGAAAAAAAAAAGAGGTTTGATTTCCTCTTTGAATGTCACAGTTACAGCTTTGCATCTCTGCTGACAGAGAACTGCATAGTGCGACTGGGTGACTGGGAGAGCATCCTTTGAGCTAAAGGACGTTTTATCTGAATCCTCAATCAGTTCAGCTGCAGTTGGCCGAAATTATAGTACATATAAGCATCACGAAGAGTAAGAGATGCAGTATGTTTTCAACACAATTATTGTATATCATTTCATTTCGGGTTGGAGCGAGCGGTCGCATCCGCACTTCGGTCCGGTAGTATAACTTTTCATTACATTTCATTACATTTCATTATAGTACAACGGTTTGATTTGTCTAATCTTAGCAATTTCTTCTTAGCTAGCTACATAGCCGTCTTTGTATCAAAGATAATTGCGTAATTATCGTATTTCGTCGTCCTAACGTAGTCTACACTGCTATCTGCCCAGCAGCTAGCCAGCTAGCAAACGTCCACCGTCTACCGAATAGCAGCACTGTACAAACTATTACACTCAACTGAACGACTTGATTAGTGTAGTGTTAGCTAGCTACATAGTTGTCTTTGCTGTCTTCGTATCCAAGATAATTGTGTAGTTTAGAGTGTGTAGTTTTTAGAGTGATTATCTTAATTTACCGAGGTTAGCTAGCCAGCTATTTGTCGTCCTTAACGTAGGAGACACTGCTAGCTAGCCAACAGCTAGCCAACGTCTACCGAATAGAACTTCCGCACTCAACAACCCGGTCGCATTCCGCTTCGCTCCACAGGTAGTATCACATTTTCATTTCATTTCATTACAGTACAACGGTTTGATTTGTTTGATCGTAGCTAGCTACATAGCCGTCTTTGTATCAAAGATAATTGTGTAGTCTAGAGCGATTTTCTAGGTTAGCTAGCCAGCTATTGTCGTTCTTTTAACGCAACGTAACGTAATCAACACTGCTAGCTAGCCAGCTAGCCCCCGAATTGCAGCACTGTAGAAACTATTACACTCAACGGAACGACTTGATTAGTGTAGTGTCAATAACGCAGCCACTGCCAGCTAGCCTACAAAGTCAACAACGCAGCCACTGCCAGCTAGCCTACTTCAGCAGTACTGTATCATTTTAGTCAATAAGATTCTTGCTACGTAAGCTTAACTTTCTGAACATTCGAGACGTGTAGTCCACTTGTCATTCCAATCTCCTTTGCATTAGCGTAGCCTCTTCTGTAGCCTGTCAACTATGTGTCTGTCTATCCCTGTTCTCTCCTCTCTGCACAGACCATACAAACGCTCCACACCGCGTGGCCGCGGCCACCCTAATCTGGTGGTCCCAGCGCGCACGACCCACGTGGAGTTCCAGGTCTCCGGTAGCCTCTGGAACTGCCGATCTGCGGCCAACAAGGCAGAGTTCATCTCAGCCTATGCCTCCCTCCAGTCCCTCGACTTCTTGGCACTGACGGAAACATGGATCACCACAGATAACACTGCTACTCCTACTGCTCTCTCTTCGTCCGCCCACGTGTTCTCGCACACCCCGAGAGCTTCTGGTCAGCGGGGTGGTGGCACCGGGATCCTCATCTCTCCCAAGTGGTCATTCTCTCTTTCTCCCCTTACCCATCTGTCTATCGCCTCCTTTGAATTCCATGCTGTCACAGTTACCAGCCCTTTCAAGCTTAACATCCTTATCATTTATCGCCCTCCAGGTTCCCTCGGAGAGTTCATCAATGAGCTTGATGCCTTGATAAGCTCCTTTCCTGAGGACGGCTCACCTCTCACAGTTCTGGGCGACTTTAACCTCCCCACGTCTACCTTTGACTCATTCCTCTCTGCCTCCTTCTTTCCACTCCTCTCCTCTTTTGACCTCACCCTCTCACCTTCCCCCCCTACTCACAAGGCAGGCAATACGCTCGACCTCATCTTTACTAGATGCTGTTCTTCCACTAACCTCATTGCAACTCCCCTCCAAGTCTCCGACCACTACCTTGTATCCTTTTCCCTCTCCCTCTCGCTCTCATCCAACACTTCCCACACTGCCCCTACTCGGATGGTATCGCGCCGTCGCTCTCTCCCCCCGCTACTCTCTCCTCTTCCATCCTATCATCTCTTCCCTCTGCTCAAACCTTCTCCAACCTATCTCCTGATTCTGCCTCCTCAACCCTCCTCTCCTCCCTTTCTGCATCCTTTGACTCTCTATGTCCCCTATCCTCCAGGCCGGCTCGGTCCTCCCCTCCCGCTCCGTGGCTCGACGACTCATTGCGAGCTCACAGAACAGGGCTCCGGGCAGCCGAGCGGAAATGGAGGAAAACTCGCCTCCCTGCGGACCTGGCATCCTTTCACTCCCTCCTCTCTACATTTTCCTCTTCTGTCTCCTTCTACCACCTTCTACCACTCCAAGCATCTGCCTCTAACCCTAGGAAGCTCTTTGCCACCTTCTCCTCCCTCCTGAATCCTCCTCCCCCTCCCCCCCCTCTTCCCTCTCTGCAGATGACTTCGTCAACCATTTTGAAAAGAAGGTCGACGACATCCGATCCTCGTTTGCTAAGTCAAACGACACCGCTGGTTCTGCTCACACTGCCCTACCCTGTGCTCTGACCTCTTTCTCCCCTCTCTCTCCAGATGAAATCTCGCGTCTTGTGACGGCCGGCCGCCCAACAACCTGCCCGCTTGACCCTATCCCCTCCTCTCTTCTCCAGACCATTTCCGGAGACCTTCTCCCTTACCTCACCTCGCTCATCAACTCATCCCTGACCGCTGGCTACGTCCCTTCCGTCTTCAAGAGAGCGAGAGTTGCACCCCTTCTGAAAAAACCTACACTCGATCCCTCCGATGTCAACAACTACAGACCAGTATCCCTTCTTTCTTTTCTCTCCAAAACTCTTGAACGTGCCGTCCTTGGCCAGCTCTCCCGCTATCTCTTTCAGAATGACCTTCTTGATCCAAATCAGTCAGGTTTCAAGACTAGTCATTCAACTGAGACTGCTCTTCTCTGTATCACGGAGGCGCTCCGCACTGCTAAAGCTAACTCTCTCTCCTCTGCTCTCATCCTTCTAGACCTATCGGCTGCCTTCGATACTGTGAACCATCAGATCCTCCTCTCCACCCTCTCCGAGTTGGGCATCTCCGGCGCGGCCCACGCTTGATTGCGTCCTACCTGACAGGTCGCTCCTACCAGGTGGCGTGGCGAGAATCTGTCTCCTCACCACGCGCTCTCACCACTGGTGTCCCCCAGGGCTCTGTTCTAGGCCCTCTCCTATTCTCGCTATACACCAAGTCACTTGGCTCTGTCATAACCTCACATGGTCTCTCCTATCATTGCTATGCAGACGACACACAATTAATCTTCTCCTTTCCCCCTTCTGATGACCAGGTGGCGAATCGCATCTCTGCATGTCTGGCAGACATATCAGTGTGGATGACGGATCACCACCTCAAGCTGAACCTCGGCAAGACGGAGCTGCTCTTCCTCCCGGGGAAGGACTGCCCGTTCCATGATCTCGCCATCACGGTTGACAACTCCATTGTGTCCTCCTCCCAGAGCGCTAAGAACCTTGGCGTGATCCTGGACAACACCCTGTCGTTCTCAACTAACATCAAGGCGGTGGCCCGTTCCTGTAGGTTCATGCTCTACAACATCCGCAGAGTACGACCCTGCCTCACACAGGAAGCGGCGCAGGTCCTAATCCAGGCACTTGTCATCTCCCGTCTGGATTACTGCAACTCGCTGTTGGCTGGGCTCCCTGCCTGTGCCATCAAACCCCTACAACTCATCCAGAACGCCGCAGCCCGTCTGGTGTTCAACCTTCCCAAGTGTTCTCACGTCACCCCGCTCCTCCGCTCTCTCCACTGGCTTCCAGTTGAAGCTCGCATCCGCTACAAGACCATGGTGCTTGCCTACGGAGCTGTGAGGGGAACGGCACCTCAGTACCTCCAGGCTCTGATCAGGCCCTACACCCAAACAAGGGCACTGCGTTCATCCACCTCTGGCCTGCTCGCCTCCCTACCACTGAGGAAGTACAGTTCCCGCTCAGCCCAGTCAAAACTGTTCGCTGCTCTGGCCCCCCAATGGTGGAACAAACTCCCTCACGACGCCAGGACAGCGGAGTCAATCACCACCTTCCGGAGACACCTGAAACCCCACCTCTTTAAGGAATACCTAGGATAGGATAAAGTAATCCTTCTCACCCCCCTTAAAAGATTTAGATGCACTATTGTAAAGTGGCTGTTCCACTGGATGTCATAAGGTGAATGCACCAATTTGTAAGTCGCTCTGGATAAGAGCGTCTGCTAAATGACTTAAATGTAAAAATGTAAATGTAGGTTCAGTAGAAACATGTTCAAACGTGAGTGTAGATACAATAGACTAGGCCTTCTGACTTATGTTGTAAGTTAGATTCCACCATAACATAAGATGTCTGAGTGTAGAATTGTTCTCTTTCTGGTGCTTTTAGAGGTCCTAGCAGTGGCCAGAACAGTAGTAGTTAGGAGTAGTGGTTGGAAGAGTGTGTGGTATAACAGTAGTAGTTAGTAGAAGTGGTAGGAGGAGTGTGTGGTGTAACAGTAGTAGTTAGGAGGAGTGTATGGTGTAACAGTAGTAGTTAGGAGTAGTGGTAGGAGGAGTGTATGGTGTAACAGTAGTAGTTAGTTGAAGTGGTAGGAGGAGTGTGTGGTGTAACAGTAGTAGTTAGTTGAAGTGGTAGGAGGAGTGTGTGGTGTAACAGTAGTAGTTTGGAGGAGTGTATGGTGTAACAGTAGTAGTTAGGAGGAGTGTATGGTGTAATAGTAGTAGTTAGTAGAAGTGGTAGGAGGAGTGTGTGGTGTAACAGTAGTAATTTGGAGGAGTGTATGGTGTAACAGTAGTAGTTAGGAGGAGTGTATGGTGTAATAGTAGTAGTTAGTAGAAGTGGTAGGAGGAGTGTGTGGTGTAACAGTAGTAATTTGGAGGAGTGTATGGTGTAACAGTAGTAGTTAGGAGGAGTGTATGGTGTATCAGTAGTAGTTAGGAGTAGTGGTAGGAGGAGTGTGTGGTGTAACAGTAGTAGTTTGGAGTAGTGGTTGGAGGAGTGTGTGGTGTAACAGTAGTAGTCAGGAGTAGTGGTAGGAGGAGTGTGTGGTGTAACAGTATTAGTTAGGAGTAGTGGTAGGAGGAGTGTATGGTGTAACAGTAGTAGTTAGTAGAAGTGGTAGGAGGAGTGTGTGGTGTAACAGTAGTAGTTTGGAGGAGTGTATGGTGTAACAGTAGTAGTTAGGAGGAGTGTATGGTGTAATAGTAGTAGTTAGGAGGAGTGTATGGTGTACCAGTAGTAGTTAGGAGTAGTGGTAGGAGGAGTGTGTGGTGTAACAGTAGTAGTTAGGAGTAGTGGTAGGAGGAGTGTGTGGTGTAGCAGTAGTAGTATGTATGCCTAGAGGTACAACATTAGTAGAAGTATCATCGTATGTCTGCCTTTAAAATGCTCTTACCTCTAAGATAATAATAGTTATGAAAGTCCCATCTGGTGCTGTGCACTGCTCCCTCTTGTCCATTTACAGATGGAAAGCTGCGATTATTCTGCCAGAGAGAGAACATCACAAGATGAAAACCAATACCGCTTCCCTTTGTGAGTGTAAAACAGATAAGGATCTTGATGAAATTGGCAATGTTTTTGTACGAATTATACTTTCAAATTAAATATAGCAAATATAAAAAATTGGCCAAATCATATAAAATGACACTGCAGTATGTATTTTGATATCATATGCACCTACGTCAGTCTCATTAAGAGTGCAGAACTGGTAGTGTACAAGCTTTAATCACAGAACACAACATAACAAATGAACTGGAATGACAATCCAGCTCATGGGGGGGCCAATAAGCACAAAGCCACGCCCCCAACAAGCCATGCCTCCAAGTCTTCTAATAGGCTGCCACCATTAAAATAGATTTTTTCAAAATGCCTTTTTGTTGTACTTGACACATACCAAAGCACTAACATGCATTTAAATAGTGGCTCCATGTCTTTTTTGTGCATATGACAAGTAAACAATGCATTGCAACAACCACCCAAAAGCTATATTTTGGCATTTGTTTCTTTAGTCCATTGTTGACATAGTCCCAAAGTGTTTTGCTTGTCAGCAATCAAGTTTTCAAGATATGTAACTTTCAAAATACAGAAATCACACAGTATGAAGCATTTTGCATCATATGATGCTGCGTTTTGCATCAAATGGGGAGGATTTCAGTATCTTGAAAACCTGATTGCTAACAAGGAACCCTTTTTGGAACTATGGCAAAAAATGGATAAATGAAACAAATACCAAAATATAGCTTTTGGGTGGAAATTTCCTTTTAAACCTCTACAGGATCGGTGGGTCCCCCGCGGGACGCTTGAGCTAAAGTAGGCTAATGTGATTAGCATGAGGTTGTAAGTAACAAAAACATTTCCCAAGACATAGACATATCTGATATTGGCAGAAAGCTTAAATTCTTGTTAATCTAACTGCACTGTCCAATTTACAGTAGCTATTACAGTGAAATAATACAATGCTATTGTTTGAGGAGAGTACACAGTTATGAACTTGAACATGTAATAATTAACCAATTAGGCACATTTGGGCAGTTTTGATACAAACATTTTAACAGAAATGCAATGGTCCATTGGATCAGTCAAACACTTTGCACATACACTGCTGTCATCTAGTGGCCAACATTTAAATTGTGCCTGTTCTGGCATAATACAATATGGCCTTTCTCTTGCATTTAAAAAATGATGGTACAAAAAAACAAAAACACGTTTTTTTCTTTTACCAGATCTGATGTGTTATATTCTCCTACATTACTTTAACATTTCCACAAACTTCAAAGTGTTTCCTTTCAAATGGTACCAAGCATATGCATATCCTTGCGTCAGGTCCTGAGCTACAGGCAGTTAGATTTGGGTATGTCATTTTAGGCGAAAGCTGAAAAAAAGGGGCGGATCCTTACAGGTACTAGGGCGTTCCACAAAATGAATTTCCTTTTGCATCACTTTGATGTGTTAATTGGATATTATGCACCAATATTGAATTTAAAAGCTTATTTAAAAGCCTGTTATAGGAAATGAAGTGCCCTTTAATATAGACCACATGGAGAATTCAATAAATACCATTTTCAATATGAATAAAGACTTAAGTGGCAAAATGTTGCATTTTGACATGTCCCTCTGTGCACCATCTGTGACTTCTAGGAAGATTTTAACCCACTAACGCCCTCAAAATACTCAAAGTTTTCCCAATCATTGAAGAGCCCTAGTTATGTCATTACTTGTACAAGGTTATTTGTGGGAAGAGTATTATTTATTAAATGTGATTAGTGATTAATTTACCTCTGTTCCTCATTTTAAGGTGAACTCTGTTATGTGAACTGAACTCTCGTTTTAATATGGTGAAACTATTCCTTTTTAAATATCTGTTTCGAAAGAAACATTGAACATCTAATAGACAAATCATAGTGTAAAATAAGGGGAGCTGGTTTTACTCTTTTTGGATATTTTCTGGTGTTTTGTGGAGAAACCCTGAGTGGGTCGAGCATACCATCTTAACCCTGTTACACCATAGATAGGCTAGACATATTTTAACAATTACATTTTTGGGGTGAATCTTGCATTCAAATGCCTCTCCCTGTTGCACACAACAAGCTTCGATTCCCCTGGTCACAAGGGGATTCGTGGCTGATTTAACTAGTAATTACCAGTTGGAGGGCCTTTCAAGTAGATTTTTCCCAGATGTGGTAAATTCCCACTTTCCACTTGGTTACGAACGCACCGTAACACCGCTAACCATTCGCTGTAGAGCCGTATAATACCACTTATTGGAAGCACAAGACGTAGACCTACAAATTGTGGAGCGTTGTACGATGGATGTATAGTTTGTGTTTAAATCGCAAAAAAAACTCCAAAATGTGTATTTTTAAAACAACCTAGTGCCCGATCTTGATTGATTACCTCCATTGATCAATACGTGAAGAGTAATTTAAGAAGACGAATTAGGAAGCACTTTGGTCACCCTGTAGACTAGATGTCATAGACATGCATTTCTGGAATATTATCAGGAATTACATGCATTTGAGCAAAGATGGACATTTGACGTGACTTTAAATATATTGAAATGTATCTTTTTTTCGTATGGGTCTCTCGAAAGGACAGAGACCACAGCTGCATGAGCCTATCAGCAGAGGTACTAAAACAGGAAGAGAGACAGCAGCAAATCTGCACATGGGCCTTAACTGAACGTTTCTTGCATGTGGAGAATATTCTAGTGTTTACTGTAAACTCTGCATTCTATATATTTCATATTGGGGCATGCAGAGACCATCAGAGGGGATTTAGGATGAGTGGGGGGGGGGACATCAAAGGGGCCACGAGAGCTGAGGAGACAGTCAACTGAACAGCAGGGTGGGATAGCTGGGAAGGTTTGGAACAGGGGAAGCATGTGCGTACTGCTATGTACACGTATGTTTGTGTACTTTTTGTGAGCACTATGAACGGCTGTAAAACTTAAATAAATGAAAAACATGTTATCCAAACACTAAATCTTAATAATACCACAGTAGGGGTTGTGCTATATTTGTGCTATATTTGCTAAAAATCACAGAATATATGGGGTGCAGATTGACTAGAAACCAATACGGGGAAAATAATCCTATTCCATTATTCATGGGCATGTATAGCAGAACAATTTTGTTTTGGGGGAATGATTTTCATTCTACTTTATTTCTCTCCATTTTCTTCTTTTGTAATATTAATTCTAATTTAAGCAATATTTATGGTTGTACCTCTGCTACGTTCGGCTAGCCTCACAGCTGCAGCCCCCCCCTAGAGCTGTCAACGTGATTGACGATTGAGACAGTGCATGAATTTCAAATCCTGCAGGAACATAAGGGGCCTAGAACATAAACAGGTACAAAACTCCCAAGTAATAGGACTCAAACGCAGGCAATTACAACTCTTGCATGTAAATCAGGTGCATGTGCAGCAGTCTGAGTTTTTTTTTGCCATTACTTGTCAACGAAGCATGGATCTCCCCCCTCTGCTCACTCATCAGGAATTGGCTAAAGAAAGCAGGGTCCCTGGGCCCTTTGCCGCCAATTATTGGCCTCTTAAATCCTCCAACCCCTGAGTGAAGAACAGCTTCTACAAGTTGGCCAGGCAATGTAACAGACAGACAGACAGACAGACAGACAGACACTCCCTGTTTTCATATTAGAGTATGGGAGCGTATCCAAGCAAGGATTTGAGTCTTTTTTTTCTTCACAAGTAGGCTGATGCAGTTGCTTCTCATTGAATAATGTTGGCTCTGGTGGGACAGTAATAAGTCTCAGATAAGATATTTTAAAACACCAGATCACCTGAGGGACAGATTCTCTGAAAATAACAGAGAAAACCTCCAGGATGGATTGATATTCTCATGTGTCCTGTATGATGGCAGTGAATGAATGATTAGAAACATACTGTATGCATACTCTTTCCATGTACTCTTTACAACATGTGATAAATTAGTCCGTTTGAGTATTGGCCCTAGTCAATGTAGCCAATTGACAGCTTCTTTGATGGACTCGATTGAGCAGAGTTGATGAGAACACAAGACTGTGATTTACCAGATGGCACATTAAGTTCTTGTTTCTTGGCAGTGTGACCCTATTGAATATTTAAATGAGAGACCAGCTTGGGTTTTTGTGGAGAAAATGTCTTGCAGGGACAACGTTGCCTATCTTACTACACTGCACTTTTGTATTTGTTTGAATGTGTATCGACTTATTAAGTTCTTCCAAGTGTATTGTCTTCTCTTGTTTTATTAAGTAGGACAAGCCATTCTGGGAGAACAACCAAGTTAAACAGAGGCTTTGCAGTGTTTATATATTGTTCTGTGAAAGACTGTGATAATAGCGCAGATAATCAGATATAGTACTCAGACATCCCGGAGCAAAACTACACTGTTTGACACTAAGGGCTCTATTCAATCTGCATTGCTGAAGCATTACAGATTGCGAGATAGAAATGTAAAGGTCATTTCCGATTGAGCCGACATGCAGTGTTTCGCGTGAATGCAGTCTCAGCCAACGCGGGAACGTTGCCTTTCAATTTCAATTGGGCTTTGGCCCTGAACTCCCACGACAAACATTCTAAGTTGGCTACATCTCTGATATCAGATCATCTACGGTATAGGACTACATCATGGATTCACAAATATAGAGACTTAAAAAAAAAAAAGAATGTTCATTTGAATTAAACCGTCAAACATCTCATTGCTACGTACATGCATAAGACCTGTTTTGTAGAGTCATATGTCAATCACGACATGTTTCACCCCCCTGAGAGATTACAAGTCTATCCAGACAGTGGCAAGGCCAAGTGCTCCGGGGCAATGGCAACCAGCGTCAAACGTACAGTTGACATTATTATCATAAGATAAGTTTGGTACTCCCTTTTTAAGAGTATGTTTAAAGGACAATCTCCAGTGTTTTTACTGTTACTCTGCTGGTGCAACACAGTACAGGTGTGCCACCAGGACATCTCCCATTAAACAGCAGGCCTTTCCGGCCCAGCGGCCTGCTTCAGATTTGAACCTAACCTTAACACAGGCCTCGGCCCTATCTTTTCATCATGGGCCCCTGGATCCTTTCATTAACCTCTTTCATTAACCGCTGAGCTGGCTTTGTCACAGATTGGAAACAGCTGTGGGTGGGTGGGTGGGAGAGGGGAGTGGGCAGACCCAAAATAAAACATGGGGACCCTCTCACCTGAGCACTGATCCCTTGAGTCGGACATATTAGACAGAGCAGAAGTTTATGAGGCTTACCTAGTACACCATTACACAGGAAGGCTGAAGGGAGGGGGTGGACATCGGTAAGATGTAAAACTAAGGTAGTAAGTGTGTGTGCATGTGTGTGTGTACTTGTCTGTGGGTCTGCATTCATGCCTACCTGCGCAGATCTTTGATTCTTTATGTCTATGTGGCGTAAAATGCAATCATAGCATAATGACTGATAGCACAAATTGGGCATCAGTCATCGTACCGTACTTCACTGATTCATCATATCTTCAAAAAGTTCTACAGCTGCACCACTGAGAGCATATTGACTGGCTGCATCACCGCTTGGTATGGCAACTGCTTGGCATCCAACCACCAGGCGCTACAGAGGGTAGTGCGTACGGCCCAGTACATCACTGGGGCCGGTCTCCCTGCCATCCAGGACCGCTATACCAGTCGTTGTCAGGTGAAGTCAGAGGAAGGCCCTATACCAGGCGGTGTCATAGGAAGGCCCTATACCAGGTGGTATCAGAGGAAGGCCCCATACCAGGCGGTGTCAGAGGAAGGCCCTATACCAGGCGATGTCAGAGGAAGGCCCTAAAAATTCTCAAAGACTCCAGCCACCTAAGTCATAGACTGTTCTCTCTGCTACTGCATGGCAAGCGGTACCAGTGTACCAGTCTGGAACCAACAGAACCCTGAACAGCCATAAGATTGCTAAATAGTTAGTTAAATAGTTAACAAAATAGTTCCCCGGCCTATCTGCATTGACCCTTTGACTCATCTCATACGTTGCTGTTACTGTTTATTATCTGTACATTTGAAGTCGGAAGTTTACATTAGGTTGGAGTCATTAAAACTGGTTTTTCAACCACTCCTCAAATTTCTTGTTAACAAACTATAGTTTTGACAAGTAGGTTAGGATACCTACTGTGTGCATGACACAACTCATTTTTCCAACAATTGTTTACAGACAGGTTATTTCACTTATAATTCACAGTATCACAAATCCAATGGGTCAGAAGGTTACAATCACGAAGTTGACTGTGCCTTTAAACAGCTTGGAGAATTTCAGAAAATGATGTCATGGCTTTAGAGGCTTCTGATAGGCTAATTGACATAATATGAGTCAATTGGAGGTGTACCTGTGGATGTATTTCAAGGCCTACCTTCAAACTCAGTGCCTCTTTGCTTGACATCATGGGAAAATCAAAAGAAATCAGCCAAGTCCTCAGGAAAATAATTGTAGACCTCCACAAGTCTGGTTCATCCTTGGGAGAAATTTCCAAACGCCTGAAGGTACCACGTTCATCTGTACAAGCAGGAAGGAGACGCGTTCTGTCTCCTAGAGATGAACATACAACAGCAAAGAACCTTGTGAACATGCTGGAGGAAAGAGTCCTATATCAACATAACCTGAAAGGCCGCTCAGCAAGGAAGAAGCCACTGGGGCGGCAGGGTAGCCTAGTGGTTAGAGTGTTAGACTAGTAACCGAAAGGTTGCAAGTTCATATCCCCGAGCTGACAAGGTACAAATCTGTCGTTCTGCCCCTGAACAGGCAGTTAACTCACTGTTCCTAGGCTGTCATTGAAAATAAGAATTTGTTCTTAACTGACTTGCCTAGTTAAATAAAGGTTAAAAAAATAAGAAAACGCCATACAACTGCACATGGGGACAAAGATCGTACTTTCTGGAGGAATGTCCTCTGCTCTGATGAAACAAAAATAGAACTGTTTGGCCATCATTTTACCAAAAAGTTATATTTTAGTTTCATATGACATTCTCCCAATCTTCTTCTGGATCATCCAAATGCTCTCTAGCAAACTTCAGATGGGCCTGGACATGTACTGGCTTAAGCAGGGGGACATGTCTGGCACTGCAGGATTTGAGTCCCTGGTGGCGTAGTGTGTTACTGATGGTAGGCTTTGTTACTTTGGTCCCAGCCCTCTGCATGTCATTCACTAGGTCCCCCCGTGTGGTTCTGGGATTTTTGCTCACCGTTCTTGTGATCATTTTGACCCCACGGGGTGAGATCTTGCGTGGAGCCCCAGATCGAGGGATATTATCAGTGGTCTTGTATGTCTTCCATTTCCTAATAATTGCTCCCACAGTTGATTTATTCAAACCAAGCTGCTTACCTATTGCAGATTCAGTCTTCCCAGCCTGGTGCAGGTCTACAATTTTGTTTCGGGTGTCCTTTGACAGCTCTTTGGTCTTGGCCATAGTGGAGTTTGGAGTGTGACTGTTTGAGGTTGTGGACAGGTGTCTTTTATACTGATAACAAGTTCAAACAGGTGCCATTAATACAGGTAACGAGTGGAGGACAGAGGAGCCTCTTATAGAAGAAGTTACAGGTCTGTGAGAGCCAGAAATCTTGCTTGTTTGTAGGTGACCAAATACTTATTTTCCACCATAATTTGCAAATAAATAAATTAAAAATCCTACAATGTGATTTTCTGGATTTCTTTTTCTCATTTTGAAGTGTACCTATGATGAAAATTACAGGCCTCGCTCATCTTTTTAAGTGGGAGAACTTGCACAATTGGTGGCTGACTAAATACTTTTTTGCCCCACTGTATGTAAACTTCAGACCCACTGGGAATGTGGTGAAACTACTATTATTTTGATGTTTCACATTCTTAAAATAAAGTTGTGATCCTAACTGACCTAAGACAGAGAATTTTTTCTAGGATTAAATGTCAGGAATTATGAAAGACTAAGTTTAAATGTAGTTGACTAAGGTGAATGTAAACTTCCGACTTCATCTGTACCTCAATTACCTCATACTCCTGCACATCAATTCGCTACTGGTACCCCGTGTGTATAGCAAAGTTATCATTACTCATTGTGTATTTATTATTATGTGTTTTACTCAGTGGTGTAAAGTACTTAAGTAAATATACTTGAAAGTACTACTTAAGTAGTTTTTTGGGGTGTCTGTACTTTACTTTACTATTTATATTTTTAACAACTTTTACTCCACTACATTTCTAAAGAAAAGAATGTACTTTTTTCTCCTTGCATTTTCCCTGACACCCAAAAGTACTCGTTACATTTTGACAGGATAATTGTCTAATTCAAGTACTTATCAAGAGAACATCCCTGGTCATCCCTACTGCCTCTGATCTAGCAGACTCACTAAACACAAATGCTTCTTTTGTCAATTATATCTGAGTGTTGGCGTGTGCCCCTGGCGATCTGTAAATAAAAAAATTAAAAATTAAATTGTGACATCTGGTTTGTTTAATATAAGGAATTTTTAATTATTTATACTTTTACTTTTGATACTTAAGTACATTTAAATCCAAATACTTTTAGACTTTTACTGAATTATTTTACTGGGTGACTCACTTTTACCCGAGTAATTTTCTTTTAAGTTATCTTTACTTTTACTCAAGTATGAGAATGTGGTACTTTTTTCATCACTGATTTAACTTTTCTATTATTTAGTCTATTTTTTTTCTCTCTGCATTGTTGGGAAAGGCCCATAAGTAAGCATTTCACTGTTAGTCTACACCTGTTGTTTACGAAGCATGTGACAAATATTTTTGGTGTGAAATATTATAAAGCACTCATTCCAACATAAGCCGTGACCTAGAGTAGGAAGAGTAGAGTAGGAAGCACCCACACACAGACCTACATTATTTATTAATGACTCTCTCAGTTGCATCATGCCAGCACACATGAAATAACATGTTTGTGATACTTACCTGTGTGTTGTTAGCTTTAGTTATACAAAAGCTAACAATTAATTCACACATTGTATAGGATTCGGCCTAAACCAGCCTGTTCATAATCACTAACCACCTCAGAACCTTTTGATGATCGTATCTTCTGGCCGGGGGAGTTTTGTTTAGATCTTGACGCTTGCTCTAAACGTTAACAAGCATCGCGGTTTTGGAAACATAAGTATCTTTCATATCAGTGATAAATAACTATACTTTTTTTTTTTAAGTTGAAATTACTACACACCTTTATACAGATGTAGGATATTCATTTGAGCCAGTTTGCTACAGCAGGAAACGTGAATTACTATGTGGTTCATAATTAATGGACATTTTTGTAGGTGTTGATCCATTTTTCGATAGGGCAAATGAAGTCTGACATTTTAAAATGTCAAAAAAAACCTCGAATACACTAAACCTTGAATACACCTGCTGTGCAGGAAGATTCTCAGCAACAGAAGAGTGATCAAATGAAGGGTTAGGGTTCCCACACAGCCATATTTCCATGTTACACCGCTTGTTTATGGAAAACAGACGGAAGACAGAGTGGACTACCTGTGCTAATTAGCTCTCTGCCTCTACGAACACCTGTGTGGAGACGGAAGACAGACATCTCAAAAGTGTTGTCACTGAAAAATATGGTTGGCTGCAACTGTGTTAAAACAGTGTACACAAAGTGTTTATTTTGCAGTTGTGAAGTCATTTGAATGTGTTATGAAAGTAGAGGGTTTTATGTTTCTAGAACCTACCGCAATTGAGAATCGATTCACATTCACATAGAATATTTGGCTGTTTTGGTTGCCAGAGCCAATTCACCTTTAAACAGAACATTTAATGTCCTTGGACTTTAAGGAGTAATGTTTGGCTCCTATAATCCATTATTGGGCTAAGCCTTACTTCCCAAGTCATTTTGGTGTAAGCTAACCTAGTCCTTTAAGGACCTTATGTTATGTTCTATGGTAAACTGGCTCTGGTACTCTCTCTAATACACTGACTATACACTATTTTAACACAGTTGACAGTATTTCTCAGTTACACACAGTTGTTAAGAGATGCTAGATAGCTGATTAGAACAGGTGGCCGCCTCTCTCTTCCGTAAACAAGCCATCATGTTAAAAAGTTGCTTTTGAAAATGTCCTCAATGGTATTTAAGTTAAGTTCCAAATGTTTCCAAAACTGTACTGCTAGTGAGGCGTATTAACGTTTAGACATCGCATCGGGCAGCAATGGAGCGTCTGTACAATTACCCTGGACAGCAGATAGGTTTGTGAATAGACAATATGTTTAGCATTACTATCTATAAATGGGCTAGTCGTAGTTCAACCTTTCTTCTTCTTCTTCTTCATCTTCTTCTTCCAAAAAGGTGTATTTCCGCCACCAACTGAACGGGTTGAAAAACAAAAACAAGGTAAAAAGAAAATCCATTTGTGATAGGGAAACTAACTTAATCCACATAAATAAAAATAGTACATTGACAAAAAATAAAAAATAAAAATCTCCCACTTCTTCCTTTCAAATCTCTATATCTCCCTTCTCAGGCCCTAGGTCCGGAGAGGGTGGTAAAGGCTTGTGACAATATTCCATTTAACTCCTCCTCTGAGAAATCTTTCAGTCCCAGGAACCGCTCCGCTGCGTCCACAATGATATCTATGTTCCTGGACCTTCTCTCCACCATTAATCACCACAGCTATAAAGGCCACAAAGTCCACCTTCTTAACCTTTAAAATGTCAGGATCCTGCTGGTGAAAGGCAACCCTTGCAGTCTGCATTTAAGGCCCATCCACCACCATGGACTCTTCAGGTGCACCATTCAACCCCTCAACCCCTTTTAACAGCCGCTGCATATGAAATGCTCTGGACAGCCCTGACTTTTCCCCCTTATTCCCTTTCACCCTTGTCGGCGATCATGGTTCCCGCCACAACTGCGACATGTCACGTTTTCCTCACTATTAAAACACATGACATTATCTTTTCCACAACTTGGACATCTCGGCTTCTCCCTTCTGCAAACACTTCAAACATGACCAAAAGCTTGTACAGTGGTCACACCGCTCTAACTCTGCCATTTATAAACCCTAACTGCACTTGAGTAGAGAGAGACTCCATATCAAAGGAACAGATAGACACTTTTTTCACCATTCACCACACGATTCATCCGAAGTGCATCAATGACTCCAGGAACATTTTTAATCTCTTTAAAATTGACTTCCCACGAGACGCCAGATATAACCCCCTTGAGGGGTGCCCACACACGACACTTCCAATTTATGAAATCGGGTGAGACGCAACGCACGTTCCTTCTGATCCGCAGAAGCACTAAAAATCGAAGCAAGCCCACCTCTCGTAATCCTCACAGACTTCACTTTACCCAGCACTTCTCCGCCGGTATGGATAACTCAAATGGTTTCTTCAAGATTGGTCATCTGTTTAACCAGTCCTCATTAACAAACGATACTTCTACTAGATACAAAGGGACATTCTCATCCCAGTACACTACTTTGCTCCGTTTTCCATTCTTTTGGACAATATTCTAATTCTTCTTGATTCTACCGCCGTTGGATTCAGAATCCACTTTATCCAGTCTTGAGAAAAACAGCTCAACCTTTGAATGTCATGCTTACTTTTGATCTTAACCATCGCAGAGATATGCAGTCATAGATCGATTTATATCATTGGGATTTGGTTAGATGGGCAATTTACTAAGGTGGGCAAATTCTGTTATCTTTATTGTAACTCATTGAAATCAAAATAGTTTGTTGTTTCTATTGAATTTACCTGTCGAACGAAGTCCCAGTCGTCCAAACTGGATGTGGCAAACCTGGGCCATGTTCAGTTCGAAAACGTTGTGAAATGTTGCGAATAGAAATGCCATGTAATTCCTTATTCTATACACCAGCAAGGTATGTTTGTTCTACATTATACATTCCTATCGGAACGTTGGCCAACGTTGTATCCTGCTGAAAGTTGCTCTGTATTGGGAGATTCCAAGGACAATAGTTGAGGGGTTCCCGGGGTTCAAACCAAGTAGGCCTGCTGTATAGGTGGGGAATTTATGAACTGTTTGGAATTTACACCAGATTGCTATAACATATTGGGTGTGTTCGATCAGTAAGGCTAACCAAATCGAAGTCGGGGGAGGTGCATCTGCAACAGCCGAAAGTCGGACACTGTAGTGGTTTTCCAACAGCAAGGCTCAGACCAACATGGCAGTGTCAACATAGCTGCTATTGTTTATACTTTTTTTGAATGGCGAAATAAGCATTCCTCTGTTTAGATGTTGTTGACGCCTGCCACATCTTACAACTCCTGGATAGGTATTTTACATATAGGCTAACCACATCACATGTCATAGCAATCTGATGGCATGGCAGGCAACCATTGGTTGACGTACTGTATGGAACATCTGAGCAAGGGGACGTGACCATGATGTGGTTGGCTAATACGTAAAATACCTATCCAGCTTTCACCTGGGTTCCCCTGGTCAGTCTATGTCATGGAAAGTGCAGGCGTTCCTAATGTTTTGTACACTCAGTGTATAATCATTCCCACTGGGACCTGGAACTTCACATCTTTAGTCAAATAAACATGGTGACTCTGTACTGCTGCTTCTGTTCCAGTGCTTTCAAGCATCCTACTGCTGGGCCAACCTACTCTGAGATGTTGTGTGAGACAAACAATCACTGTACAATGTTGTGACGTACATTCAACAAGATGTATGGAAGTGGCTGGGCTGCCACCTTGAGGTAAGGAGATGTACTTTTACAATGTCATGCCTTTCAAACTCTCCTGTCAAGTAAAATATGTTGATGGATGACCTGAACACAACTCCGCGCATTGCACATTCTTTAGATAACTGAAGCGTATGTCAACATGTGCCTTGATGGAAGACTGCAAACACAAGTATTTAAAACTTGCAAAGAAAAAAAATGCACATTATTGCAGATATCAACAGTTTTCTTATATTTGAACGAGCTTCAAAGCATACTGTATATTCTTGCCTATCCCGGACTTCAGGTGTTAAGCATGTTACGGTCTGTTGTTGATACGGTCAACAGGTTGATTGGTTAGAACAGAAACCAACCAATGAAAAAGGAGGGGAAGTAAACAAACTGGGAGATCTGTCTAAAACAGTCAGGCCTAAAGCCTCAAGCTACATTCATCCATACATTCATAATTGACCATCTAATTATGGTGAAATGACAGAGCCTTCAGGGGAGGCCATGTGCCCTACATCTCAGTGGCACAGCTCCCTATGATACGTGCTGATACAAGACACAAGCTTCTGTGTTCTGCAGCTGAATCGCTGGCATGGAGATGGTCTGCTGTGTGGCTCAGTAAAAAACCGCTTGCTTCCTCCACTATATCAGAAGGCTTCAATGTGTGAGGGATGACGCGAGAGTGCTGGTTGTATGTCACAAGAGCGTCTGGGGTTTAGACTGAGACGTTAAAGGACACATGCTGTCGAATTTATAGTGGTATTAAATGCTATAATGCAGTAGAAATGTCATGAGAGGGAAATGGGATAGTTAATAATGCTCTCAGTGAGCTGCTTCCTCGAGCTTCGACAGAGTGTACAATCAGGTCAAGTCGACTGGAGAATTAGCGTAAGGGCGCCGTTTTTTTTTTTAGGACTTTTCCACTTTGGAGTGTGTGATATGGGGCATTAATCACAGTAATGTTGCTGCATTGCTACCACAGACAGTCAATGATGCCTTTATATTCTAAAGAGAATATTTCAGCTAATTTATGTACTGCTGTGCCTCGACAGTAAAGCTTTCTGTGGATGCTTATTGCATCGTATCTCATAATGGCTAAGAGAACGCATTGGCCTCACTTATTAGGTGCTTCTTTTATATGGTAGCAAGCAACTGTGCTAGTGAGTAGAGGGCACTATGTGGTAGTGGAAAGGGAGTAGGGAACAGAAACCAGTATGGAAGCCTTCCATCTCCAGCAGGATCTGCTAGTTTCCTCCTCCTGATATTGTAGATCCCCTACAGGGCAGGGCGATAACAGAGAGTGGGCTACCGTACCCCACTACTCAACCCCTATTAGCAGGGCCGGTCCTAGCTTTTAGGGGGACCTACAGTGGCTTGCGAAAGTATTCACCCCCTTGGCATTTTTAAATTTTTCCTTTTTGTTACCTTACAATCTGGAATTAAAATGGATTTTGGGGGTATTCGTATTATTTGATTTCCACAACATGCCTACCACATTGAAGATGCAAAATATTTTTTTATTGTGAAAAAAACAAGAAATATGACAAAATAAACGGAAAACTTGAGTGTGCATAACTATTCACCCCACCAAAGTCAATACTTTGTAGACCCACCTTTTGCAGCAATTACAGCTGCAAGTATTTTGGGGTATGTCTCTATAAGCTTGGCACATCTAGCCACTGGGATTTTTGCCCATTCTTCAAGGCAAAACTGCTCCAGCTCCTTCAAGTTGGATGGGTTCTGCTGGTGTACAGCAATCTTTAAGTCATACCACAGATTCTCAATTGGATTGCGGGTCTGGGCTTTGACTAGGCCATTCCAAGACATTTAAATGTTTCCCCTTAAACCACCTGAGTGTTGCTTTAGCAGTATGCTCATTGTCCTACTGGAAGGTGAACCTCTGTCCCAGTCTCAAATCTCTGGAAGACTGAAGCAGGTTTCCCTCAAGAATTTCTTTGTATTTAGGGCCATCCATCATTCCTTCAATTCTGACCAGTTTCCCAGTCCCTGCCAATGAAAAACATGGGGATGGTGTTCTTGGGGTGATGAGTTTGCACCAGACATAGCGTTTTCCTTGATGGCCAAAAATCACAATTTTAGTCTCATCTGACCAGAGTACCTTCTTCCATATGTTTGGGGAGTCTCCCACATGCCTTTTGGCGAACACCAAACGTCTTTGCTTATTTTTTTCTTTAAGCAATGGCTTTTCTTCTGGACACTTCCGTAAAGCCCAGGTTTGTGGAGTGTAGGCTTAAAGTGGTCCTATGGACAGATACTCCAGTCTCTTTGCAGCTCCTTCAGGGTTATGTTTGGTCTCTTTGTTGCCTCTCTGATTAATGCCCTCCTTGCCTGGTCTGTGCATTTTGGTGGGCGGCCCTCTCTTGGCGGGTTTGTTGTGGTGCCATATTTTTTCAATTTTTTTAATAATGGATTTAATGGTGCTCCGTGGGATGTTTAAAGTTTCGGATATTTTTTTATAACCCAACCCTGATCTGTACTTCTCCACAACTTTGTCAGTGATCTGTTTGGAGAGCTCCTTGTTCTTCATGATGCCGCTTGCTTGTTGGTGCCCCTTGCTTAGTGGTGTTGCAGACTTTCAGAACAGGTGTGTATATATACTGAGATCATGTGACAGATCATGTGACACTTAGATTGCACACAGGTGGACTTTATTTGACTAATTATGTGACTTCTGAAGATAATTGGTTGCACCAGATCTTATTTAGGGGCTTCATAGCAAAGGGGTTTGAATAAATATGCACGCACCACTTTTCCGTTTAAAAAAATAAAAAATAAACAAGTAATTTTTTTCATTTCACTTCACCAATTTGGACTATTTTTTTGTATGTCCATTACATGAAATCCAAATAAAAATAAATGTAAATTACAGGCTGTAATGCAAGAAAATAGGAAAACGCCAAGGGGGATGAATACTTTTGAAAGGCACTGTATATTTTGTTTACTACAAGTTTAGATAGCTGGTTAGACTATTTTGTAAATCTAAAAAACATTAGCTGACATGGGCTAATGGACTGCTAGTGGCTGACATAACAAGAGAAAAACTGCTGGTGCCCAACCAAATTTCAAAATTGCACAACAGTAAGTTGAGACCCCGACTGAGTTCCTAAAAATATATATATAAAAAATGGGTTGGGGGCCCCCTAGCGGCTGGGGGCCCAAAGCGACCGCTTATGTTGCTTATGCCTGGGGCCAGCCCTGCATACTAGAGAGACAGTGGGGTACCTCACTACCTTCCCAGCCCCCTACTCATTTATCGCAGCACAATCTCTATTTATTTGTAACTTCTTTCTTTAGTTTAGCTCGATTTAACAAGCTACATTAGCTAATGGAGTGCAGCACAGTTTGAGGGGAAAGTTGGACCTTTTCCAAACACTTGAGTCTTTACTGAGCTCATCTGCCATGTAATTCAGATTTAACAGAAATCAACAGTTTCCATGGTGAGGAAACACAGTATGCCGTTGGATATGTTATACTTGATTGTTTGTATTTAGTTGGTTAAATACACTACTGTATTTTGTGGCCTGTCTTCAACATAGTTTAAGGAAGCAAATAGTATTATAGAAAATGAATCTGTTCATGAGCGATCTAAAACAACATATGCTACCCATGCCAGAATATGATGAAAAATTTTGTTAGGCTTATGCAACAGTTCACTTGTTAAGTGCAATACCTTAATGAGACATATGCAGATGAGAGCCTGGTGTAAATGCCCTTACTGTATGTACTGTATTGATTCATATTGGCTGGGGAAAAGGTAATTATCACTTCATGAGATTGTACAGAGTGTACTAATGGATTTATACAGTACACACACACCTCTATGCTACACGTACAGTACCTATACCTTTTGTCTTCATGCAGGTCAAGGTGGTGCAGGAGTTCAGTCCTACCTCTTTGGATGAAGGTCAGTCAGGTTCAGCGCAAAGGACAACATGGGCTGGAGGTGTAGTGGGTCTAAATGAGTAGCAGATGGTAGGATAATGACCAGCTCCAGAATGAAGAGGAATTTAAAGGAAAAGGAAGTGACAGGAGCAGGCTGACGTATGGAGAGCAAAGACACAAGGTTGAGAACGGTCCTTTCAAATACGTACACACAAACATCCCATGCACGCACGTACTGTGTATTCACACACACACACACACACACACACACACACACACACACACACACACACACACACACACATAGAAATGCATCATGTGTGGAATGCCAGTACTGTACACTTGCAAGCACACACACCTACATGCAAAGATATTGTTTGGTACTCGCATGCCAAAGATAAGCAACAGTAGATTTTCAATTGAATTATTCAGGAGCTTAATTTACTTAGCATAATGGAGCTAATTTATAATTTCCCTCTTAAACCATTATGAAAATGACACTTAACTGCATGCCTACACCATTAGGATAAATCACTCTAACAGCACTTCTGCTAACGGCATGTCAAAAAATATATACATTTAAAGGAATATTCCAACAACTCCTGTCTCCTGGAAATAGATATTTTACTATTAATTTTTCACAATTTCATTAAATGATAGAACATGTTGATGAACAACATGGCTGTTTCATTGCTCAGGCCCATGTAGAATGAACTGCTGTAGGTGCTTGGCATAGGCTACTAAAATATGGAATGTTTCAAACTATCATGATTATTAGAGCTTGAAAACCCCACCTGTCTCTAACCCCACGTCTTTGTTAACTGAAAAACATAAAATGAAGGTTGTGGTTACACTTAGAAAAGAGTCTGGATTTTTAGAGAGAGAGAAACCAAGATGACATTTCCAAATGAATTTAGTGAGGTTTTTGGTCCAAATAAAAAAAGATAAACAGAAACGTTTCATCCAACACAGACCAATAAACAATTTACCAATCTGCCAGAATCTCATACACCCTCCCCCTTAGCACACGTACGCACGTACACATGGGACATAGCTGTCCCCACATTCTTCCCTGGGGATGTGTTGCTAGAGATTTCACATAGCCGCTCTGGCCCAGTCACAGTAAACATCCTGTGGCCAGAAACACGATGGGATGGCTGTGTACATAGACCAGGCAGTGTGGGTTAAGTAGAACCCAACGGAGTTAATGGCATAAAAGCTATGACTGTATGGTCGTCGTACATAGGAGTCATTGGGAGCATAACGTTAGGCACACACATCAATATGGTCTTTGACAGAAGTAGGCTTGTAACATCTTCAATAATCAACCATTGTATAAAAGACTCCAACCACCTAAGTCATAGACTGTTCTCTCTGCTACCGCACGGCAAGCGGTACCAATGCACCAAGTCTGGAACCAATAGGACCCTGAATAGCTGCTACCCCCAAGCAATAAGACTACTAAATGGTTAGTTAATTAGTTAACCAAATAGCTAGCCGGACTATCTGCATTGACCCTTTTTGCACTAACTGTTTTTGACTCATCACATACGCTGCTGCTACTGTTTATTATCTATGGTGTTGCCTGGTACTGTGTGTAAATATCTACCTCAATTACCTCACACCGCTGCACATCAACTCACTACTGGTACCCCGTGTATATAGCAAAAGTTATCGTTACACATTGTGTATTTACTATGACTTTTATTATTATGTTTTTTACTTTTCTATTATTCCTCCATTTTCTCTCTCTCTGCAATGTTGGGAAGGGCCTGTCAGTAAGCATTCCACTGTTAGCCTACACATGTTGTTTTGCGAAGCGTGGGACAAATACATTTTGATTTGATTTGATGAGTGAATGGAATGAATAGTTTTCATGGCATAAGCCCGTTAAACGAAACAATTTAGCTGTAGTTGTAGGCCGCTTCGATCTCTGTATGACAGTGTGATTCTTAACCTTTCCAATATGAGGAGTATGGTTGAGGGTTTCCAATCTATTCTGACAGAGATCACACCTGGCTTCTCCCGGAGTGAGAGAAAGACAATGATTTATGACATGCTGCTGATACAATATGCAAAGCAACCGAGGAAAGTTTGAACTGATGCTTGCAAGATTGGCTAATGAACTGCTTGTTGGCAGAGGAAGTTTTCGGGGAAGTGTGTTCCGTGTGGTGGGTGGGCAGGAGCTATGGACCTTGTATAGTACAGCAGATGGGGGTGTTCGTTAGGGCTGCACTCTCCAACACGGTAGCCTTGGTAACAGAAATGGCAGATGCTTACATGGTGGGGTGATGAACAATGCATAAAATATATGACAATGTCCTAGTTTTTATGGAAAACCCCCCAAGAGATGACAAGGGACCAGTTTTAATCCAGATAATGAGAAGTGCAATGGACCACCAACATACAAGGGGATCCATTTGATATGGGAAAGGGAAAGGGGGAGACCTAGTCAGTTGTACAGAATGCCTTCAACTGAAATGTGTCTTCCTCATTTAACCCAACCCCTCAGAATCAGCCCAGCATAGCTGCTCTCATAACACCTTCATACATTGAAAATTCTTAATTACACAGAAAACACATTGTAAATGCCAGTTCATGCTAGTTTCCTGTTAGCGGATGACACCGTGGTTCTTTTCTAAACATGACATTTATGTGTAGATCCATCATCGTTCTCGGCTCCCTACGAACATGGATAGGTGAGGATGTAATTACGTTCATGGTAAGAGAGGGCAGTCATTTTCAAATGAACGTGAGGAGCCTTATGTCAAACGTAAATATCGAACGGTACAACCACACCGCTTCGGGAGAAATCCACAGGGGCACACGACGTCATTTCAACATGGAAATGTGGGTAATATTTGGTTGAGATGTTGATCAGTGAGATTTCCTCCTTTATTCACCCACTTAAAAAGATGTTATCGCTATGCTTTCAACCATCTAAAAGCACAACAAAGATCAAATGGGAACAATGTCAGATGTTTTGTATACAACAACTTCCTGTGTTATCACTGTGCTTCGTCTAATTACATTTAAAAAGTACATGGTGCAAGTGATCAATGCTGTTCAAGATTCTGCACAGATTATTATAGCAATTGTGAAGATCTCCACAGACCTGGGACCTTTGCTATCTTGAACATACACGCCTTCTATGATTACATAAGAAGACGTTTATAGTTACAGTAACCTCAAAATGTGGCCATGGATGTATTACTCATTTTAAGGTTGAATGTTACATTAGTTTGTAAGATAGCCTTAACTTTAGGCTGTTTACGGTATTACAAAGGTAATATTGAATTGTGTTTGGTAAACAAAGCAACCAAATATCAACATTTAAAGGTGATGTATCTATTGTTTGGGTAGTTGAATCCTGCCTCCGCTGACCTTATTGAAGCCATGAACTTTCTCAACCTTCAGTCTCATCTACTCATGATTATGAATTTTAATTTGCTTGTTTTTGTTGTTGTTGTTGTTGCAGTACAGCGCTTTGAGATTTGTTTATGTTATGAATAGAGCTATACAATTTGAATAAATTATTATTACTATTATAAAGTTTTATCTGAGCCACTGGCTTGATCCAATTATTTTACTTGTATTTATGGTTTAGTTGGACATTGTCACGCCCTGACCTGAGTATTCTTTGTTTTCTTTATATATTTTGGTTAGGTCAGGGTGTGACATGGGTAATGTATGTGTTTTAGCACTGTCTATGGGTTTTATAGGTTTATGGGGATGTTTACCATCTAGGTGTTTATGTATGTCTATGGTTGCCTAGATTGGTTCTCAATTAGAGGCAGCTGTTTATCGTTGTCTCTGATTGGGAACCATATTTAGGCAGCCATCCTCTTTGGATATTTCGTGGGTTATTGTCTATGTGATGTTGCATGTTTGCACTCAGTATATATAACGGTCACGGTCGTCTTGTTATTTTGTTTGTTTAGTGTCCTTCGTGTTTTTTCGTCTATCATTAAAATGATGTATTCACACCAAGCTGCGCTTTGGTCTACTCCATACGACGATCGTGGCAGGCATATAATTTGTTAACGTGTTAATAGGCTATTTACTGTATTGCAACAGTGGTATTGAATTGTGTTTGGTTGTCAACACAACCAAATATCAACATTTGAAGGAGACGTGTCTTTTCTACCACTGACTTAGTTTGTCTACAAATTAATCATTGATATGTTGGATTCACTTCTCCATCTCAACCAAAAATCTAAGTTAAAGATTAGGACTAAATGAAAACGTTATTTAAAGTGCTTTTATTTTTGACTTGATTTGATTTAGTACTATTCTTTCACTTAGATTTTTGGTTGAGATGGAGACATGAATTGAACATATTAATTATCAAGATTACATTTGAAATCCACCAAAGCTTGTAACCCTAGGCCTATACACTGTCTATAACCAACATTAGGAACACATTCCCTACATTGAGTTGCACCTTGACATAAATAATGGATTATAGCTTTTACCTGGATTCACCTGGTCAGTCTATGTCATGGAAAGAGCAGGTGTTCTTAATGTTTTCTATACAAATTGTATGTATTGTCTATGTTCAGTTGAATACTGGGTTGAATAGCTCTTGATTACTTTGCAAATGCTATGTAGGCCTAAATATCATCATTGATGATGTATAATTTATCAGTGGTGTAAAGTACTGAAGTAAAAATAGTTTAAAGTACTACTTAAGTATTTTGGGGGGGTATCTGTACTTTACTCTACTATTTATATTTTTGACAACTTTTGCTTCACTACATTCCTAAAGAAAATATTGTACTTTTTACTCCATACATTTTTCCTGACAACCTGAAGTACTCGCTACATTTTGAATGCTTAGCAAGACAGGAAAACTGTCAAATTCACACACTTATCAAGAGAACACGTGGTCATCCCTACTGCCTATGGTCTGGCGGACTCACTAAACACACATGCGTCTTTTATAAGTAATGTCTGAGTGTTGGAGTGTGGCCCTGGCTATTCGTACATTTTAAAAACAAGAAAAGGGTGCCTTTTGCTTTGCTTAATATAATCCATTTGAAATTATTTATACTTTTACTTCTACTTTTGGTTCTTAAGTATATTTTAGCAATTACATGTACTTTGATACTGTAGTATATTTAAAACCATATACTTTTAGACTTTTACTCAAGTACTATTTTACTGGGTGACTTTCACTTTTACTTGAGTAACTTTCTATTAAGGTATCTATACTTTTACTCAAGTATGACAATTGAGTACTTTTTCCACCACTGTAATGTATAAAGTATGGTTACATTTCATTTGCTCTGTTAAACTTACCCGTTGGAATGACTTCAATAGCAGCAGTGAATCTATTTAGTTATTAAGAGATCTCTCAACAATCCTTCTCACGACAGCACATTAGTAGTGGTCAGAAGACACATATCAAAGATAAACAGGGCTTGGTTAAAATCCTGGATGAGAGGCCAAATGGATAGATTAACTTTACTTTCTAGTAGGAGGTGCTGCCCAGCCTATAGTTTTTTCTTCTTCAAATAGTGGCTATAACATTGAAGATCTGACATTGTTTCAAAGGTACAAATTCAACATATTTTATACAAGATATGACTATGTTGAAAATTGGTTAACATGATGACATAATACTGTGGTTGAAATTGTACCCCCAAAACAACATTTTACATATACTTTCTCAAATCCACCATTGTTCCTTTACCACAGAAGCAAAGGTAACTGAACCAAATGACTATTGCCCCGTAGCACTCACTTCTGTCATCATGGAGTGCTTTGAGAGGCTAGTTAAGGATCATATCACCTCTACCTTATCTGACACCCTAGACCCACTTCAATTTGCCCCAATAGATCCACAGATGATGCAATCGATATCGCAATGCACACTGCCCTATCCCATTTGGAAAAGAGGAATACCTATGTAAGAATGCTCTTAATTGACTATAGCTCAGCATTCAACAACTTAGTACACTCCAAGCTCATCATTAATCTTGGGGACCTAGGCCTGAACCCCGCTCTGTGCAGCTGGGCACTGGACTTCCTGATGTGCAGCCCCCACGTAGGAAACAACACCTCCACTTCACTGATGCTCAACACAGGGGCCCCACAAGGGTGTGTGCTCAGCCCCTTCCTGTACTCCCTGTTCACCCATGACTGCGTGGCCACGCACGCCTCCAACTCAATCATCAAGTTTGCAGACAACACAACAGTAGTAGGCCTGATTACCAACAATGACGAGACCGCCTACAGGGAGGAGGTGAGGGCCCTGGATGTGTGGTTCCAGGAAAATAACCTGTCACTCAATGTCGACAAAACAAAGGAGCTGATCGTGGACTTCAGGAAACACATCGACGGGACCGCAGTGGAGCTGGTGGAAAAATGTGGCGTGCACATCACTGATGATCTGAAATGGTTCACCCACACAGACCGTGTGGTGAAGAAGGCACAACAGCACCTGTTCAACCTCAGGAGGCGGAATAAATTTGGCTTGGCACCTAAAACCCTCACAAACCATTACAGATGCACAATTGAGAGTATCCTGTCGGGCTGTATCACCGCCTGGTACGGCAACTGCAGCGCCCGCAACCACAGGGCTTTCCAGAGGGTGGTGCGGTCTGCCCAGCGCATCATCGGGGGCAAACTACCTGCCCTCCAGGACACCTACAGCACCCGATGTTACAGGAAGGCCAAAAAGATCATCACCGAGCCACCGCCTCTTCACCCCGCATCCAGAAGGTGAGGTCAGTACGTTCAAAGCTGGGACCGAGAGACTGAAAAACAGCTTCTATCTCAAGGCCATCAGACTGTTAAATAGGCATCAGTAGGCGGCTTCCACCCGGTTATGTAACCCTGCACCTTAGAGGCTGCTGCACCATATACATAGACTTGAAATCACTGGCCACTTTAATAATGGAACACTACTCACTTGAATAATGTTTACATATTTTTGCTTTACTCATCTCATATGTTTATACTATATTCTTATACTGTATTCCACTCCGACATTGCTCCTCCTAATATTTATATATTCCTTAATTCCATTATTTTACTTTAGGTTTGTTTGTATTGTGTGTATTGTTGTGAATTGTGAGACATTACTGCACTGTTGGAGCTAGAAACACAAGCATTTAGCCACACCCGATATAACATCTGCTAAACATGTGTATGTTACCAATATGATTTGATTTGATGTATTTTCCATGTAGATTCCACGTCACAATATGTGGACACATTATGTTGAACCAATGTTGATTCAACCAGTTTGTGCCCAGTGGGGAAGGAACCACTATTCGTTTTCCTTTTGTATGTAGATGAGCTTCCATAGCCGTGTGAATCGTTAATGTGTTTATTGTGCTTATCAATTAAGGCCCTTCTCTGGGGTGAGAGCAGGCAGATGGGAATACAGCTGTGTGCAGTCAGAAAATGATCTCTGCCATTATCAGGGATAATCTTACAGGCAGACACACACAGACTGTCTGTACTGTGTTAAATATTGTAGATTGCATGTAGCTAAATACCAATGATATGTCAACGTAATTTTGCTGCAGAGATGAAACAGCAATAAGACAAGGAAAGCAATATCTGTTTTATCCGTTTCTGTACCTGTGGTTTCAGCACAGCTTCTACACAGGGACCTAATTTCCTTTTCCCAGCATGCATATGTGGTCCGCCCAGCACCCTGACGTGGTTGTTGTGTCTGGGCTGCTCATGCAGAGAGGACTGTTTTTCTTTGAGTCACACTGAGATAAGCCCATTCCGTTACAGAGACTCACGGCCCATGCAGTCTGACACATTTTTGTTTTCAGCACAAATAAAAGACAAAGATGCCAGTTGTTCAATTACAGTTAAAAAAACAATACAGAGGACAAAACTAATGTAATGGTAGATGAGAGTGAAATCAAATGGTTGAACAAACGTTGCATTTTTATTTGATTTATTTAACTAGACAAGTCAGTTAAGAACAAATTCTTATTTACAGTGACGGCCTACCACAGCCAAACCCTAACCCGGACGACGCTGGGCCAATTGTGCGCCGCCCTATGGGACTCCAAATCACGGCCGGCTGTGATGCAGACTGGAATCGAACCAGGGTCTTTAGTAATGCCTCTGAGAACGCTGCGCCACTCAGGAGCCAAAATAGCGCCCAACGTGGGCATACATATAGTACTATACAAAAACTGAACATGATTTTACATCGAAGTCTTACTTACAGTTGTACTGTTGAAAAACAAATGATAGTCCCACTATGTGCGAACCAGATGGCATGGCATATCGCTGCAGAATGCTGTGGTGGCCATGCTGGGTAAGAGGGCCTTGAAATCTAAATAAATCACCAAAAGTGTCACCAGCAAAGCTCCCCCACACCATCACACCTCCTCCCCTATGCTTCACGGTGGGAACCACACATACAGAGATCATCCGTTCACCTACTCTGCGTCTCACAAAGACATGGCAGTTGGATCCAAAAATCTCAAATTTGGACTCATCAGACCAAAGGACAGATTTCCACCGATCTAATGTCCATTGCTCGTGTTTCTTGGCCCAAGCAAGTCTCTTCTGATTATTGGTGTCCTTTAGTAATGGTTTATTTGCAGCAAATTGACCATGAAGGCCTGATTCACACAGGCTCCTCTGAACAGTTGATGTTGAGATGTGTCTGTATTTGAACTCTGTGAAGGATGTATTTGGGCTGCAATCTGTGGTGCAGTTATCCTCTGCAGCAGAGGTAACTCTGTGTCTTCCTTTCCTGTGGCGGTCCTCATGAGAGACAGTTTCATCACAGCGCTTATTCATGGTTTTTGTGACTGCACTTGAAGAAACGTTAAACGTTTTTGACATTTTCTGTATTGACAGACCTTCAGGTCACAACACAACTGATTGGCTCAAATGCATTAAGAAGGAAAGAAATTCCACAAATGAACTTTTAACAAGGCACACCTGTTAATTGAAATGCATTCCAGGTGACGACATCATGAAGCTGGTTGAGAGAATGCCAAGAGTGTGCAAAGCTGTCATCAAGGCAAAGGGTGGCTACATTGAAGAATCTCAAATATAAAATATGTTTTGATTTGTTCAACACTTTTTTGCTTACTACATGATTCCATATGTATTTTTTCATGTCATTTTTCTACAATGTAAAAAATAGTCTAAATAAAGAAAAACCCTTGAATGAGTAGGTGTGTCCAAACTTTTGACTGGTGCTATATATATAATACCAGCTACTGTGAGTAGTGGATAGCGAGTCCGTCATTAATTTGATCTGCATAGGGTCAAAAGCTTCAAGTTCCTCAGTGTACACATCACTGAGGATCTGAAATGCTCTCATTGAGCTTCTACAGATGCACCATTGAGAGAATTCTGTCGGGCTGCATCACCGCCTGGTATGGCAACTGCTCCACCCTCAACCACATGGCTCTTCAGAGGGTGGTGCGGTCAGTCCAATGCATCATCGGGGCCACGCTACCAGCCCTCCAGGACATCGACGGCATCAAGTGTCAAAGGAAGAACAAGGAGATAATCAAGGACCTGTCACCCGATCCACAGACTGTTCACTAGGCTGCTGTCTGACAGATGGAAACAGTACAGCTGCATCAAAGCCAAGACCGAGAGACCTAAAAACAGCTTCTATTACCAAACCATCAGACAGTTGAACAGATTCTATTACCAGGCCATCAGACAGCCATCTCTGGCCATCTAACAGGTAATGCGCGCACACACACACACACACACACACACACACACACACACTTCCCGTTATTCACCCGCATCCTTCACTCATCTCTCTCTCTCTGTTTCTTCACATGTTCCCATTCCTTCACAAACAGAGCTGTATACAGCAGCCGGCAAGTGGCTTCCTATGGGAGCTGGCCTACGACAGCCAGCCTCTCTCTGCTCTACCAGACTAGGGTGGAATCCACTAATCGGCTTTGTTGCCAAACCTGATAAACCCTCGTTCAGCATCAGACCAGTTTACCACGTGTCAGATTCCTGTGTCCCGTGTGAGATGCGTGGCCATGCAGAGACAGACATGAGACCGGGCCCATCGTCTTAGAGACCATCTCCACTGTCTGTCTTTGTGAGAGAGGCCGTGTGAGAGGCTGTGTCTGCGTGTGCTTAGCCCAGTTTGAGGAGGCAGCATCGGGCATTACAGCTGGTGTCTCCAAGAGACACATTTGCATGGAATGGTCTTCATACACACTCTCAGTGTAGGGCCTCCTTGTCAGATACACATAAGCAATGGAGCGGCAGGTAGCCTAGTGGTTAGAGCGTAGAGGCGGCAGGGTAGCCTAGTGGTTAGAGTGTAGAGGAGGCAGGGTAGCCTAGTGGTTAGAGCGTTGGACCAAAAGATTGCATAGATCCAATCCGTGAGCTGACATGGTAAAAATCTGTCGTTCAGCCCCTGAACCAGGCTATCATTGAAAACACAAATTTGTTCTTAACTGACTTGCCTAGTTAAATAAAGGTCCAAATCAAATAAACACACCATGAGCTGACAGTGTGTGTCACATTACAGCTGTGCAGATGCTGCCAAGGTACTGGCTACTAAGGAGTATGGATGAACATTTTTGATTAACAGTCATTAAGATATGTACCGTATACAAATACTGCATGATACTGCATGTGCCTTAGGGCGTAGCAGAGAAAGGTGTTGTAGATCAACTGGCGAGAGGTTTTTTTTCAGACTGATTAATATCAACAACACGGTTGGCTCTAAGCTGTGTTGCAGTCTTGATAAATAACACTCCATATTGTCTTAAATCAAGAGGGGCCGTTTAAAAAAACACAAGTCGTTATTAGAGTTACTCTCATTACCGCTGCATGGCTTATACTTTTCAACCGCCCCTCTTTATAGAGGAATTAAATCATGGCTCAGCTGAAGTGCACATTGAATCATTCCACCTGTTGTGAGAGGGCCTGGCAGGAATGTAAATGTGGAGGTGGCTGCTCTGACTTAGATAAGGAAATAGGTCGACAAAAAACCTTGACGACAAAAGATCTGAAAGTCTTACACAATAGCAGTATGCCAACACAGAGACACTCCCCATGCTCAGATCTACTGAAGGAAGCGCCTGTCTTGGAGGTGTTGGATTACAACCACCTTGCATAGCTAGTGTAGGTGCCAACATGTTCACTTGTCTATACACTGCCTGCTTTACATGACTTCATGTTTAAGTGTTCAAATGAACAATGGAAAATATCTCCTCAAGCGAGAAGTTAAAAAAATGAAATAGACAGTATTGTACGGCACATGAACAGAAGGGGGGCACCGAGGCCCTGGCAGCCATTTTAGAGAGCATGCCAGCCTCCTTATGGGTATGTGCCATCCACATTATGTGTGCCAGGGCTGGGAGCTCACAGACATGTGGAGATGCAAGGACCCTGTGCCCTGTGGGCAGCACTGCTGCAGGACAAAAGCAGACTATAGGCTACAGCCGACATAGAACAACCCGTTCCTGTAATGTTCTCTTCCTACTGTATTAGAAACCTCCATTGACCTGCGTTTTTCACTGTGGATTCGGTTAAGATGGTAGTGACATAGCTGTTGACATCGAAATGCTTTCTCAGCATTTTTTGGGGGGGGTCTGTCACGGGAAGGTATTAAATATATGTTTATTTCTCAGGTTGACTGACGCCAGCCTTCCGTTAGACATTTTGGACACATTGAATAGAACGTGTTGAGGACTTACACATATGGAGATGTATGATTTGGTTGAGTCATACTGGACAATATTTAGTACATCCTAGCCAGAAACAAATTCTCTGTGCCTACTTATCGTATTGAATGACATGCTTAACTCAGTCACAAAGTGTCTCACTGTGAGAAAGATTTTGCAGGTCGTGTTTGTTGGATAAACAATATTCAAAACAGTTCTCTGATCTCTGCCGTCTATAGTCCCGCTGTCAGTGTCATTATTCAGTCAAGGTGGCTTTGTGACGTCCCTCCCCAGTCAGGGCTTGGCGTTAAAACAACGTCATCCTCACCTCCCCCCATTCCTCAAACCCTCTCTCTCTCTCTAGTTTTTTCTCTACCTCTCCTTTGTGCGCTCTCTTTTACTCTCTCCCTTTCTACTGTCTTGATCTTTCTCTGTCTGACTCTCTCTCCTTCTCACTGCCCCTCCTCCCGTACAGCACAGTACGTCTGAGCCTCCTAGTAGTTTGAAGCAGGGTGGCTAGACTAGTCTGAGGAGTGTTCTCGTCGTCATTGCCCCTTATGACCTCCACGTTCCCTCTGGCACCGGGTCAATTATTCACCACACCTGTGTCCCTTGTGGGTCTCCCTGACAACCAGCAGCAGCCAGAAAAAAATGAGTCTATTACCATGGCGATGCCAGGTGATGGATTTCCTGTTTGCCAGTTTAGTGCAGGTAGAACCAAGGGAAGCCATCAAAGATGACCTTCACAGCTAAGGCACCATTTCCAACAACTCTCTCTGCAGACTCCCAGGAGAAGAGAGGAGAGAACAAAAGAGAAAGGAGGGAGAAAGAGAGGAATGAAATCCATGTCGGACTTGTTTGTTGTGTTTGATGGTATGAGGTTGTGAATTCAGCAAGTCTCAACGACCTTCAGCTGTGTGATACCGATTTCCCCCGCTTCCACATTACCCTGTGGACTACCGCAGCTGTGATGATGTGCTCTGTCTATCAGCCTGTTAGAAATGGATCGCACCGGGCTTTTGTGAGACTGCCGCTTTATCTGTGGAGAGACAAACTTGTCGGTTGACATTCAACAACGACCGGTATGGTGTGGTAGGACAGAGAGGTCTGTGTCTCGAAGGTCTTGACTGAGAGGCGCACCAGAACTGAAAGTTTACATACAAGCTTTACTCGTTTTTACTGATGACATGGGGTTTTCAACTGAATTTTATTATTTCACTAAATGACTGAATTACTAAATGCAATCACACCAGTACAATATATGGAACATTTTGATCCTGAAATCTTGCACCTTTCGTGCCACATTGTCCGTACCCACTAGTGAGGTGGCATCTGTAGAGCTCAAGGCAGGATGGCGCCCATGCAGGGTAGCACCAACCCAAGCTGTCAGCCCTGCTGTCTCCTGATACAGTCGATGGTGGCACCACACCCTGCAAACCACATGCAGCCAGCACTCCAGGTCAACACACATGGTCATTACATGTGGTCAGCACATGTGGTCAAGACACACGGCCAGTGCACTATTCCACCGCATGCAAAAACATGGAACTACTGACCTAACTGCAAGCAAAGGCAGTTATTGAGTGGCTTACCCCAATATGGCCCGGACCTTCTCCTGCTCTCCTTGTGCCACGCCTGTGCAGTGGTTGTGTGTGTGTGTGTGTGTGTGTGTGTGTGTGTGTGTGTGTGTGTGTGTGTGTCCGTGTGCGTGCTTGTCTGTGCGTGTCTGCGGGTGTGTGCACGCATGCGTATGTGCGTTCGTGCATGTGTGGGCGGGAGGAAAGTTGGCTACATTTTATAGGGACAGGTGAGGTATCCAGTGGGGCCAGGCAGTTTTTTGGATCTCCCTCTCCTTCCCTCCTCATCTCCTCTGCTGTCCAAAAGGCTTTCTGTACCGTTGGACGGTTGATGAGTCTGTCTTAATACCAGCGTGTGTCAGCTGTCCTCAGCATGCAGAGGCACTGAACTGTACAGCTCCAGTCTGCTGATCCTCCTCTCCTCAGTCCCACTAGCTCCCAGGCCAAACCGCCACTGGCACACACACACATACACACACACTCACACACAAGCCCGCCACAATACCACAGGCCTGGCACAGGCAGACCAGGAGAGGGTCCGGGCCGCCACACAACTCAGCCTCAGTCAGTCATCCTGTACTCGCTTTTGTTACAAAATAAGTCTGGCTGATTAGTTTCTCTCTCTTCCGAAGATGAAGCCGCTGAATAGAGAGAGAGAGAGAGAGAGACAGAGACAGAGACCGCCTTGGTTGTTTTGATTATAGTATATTACATTACGTTCAATTATGTGATTATATATACATGCTAAAGGTCTGGTAGTGGAGCTAACAGTACATGCTTGGTGTTGTCATTGATATATCATACGTACTGTACTGTATGTAGCTGTAATCTTCTCACACTACTGGGCATGGTAAATACATGCATATGCACATGGTCATTCATACAATTGACAGTGAATGAATGTACTGATAAGAGACCTGAGTAGAAAGATGGCAGACACACACTAGACATCTGTTATCCTCTAATCTTGCAGAGTTAATTACGTGTAATTTGAGTCTGACATGATGTGTCCATTAATGAGACGTTAATCATACGCACTCCCCCTACATCTCCGTCATTAATCCCATGGACCAAGGTGAGGTGGTTGGTGGTTGAGTGGAGCAGGGCAGGGCTGGGAGATGAGTGGGGGGGATTCTCCCTCACCAGTCACCTCTAGTCAACATCTCTGTCTGCCCCCACCTCAACAATCTTTACCCTGGCATATTCTACTATGAATAGCCCAATAATTGCTATTGACACAAAGTAACGACAAACTATGAGCAGAGGTCCCTGCTGTCCAAACCCATGACCACTGCTCCAATCACCAGTCAGCTCCAATCACCCTTGTAGTATCAGAACCTCAATGGTCTAAAGCTGTTACTGTAGCCCCACAGCACCAAGCGTATTACAGTGAGTAAAGAGATATCTGTGACGATTCTCACACTGTCTGTCCTCGGCTGCCCCTAGTGGTAGTGTCAGCAGATATCTCTTTCAATTTCTGAGTATCACATTGCATGGGTCCACTCTAATATTAGGAGCATTCTTGGTCCCCAGATGTTGATTATTGCCAGATGCTGAGATTTCTTTCTACCGTTAGAGCTATTGTTACTATAAAGGTCACTCTTATACCGATAACAAAAGTTAACCCTTGTCATTAGTATTTGGGAGCACAGGAGGTTGGTGGTACCTTAATTTGGGGAGAAGGGGTTCATGTTAGTGGAATGGTATCAGCCTCCTGTGTTGGGGAGACAGCATATGCAGGGCTGGTCCTGGCTGCTCTGTCGCCCTAGGCAAGAAGAAAAAATTGTCTCCCCCAGCAAAACTAAAATAGTCCCAGTAAGCAAAATTACGTTGAAAAGACGTCTAAAATACGTATTTTCCAGACGTTGAAGTCTGGAGTCTGAAGTCTAGGTTCTGAATGAAAGGTGAAAATACGTATTTTCTGGACTTTGAAATCAGGTACATTTTCGGGTTCTGAATGAGTTGAAAAGACATAATTTGAAATTGAATTTTAGGAAGCCTCATCTATGTGGTAGGCCTACCGTATGTAAAACACACACAAAAAGACGGCCGGTCTGGACAGGACAAAAAAAAAAATGTCCAAAAGATGTTGGCATTGGTCCGTGCTTCCTGGGGAGTGGCCTACTGTTTCGGCCTGAAATTGAATTTTATGAACGTCCATCCATATGGTAAACCCACCATTTGTAAAACAGGCATTGGCTTTATTCGTCCTGATTTCTCTGACTAATCAATTTGGCTATTTAACTTCTTCGAGATAGGGGGCGCTCTTTTAATTTTTGGATAAAATTTTTTCCCGTTTTAAACAAGATATTTTGTCACGAAAAGATGCTCGACTATGCATGTAATAATGACAGCTTTGGAAAGAAAAAACTCTGACGTTTCCAAAACTGCAAAGATATTATCTGTGAGTGCCCCAGAACTAATGTTACAGGCGAAACCAAGATGAAATTTCATGCAGGAAATGGTCCAGATTTCGAATGCCCTGTGTTCCAATGTCTCCTTATATGGCTGTGAATGCGCCAGGAATGAGCCTGCACTTTCTGTCGTTTCCCCAAGGTGTCTGCAGCATTGTGACGTATTTGTATGCATATCATTGGAAGATTGACCATAAGAGACTACATTTACCTGGTGTCCGCCCGGTGTCCTGCGTCGAAATTATTGCGTAATCTCCAGGTCCATGCGCGTTCCATTTCTTCAGAGGAGAAACCAAACTGCCACGAATGATTTATCATCGATAGATATGTGAAAAACACCTTGAGGATTGATTCTAAACAACGTTTGCCATGTTTCTGTCGATATTATGGAGTTAATTTGGAAAAAAGTTTGCGTTGTAATGACTTAATTTTCGGGTTTTTTCTTACCCAAACGTGATGAACAAAACGGAACCATTTGTCCTACACAAATAATATTTTTGGAAAAACTGAACATTTGCTATCTAACTGAGAGTCTCCTCATTGAAAACATCTGACGTTCTTCAAAGGTAAATGATTTTATTTGAATGCTTTTCTTGTTTTTGTGAAAATGTTGCATGCTGAATGCCAGGCTTAATGCTATGCTAGGCTATCAATACTCTTACACAAATGCTTGTTTAGCTATGGTTCAAAAGCATATTTTGAAAATCTGAGATGACAGTGTTGTTAACAAAAGGCTAAGCTTGAGAGCTAATATATTTATTTCATTTCATTTGCGATTTTCATGAATAGTTAACGTTGCGTTATGCTAATGAGCTTGCGGAGATAATTACACTCCTGGATACAGGTTTTTTTCGTAGCCAAACGTGATGAACAAAACGGAGCGATTTGTCCTACACAAATAATCTTTTTGGAAAAACTGAACATTTGCTATCTAACTGAGAGTCTCCTCATTGAAAACATCTGAAGTTCTTCAAAGGTAAATGATTTTATTTGAATGCTTTTCTTGTTTTTGTGAAAATGTTGCATGCTGAATGCTAGGCTTAATGCTATGCTAGGCTATCAATACTCTTACACAAATGCTAGTTTAGCTATGGTTCAAAAGCATATTTTGAAAATCTGAGATGACAGTGTTGTTAACAAAAGGCTAAGCTTGAGAGCAAATATATTTATTTCATTTCATTTGCGATTTTCATGAATAGTTAACGTTGCGTTATGCTAATGAGCTTGAGGCTATAAATAGGATCTCGGATACGGGATTGCTCGTCGCAACAGGTTAAGCTCTGAATATCACCTACCCAACTTTATCAGGAGTCGCCCTTAGCGCATTTGCAATCTGTTTAAACAGTGAGAAATGCAGAAGTATTTTCTTTTTCGCTATGATCAGCTTGTCAAAAATGTACAGATTAAAACTTGAAACCACTGGTCATGACAATTTAGCCCATGGGATGAAACTCCTGGCCAGCAGTTGTGAGTAGCCTGATTGTCCATTCCATATTTTCCCTTTTACTTTGACCTGTCCTGTTATTAAGATATGTTGTTTGTTAAACATGTCAGCACATTTTTTATTTGATTGGGCGCCATTTAGGTGAGGCTATTTGATCTGAGAATGCATGATCCTGCATGACGTAAAACGTTTCCGTCTCATCACATTGTCATGCATTTTATCTCCAGCCTGTAAGCTACAGAAAAGGCCACGTACTCTTTCTACCATATCCTACAGTATATCTGCTACGTCGATGCAGCAGCGATGCATCTCTCCAACAGCACCCTGGAGAGGCGCGCTGGGAATGGACAAGATAAATATTTAGGATCCCTGCCTTTGACAAACTGGGCACTTCTTATTACAGGGTGGCATTAGCGCTCACCTAAAAATCCCATATGCCACTGGTTGAGAGAAATTGTCATTGTTTTTGGGCAGAATTATGTGAGGTTTTATGTGCTGCTGTTGGAGGTGTGTTTCGGTCAGTTTAGCTCAAATAATTCCTCCCTCGTCAATCTGCCACCCTAGGCAGCTCTGAACGTATGTGTGTTGTGCATCTGTGTTGTATGTCTACATCTGCACTAAGATGACGTTTTCATAAATCCTCTTATTGTAGACTCATCTCCTGTAATGAAGCTGTCTACAGACATTTAAACAGGCGTAGATGGGTAACCTTTCATGTAAGTCTGCCTGGCTAATAATGGCAACAGTATAACGGCAGATCGTGTAGGAAAAGGTCTGACTACAGCGAGACAGACTATTCTAGTCTCGATATTTACACTGTTAGAGTAACTCAAATCAAATGCTTACTTACAAGCCCGTAAGCAACAATGCAGTTTAAGAAAATACCTAAACAAAATGTAAGAGATAAGAAATACAAATAATTAAGGAGCAGCAGTAAATAACAATAGCGGGGCGAAATACAGGGGGTACCGGTTCAGAGTCAATGTGCGGGGGCATATACAGGGGGGTACCGGTTCAGAGTCAATGTGCGGGGGCATATACAGGGGGTACCGGTTCAGAGTCAATGTGCGGGGGCATATACAGGGGGGTACCGGTTCAGAGTCAATGTGCGGGGCCATATACAGGGGGGTACCGGTTCAGAGTCAATGTGCGGGGGCATCGGTGTCGAGGTAATTGACTTAATTATGTACATGCAGGTAGGGTTATTAACCTCTTGCCTCTACTTGGGACGCTTGCGTCCCAACTAGAGCTCTGGAAATGCAAATGCGCTACGCTAAATGCTAATAGTATTAGTTAAAACTCAAAAGTTCATTAAAATACACATGCAGGGTATCAAATTAAAGCTACACTCGTTGTGAATCCAGGCAACAAGTCAGATTTTTAAAATGCTTTTCGGCGACAGCATGAGAAGCTATTATCTGATAGCATGCACCAATACACTACAACACAAAAGCACAGCAGGGGACGTAAACAAAATAATTAACATTTCGGCGTTACACAAACCGCACAATAAAATAGAAAACAGTCATTACCTTTCACCATCTTCTTTGTTGGCACTCCTAGATGTCCCATAAACACTATTGGGTCTTTATTTCGATTAAATCGGGCCATATAAAGCCAAGATATCGTTATATGTAGACTGTGTGATAAACGAAAAAAACAGCGATTTCACAACGTAGTTGCTCCTACCCTCTACTTTTTTGAACATTTTGTTAAAAATCGCGCAACATTTCAGCGCCCTGCTACTCATGCCAGGAATATAGTACGTTCATATGGTTAGAATGTGTGTATAGGAAACCCTCGGACGTTTTTAAAACTGGTTAAATCACGACTGTGGCTATTACATAACGTGCGTTACATCGGAAAGCGCAGGAAAACCTGATCACAGAAAATGGAAATAAATAACAATAGCTGGAAGTGGCGCAAGGATAACAGTGAGCCGAATTAGATAAGACCGAGCATTCAACTCCCACAGCATCCCCATGTAGTCGAGTATCTTGTGAATTTAATCCTCTTTGATTCTTGGTTGAACCGAAAGAGGGGCACGACGTACCTCCGGTCTCCGCCCAGATCATTCCGGAAGAGCTCTCTCCTGAAATTTTTTCCAAGACGACAGCTAATGATATGTACATCGCCTACGGATGATTTTTATCGCTTATTAACGTTTACTAATACCTAAAGTAGCATTACAAACGTATTTCAAGTGTTTTGTGAAAGTTTATCGTCTACTTTTGAATTTTAAAAATGACGTTACGTTGTGAAATCGCTGTTTTTTTCGTTTATCACACAGTCTACATATAACGATATCTTGGCTTTATATGGCCCGATTTAATCGAAATAAAGACCCAATAGTGTTTATGGGACATCTAGGAGTGCCAACAAAGAAGATGGTGAAAGGTAATGACTGTTTTCTATTTTATTGTGCGGTTTGTGTAACGCCGAAATGCTAATTATTTTGTTTACGTCCCCTGCTGTGCTTTTCTGTTGTAGTGTATTGGTGCATGCTATCAGATAATAGCTTCTCATGCTGTCGCCGAAAAGCATTTTAAAAATCTGACTTGTTGCCTGGATTCACAACGAGTGTAGCTTTAATTTGATACCCTGCATGTGTATTTTAATGAACTTTTGAGTTTTAACTAATACTATTAGCATTTAGCGTAGCGCATTTGCATTTCCAGAGCTCTAGTTGGGACGCAAGCGTCCCAGGTAGAGGTAAGAGGTTAATGGTCTTACTCACATCGGCTGCGGAGAGCGTGATCACACATTCATCCGGACCAGCTGATGCTCTCATTGCATGTTTTAGTGTTACTTGCCTCGAAGAGAGCATAGAAGTTATTTAGCTCGTCTGGTAGGCTCGTGTCACTGGGCAGCTCTCGGTTGTGCTTCCCTTTGTAGTCTGTAATAGTTTGCAAGCCCTGCCACATCCGACAAGCATCAGAGCCGGTGTAGAACGAGTCGGTCTTTGTCCTGTATTGACGCTTTGCCTGTTTTGTCACGGTCTTCCTCCTCTTCATCTGAAGAGGAGAGGCGAGAAGGATCAGAGGACCAAAATGCGGCGTGGTATATGTTCATATTGAATTTTAATTAAGAGAACACTGAACACTGCAACACTATACAAAAGAGTAACAAAAACAATAAACCAATGATGACCGTGAAGCTACAAATGAGACCTGTGCTGACACAAGCCACTAACATAGACAATCACCCACAAACAAACAGTGCAACCCAGGCTACCTAAGTATGATTCTCAATCAGAGACAACTAATGACACCTGCCTCTGATTGAGAACCATACTAGGCCGAAACATAGAAATCCCAAATCATAGAAAATCAAACATAGACTGCCCACCCAACTCACGCCCTGACCATACTAAATAAATACAAAACAAAGGAAATAAAGGTCAGAACGTGACATGTATGATGGTTCGTCGGAGGGCATAGATTTCTTATAAGCTTCCGGGTTAGAGTCCCGCTCCTTGAAAGTGGCAGCTCTACCCTTTAGCTCGGTGTAAATGTATCCTGTAATCCATGGCTTCTGGTTGGGATATGTACGTACAGTCACTGTGGGGATGACATCCTCTATGCACTCATTGATAAAGCCAGTGACTGATGTGTTGTATTCCTCAATGTCGTCAGAAAACCAGGAACATATTCCAGTCTGTGCTAGCACAACAGTCCTGTAGTTTAGCATCTGCTTCACCTGACCACTTTTTTATAGACCGAGTCACTGGTGCTTCCTGCTTCAATTTTTGCTTGTAAGCAAGGAATCAGGAGGATACAATTATGGTCAGATTTGCCAAATGGAGGGTGAGGGATAGCTTTGTACTCGTCTCTGTGTGTGGAGTAAATGTGTTCTACAATTTTTTTGCCCTCTGGTTGCACATTTAACGTGCTGTTGGAAATTCTGTAGAACGGATTTAAGTTTCCCTGCATTAAAGTCACAGGCCACCAGGAGCGTCGCCTCTGGATGAGCATTTTCCGGTTTGCTTATGGCGGAATACAGCTCATTGAGTGCGGTTTTAGTCCCTTCTTTGCTCTGTGGTGGTATATAGACATCTACGAAAAATACAGATGAAAACTCTCTCGGTAGATAGTGTGGTCTACAGCTTATCATGAGCTACTCAGGTGAGCAACACTTTGAGACTTCCTTAGATATCGTGCACCAGCTGTTGTTTGCATAAATTCATAGGCCCCCGCCCCGTGTCTTACTAGAGGCTGCTGTTCTGTCTTGCCATTAGACAACATACAGTGTTGAAATCAGTAGCCTGATGCAAGTCACCCAAGACCAGGTGAGTAGTCCCTCAACAGAGAGTGAATAATACTTGGAGAAAGTCTCAGTAGAAAATAACTGTTTAATGTATTTTGGTTTATGTATGAGAGGGAATATCAAAAGTTTAAAAGCCAAAAAAAAACGAACATGAAAAGGGTTTCAAGGGTGTATTGAAAAAGGGAGAGAAACCCAACCAGAGCACATTGTGACCTACGGACAGACCCCCATGTACCTATTTAGACAAGAGAACATTTGAACATTCAAACAATAGAACAAAATACTTACATTTACTGAATTAGACTAACTTGACTACAATGTAGCCTACATGTATGCACTAAAATAACAATTGAATTATAATTGAATTTCACATTATCTTTGATTCATTATTAAGTTGCTATTTCCTCTTAATGCCCCCAGCAGTGGTGGTTTATGGACCGAACCTATTTGAGGCCTGCTTTCATTAATCCATACAGGACCCCGGGCGTCTCCCTCTCCCTCTGAGAGGGTACCCACCCTGCCTTTGCCCACATCAGGGATGGAGAACAAGACTGATGGCAGGAGGGATGGAAGGAGGAGGGAGAAGGAGGCGGATAGAACAGGAGAAGGCCAATTTGTGTGTTAGCCCCTGCAGCAGGACAGGCAGGCACTTAATTCAGTGGAAGCGCATCATTATACGCACCATTTACCAGATGCTCATTTAACATGCAATAATTAGATCACTCAGTTTGGGGAGAAAAGGAGTGAAGAAGTGGGCTACTTAGATGGAGTCCCGTTTCCATAATATTATCTAGCCCCCACAGGGGCGATTGTCAAAACTGTTTGAGGGATGATTTATTTGGAGTGTTGAGGGGGGAAAAAGGTAATGTATGCACTATCTATTTGTGTTTTGGGTCTTTGTTTTCCGTTGTCTACGTTTGATCTCTGAGACTGATCTAGAAAGTTGTTTGAACAGTGTGTTTTTGTCTGATCTCTACAGTACAAACTAATTACAGTACTCCTTGTCCTTCTATGACCTCTTTCTACGAACATTCCTTATAACATGTATTTTTTACAACAGTATCCTTTTACCTTTTATACTTTCGATCTTGAGATTGTATGTAGTTATATAAAATGCTACTTTGGAGCAAGAATGCCATAATGGCATTATTATTGACTTCATATTGTTCCTAATAAATGGAAAAGCATTCCATCTCTTCATGGAGGTTTCAATCTCCGTCCATATCTAAATGGCCTAATATCCTTGCCATAATGTTTACTGACTCGCTCCATCATGAAGCACACTGCTTGAGACTTCCACACACTCACAGTAGGGCTCTTATTTGAGAATACCAGTCAACTAAATTCCATCTCATCTGTTCAATTTTATGTCATCCATTTCATATGAAATATAGTTTCTTCAGAGTTTCACTCCATGTCACCCAGTCAGTCCAGAGACAGACGTTGGGTCCACGGAACCTCTAGACCCCCTGTGAAGTGGAACCAAAGCCTCGCTGACCTCTATCTCCAGAAGCAGACGTTGGGTCCACGGAACCTCTAGACCCCCTGTGAAGTGGAACCAAAGCCTCGCTGACCTCTATCTCCAGAAGCAGACGTTGGGTCCACGGAACCTCTAGACCCCCTGTGAAGTGGAACCAAAGCCTTGCTGACCTCTATCTCCAGAAGCAGACGTTGGGTCCACGGAACCTCTAGACCCCCTGTAAAGTGGAACCAAAGCCTTGCGGACCTCTATCTCCAGAAGCAAACGTTGGGTCCACGGAACCTCTAGACCCCCTGTGAAGTGGAACCAAAGCCTTGCTGACCTCTATCTCCAGAAGCAGACGTTGGGTCCACGGAACCTCTAGACCCCCTGTGAAGTGGAACCAAAGCCTTGCTGACCTCTATCTCCAGAAGCAGACGTTGGGTCCACAGAACCTCTAGACCCCCTGTGAAGTGGAACCAAAGCCTTGCTGACCTCTATCTCCAGAAGCAGACGTTGGGTCCACGGAACCTCTAGACCCCCTGTGAAGTGGAACCAAAGCCTTGCTGACCTCTATCTCCAGAAGCAGACGTTGGGTCCACGGAATCTCTAGACCCCCTGTAAAGTGGAACCAAAGCCTTGCGGACCTCTATCTCCAGAAGCAAACGTTGGGTCCACGGAACCTCTAGACCCCCTGTGAAGTGGAACCAAAGCCTTGCTGACCTCTATCTTCAGAAGCAGATGTTGCCTTGCCTTCGCTGAACATCCTATGCCTTTAGTAGAGCCTTTATGGAGATGTTAACGGAGTCATTTATGGAAGATATAAAAATGAAACAGGTCATCAAGAGTCCTCCAGCTTTCTCTCCAGCAGAGCCCAGTGTGTGTGCTGGCCTGTGCCTTGCTCCATTCAGCCGAGAGGAGCGGAGCCATTAAACCCTAGTGCAATGGGTAGGGTTGGAGGAGAGGAGAGAAGGAGAGGAGAGGAGTCATTAAACCCTAGTGCCTTGGGTACAGTTGGAGGAGAGGAGAGAAGGAGAGGAGAGTGAAGCACGTGAGGGGGTTAATGGGTTGAGGAAGACATGGTTCAAGGTGCATTTATACTTTATGGCCCTAACAATGTCCCAGCATCAATGTCCTCATATGCTGCATAGAGATACAATGTAGTGCTTCTGGTTTAGTAATGTTTGGTGCATTTGTGTTAACGATCTACTTACTCAAACACAGAAAGGTGTACTGTTCTGTATAGTATCCTCCGTGCGCCCAGGTGGTGTACTGTGCAAAACGGCACTGATGAAATGATGCTAATGTATGTTTGATGGCCCATAGCTTACCCCCTCTGTATTGAGTGTAAAAATGGACCAAGTTGTGCACCAGAAAGGCTCAAATGGAGGGAAAGTGGACCATATGAACCTGTTTCCTGGCACTAGCTATATTCCCTGTAGTTTTCTCCTCTATTAAAATAGGAAAGTACCCCTTCTGTCTCAATTGCATGTTGCATGGTACAGCACCACTGGAACAATAGGAAAGGGGATCTCTTAGTGCCATAGCACCCAGTGGACCTGAGATTGGCCTACAGTTGTCATTATGTGTGACTGGCTATTTACACCAATTGCTATGTCTTTTAAACTTAGCAAATAAAAGGGACATTGTCTGTAATATCTGCAGCTCTTTATTATGGTACTTGTAGATTGACACTTGGGATCACTTCTGGGATTTTTCATTTTGTTGGGAATTTTGGTTTATTGTTTTATGCTAACAAATTAGCATTGCATGATTCACTTGTTATTATGCCTGTGTGATGGTTTCTATTGCCCAGAAGCCATGCTGGGACCATAGCTGGGACCATAACGGAGCACTGTCATCAGGAGTGACAGGAAGGTAGCCACTGATTCACTTAGAAATGGAAGGCCCATTTTGTGAGTAATGCTTACAAATGGAAGGCCCATTTTGTGAGTAATGCAGTCATTGTCATATTCATTAGCTGTGTCAGCCATAGATGATATAGCCATCTAATAACACAAAGAGCTTTTTTATTCCTGTGTCACTGGGATTGGCAGCCTCTGATTGGCTGGTTAGCCCGTTTTGGTCTGCAGATAAAATTAAACTACCCTCGACCATAATTTATAAATGCAATTTCGCATGACAGTCGCAAGCCCATATTTGATGCCAATTTTAAGGCATGTCTGTGTGTGTTCGCTCCTGTGTGTGTGTGCAGAATAATTTCCACAACATTTACAAAAAAGAAAGGATTTTTAAAGTGTTTATTCCCCTCCATATTTCTCTTTTGAACAATAGGCCCTAAGACACTGCAATCTGATTATAATTATCGCTCTGTTGTATTGTACAAATTAGTAACTAACCACTCTCAGTTATATTGATTCTAACAGAGACAAAAGGCATGCAGTATAGCTATTGATTACCTGTCTCACCTATTAGTCAGAAGACATCAGTTGTCAAGGTCAGCTGCATAAACAAGTACATACTAGCCCCTCCCTTTGGCCCCACTCTCCACTCCAGCCACTCTCCCTGACCACTTAAGGCAAACATTAGCCGGACACTAATCAAATCCAGAGTTTGTTTCCCATTGGTTCTGGCTTTTAGCAACGATTCATACGAATCGATGAACACTGTCTATATACCCAATAGTCTTGGCAGTAACGCAGTCAATGGGCGGCCTGCTTATTCTGCAACTTCTGACACACACGAAAAGCATTGTCCATTGGGGAAAACAAACAAGAATGCACACATTTATTCTGCACAGCCAAATCTCCTGTTATTATATTGCCTCAACGGTGACGTTCACAATGTGTGTCTATTTTCCAGTATTTGACCTTTTGCTCTTGTCGAGGCTGCCTGAGGGTATTGCTTCACATAGTACAGGTACATCAGTAGAGACTTAGTTGAGGAGGGGGGTCTGCTGACTTCTAAAGGGAAGCTGCTGAATCATGTGCGGATGGAGTGGGAATCTGGGGATGATGTGAGGAGCTGAGGCTTCCCTGCTCTGGGCGCAGAGTGACACTTCCTGTGTGATCCATTCGATTTATGAGAAATTTGGTCCGAAATCAAAGCGGAGGAAATTGGCTGGAATATGTGCGAGGCAGAACATCCATTTATCATCTCCAGATAAAACATAATTTCTCCGGCTAGATGTGATATTTCAAAGGCAGATTGATGGCTAGCAGGGCTGGCCAGAGAGGCTGTGCACAGTGTGTGTCTAAAAGCAGGGGCCATGGTATTACTATGTTGTGATGCTAGGATGTGATGTCATCTCAGGTAAGGATTTTGTCAAGACATCTGCATGTGCCTTCATCATTTTTCGTTACGTAAAGAGACATTATATGTAAATGCAATTACGTTGCTGTATGTCAAGAACTTGAGTGAGATGTGATGAGACTTTGTGTCAGCTGTCAGAACATTGTTCTAATATCTAGAATGTTTCTCAATGACAGCTGTCCTTCCAACAACTTCTGAGAAAATACATCCTAATGGTGCTATAATGGCAACTATCTAAAAGCACATGAAATGAAAAAGAATGTGATTTGAATGACTCTGACGTTAACAGCATGGCTTAGAACAAGGTGTGAAAGTATGTTTTGTACTTTGGGCCCCCCTACTGAGATCCGCCCCCTTGGCCAAAGGGTTCCCATTACCTAAATCAGCTCCATTAGTCTTTCTCTGTGGGGACCGCCAGGCTGCCTGAACCAAACCCACCAAACCCGCTCGCACACTTGGAAACAGCTTTCATAACGCCATTTCTCTATTGCCCTCCAGTTTTCTTTCTGATTTACATACAAATTGATCTTGAGGTAAATCAGATGTCATTTTTCTCCAGGTCACGGTGGGAACACGCTGAGATAATGAAATCAGGGTCCGATGAGTGCTATGCTACCACGGCGACCAGATGGGTCTCTCTGTTAATGTGTTTGTGTGTGTGTGTGTGTGTGTGTGTGTGTGTGTGTGTGTGTGTGTGTGTGTGTGTGTGTGTGTGTGTGTGTGTGTGTGTGTGTGTGTGTGTGTGTGTGTGTGTGTTTACTTTCTCAATGAAGGAGCGAATCATGTGTGATCATTCATTTGACGGTGTTGTATAGAGTACATGGCTCTTCTGAATGAGTCTGTGATTGGTTTGATGGGGGCTGTGATTACCTGGGTCTGCACGCCAGGATGCATTTCCTTCTACGCCAGCAGCATCCAGACATGGAAATCCCTCATATTCCCTACACACACATATTACTGTAGGTTAAGAAATTGTCCACGAATACAAGTTTTTCTTACCTACAATTTATTCTGACAATTGCACAATGCAGTTGCACAGTCCAGAGGACAGTGTTAATCTTCTTTCCCATTTTGAAAGTTGTCCAATAGAGTATATTTCTATGACCAGAAAAAAAGCCACAAGCAAACCACTATTGACTAGATTGTAATGACATGCGACTCCCCCCTCCAGAAGGTGAGAGAGGCAAGAACGCATGCAGAGGGAGGGCCCAAGGCCCAGGGTAGTACACGGAGAGGGGAAAGAACGCATGCAGAGGGAGGGCCCAAGGCCCAGGGTAGTACACGGAGAGGGGAAAGAACGCATGCAGAGGGAGGGGCCCAAGGCCCAGGGTAGTACACGGAGAGGGGAAAGAACGCATGCAGAGGGGAGGGCCCAAGGCCCAGGGTAGTACACGGAGAGGGGAAAGAACACATGCAGAGGGAGGGCCCAAGGCCCAGGGTAGTACACGGAGAGGGGAAAGAACGCATGCAGAGGGAGGGCCCAAGGCCCAGGGTAGTACACGGAGAGGGGAAAGAACGCATGCAGAGGGAGGGCCCAAGGCCCAGGGTAGTACACGGAGAGGGGAAAGAACGCATGCAGAGGGAGGGCCCAAGGCCCAGGGTAGTACACGGAGAGGGGAAAGAACGCATGCAGAGGGAGGGCCCAAGGCCCAGGGTAGTACACGGAGAGGGGAAAGAACGCATGCAGAGGGAGGGCCCAAGGCCCAGGGTAGTACACAGAGAGGGGAAAGAACGCATGCAGAGGGAGGGCCCAAGGCCCAGGGTAGTATACGGAGAGGGGAAAGAAGTGAACGGACCATCACATCATATTAATGATGTCACTGGGACATTAATAAGCAAAACATTTTTTCTCTAATGGAACAGACTGGTAATGTGGGGAGCCGTGTGTGACTGCATGGGGTAACGTTGTTGTAAGCACTAATATTTGTTGATGAAAGGCAAAAATGACTCCTCCAAGTTCATTATGTCAGCGATTTCTTTAAATAAAAGCCTGTTTGTGCATGTGCTCTATAAAGGACGCACTGCATATCCTTATGGAGAATAATGTTAGTTATGTCATGCTTTTTAAATGAGGTTTGCCTACTGTGACAATAGCATCAGAAGAGGTTAGTTATTATGGGCTCAGACGAGTGGTTCTCCTCTACATTCCACTCACCTCGTACAATTCTAATTGACCGGGTATGAGAAGGTAGTCCCAAGCTCTCAGTCATTGGGGGAATTGTTAATTGTGAGGAATTACAGATCCTTTGTTTAGTTGTTCATCTTTTTTTAAAGGTTTTACCAGAGTACCCATTAGAGGAAGAAAAAGGTGCAGCGCATTTGGCATTCAGGACAAAGAGTTCAATCTTGGTTTCATCAGACCAGACATCTTTTAGGTGCCTTTTGGCAAACTCCAAGCGGGCTGTCATGTGGCTCTTACTGAGGAGTGGCTTCCGTCAGGCCACTCTACCATAAAGGCCTGATTGGTGGAGTGCTGCAGAGATGGTTGTCCTTTTGGAAGTTTCTCCCATCTCCACAGAGGAACTCTGGAGCTCTGTCAGAGGGACCATTGGGTTCTTGATCACCCCCCTGACCAAGGCCCTTCTCCCCGGATTGCTCAGTTTGACCGGGTGGCCAGCTCTAGGAAGAGTCTTGGTGATTCCTAACTTCTTCCATTTAAGAATGATGGAGGCCAATGTGTTATTGGGGACTTTCAATGCTGTAGAATTTTTTTTGAACCCTTCCCCAGATTTGTGCCTTGACACAATCATGTCTCGGAGTTCTACAGACAATTTATTCAACCTCATGGCTTGGTTTTTGCTCTGACATGCACTGTCAACTGTGGGACTTCATATAGACAGGTCCAAATCATGTCCAATCTTTTGAATTTTCAACAGGTGGACCCTGATCAAGTTGTAGAAACATCTCAAGGATGATCAATGGAAACAGGATGCACTTGAGTAATGCTCAATTTTGAGTCTCAAAGCAAAGGGTCTGAATACTTATGGAAATAATGTATTTTTGTTTTTAGTTTTTATTAATGTGCAACATTTCTAAAACCCTGCTTTTACTTTGTCATTATGGGGTGTTGTGGGTAGATTGATGAAGAAACCATTTAATTGAATCCATTTTAGAATAAGGCTGTAACGTAGTAGATGCAGTAGATCTAGCTGGTCTGTCATAATATAACAAAATGTGGAAAAAGTCATGGGGTCTGAAGGAGTCATTTGGAGTGATCTGTCAATGACAGGTTTGGAATGGGACAGTGCCATTGTTCACTCCCCAGCTCTATACTGTACACTATTTTAATATTTGTTAAATAACTTCAGTATGCATGAGTCAGTGCCCAGCTATTGTAATTCCAGCTGTCATGGCCCAATTAAAGAGAGGGTGAAAAATGACTGGCATGCTGGTGTTAATGTCCTCACTCTGTTACAGGACCGGGCTCTGCAGTACCACCTTTATACTCTACTGTTTTAATTTGTAAAAAAATAACTCATTTCTGATTGGATTTGAAATTAGAACATTGTATTACCTGACCAATAATTAAAGATTCCGAAAAGATACTGGCAACCGCAGTGGGAATAGTCATTGTGCCATTGTCTATATGGTGCTTGGGTTGCCATATTTTGCCATTTAGCATAATTCTTTCAAGGTCATCCTCCTCCTTTTAGTCCCAGTACAGTATGTCTTTCTCTATCATAACTCTGTCATCAGAGGGTATAAAGAGAGAATATAATGGGGCAGTAGTTTATATTCTACTACCAGTAGGTAGTGGTAGTCTCAGCAGGCTGTCTATGGCCGGTGAGTCCTAATCTTTGGCATGATGAAGGACATAAATCAATGGGACAATAACCTGGATGGCCCTCTCACTACCCAAGGGGCACCACTTGGAATTGATAAAGGTGGGGACTGACAAGCCCAGAGCCAATAACAGCACAGTCTGGTCAAGATAAATGTAACACAAATTGTCTTGTTTAATTGGGTTCATGATCTGTGGACCTGAGTGTCAGGTGCTCCCAGTAAAAAGGCCTGACAAATGGAACGCACAGATCTCCCAGCGCCAGGCAATGCTATTAGAAAGATTAAAAAATACTGGAGGTGTCAGGGGAAAAGGAGATTGAGTTACTGCCAGGTCGTGTAGGCTACTCTACTACCTGGGTGTGAAACTGCTCACTAGTGCCTCTATTATGGATCAATCTCATTTACGACACCTGGTCCAGGCTGAGGACCTCTGGAAGGAGTCTCCTAGCTGTGATGCACAGCCAGTCACTATACTGGCAGTGTTAGCACTCTCTCTCTCTCTCTCTCTCTCTCTCTCTCTCTCTTTCACACACACACGAACGCACACATTCAGAGACACACACACACACAAACAAACAGGTATGCTTGCTTTTACTGAGACTTACTATTTTGCAGTAACTCTCCTGCACTGACTCTATACTCACACACGCACACGTTCTTACACTGAAACCCCAACACACACACACACACACGCACGCACGCACGCACACACTACATACACCCACACACACATAACACGTGCACACATACATACTGATGCCATACACACTTTCACAATCTGCATGCCTGACGACTCAAACGGAATTCTCGCTATGTACTTTAGTCAGAGACTGTCTTTGTAGAAGTCCATTGTGGTGACATCATAATGAGGGCAATTGTACCAAACAACAGTGATTGACTCATCTCTAACCAATCGTAGTATCATAAATGTTATATATGTTCTGGCTTTGGCCCAACCCATTGTTTCCTGGGACCAATCAAACAATCTAGAATGCCTCAGATTTCACTGTTTGTCTACACCTGTTGTTTATGAAGCACGTGGCAAGTAACATTTGATTTGATATCTTTAATCAAAATGTACATTGGACTGAATAGGTAAATAACCAAATTAAGATCAAGATATTTCAATATGGACATTGTTAAGAGTATTGATACAATAACAACTAATCTGTTGTGGTACAAGGCATCTTACACTATGCAGGGATGATCTACCGGTGTCGTGTTTGTGTCCATTTGTTCCTCATGAATGACACTGAAACTGCAATTAAGGTCTGTGATGATGTGCAGTCAAATGATTCCTGTCTGAACAGCGACTCCTACTGGTATATGAAGGGAACTGCACTTCAGTGAGAATAAGTCTACCAACCAGATGCCTACCTCCAAGTACCCTGCTTAGCAAACAAACTGTGTTCGATTCAGCTGAGTTACTATGTCAACACATTTAGATATTGATCAGCTTCCATACTCAGTTTCCTGTGTCTATCAAGAATGGTCCGCCACCCGAAGGACATCCAGCCAACTTGACACAACTGTGGGAAGCATTGGAGTCAACATGGGCCAGCATCCCTGTGGAACACTTTCTTTTTAGAGTCCATGCACCTTGTAGAGTCAATGTTCTGAGGGCAAAAGGGACTTAACTCAATATTAGGAAGGTGTCCCTAATGTTTGGTATGCTCAGTATATGTTGAATATGTGGAATTTTCAACACAATTTCAATGTATACATAGTTCTGATGATTATGTTGAAATTAGATTGATGTAACAACCTGTTAGTCAAGTTAAGTCGATGTATTTAGGTTAAAGTGTTCCCTAATTTAAATGTTTACAACACAGGTTGAAATGAGATGAAAACAGTACAGGTTCATGACTATTTTCAAATCCAATGTATTTTCCATGTATTTTCCATATTGATTCCACGTCACAATACATTAGCAAATTACGTTGAAACAGCGTTGCTTCAGGACGGCCGATTCTAATCAGGAAGCCCAATTCTGATCCTTTGCCAAATTATCGGCAAAACCCCTGTTCTTATGGGTCAAAAGACCAATTATCGATAAAATATCTGAATTAGACTGCCTGTGTAAACGCAGCCAGAGACACACACATCTAGTCAGTTCAGGCAAAGGCATCAGAAACACCTGGAAACAGAGTCTTACTAAACAGACATAACACCCTCACTGGCCAAGGCTACTTTACAGATGCAGGATGTGAAAGAGACTGATGGAACCAGCCACTCACACCAAATCAGAAGTCAAATCAAACGCATATAAGGCAAACAGACAAATTACAAATACAGTCAGATTTGATAATGATGGATTGATTGTAAATGTTTAATATGTGGTTTGATTTAAATCAGTAACTGATGTGAGAACCCAATTATGCTAATCCATTACGTGTCCGGCTCCTGGTGATGCAGTCTGAGTAATGGTTCGGTAGATAGCAGATGGTGTGGCTGCCAGAATGTGAATGTGATTTTTGATTATGACTCATTTTGAGATGGAAATTAAATATATTTTCCTGTGCCACTCATACGCCGCCTCACTGTGCTGTCTGTGGAGAGAAGTTCATTTATAATTGTCACACCATGTGCACAAACACACACACAGACAGACAGACAGACAGACACACACAGACAGACAGACACACACGCACACGTACTGCACACCAGCCATACCTCCCCTGAGGCCAAGCTCAAATGTCAGTTTTACTCAACACCCCCACCCTCATATCTCTCTCTTCCTCTCTCTCTTTCTCTCATACTCACTTACGTACACGCACACATACACAGACACTCAGACACACACACATACACAGACACTCAGACACACACACACATACACAGACACTCAGACACACACACATACACAGACACTCAGACACACACACATACACAGACACTCAGACACACACACATACACAGACACTCAGACACACACACACAGACACTCAGACACACACACATACACAGACACTCAGACACGCACACAGACACTCAGACACACACACATACACAGACACTCAGACACACACACATACACAGACACTCAGACACATACACAGACACTCAGACACACACACATACACAGACACTCAGACACACACACATACACAGACACTCAGACACACACACATACACAGACGCTCAGACACACACACACACACACACACACACGCATACATGTGCGTAGGGTCCGGGGGGAGGACAGTGGAACATGATATAGAGATCGCTACCCATGTCTGATAACTGTGTGTGAAGGTCATTTGTCCCCCGCCTCAGCCAGCCTTATCGTAAATCATTCTGGAATCACCACGATGAGTATTCATGGAGGCAGCAGATTACTACCCAGACTCCCTCAGTCTTGTCTCCCACAACACAGGCAGATGTGTACAATAAATAACATCCCTGTTGTGACCATTTCATCCATTACCCTCATGAGTATGTTCCACACTGACACACCACCCGTCAACCCTGCCTCTGACAGTCTCCCTCTCTCTCCATCCTCAAGTATCTTCCAATTTGAGTTGGTTGGCTATGGTTCATGCTGTCTTTATTTGTCTCAGGGCCCTTGTTATTGTTGATGGAAGATTAGCAGACTGCTGCAGTCGTTTTATTTCATTCCTATTTGATCGTGAGCGTGTTTAATTAACCTATCCTTGGGCTAAAAAAAATATAGCTGCCCTTCAGAAAACGTACTTATTAAAACATCCAAATGAAACCCAACTCTTCCTGGTATCCCTGCACCATGTAACTATTCTTCTAATCTCTGTCACTTACCAAGAAGCAGTTAAGGCATGCAACCCAAGTGGGTTGACACCTTCTCGCGTGTGTGTGTGTGTGTGTGTGTGTGTGTGTGTGTGTGTGTGTGTGTGTGTGTGTGTGTGTGTGTGTGTGTGTGTGTGTGTGTGTGTGTGTGTGTGTGTGTGTGTGAAGGAAATAGAGAGTGGCAGGTTTGGACCCTGAGGCGATGACAGAGCGATCAAACTCTACGTGTAAAATATAAATTGCATTGAGCTCTTTTCCTCTTCGACTCATGGCTCTGTGGCGACAGGGGACATTTTATACCAACTGAAAATCGTGCTCAGGTCGGCAGAATATTAGAAAAACAGGGAATGTGGAAATTAACAGACGTATGTGTTTGAAAACTGATATCCTCTGGGAATGTGCATTTCCCATTTCCCAAAAGACATTCAAGAGACCATGACGTTCATTTCAATATTTTCAACCCTCGTGGTAAATTGCATGATAATGGAAATAATTCTAAGTCTGAAATAAAATGTTGCTGGTAATGAAGCAAATTATTATATTTCCAGATATTATGGCATTAGCTCATGTTAAATAAAGGTTAAATAAAAGAAAGAAATACAATTCAAAAAAGATAACGCACTTGTACAGTAACCTAGAATTACTCCTACTAATCCTCTCAACTACAGTAGGTGAAGAGGCAGCCTTGTGTTGTTGTCTAAAAATTGACCCCATTTCCACATTTCAATTCTTCAAAGTTGCATGAATTCTAAATACATTTCATAAAGAGATGTGTTGTCTTCAGTGGCCATCTGGCCAGAAGTCATGTTTAGAAATGGGTCTCGAGACACTTGACTTTTGAGTTACCAGCCGTGATTACTTTCTTGGCCTAATGCAATATTCATGCATTAGCCTGAGCATTCATTAGTCTACTTTCTCTGGTCTCCTTTCCTCACTTCTCCTCATGCTGCTCTCAGTAATAGAAATTTCTGAAGTGTGGCATGTTTAATAATGGAATTCATTTCCCATGGAAAGGGTTTGAGATTGACAATGCATTGAGAGTGGAGGCGGGAAGCGACTGTTTTTTTTTAAGGGAAGAAAATGTCAGACTATGAGCTAATGAGCCATGTAGTAGGGTGCATAGATTTCTAATAAAATCAAGGACTTGTTTAACTTAGCTTTACTCTTGTTTTCACCTAATGCATGGACTTATTTAATACTGTACTGCCCATGAAGATCTGATGTCCATAACTGATTGAAAATGAAGAGGATGCAGCTGAGTGATCCATAAACCAGTTTAAGATGTTAAGATGTTCCATCTCGGCACTGTGAATATGTGTACTACAGTGCATTCAGAAAGAATTCTGACCCCTTCACTTTTTCCATGTTTTGTTAAATTACAGCCTTATTCCAGAACGGATTAAATCGCTTTTTCCCCTCATCAATCTACATTTACATTTTACATTTAAGTCATTTAGCAGACGCTCTTATCCAGAGCGACTTACAAATTGGTGCTTTCACCTTATGACATCCAGTGGAACAGCCACTTTACAATAGTGCATCTAAGTCTTTTAAGGGGGGTGAGAAGGATTACTTTATCCTATCCTAGGTATTCCTTAAAGAGGTGGGGTTTCAGGTGTCTCCGGAAGGTGGTGATTGACTCCGATGTCCTGGCGTCGTGAGGGAGTTTGTTCCACCATTGGGGGGCCAGAGCAGCGAACAGTTTTGACTGGGCTGAGCGGGAACTGTACTTCCTCAGTGGTAGGGAGGCGAGCAGACCAGAGGTGGATGAACGCAGTGCCCTTGTTTGGGTGTAGGGCCTGATCAGAGCCTGGAGGTACTGAGGTGCCGTTCCCCTCACAGCTCCGTAGGCAAGCACCATGGTCTTGTAGCGGATGCGAGCTTCAACTGGAAGCAGGTGGAGAGAGCGGAGGAGCGGGGTGACGTGAGAGAACTTGGGAAGGTTGAACACCAGACGGGCTGCGGCGTTCTGGATGAGTTGTAGGGGTTTAATGGCACAGGCAGGGAGCCCAGCCAACAGCGAGTTGCAGTAATCCAGACGGGAGATGACAAGTGCCTGGATTAGGACCTGCGCCGCTTCCTGTGTGAGGCAGGGTCGTACTCTGCGGATGTTGTAGAGCATGAACCTACAGGAACGGGCCACCGCCTTGATGTTAGTTGAGAACGACAGGGTGTTATCCAGGATCACGCCAAGGTTCTTAGCGCTCTGGGAGGAGGACACGATGGAGTTGTCAACCGTGATGGCGAGATCATGGAACGGGCAGTCCTTCCCCGGGAGGAAGAGCAGCTCCGTCTTGCCGAGGTTCAGCTTGAGGTGGTGATCCGTCATCCACACTGATATGTCTGCCAGACATGCAGAGATGCGATTCGCCACCTGGTCATCAGAGGGGGAAAGGAGAAGATTAATTGTGTGTCGTCTGCATAGCAATGATAGGAGAGACCATGTGAGGTTATGACAGAGCCAAGTGACTTGGTGTATAGCGAGAATAGGAGAGGGCCTAGAACAGAGCCCTGGGGACACCAGTGGTGAGAGCGCGTGGTGAGGAGACAGATTCTCGCCACGCCACCTGGTAGGAGCGACCTGTCAGGTAGGACGCAATCCAAGCATGGGCCGCGCCGGAGATGCCCAACTCGGAGAGGGTGGAGAGGAGGATCTGATGGTTCACAGTATCGAAGGCAGCCGATAGGTCTAGAAGGATGAGAGCAGAGGAGAGAGAGTTAGCTTTAGCAGTGCGGAGTGCCTCCGTGATACAGAGAAGAGCAGTCTCAGTTGAATGACTAGTCTTGAAACCTGACTGATTTGGATCAAGAAGGTCATTCTGAGAGAGATAGCGGGAGAGCTGGCCAAGGACGGCACGTTCAAGAGTTTTGGAGAGAAAAGAAAGAAGGGATACTGGTCTGTAGTTGTTGACATCGGAGGGATCGAGTGTAGGTTTTTTCAGAAGGGGTGCAACTCTCGCTCTCTTGAAGACGGGAGGGACGTAGCCAGCGGTCAGGGATGAGTTGATGAGCGAGGTGAGGTAAGGGAGAAGGTCACCGGAAATGGTCTGGAGAAGAGAGGAGGGGATAGGGTCAAGCGGGCAGGTTGTTGGGCGGCCGGCCGTCACAAGACGCGAGATGTCATCTGGAGAGAGAGGGGAGAAAGAGGTCAGAGCACAGGGTAGGGCAGTGTGAGCAGAACCAGCGGTGTCGTTTGACTTAGCAAACGAGGATCGGATGTCGTCGACCTTCTTTTCAAAATGGTTGACGAAGTCATCTGCAGAGAGGGAGGAGGGGGGAGGGGGAGGAGGATTCAGGAGGGAGGAGAAGGTGGCAAAGAGCTTCCTAGGGTTAGAGGCAGATGCTTGGAATTTAGAGTGGTAGAAAGTGGCTTTAGCAGCAGAGACAGAGGAGGAAAATGTAGAGAGGAGGGAGTGAAAGGATGCCAGGTCCGCAGGGAGGCGAGTTTTCCTCCATTTCCGCTCGGCTGCCCGGAGCCCTGTTCTGTGAGCTCGCAATGAGTCGTCGAGCCACGGAGCGGGAGGGGAGGACCGAGCCAGCCTGGAGGATAGGGGACATAGAGAGTCAAAGGATGCAGAAAGGGAGGAGAGGAGGGTTGAGGAGGCAGAATCAGGAGATAGGTTGGAGAAGGTTTGAGCAGAGGGAAGAGATGATAGGATGGAAGAGGAGAGAGTAGCGGGAGAGAGAGAGCGAAGGTTGGGACGGCGCGATACCATCCGAGTAGGGGCAGTGTGGGAAGTGTTGGATGAGAGCGAGAGGGAAAAGGATACAAGGTAGTGGTCGGAGACTTGGAGGGGAGTTGCAATGAGGTTAGTGGAAGAACAGCATCTAGTAAAGATGAGGTCGAGCATATTGCCTGCCTTGTGAGTAGGGGGGGAAGGTGAGAGGGTGAGGTCAAAGGTAGACGTGGGGAGGTTAAAGTCGCCCAGAACTGTGAGAGGTGAGCCGTCCTCAGGAAAGGAGCTTATCAAGGCATCAAGCTCATTGATGAACTCTCCGAGGGAACCTGGAGGGCGATAAATGATAAGGATGTTAAGCTTGAAAGGGCTGGTAACTGTGACAGCATGGAATTCAAAGGAGGCGATAGACAGATGGGTAAGGGGAGAAAGAGAGAATGACCACTTGGGAGAGATGAGGATCCCGGTGCCACCACCCCGCTGACCAGAAGCTCTCGGGGTGTGCGAGAACACGTGGGCGGACGAAGAGAGAGCAGTAGGAGTAGCGGTGTTGTCTGTGGTGATCCATGTTTCCGTCAGTGCCAAGAAGTCGAGGGACTGGAGGGAGGCATAGGCTGAGATGAACTCTGCCTTGTTGGCCGCAGATCGGCAGTTCCAGAGGCTACCGGAGACCTGGAACTCCACGTGGGTCGTGCGCGCTGGGACCACCAGATTAGGGTGGCCGCGGCCACGCGGTGTGGAGCGTTTGTATGGTCTGTGCAGAGAGGAGAGAACAGGGATAGACAGACACATAGTTGACAGGCTAGAGAAGAGGCTACGCTAATGCAAAGGAGATTGGAATGACAAGTGGACTACACGTCTCGAATGTTCAGAAAGTTAAGCTTACGTAGCAAGAATCTAATTGACTAAAATGATTAAAATGATACAGTACTGCTGAGGTAGGCTAGCTGGCAGTGGCTGCGTTGTTGACTTTGTAGGCTAGCTGGCAGTGGCTGCGTTGTTGACACTACACTAATCAAGTCGTTCCGTTGAGTGTAAAGTTTCTACAATGCTGCTATTCGGGGCTAGCTGGCTAGCTAGCAGTGTTGATTACGTTACGTTGCGTTAAAAGAACGACAATAGCTGGCTAGCTAACCTAGAAAATCGCTCTAGACTACACAATTATCTTTGAAACAAAGACGGCTATGTAGCTAGCTATGTAGCTAGCTACGATCAAACCAATCACACCGTTGGGACTGTAATGAAATGAAATGAAAATGTGATACTACCTGTGGAGCGAAGCGGAATGCGACCGGAATGCGAAAGTTCTATTCAGTAGACGTTGGCTAGCTGTTGGCTAGCTAGGAGTGTCTCCTACGTTAAGGACGACAAATAGCTGGCTAGCTAACCTCGGTAAATTAAGATAATCACTCTAAGACTACACACTCTAAACTACACAATTATCTTGGATACGAAGACAGCAAAGACAACTATGTAGCTAGCTAACACTACACTAATCAAGTCGTTCAGTTGAGTGTGATAGTTACTACAGTGCTACGGTAGACGGTGAACGTTTGCTAGCTGGCTAGCTGCTGGGCAGATAGGAGGACGACGAAATACGATAATTACGCAATTATCTTTGATACAAAGACGGCTATGTAGCTAGCTAAGAAGAAATTGCTAAGATTAGACAAATCAAACCGTTGTACTATAATGAAATGTAATGAAATGTAATGAAAAGTTATACAACCTGCAGACCGAAGCAGACCGAAGCGCGGATGCGACCGCTCGCTCCAACCCGGAAGTACGCAATACCCCATAATAACAAAGCAAAAACATTTGCATAAGTATTCAGACCCTTTACTCAGTACTTTGTTGAAGCACCTCTTCTTCGCTACAAGCTTGGCACACCTGTATTTGGGGAGTTTCTCCCATTCTTATCTGCAGAGCCTCTCAAGCTCTGTCAGGTTGGATGGGGAGCGTTGCTGCACAGCTATTTTCAAGTCTCTCCAGAGATGTTAGATTGGGTTCAAGTCCGGGCTCTGGCTGGGCCACTCAAGGACATTTAGAGACTTGTCCCGAAGCCACTCCTGCATCGTCTTGACTGTGTGATTAGGGTCGTTGTCCTGTTGGAAGGTGAACCTTCACCCCAGTCTGAGGTCCTGAGCGCTCTGGAGCAGGTTTTCATGAAGGATCTCTGTTCTTTGCTCTGTTCATCTTTCCCTTGATCCTGACTAGTCTCCCGGTCCTTGCCGCTGAAAAACACCCCCACAGCATGATGTGGGGACCACATGCTTCACAGTAGGGATGGTGCCCAATTTCTTCCAGATATGACGCTTGGCATTCAAATAGGTCAGACCAGAGAATCTTGTTTCTCATGGTCTGAGTCGTTTAGGTGCCTTTTGGCAAACTCCAAGCGGGCTGTCATATGCCTTTTACTGAAGAGTGCCTTCCGTCTGACCACTCTACAATAAAGACTTGATTGGTGGAGTGCTGCTGAGATGGTTGTCCTTCTGGAAGGTTCTCCCATCTCCACAGAGGAACTCTGGAGCTCTGTCAGAGTGACCATCAGGTTCTTGATCACCTCCCTGACCAAGGCCCTTCTCTCCCGATTGCTCAGTTTTGCCAGGTGGCCAGCTCTAGGAAGAGTCTTGGTGGTTCCACTGTGTTCTTGGTGACCTTCAATGCTGTAGATTTTTTTTGACCCTTCCCCAGATCTGTGCCGTGACACAATTCTGTCTCGGAGCTCCACGGGCAATTCCTTCGACCTCGTGTCTTGGTTTTTGCTCTGACATGCACTGTCAACTGTGGGACCTTATATAGACAGGTGTGTGCCTTTCCAAATCATGTCCAATCAATTGAATTTACCACAGGTGGACTCCAATAAAGTTGTAGAAACATCTCAAAGATGATCAATGGAAACAGGATGAACCTGAGATCAATTTTGACTCTCATAGCAAAGGGTCTGAATATTTGTGGAAATAAGGTATATCTGTTTTTTATGTTTAATAAATGTGCAAAAATGTCTAAAACCCTTTGTCATTATGTGGTATTATGTGTAGATTGATGAGGAAAAAACATAATTTCATCAATTTTAGAATAAGGCTATAATGTATTAAAATGTGGAAAAAGTCAAGGGGTCAGGAACTGTATATCAGGAACGGTCATACTACAGAGCAGATGAACTTCATCAATAGTGGAGTCAAAGAATGAATGCCATCATGATGTTCTTTTTATCATACAAGAGGTAGAGAGGACAATACAGTGCCACTGACACGGCCTGCAACCAAAACATGCGGCCTCTCCTTCACTGCAGCCGAGGTGAGTAAAACATTTAAACGTGTTAACCCTCGCAAGGCTGCAGGCCCAGACGGCATTCCCAGCCACGCCCTCAGAGCATGCGCAGACCAGCTGGCTGGTGTGTTTACGGACATATTCAATCAATCCCTATCCCAGTCTGCTGTTCCCACATGCTTCAAGAGTGCCACCATTGTTCCTGTTCCCAAGAAAGCTAAGGTAACTGAGCTAAACGACTACCGCCCCGTAGCACTCACTTCCGTCATCATGAAGTGCTTTGAGAGACTAGTCAAGGACCATATCACCTCCACCCTACCTGACACCCTAGATCCACTCCAATTTGCTTACCGCCCAAATAGGTCCACAGACGATGCAATCTCAACCACACTGCACACTGCCCTAACCCATCTGGACAAGAGGAATACCTATGTGAGAATGCTGTTCATCGACTACAGCTCGGCATTTAACACCATAGTACCCTCCAAGCTCGTCATCAAGCTCGAGACCCTGGGTCTTGACCCCGCCCTGTGCAACTGGGTACTGGACTTCCTGACGGGCCGCCCCCAGGTGGTGAGGGTAGGCAACAATATCTCCACCCCGCTGATCCTCAACACTGGGGCCCCACAAGGGTGCGTTCTGAGCCCTCTCCTGTACTCCCTGTTCACCCACGACTGCGTGGCCACGCACGCCTCCAACTCAATCATCAAGTTTGCGGACGACACAACAGTGGTAGGCTTGATTACCAACAACGACGAGAAGGCCTACAGGGAGGAGGTGAGGGCCCTCGGAGTGTGGTGTCAGGAAAATAACCTCACACTCAACGTCAACAAAACTAAGGAGATGATTGTGGACTTCAGGAAACAGCAGAGGGAACACCCCCCTATCCACATCGATGGAACAGTAGTGGAGAGGGTAGCAAGTTTTAAGTTCCTCGGCATACACATCACAGACAAACTGAATTGGTCCACCCACACAGACAGCATCGTGAAGAAGGCGCAGCAGCGCCTCTTCAACCTCAGGAGGCTGAAGAAATTTGGCTTGTCACCAAAAGCACTCACAAACTTCTACAGATGCACAATCGAGAGCATCCTGGCGGGCTGTATCACCGCCTGGTACGGCAACTGCTCCGCCCACAACCGTAAGGCTCTCCAGAGGGTAGTGAGGTCTGCACAACGCATCACCGGGGGCAAACTACCTGCCCTCCAGGACACCTACACCACCCGATGTTACAGGAAGGCCATAAAGATCATCAAGGACAACAACCACCCGAGCCACTGCCTGTTCACCCCGCTATCATCCAGAAGGCGAGGTCAGTACAGGTGCATCAAAGCTGGGACCGAGAGACTGAAAAACAGCTTCTATCTCAAGGCCATCAGACTGTTAAACAGCCACCACTAACATTGAGTGGCTGCTGCCAACACACTGACTCAACTCCAGCCACTTTAATAATGGGAATTGATGGGAAATGATGTCAAATATATCACTAGCCACTTTAAACAATACTACCTAATATAATGTTTACATACCCTACATTATTCATCTCATATGTATATGTATATACTGTACTCTATATCATCTACTGCATCTTTATGAAATACATGTATCACTAGCCACTTTAACTATGCCACTTTGTTTACATACTCATCTCATATGTATATACTGTACTCGATACCATCTACTGTATCTTGCCTATGCCGCTCTGTACCATCACTCATTCATATATCTTTATATACATATTCTTTATCCCCTTACACTTGTGTGTATAAGACAGTAGTTTTGGAATTGTTAGTTAGATTACTTGTTGGTTATTACTGCATTGTCGGAACTAGAAGCACAAGCATTTCGCTACGCTCGCATTAACATCTGCTAACCATGTGTATGTGACAAATACAATTTGATTTGATTTGATTTGAGGGAGAGAGACAGGGGGAGAGAGAATCGGGATGTGATACAGAGTAGAATATGCAAAGTGATTTTTAAAAGTCCTGATAAATGGACCAGTAGGAGGATGGGGATTCCCAGCTGCTTGTTAGGAGGTAATGATCAAACTGGGTTGACCTCTGAGGCAGTTAATGCGGAGCAGACTTCAGCTTCCAGCGAGCTGGCCTGGATGTAAATGACGGACAGATCATCACAGGCAGAGAACAAAAGCCTGCAGCTCTCAGACCAGACCTGCTCAGCATGGCCACTCACTCATCACGCTGGGGAGACAGGGAACAAAATCTGCATCCCACTGCACATGTTTCGATCTAATAGAGAACATGATGGTGCTATTCTCTCTCTCTCTCTCTCTCTCTCTCTCTCTCTCTCTCTCTCTCTCTCTCTCTGTGTGTGTGAGAGTGGTGTGTTTTATAATACATTCCTTTTGCTCACCATCCACTTATCTTTTTTTTGTTTTCCAAACCTGTATCTCCCTCTTTGCCAAATCTCAGACTTCCCCATGTCTCTCTCCCTCTCTCCATCTCCTACTCTCCCCCCATTACTGTAATATGTTTCTCCTTTCTCTCCTCCTCCTCTCTCTGTCTCCACCACCTGTTGTGTGGAGCTGTCTTTCTGTCCCTGCAGGCTGGCTGTGGGGGTGGAAGTGGCATAGCATTGGGGAGCAGAGATAGAGTGGGCTCCAGCTGGGGGATGTGTACACACATGCTGCAGCAGCCAAGCCATAGACATATTAGGCTAATGAAATGTGCACAGGCTGTAATTATGGTAATAGAAGGGCCTGGGGAGAAGGCACTGTACTGTACAGGCAACCAGGCAGAGCGAGGGGAGAAAGAAGGGACAAGGAGAAGGACAAGCCTTCCAGCAAATCTATTCAGTTTGAGGAAAATCGAAAGGTATTACATCCACTACATTTATGACTGGATCTGGGTTTTTTTTTAAACGTTAATGCTAATTGAATCCTGCCAAGAATCTTGTTTTCTTTTCTGGAGTTTTTCTCTTGTTTTTTTTGTTGGTTCATTTACTTCACTGTCACCTTTCCCTTAAGATCGGATCTGCAGTATGTTTTCTAAACGCATTAAGAAGAGCCTCCCACATCTGTCAACATATCACTTATTTTAGAGACGGCTAATGCTACTGAGATCTGTCAACACATTATCACATTCCCTCCTACAGCAGGCTCTGTGCTTGTCAAAGAGACTACGCACCCACGCGTTTTCCAACAGTTCCGTAATGAAGAAAATAAAAAGTTTGAACTTGATCTACATATAGAAGAGAAAGAAAGAGAGAGAGGGGGAGAGAGAGAGAGAGGGGGGAGGGAGAGGGAGAGAGAGAGAGAGGGGGGGAGGGAGAGAGAGAGAGGGGAGTAAGTCAGTTGCATTCTAATACGTGATGATAACATCTCCTGAAGTGTCAAGTACATTTCCATTTAAAGTGCTTGCTTAAACACCCATGAAGGAGAGCTCTCTGCCTGCCTGCCACGCATACAGCTGATGACTAGGGAGTCTCTTAGGACCCTGGAGCCATGAGACTCACCTCTCCCTCCTCATATACCCTGCAGAAGACCTCCATCATTGACAGGCTAACATTGTGTTAAGAAGGTACAGGAGAGCCTTCTTAACACAACGTATGTCAATCATGGCGGAATATTAACAATGTCCCTGAAAACTACATAGATATGTCTTGTGAAATGTGTTGGAAAATCCCCCCCCCCCAAAACACACAAGCAACACTAATTGTGGGCATGTGAATAAAGGCTCTACTTGTAGGCTATTGAGAAGCAGAAGGGAAAGTTGAGAAGCAGCAGCTACATTGACATGTGTTGGCGCAGGGTGTGAATTACTTCAACAGTGACGTTTTAAGGATGAGACTGGCTGCCTGCCATTGGCATGATTAAAATACAGCACTGTTGTTTGCCTTTGTGTTTGGCCTCTTTGTCTTTGTCATCCGAGTGCCCTCACCCAGCGCCAAATAACAGCCAGTAAACAACATGAATGATGTGTCGTGTACCACGGCCGCCCTTAACGCAGATTTATTAAATCACACTTTTCAGCCGCACATCAGCTTTCTCCTTTGATTCATTCTCGTTAATGAGTTTGCTGATGTAGAATGGCGTGGTATAATGAAAAGGTAAAGACAAGCAAGCTGGAGAGGCATAAATAAGTCTAGAAGCTGACGGAATAATGACAGGAGTTTAATGTCCAATTAGATTAAAAGGCTCAGAGACACAAAGGCAGGATGTAGGATCTGGTGAATGCGCTGCTCAATGAACCTCGGAGGGACATTGATTAATGCTAAACGGATCTATTACTCCCATCAGCGGCGTCCTGATCAACAGCTCTGGCTGCCATCTCTCGCACTGCCGTGCCCTGACTGTGTGTGTGTGTGTGTGTGTGTGTGTGTGTGTGTGTGTGTGTGTGTGTGTGTGTGTGTGTGTGTGTGTGTGTGTGTGTGTGTGTGTGTGCGCGCGCATGTGCGCGTGTGCGCGTGTGCGCGTGTGTGCGAGTGTGCGAGTGTGTGTGTGTGTGCGTGTGCGCGTGTGCGCGTGTGTGTGTGCGTGTGTGCGTGTGTGTGTGCACTCATCCTCACCCCTTGGTGAGTTACGGTATTAAGAGAGCTGCCGAAATAATATCCTAAGAATCCATGAAGGTTAGAACCGTTCTCAAGGGCATCCAACGGATTATTTATTCACCATTTGTTTTTGCTTATTAATTTTATTCATAAACTAAAAAGCAAGCTAAGCCAAGCTGGTTTATACAATCAATTACTTTTGATATATGAGTTTCATAAAACACACAGCTGTCTTCTCAAGAGAGCTCAGAAAGTCTTACTATCAATCAGTGCTACGGGTGACTGCCTTCTTCTCAAAGGAATGACTTAAAGACAATTTAGTGGGTTTACTGTCCATCTGCACAGTGCACTTTACACAGTCACAGGCCTCCTAAAAGACTTAGAGGTACAGAGTTGAACTTCCTTAGAGTAAGTTTGGAGCATCAGAGGAGCCATACATGAGCCAATTCTATCCTCCCCTGACCTGAGAGGGAGGAAAGTCCCCTACTGTTGTTCATTAGGCCGGTCACAGAGTGACTGAAAGAGTGATGAGTGATCTCCCTCCTCTGGTGAGGCCTGTCAACACCTCCGACACATCAGACAGGCCAGACCACCTCCTCTCCCTAACCTCTCCCAGGCAACCCAGAGGATGTGGTTTACAGGGACCAGATCAAACACACACATATCACTACAAACTGTAATGAGTTGTCTCCCTAAGAAGACAGAGCAGAGAGCTCCCAACAAACGAAAATGGAAAGTTCCCAGAATATTTGTTTGGTTGCGGCAACTGTTGTCACACAACAAAATCTGTCCAGTTGTTTTGGTACCACAGTTTAGCTGAAGTATGGCCACCCTAGAAAGACAATACTCATAGACGGTCCCATAGAGTAGTCACATTTTTTTATTCCAAATAAGACACTTTAGTCATCAACTTTATACTCACAGGCAAAGTTATTAACATTTTAAAGATTCATGCTGTGACGTGGGCGAGCTAATGTCGACTAAATCGAGATGTAAACCAAGATGGCGTAGCAGTAAGGCGTCCTGTAGTGTCGTGTCCCTTGTATATATCGTCTTTTTTTTCGTTTCTACATATTTTTCTTCGCATATCTTTTAAAACATTTTGCTAAACCTCAGCTTCTAAATACTCTCCTGCAACCCGCCTCACCCAATGTAGCTATTTTTCCTAAAGTATTTATTTACTTCGGATCTCGGAACCCCTCAACTGAAGCTAGCCAGCTAACTACCAGCTATGCTAGCGGTCTTCAGCTAACCGGTCATCAGCTAACCTTTAGCTCGGAAAGCTCTCGCCAGTTCGAACAACGCGACTCTAACCAGAACATAACAGACCTATTTATTTTTTTTATCCCCGGATTCCCACCGCAAACGGAACATTTTTCAGCTGGATCTTCACAACTAGCTATCTAGCTAAACCGCAACCCCGGATGATTACTCCTGGCTAGCGTTTCCACCCACTTAGCTTGAAGCTAGCCCGGCCAGAGCCCCTGTGCTACCACCGTAGCATACTCCTGGGCTACAATACCCGGACCCACGACCGGTCTATCGATGTCACCGCATGAAGAGGAATAAACAGACTCACCCCATCGCGACGTCCCCCAAAGGCTAACTCTCTAGCCCTTGCTATCTCCTTGCTTGCTAACTCGGCCTGCTAACTGCTAGCTTGTTTAGCCCCGGTCCGCTAACTTCTACCTTGTTTAGCCCCGGCCTACTAATCTTTTAGCTTGTTAGCACAGGCCTGCTAACCGTCTGAATCGCTGCGTCCCAAACACTCACTGGACCCATATTTACTTTCTATCTCTTTTCGATTTTTAATTTGTTTATACCTTCCGGTAACCTGCCTCACCCAATGTGATACGGAATCGCTATTATTTTTAATTTTTAGAACACACTCAAGAACCTCCAGAAGCTAACCAGCTAACTAGCTACAAGCTATTTAGTCATTGTTAGTTTTTTTTAACCTGGATAACACTCGCCAGTCCAGCTTCCCTGCCCCATCCACCGCTGCCCCCTGGACACTGATCACTTGGCTACATAGCTGATGCCCGCTGGACTGTCCATTAATCACGGTACTCCATTCTGCTTGTTTATGTCTTATCTGTCGGCCCCGTTGCCTAGTCAATGCCATTTTACCTGCTGTTGTTGTGCTAGCTGATTAGCTGTTGTTGTCTCACCTACTGTTTTAGCTAGCTCTCCCAATTCAACACCTGTGATTACTGTATGCCTCGCTGTATGTCTCTCTCAAATGTCAATATGCCTTGTATACTGTTGTTCAGGTTAGTTATCATTGTTTTGGAGCCCCTAGTTCCACTCTTCATACCCCTGATACCTCCTTTGTCCCACCTCCCACACATGCGGTGACCTCACCCATTACAACCAGCATGTCCAGAGATACAACCTCTCTCATCATCACCCAGTGCCTGGGCTTACCTCCGCTGTACCCGCACCCCACCATACCCCTGTCTGCGCATTATGCCCTGAATATATTCTACCATGCCCAGAAACCTGCTCCTCTTATTCTCTGTCCCCAACGCTCTAGGCGACCAGTTTTGATAGCCTTTAGCCGCACCCTCATACTACTCCTTCTCTGTTCCGCGGGTGATGTGGAGGTAAACCCAGGCCCTGCATGTCCCCAGGCACCCTCATTTGTTGACTTCTGTGATCGAAAAAGCCTTGGTTTCATGCATGTCAACATCAGAAGCCTCCTCCCTAAGTTTGTTTTACTCACTGCTTTAGCACACTCTGCTAACCCTGATGTCCTTGCCGTGTCTGAATCCTGGCTCAGGAAGGCCACCAAAAATTCTGAGATTTCCATACCCAACTATAACATCTTCTGTCAAGATAGAACTGCCAAAGGGGGAGGAGTTGCAGTCTACTGCAGAGATAGCCTGCAAAGTAATGTCATACTTTCCAGGTCCATACCCAAACAGTTCGAACTACTAATTTTGAAAATGACTCTCTCCAGAAATAAGTCTCTCACTGTTGCCGCCTGCTACCGACCCCCCTCAGCTCCCAGCTGTGCCCTGGACACCATTTGTGAATTGATCGCCCCCCATCTAGCTTCAGAGTTTGTTCTGTTAGGTGACCTTAACTGGGATATGCTTAACACCCCGGCAGTCCTACAATCTAAGCTAGATACCCTCAATCTCACACAAATCATCAAGGAACCCACCAGGTACAACCCTAACTCTGTAAACAAGGGCACCCTCATAGACGTCATCCTGACCAACTGGCCCTCCAAATACACCTCCGCTGTCTTCAACCAGGATCTCAGCGATCACTGCCTCATTGCCTGTATCCGCTACGGAGCCGCAGTCAAACGACCACCCCTCATCACTGTCAAACGCTCCCTAAAACACTTCTGTGAGCAGGCCTTTCTAATCGACCTGGCCAGGGTATCCTGGAAGGACATTGACCTCATCCCGTCAGTTGAGGATGCCTGGTCATTCTTTAAAAGTAACTTCCTCACCATTTTAGATAAGCATGCTCCGTTCAAAAAATGCTGAACTAAGAACAGATACAGCCCTTGGTTCACTCCAGACCTGACTGCCCTCGACCAGCACAAAAAAACATCCTGTGGCGGACTGCAATAGCATCGAATAGTCCCCACGATATGCAACTGTTCAGGGAAGTCAGGAACCAATACACACAGTCAGTCAGGAAAGCTAAGGCCAGCTTCTTCAGGCAGAAGTTTGCATCCTGTAGCTCCAACTCCAAAAAGTTCTGGGACACTGTGAAGTCCATGGAGAACAAGAGCACCTCCTCCCAGCTGCCCACTGCACTGAGGCTAGGTAACACGGTCACCACCGATAAATCCATGATTATCGAAAACTTCAACAAGCATTTCTCAACGGCTGGCCATGCCTTCCGCCTGGCTACTCCAACCTCGGCCAACAGCTCCGCCCCCCCCGCAGCTACTCGCCCAAGCCTCTCCAGGTTCTCCTTTACCCAAATCCAGATAGCAGATGTTCTGAAAGAGCTGCAAAACCTGGACCCGTACAAATCAGCTGGGCTTGACAATCTGGACCCTCTATTTCTGAAACTATCCGCCGCCATTGTCGCAACCAGTGTGTCAAATCGGAGGGCATGCTGTCCGGTCCTCTGGCAGTCTCTATGGGGGTGCCACAGGGTTCAATTCTCGGGCCGACTCTTTTCTCCGTATATATCAATGATGTTGCTCTTGCTGCGGGCGATTCCCTGATCCACCTCTACGCAGACGACACCATTCTATATACTTCCGCCCCGTCCTTGGACACTGTGCTATCTAACCTCCAAACGAGCTTCAATGCCATACAACACTCCTTCCGTGGCCTCCAACTGCTCCAACGCTAGTAAAATCAAATGCATGCTTTTCAACCGATCGCTGCCTGCACCCGCATGCCCGACTAGCATCACCACCCTGGATGGTTCCGACCTTGAATATGTGGACATCTATAAGTACCTAGGTGTCTGGCTAGACTGTAAACTCTCCTTCCAGACTCATATCAAACATCTCCAATCGAAAATCAAATCAAGAGTCGGCTTTCTATTCCGCAACAAAGCCTCCTTCACTCACGCCGCCAAACTTACCCTAGTAAAACTGACTATCCTACCGATCCTCGACTTTGGCGATGTCATCTACAAAATTGCTTCCAACACTCTACTCAGCAAACTGGATGCAGTTTATCACAGTGCCATCCGTTTTGTCACTAAAGCACCTTATACCACCCACCACTGCGACCTGTATGCTCTAGTCGGCTGGCCCTCGCTACATATTCGTCGCCAGACCCACTGGCTCCAGGTCATCTACAAGTCCATGCTAGGTAAAGCTCCGCCTTATCTCAGTTCACTGGTCACGATGGCAACACCCATCCGTAGCACGCGCTCCAGCAGGTGTATCTCACTGATCATCCCTAAAGCCAACACCTCATTTGGCCGCCTTTCGTTCCAGTACTCTGCTGCCTGTGACTGGAACGAATTGCAAAAATCGCTGAAGTTGGAGACTTTTATCTCCCTCACCAACTTCAAACATCTGCTATCTGAGCAGCTAACCGATCGCTGCAGCTGTACATAGTCTATTGGTAAATAGCCCACCCATTTTCACCTACCTCATCCCCATACTGTTTTTATTTATTTACTTTTCTGCTCTTTTGCACACCAATATCTCTACCTGTACATGACCATCTGATCATTTATCACTCCAGTGTTAATCTGCAAAATTTGAATTATTCGCCTACCTCCTGCCTTTTGCACACAATGTATAAAGACTCCCCTTTTTTCTACTGTGTTATTGACTTGTTAAGCTTTAACTTCCTGACTGATGTCTTGAGATGTTGCTTCAATATATCCATATAATTTTCCATCCTCATGACGCCATCTATTTTGTGAAGTGCACCAGTCCCTCCTGCAGCAAAGCACCCCCCCCCCCCCCCCCAACATGATGCTGCCACCCCGAGCTTCACGGTTGGGATGGTGTTCTTTGGCTTGCAAGCCTCCCTTTTTTCCTCCAATGGTCATTATGGCCAAACAGTTTTATTTTTGTTTCATCAGACCAGAGGACATTTCTCCAGAAAGTACGATCTTTGTCCCCATGTGCAGTTGCCGACTGTAGTCTGGCTTTTTTATGGCGGTTTTGGAGCAGTGGCTTCTTCCTTGCTGAGCGGCCTTTCAGTTTATGTCGATATAGGACTTGTTTTAATGTGGATATAGAGACTTTTGTACCAGTTTACTTCCAGCATGTTCACAAGGTCCTTTGCTGTTGTTCTGGGATTGATTTGCACTTTTCATACCAAAGTATGTTCATCTCTAGGAGACAGAACACCTCTCCTTCCTGAGCGGTTGTCACGACTTCCGCCGAAGTCGGTGACTCTCCTTGTTCGGGTGGCGTTCGGCGGTCATCGTCACCGGCTTTCTAGCTGCCACTGATCCACGTTTATTTTCCTTGATTGTACACACCTGGTTCCCATTATGTTATTATTATTTCCCTATTTAACCCTCTGGTTCTCATTATGTTTTATGATTGTTCCTGGTTTTGTGTTAGGGTTTGTCATCCCTGTGTGGATTTATTGACTGATTATTTTTCCGAAAAAGTACGTTATTTTACTCAGTTCTGTGTCCTGCGCCTGACTCCGTCCTCAACTCTGCACAACTGACACTTGACAGAATCACGCACCTTTTTAATGGAGTCAGCAGGTGCACCCAGTCCCCTGGTACCAGTGGAGGAACGCGTCCAGCAGCACGCGACGATGCGATGCCCCAACATCTTGGCACAGCCATGGATCTCTTGCTGCTCACCGAAGAAACGATGCGAAAGAGGCGATTTTCCCACAACCCCATCAACTACACTCCAATCAACACCATCACCAACACCACAACCCACACCGTTGTCCACCCCTCCGTCACCTGGACCAATGGGATTCGGCTCTCGCTCCCGAGCGCATATGATGGGACGGCTGCCGGGTGCCAGGGGTTCCTGCTCCAGTTGGAGCTCTACCTGGCGACTGTCCACCCGGCTCCCTCGGGATACGAGAGCGTGTCCGCCCTCATCTTCTGTCTGTCGGGAAAGGCGCTTGAGTGGGCTGAATGGGGAAGTATAGACGCAGCGTTGGTCCGCTATGAGGATTTCACCCGCCGCTTCCGGGTGGAACGCTTGTTCCATCTCATACAGGGGATGAGGAGCACACAGGAATTCGCACTGGACTTCAGGACCCTGGCTGCCAGCGCGGGATGGAATGAGAGGGCCCTGATCGACCATTACCGATGTAGTCTACGTGAGGACGTTCGTCGGGAGCTGGCCTGCATTGACACCACCCTTACCCTCGACCAGCTGGTGGATTTATCCATCCGGCTGGATAACCTGTTGGCCACCCGCGGACGTCCGGATCGGGGTCCGTCCATTCCATCCCCCAGCACCTCCGATCCTACACCTTTGGAGCTCGGAGGTGCTGCTCTAAGGGTGACCGGAGGGGGGGCTGTTTCCTGCACTACCTGTGGCCGCAGAGGACACACTGCTGGTCGGTGCTGGAGAGGTTCCCCAGGAAGTCGAGGCAGCAGGCATGGCACTGATGGATCATCCCAGGTGAGTATGCACCCAATTCACCCAGAGCTTCCTGTTGCGCACATGTATATATATAGAATTTCCTGAGTTTTCCCCGCATTCCGAGCATAAGGCGCAAGTAGATTCAGGCGCAGCTGGGAACTTTATTGACTGATCGTTTGCGCGTAGATTAGGGATCCCTTTTGTTCCTGTTGATGTGCCCTTCCCTGTACATTCCTTAGATAGTCGTATTTTAGGGTTGGGTCTGATTAGGGAGGTCACAGCTCCACTATGTAAGATAACGCAGGAGGGTCATGAGGAGAGAATAAGTCTCTTCCTGATCGATTCTCCTGCGTTTCCTGTGGTGTTGGCGTTTCCCTGGTTGGCCCATCATGACCCCACTATTTTGTGGCAACAGGGGGCTCTCAAGGGATGGTCATGTCAGTGTTCAGGGAGGTGTATAGGTGTTTCCGTAGGTGCAACTACGGTGGAGAGTCCAAACCAGGTCTCCACCATGCACATCCCCCCTGAATATGCGGATTTGGCTCTCGCCTTCTGTAAAAAGAAGGGGACTCAACTACCACTCCATCGACGGGGGGATTGTGTGATAAATCTCCTGGTAGACGCAGCACTTCCCAGGAGTCACGTGTATTCTCTGTCACAAGAGGAGATGGCGGCTATGGAAACATATGTCACCGAATCTCTGGAACAGGGATACATTCGGCCTTCCACTTCACCTGCCTCCTCGAGTTTCTTTTTTTTTTGAAGAAGAAGGATGGAGGTATTCACCCGTGCATTGACTATAGAGGTTTAAATCAGATCACGGTGAAGTATAGTTACCCTCTGCCTCTCATAGCCAGTGTGACCGAGCCATTGCATGGGGTGCGCTTCTTCACCAAATTGGATCTCAAGAGTGCTTACAACCTGGTGCGTATCCGGGAGGGGGATGAGTGGAAGACAGATTTAGGACCACCTCTGGCCACTATGAGTACCCCGTCATGCCGTACGGGTTGATGAGTTCTCCATCCGTCTTCCAATCCTTTGTAGACAAGATTTTCAGGGACCTGCACGAGCAGGGTGTAGTGGTGCATATAGTTGGAGGCTTCCGGGTTGGAGCGAGCGGTCGCATCTGCACTCGGTCCGCAGGTAGTATTACATTTCATTACATTTCATTATAGTACAACGGTTTGATTTGTCTAATCTTAGCAATTTCTTCTTAGCTAGCTACATAGCCGTCTTTGTATCATAGATAATTGCGTAATTATCGTATTTCGTCGTCCTAACGCAGTCTACACTGCCCTGCAGCTAGCCAGCTAGCTAACGTCCACCGTTAGCTAGTCCACCGTCTACCGATTAACAGCACAACTATTACACTCAACTGAACGACTTGATTAGTGTAGTGTTAGCTAGCTACATAGTTGTCTTTGCTGTCTTCGTATCCAAGATAATTGTGTAGTTTAGAGTGTGTAGTTTTAGAGTGATTATCTTAATTTACCGAGGTTAGCTAGCCAGCTATTTGTCGTCCTTAACGTAGGAGACTCTGCTAGCTAGCCAACAGCTAGCCAACAGCTAGCCAACGTCTACCGAACAGAACTTCTGCACTCAACAATCCGGTCGCGTTTCGCTTCGCTCCACAGGTAGTATCACATTTTTCATTTCATTTCATTACAGTACAACGGCTTGATTTGTTTGATCGTAGCTAGCTACATAGCTAGCTACATAGCCGTCTTTGTATCAAAGATAATTGTGTAGTCTAGAGCGATTTCCTAGGTTAGCTAGCCAGCTATTGTCGTTCTTTTAACGCAACGTAACGTAATCAACACTGCTAGCTAGCCAGCTAGCCCCGAATAGCAGCACAGTAGAAACTATTACACTCAACGGAACGACTTGATTAGTGTAGTGTCAACAACGCAGCCAATGCCAGCTAGCCTACATAGTCAACAACGCAGCCTCTGCCAGCTAGCCTACTTCAGCAGTACTGTATCATTTTAATCATTTTAGTCAATAAGATTCTTGCTACGTAAGCTTAACTTTCTGAACACTCGAGACGTGTAGTCCACTTGTCATTCCAATCTCCTTTGCATTAGCGTAGCCTCTTGTGTAGCCTGTCAACTATGTGTCTGTCTATCCCTGTTCTCTCCTCTCTGCACAGACCATACAAACGCTCCACACCGCGTGGCCGCGGCCACCTAATCTGGTGGTCCCAGCGCGCACGACCCACGTGGAGTTCCAGGTCTCCGGTAGCCTCTGGAACTGCCGATCTGCGGCCAACAAGGCAGAGTTCATCTCAGCCTATGCCTCCCTCCAGTCCCTCGACTTCTTGGCACTGACGGAAACATGGATCACCACAGACAACACTGCTACTCCTACTGCTCTCTCTTCGTCTGCCCACGTGTTCTCGCACACCCCGAGAGCTTCTGGTCAGCGGGGTGGTGGCACCGGGATCCTCATCTCTCCCAAGTGGTCATTCTCTCTTTCTCCCCTTACCCATCTGTCTATCGCCTCCTTTGAATTCCATGCTGTCACAGTTACCAGCCCTTTCAAGCTTAACATCCTTATCATTTATCGCCCTCCAGGTTCCCTCGGAGAGTTCATCAATGAGCTTGATGCCTTGATAAGCTCCTTTCCTGAGGACGGCTCACCTCTCACAGTTCTGGGCGACTTTAACCTCCCCACGTCTACCTTTGACTCATTCCTCTCTGCCTCCTTCTTTCCACTCCTCTCCTCTTTTGACCTCACCCTCTCACCTTCCCCCTACTCACAAGGCAGGCAATACGCTCGACCTCATCTTTACTAGATGCTGTTCTTCCACTAACCTCATTGCAACTCCCCTCCAAGTCTCCGACCACTACCTTGTATCCTTTTCCCTCTCGCTCTCATCCAACACTTCCCACACTGCCCCTACTCGGATGGTATCGCGCCGTCCCAACCTTCGCTCTCTCTCCCCGCTACTCTCTCCTCTTCCATCCTATCATCTCTTCCCTCTGCTCAAACCTTCTCCAACCTATCTCCTGATTCTGCCTCCTCAACCCTCCTCTCCTCCCTTTCTGCATCCTTTGACTCTCTATGTCCCCTATCCTCCAGGCCGGCTCGGTCCTCCCCTCCCGCTCCGTGGCTCGACGACTCATTGCGAGCTCACAGAACAGGCTCCGGGCAGCCGAGCGGAAATGGAGGAAAACTCGCCTCCCTGCGGACCTGACATCCTTTCACTCCCTCCTCTCTACATTTTCCTCTTCTCTCTGCTGCTAAAGCCACTTTCTACCACTCTAAATTCCAAGCATCTGCCTCTAACCCTAGGAAGCTCTTTGCAACCTTCTCCTCCCTCCTGAATCCTCCTCCCCCCTCCTCCCTCTCTGCAGATGACTTCGTCAACCATTTTGAAAAGAAGGTCGACGACATCCGATCCTCGTTTGCTAAGTCAAACGACACCGCTGGTTCTGCTCACACTGCCCTACCCTGTGCTCTGACCTCTTTCTCCCTCTCTCTCCAGATGAAATCTTGCGTCTTGTGACGGCCGGCCGCCCAACAACCTGCCCGCTTGACCCTATCCCCTCCTCTCTTCTCCAGACCATTTCTGGAGACCTTCTCCTTACCTCACCTCGCTCATCAACTCATCCCTGACCGCTGGCTACGTCCCTTCCGTCTTCAAGAGAGCGAGAGTTGCACCCCTTCTGAAAAAACCTACACTCGATCCCTCCGATGTCAACAACTACAGACCAGTATCCCTTCTTTCTTTTCTCTCCAAAACTCTTGAACGTGCGGTCCTTGGCCAGCTCTCCCGCTATCTCTCTCAGAATGACCTTCTTGATCCAAATCAGTCAGGTTTCAAGACTAGTCATTCAACTGAGACTGCTCTTCTCTGTATCACGGAGGCGCTCCGCACTGCTAATGCTAACTCTCTCTCCTCTGCTCTCATCCTTCTAGACCTATCGGCTGCCTTCGATACTGTGAACCATCAGATCCTCCTCTCCACCCTCTCCGAGTTGGGCATCTCCGGCGCGGCCCACGCTGGATTGCGTCCTACCTGACAGGTCGCTCCTACCAGGTGGCGTGGCGAGAATCCGTCTCCACACCACGTGCTCTCACCACTGGTGTCCCCCAGGGCTCTGTTCTTGGCCCTCTCCTATTCTCGCTATACACCAAGTCACTTGGCTCTGTCATAACCTCACATGGTCTCTCCTATCATTGCTATGCAGACGACACACAATTAATCTTCTCCTTTCCCCCTTCTGATGACCAGGTGGCGAATCGCATCTCTGCATGTCTGGCAGACATATCAGTGTGGATGACGGATCACCACCTCAAGCTGAACCTCGGCAAGACGGAGCTGCTCTTCCTCCCGGGGGAAGGACTGCCCGTTCCATGATCTCGCCATCACGGTTGACAACTCCATTGTGTCCTCCTCCCAGAGCGCTAAGAACCTTGGCGTGATCCTGGACAACACCCTGTCGTTCTCAACTAACATCAAGGCGGTGGCCCGTTCCTGTAGGTTCATGCTCTACAACATCCGCAGAGTACGACCCTGCCTCACACAGGAAGCGGCGCAGGTCCTAATCCAGGCACTTGTCATCTCCCGTCTGGATTACTGCAACTCGCTGTTGGCTGGGCTCCCTGCCTGTGCCATTAAACCCCTACAACTCATCCAGAACGCCGCAGCCCGTCTGGTGTTCAACCTTCCCAAGTTCTCTCACGTCACCCCGCTCCTCCGCTCTCTCCACTGGCTTCCAGTTGAAGCTCGCATCCGCTACAAGACCATGGTGCTTGCCTACGGAGCTGTGAGGGGAACGGCACCTCAGTACCTCCAGGCTCTGATCAGGCCCTACACCCAAACAAGGGCACTGCGTTCATCCACCTCTGGCCTGCTCGCCTCCCTACCACTGAGGAAGTACAGTTCCCGCTCAGCCCAGTCAAAACTGTTCGCTGCTCTGGCCCCCCAATGGTGGAACAAACTCCCTCACGACGCCAGGACAGCGGAGTCAATCACCACCTTCCGGAGACACCTGAAACCCCACCTCTTTAAGGAATACCTAGGATAGGATAAAGTAATCCCTCTCACCCCCCTTAAAAGATTTAGATGCACTACTGTTCCACTGGATGTCATAAGGTGAATGCACCAATTTGTAAGTCGCTCTGGATAAGAGTGTCTGCTAAATGACTTAAATATAAATGGAAATATAGTTGACATTATAATATACTCCGCTACACGCACCGAGCATGTGCCTCTGCTGCGCAAGTTGCTTGGTCAACTGTTGGAGCATGACCTGTACGTTAAGGCTGAGAAATGTCTGTTCTTCCAACAGTCCGTCTCCTTCCTAGGGTACCGCCTGTCCAAGTCAGGGGTGGGAGATAAAGAATGACCGCATTTCAGGCGTGCGTAATTGGCCGACTCCAACCACGGTAAAGGAGGTGTAGCAGTTCTTAGGGTTTGCCAACTACTACCGGAGGTTTATCCGGGGCTTTGGTCAGGTAGCGGCTCCCATTAACTCTTTGCTGAAGGGGAGACCAGTGCGACTGCAGTGTTCAGCTGGGGCGGACAGGGCTTTTGGTCACCTGAAGGCTCTGTTTACCTCAGCTCCTGTGTTGGCTCATCCTGATCCCTCCTTAACATTCATAGTAGAGGTGGACGCGTCCGAGGCTGGGATAGGAGCTGTGTTGTCTCAGTGCTCGGGTACGCCACCAAAACTCCGCCCCTGTACGTTCTTTTCGAAGAAGCTCAGCCTGGCGGAGTGAAACTATGATGTGGGGGACCGGGAGCTGTTGGCTGTTTTGGCAGCTGTTGGCTGCAAGGTGGGCCATGTTTTTCACCCGTTTTGTGTTCACTCTATCCTACAGACCAGGGTCCCAGAACGCTAAGGCAGACGCACTGTCTCGGATGCATGACACAGAGGAGCGGTCCACGGATCCCACTCCCATACTTCCGGCTTCTTGCCTGGTGGCACCGGAAGTATGGGAGGTTGACGCGGACATCGAGCGGGCGTTACGTGCGGAGCCCACTCCCACCCAGTGTCCAGTTGGACGTAAGTACGTTCCATCTGATGTTCGTGATCGATTGATCTGTTGGGCTCATACGTCACCTTCCTCTGGTCATCCTGGCATCGGTCGGACAGTGCGCTGTCTTAGTGGGAAGTACTGGTGGCCCACTTTAGCTAAGGACGTGAGGGTGTATGTTTCCTCCTGCTCGGTGTGCGCCCAGTGCTAGGCACCTAGACACCTGCCCAGAGGGAAATAACAACCCCTACCCATTCCACAACTGCCGTGGTCACACCTATCGGTGGATTTCGTGACGAATCTCCCTCTGTCACAAGGAAACACCACGATTCTGGTTGTTGTGGATCGTTTTTCTAAGTCCTGCTGTCTCATTCCTTTGCCCGGTCTCCCTACGGCCCTACAGACTGCGGAGGCCCTGTTAACACACGTCTTCCGGCACTACATGGTGCCTGAGGATATAGTGTCTGATCGGGATCCCCAGTTCACATCAAGGGTCTGGAGGGCGTTCATGGAACGTCTGGGGGTCTCGGTCAGCCTGACCTCAGGGTTTCACCCCAAAAGTAATGGGCAGGTGGAGAGAGTTAACCAGGATGTGGGTAGGTTTCTGTGGTCTTATTGCCAGGACCAGCCGGGGGAATGGTTGGCTTTCATCCCCTGGGCAGAGATGGCCCGAAACTCCCTCCGCCACTCCTCCACTAACCTGTCTCCATTTCAGTGTGTACTAGGTTATCAGCCGGTTCTGGCACCGTGGCATCAGAGCCAGATCGAGGCACCTGCGGTAGATGAATGGTTTTGGCGCTCGAAGGAAACCTGGGACGCTGCCCATGTACGCCTGCAACAGGCCATCAGATGACAGAAGGCGAGCTCCGACCGCCACCGCAGTGAGGCCCCGGTGTATGCACCGGGAGACCAGGTCTGGCTCTCGACCCGAAACCTGCCCCTTCGCCTGCCCTGCCGGAAGCTGGGTCTGCGGTTTGTGGGGCCATTTAAAGTCCTGAGGAGACTGAACGAGGTATGAAATAGGTTACAGCTTCCCCCTGATTATCGTATTAACCCCTCGTTCCATGTGTCTCTCCTTAGGCCGGTGGTGGCTGGTCCGCTCCAGCAGTCTGAGGTGGGGGAGGTTCCTCTGCTCCCTCTGGACATCGAGGGGGCCTCGGCGTATACTGTGCGAGCCATCATGGACTCAAGGTGTCGGGCGAGGGGCCTTCAGTACCTCGTGGAGTGGGAGGGGTACGGTCCGGAAGAGAGATGCTGGGTGCCGGACATACTGGACCCTTCCTTACTGCAGGAATTTCACCGTCTCCACTCAGATCGCCCTGCGCCTCATCCTCCAGGTCGTCCCCGAGGCCGGTGTCGGCGTGCTGTTGGAGCCGGGCGTCAGGGGGGGAGGGGTACAGTCACGACTTCCGCCGAAGTTGGTGCCTCTCCTTGTTCGGGCGGCGTTCGGCGGTAGTCGTCACCAGCTTTCTAGCTGCCACCGATCCACGTTGCTTTTTCTATTTGTTATGTCTTGATTGTACACACCTGGTTCCCATTATGTTATTATTATTTCTCTATTTATCCCTCTGGTTCTCATTATGTTTTGTGCGTGATTGTTTCTGGTTTTGTGTTAGTCTTCTGTGTTAGGGTTTGTCATCCCTGCGTGGATTTATTGGCTGATTATTTTTCAGAGTAAAGTACGTTATTGTACTCAGCTCTGTGTCCTGCGCCTGACTCCGTCCTCACCTTTGCACAACTGACAGCGGTATGGCGGCTGCGTGGTCCGATGGTGTATATACTTGCGCACAATTGTTTGCGTTTGGAAATTGCTCACAAGGATGAACAAGACTTGTGGAGGTCTACAATTTTTTCTGAGGTCTTGGCTGATTTCTTTTGGTTTTCCCATGACGTCACGCAACGAGGCACTGAGTTTGAAGGTAGGCCTTGAAATACATCCACAGGTACACCTCCAATTGACTCAAATGATGTCAATTAGCCCATCCGAAACTTCTAAAGCCATGACATAATTTTCTGGAATGTTCCAAGCAGTTTAAAGGCACAGTCAACTTAGTGTATGTAAACTTCTGACACACTGGAGTTGTGATACAGTGATTTATAAGTGAAATAATCTGTCTGTAGACAATTGTTGGAAAAACTTGCCAAAACTATACCTTGTTAACAAGAAATTTGTGTAGTAATTGAAAAATAACTTTTAATGACTCCTACGTGTATGTAAACTTCCGACTTCAACTGTAGCTAAAGAATCCCCACAGGGCATGCGGGAGACCGGGGTTCAATTCCCTGACGGGGAGGAAGGAGTAGGCTGTCCTTGAAAATAAGAATTTGTTCTTAACTAACTTGCCTAGTTAAATAAAGGTTACACTAAGAGCATAACATTTCTGCACCCTAATTTTCTCATTTTTGTCTAACCAATACCCACATGGAGTTTAAGTGATTAAGTGAAAATAGAAATCTCATTGATTTATCAAGACCAGTCCCCAATTTTCCGTAAACAAGCGCTGTAACATGGAAATATAGCCGTGTCTGAAGCCTAAACCTATAAAGTTGTGTATCAATTTAACCTTTTGTTTTTTGAAAATCATTTCTTGCTGAAATGAAAGATAAGGTCCTTCTGCTTCCAAAACCGTACCGCAAGAGATGAATGTCAATGTTCAGACCGAGCGTCGCGGCTCTTAACAAAACTCCCCCTACAGAAGACGCCTTCGTTCAATGACTCTTATGTGTAATTTAATGGAACTGAGAGTTGTGATCAAGGGGTTGTCCTTGAGTAAAGACATTTTGTCACCTCACCATCCATTGAACATTAGTTTTAGGACATTAGCTAGCTAGCTATTGGTTTTCATCCAAGAGTTACAGCATACACTGAAGACATGTAAAAATAATATGAAAACGGAATTGCTTTATTTCTCTCAGCTAACTCATTTCATGAAATTCCTATGAGATTGGAATAATATTGTGAAGTTGTGAAAATTATGATAATGCCCATTTAGTGTATAATATATTTCAGCCTGTTTTGGTGGGATGTAGTTTTGGCCTGCCTGGTGACATCACCAGAAGGTAAATCAGTTAATAAACCAATATGAAAGATAGTTCCAAACTGCCAACAACAGCTAGTTTTCAGTTTTCCCCTCTCCACTCAGACCACTCTCAGATAGTCCTAGCAAAATTCTTGCTTGAGAAATTGTTTTTTGCTAAGAAGCTGTATTCGTTGTTTTTTTTAACCATTTGAATTGAAAACAATCACAGTGAGGTATTTAATTGTTACACAGAAATGATTTGATATTGAGATACAAACTACTGCACTGGGCCTTTAAAGCCAGGGTCCCACAGGAGGCTGCTTCCTCTACAGAACTTAATCAAACTAATGACACTACAATGTGAGAAAAAAGGGTTCTTCAGCTATCCCCATAGGAGAACATTCTTGGTTCAGGTATTACCCCTTTGGGTTCCTTGTAAAACCCTCCGTAGAAAAGGTTCTACATGGAACCCAAAAGGTTTCTACCTGCAACCAAAAAGGGTTCCTTAAAGGGTTCTCCTATGGGGACAGCTGAGGAACCCTTTAAAGTTCAAGATAGCACCATTTTAACACTCAATTTAAAACCTTCATTCGTCTCTGATTACAACTGAGGGACCCGTGAGTGGCTGGGAGGGGAGTTAGCTCACTTAGTGGTTGGTTCAGAGTGAACAGGGGGAGAAACAAAGTTAGCACGTTGTTTTCTCTTTAGAAGTTGCTCTAGCTCATAAAAACACCTACTCCTACATGCATCTATATCTGTCTCTCCTCCTCCGTCACCATTAGTATCACCAAGACAACCCTGTGCACCACGTTAGTCTGAAAGTCCATATCATTCTCCACTTCAGAATCACCACGGTTTAACCAAGGCTTTAGAAGGGGATGATAGTGAACTTGCAGATGTTCAAGGCTTTAGGAGTTCCTATTTCAAGCAAAAGTCAAATAATAGGCCCACTTTTCCAAAAACCTACACTGTTAGACACCACACTTTCACAAAAAAAACGGAAGCTACAGGTAAGTTTAGTTTCACTGTCTGTCACAAAATCCAACTGAATAAAACTGATACAATTAAATACATATATATAATATATATATATATAGTGTATATAATTCAACAACAAAAACTTTTAGCGCAGTAATTTCAAAGCAGTGGTAGGACGATTGCTGGTTTTGTCACTGGAGGGCAAGCATAGCACAACTGGTTTTGTCACTGGAGGGCAAGCATAGCACAACTGGTTTTGTCACTGGAGGGCAAGCATAGCACAACTGGTTTTGTCACTGGAGGGCAAGCATAGCACAACTGGTTTTGTCACTGGAGGGCAAGCATAGCACAACTGGTTTTGTCACTGGAGGGCAAGCATAGCACAACTGGTTTTGTCACTGGAGGGCAAGCATAGCACAACTGGTTTTGTCACTGGAGGGCAAGCATAGCACAACTGGTTTTGTCACTGGAGGGCAAGCATAGCACAACTGGTTTTGATGACGTTTTAAACAGCCCCGATGAGGATGTCTAAATAATCTATGTTGTCACATTGCCTAGCAACAATCCATGGCAACAATCTCATTTGTTTGTGTTTCATGTTCAACATTGTCAAGGGTTGTCAGCAAGTATTCAGGGTAATGGAACATGTTGAACTATGGCTGACCTCATGTTGAGCAATCTAGTTCTGATTTGTTTTGGAAGGTTTTTGTCTGTAAAATAATACATAGAGAAGAAACAAACAATGTTTTCACAAATAATAATTATATTCATGAATGAACACATAACAGACAGGTGTTCTAATGATGCAACACATGAGTGAATCAATTAATTACATAAAAATATATTATATTGTTCAAGGTGTTCACAGAACCTTAAATACACCAGTTCACCATGCAGAGGATGAAGTTCACAGTCTCTGTCTCTCCCCAGATGGGGAAACAGCATTTGAAAATAAAGGAATTCATTACTGTAAAACTAGAAAAAGTTAATTAGCTAGGTGAGCCTTGGGGCTCTTACAAAATGCCTCCCCAAGCAAGATCAGAGAGCAAGAAGTACCCCCAGCTACAGCAGACCTGCTTACTGATACAGAAAATTTGATTGCTTTTCATATTCCACCGCATCTTGAACATTTCCTTTTTTAGCTCTAGGACACAGAGACACCCAGAACACATTAGAATAGGTGCATCGTGGGAATAGGGTGGGGGAAAGGGGGCAGGGCGTGGGGGCGGAATTAGTTCAATGTATTTTAATCAACAGCATTGAAAAAAAATGCAACATAAGTCAACTTAATGAAGAAATTAAACACTTGTTAAAGTATGCAAGTTGATAATAGAATACTGGAGGTGTGTTTGTCCAACTTGTTCAATTTATATGTAAATCCAATAACTTAATGGAATGACCTCCTCCAGGTGCAACATGATATGACAATGTTTCTACCTAAAAACCATTTTAAGTGCATAATACACTATATATCACGCAGGATGGCATCACTGCACACGCTTCTCTAGCCTATGAGAATAGGCTGCCGTGTTTGTGTGCATGCGTTCCTCTCTCCAAGATTTGTCTCCAAATGCCACATGACACATAAAGATGTCCTGATCTCTCATTGCATGTGTCCATGTGAATGCCACCAGTAATGCTCAAGCTATCCTGTTCACCCAGCTGTTCGCGTGAATGTAAGATAGATTGGCGTTCCCACGTCGCGCAACCACTGTCTGTGTAGCCTACTGTCTGTCTGAGTGGTAGAAAGACCAAGTCTGTCACTTTGTCTCTCTTTATTAGAGTCACAGTAGAGGATGATAAGACAACAAGCATGCTGTAAACGTGAACCCCTTCTGGAGTATGACCTTTGACCACATATACGTACGGCAGGCTTGCTAGCTCCCAATGACTTATTGTAACAACACAGACATAGAGCAATATGATTCACTGCACATGCATTGTAATGAACAGATTCCGTCGAAGACAACAGCATCTCTTATGGGTTTGTTCATGAGAGGAGTGAGGCTTTATTCCTTACCACAGCAGTCTGTGGGAGCTTCCTTGGGATACTGGTATAATCCAGTCACACTAATGGTGAGGAGCAGAGGGAGTGGAGCCAGGACACCGGTGTCTGCCTCCTTGATGATAATGAACATGATGAAGATGGATAACATAATCACTCTGCTCTCTGGTCAGGAATCACTACAGAATCAGCTGAAGACACTGCCCACTGGGCACGGACGTCAGTTCAACGTCTGGTTTTGATTTACATTTGGTTGAGTTGTCAACTAACGTGAATTCAACGTGACATTTTCACCCTGTCATTAGATGCACGTTGATTCAACCAGTTTTTGCCCAGCGAGTTGGAACCTCTGAGACTGCTGGCAGTACCTAACCTCTGATCTACTGGTGTGTGTTGTTATCTTAGCAGGCATTGTGCAGTTGTGCACAGCAGTGAGTCAAGCAGCAATGAGTCAAGCTACAGATGTAGGATCTTATTTCTTTTGACCTGTATTGTCAGAGCAACATAATCTTGCAGCAACAGGATTTGAACATTTAGTCCATAACGTTGCTTGATTTGCGGTTAGGCTATTAGCTGGTAAATATGAGGCTAGATGGAAGGTGGAATACTGTAAACATAACGTGTTTGTGTGCAGGTTTTTTCAGTTAATTGATGTAAATCACAAAGCTCATCTGCATTTCCTACGACTCAGGAAAACTTTCAGCAATGAAAGAGTGATCAAATTAAGATCCTACATATGTAAGGTGAGTCAGCTACACAAAGACCCCTGAACAGAGCAGCATGGCATACAATGCCTTTGCTCACAGTAATATCTCTAAATTACGTGGTCAGGTTCAAAACAGCACACTGCAGTAATATTTTTCATAGCTCATAAAGTTAAAGAGACACCGGTGCACTATCCTCCAACGCTGACACGATCAAGTTTTGTGGATTTGCCTCAATCAACTGCATGTACCCAAACTATAATCTCGGAAACCCAGAACTAAAATCATGATAATTGATGCTTGATTAGGTTCTGGGGAATGATGTATGTTGAAATATAATAATGAGACTAGCGACAGCCTGGCCTCAGAGCCATACAAAACATCTCTGATGTACACCACCGGTCAAAAGTTTTACAGTACCTACTCATTCAAGGGTTTTTCTTTATTTTCACTATTTTCTACATTGTAGAATAATAGTGAAGACATCAAAACTATGGAATAACACATATAGAATCATGTAGTAACCAATAAAGTGTTAAACAAATTAAACAAATGATAGTCCCACCAAGCCCAAACCAGATGTGATGGCGTATCTCTGCCGAACGCTGTGGTAGCCATGCTGGTTAAGCACCACAACACCTCCTTCTCCATGCTTCACGGTGGGAAATACACATGCAGAGATCATCCGTTCACCCACACCGCATCTCACAAAGACACAGCGGTTGGAACCAAAAATCTCCCCTTGGGACTCCAGACCAAAGGACACATTTCCACAAGTCCAATGTCCATTTCTTGTGTTTCTCGTGTTTCTTGGCCCAAGAAAGTCTCTTCTTTTGAAGAATCTCAAATATAAAATATATTTTGATTTGTTTAAAAAGAATTGGGTTACTACATGATTCCATATGTTTTATTATGTTGAAAATAGTCTAAATAAAGAAAAACCCTTGAATGAGTAGGTGTTATAAAATGATTAAGCATGTTAAGTTTGGTATCGGTATCTAAAAAATAAGGAAACTATTAACAATTAACGTTTTTGACCATGTAAAGCTAATGCTTAAAATATTCATAAAAAATCTTCTTCTCATGGACTAAAAGTCTGATTCTTTACTCCAAATTTGGTCTTTGAACTCATCATAATAGTCCCTAAAGAGTTTGAGAAAATAACATTGATGTGTTCAAGGATGGCCACACAATACCAGTAGATGCATATTAGCACATACATTAATATGCTAAAATGTGCCAAAAACAATCCTCTTCTCATTAACCATAGGACCAAATGCCACCAAATTGCAATTTAGGCATACGGTACCGGTCTTAACTTGGTTTAAGAAAAGCTAAGGGATTGGTCAAAAGATGGCTTAGTTTTTGACTAATCATAAATCTAATTTGACATGTCCATTTAAACCATTGTAAATCCACTCCACAGAGGCCTATCAACTTCAAACTTATCATTGCTATCATGGACGTTCCTAAGATGAATCACACCGAATTCTTTGCATATGTAATGCTAATGCTCAAAATAATCTGCAATCATCTTCTCCTCATGAACCATACATCAGATTCACTCTAGATGTTGTATTTAGACTCATTACATCTTTCATGGGTTTGAGAAGAAAGTGTTGTTGCATTAAAATATGGTCGCATTTTACCTATAGATGCAGGTTAGCACATATGCTAATGCTTTAAAAAATCCTCTTCTCACGAACCATGAATCTGATTGCCTTCAGATTTGGTATATGCAGTGGCTTGCGAAAGTATTCACCCCCCTTGACATTTTTCCTATTTTGTTGCCTTACAACCTGGAATAAAAAATAAAAAATTGTGGTTTGTATCATTTGATTTACAAAACATGCCTACCACTTTGAAGATGCAAAATATTTTTTCTTGTGAAACAAACAAGAAATATGACAAAAACACAGAAAACTTGAGCGTGCATAACTATTCACCCTCCCAAAGTCAATACTTTGTAGAGCCACCTTTTGCAGCAATTACAGTTGCAAGTCTCTTAGGGTATGTCTCTATAAGCTTGGCACATCTAGCCACTGGGATTGTTGCCCATTCCTCATTGTAAAACTGCTCTAGCTCCTTGAAGTTGGATGGGTTCCGCTGGTGTACAGCAATCTTTAAGTCATACCACAGATTCTCAATTGGATTGAGGTCTGGGCTTTGACTAGGCCATTCCAAGACATTTAAATGTTTCCCCTTAAACCACCTGAGTGTTGCTTTAGCAGTATGCTTAGGGTCATTGTCCTGCTGGAAGGTGAACCTCTGTCCCAGTCTCAAATCTCTGGAAGACTGAAACAGGTTTCCCTCAAGAATTTCCCTGTATTTAGCTCCATCCATCATTCCTTAAATTCTGACCAGTTTCTATTCCCTGCCGATGAAAATCTTCAAATCAAATCAAATTTATTTATATAGCCCTTCTTACATCAGCTGATATCTCAAAGTGCTGTACAGAAACCCAGCCTAAAACCCCAAACAGCAAGCAATGCAGGTGTAGAAGCACAGTGGCGAGGAAAAACTCCCTAGAAAGACCAAAACCTAGGAAGAAACCTAGAGAGGAACCAGGCTATGAGGGGTGGCCAGTCCTCTTCTGACTGTGCCGGGTGGAGATTATAACAGAACATGGCCAAGATGTTCAAATGTTCATAAATGACCAGCATGGTCAAATAATAATAATCACAGTAGTTGTCGAGGATGCAGCAAGTCAGCACCTCAGGAATAAATGTCAGTTGGCTTTTCATAGGCGATCATTGAGAGTATCTCTACCGCTCCTGTTGTCTCTAGCGAGTTGAAAACAGCAGGTCTGGGACAGGTAGCACGTCCGGTGAACAGGTCAGGGTTCCATAGCCGCAGGCAGATCAGTTGAAACTGGAGCAGCAGCACGGCTAGGTGGACTGGGGACAGCAAGGAGTCATCATGCCAGGTAACCCCACCCACTTTGCCAAAGCACAGCCCCCACACCACTAGAGGAATATCTTCAACCACCAACTTACCATCCTGAGACAAGGCTGAGTATAGCCCACAAAGATCTCTGCCACTGCACAACCCAAGGGGGGGTGCCTACCCAGACAGGAAGATCACGTCAGTGACTCAACCCACTCAAGTGACGCACCCCTCCTAGGGACGGCATGAAAGAGCACCAGTAAGCCAGTGACTCAGCCACTGTAATAGGGTTAGAGGCAGAGAATCCCAGTGGAGAGAGGGGAACCGGCCAGGCAGAGACAGCAAGGGCGGTTTGTTGCTCCAGAGCCTTTCCGTTCACCTTCACACTCCTGTAACATCCCTTCAGCATGATGCTGCCACCACCATGCTTCACTGTGACATAGCGTTTTCCTTGATGGCCAAAAAGCTCAATTTTAGTGTCGTCTGACCAGAGTACCCCTTCTTCCATATGTTTGGGGAGTCTCCCACATGCTTTTTGTCGAACACCGAACATGTTTTTTTCTTTAAGCAATGGCTTTTTTTCTAGCCACTCTTCTGTAAAGCCCAGCTCTGTGGAGTGTACAGCTTAAAGTGGTCCTATGGACAGATACTCCCATCTAAGCTGTGGAGCTTTGCAGCTCCTTCAGGGTTATCTTTGGTCTCTTTGTTGCCTCTCTGATTAATGCTCTTCTTGCCTGCTCCGTGAGTTTTGGTGGGCGGCCCTCTCTTGGCAGGTTTGTTGTGGTGCCATATTCTTTCTATTTTTTAATAATGGATTTAATGGTGCTCCGTGGGATGTTCAATGTTTCTGATATTTTTTATAACCCAACCCTGATCTGTACTTCTCCACAACTTTGTCCCTGACCTGTTTGGAGAACTTCTTGGTCTTTGTGGTGCCACTCTGGGGCCAATCAGAACATACTGATATACTGAGATCATGTGACAGATCATGTGACACTTAGATTGCACACAGGTGGACTTTATTTAACTAATTCTGTGATAATTGGTAATTGGTTGCACCAGATCTTATTTAGGGGCTTCATAGCAAAGGGGTATGAATACATATGTACCCATCACTTTTCCGTTTTATTTTTTTTGTAATTTTATGGAAAAAGTTACATTTTTTATTTCACTTCACCAATTTGGTCTATTTTGTGTATGTCCATTACATTAAATCCAAATAAAAATCTATTTAAATGACAGGTTGTAATGCAATAAAATAGGAAAAACACCAAGGGGGATGAATACTTTTGCAAGGCACCGTAGACTCAATGAATTAGCCTCTAATGAACTTCAGAATGATTAGTTACTGCATTCAAAGTCAACCACAATACACCAATTGATGGCACCACATCACAGCAGGGCTATGAGAACTGAACCGATGAACCTGGGGCCACGAAATGTTGTGTGTAAATCTTATGTATATGTCCTTAGAAGCTGTATGAATATAAAGTCTCTGCAACATTAGATGGCTGCACCAGACCAGTTAGTGGCACTATAGATGTCATTGACACCAGCTGGCACTAACGAAAATTTATGGGCCTAATAGTTAAGACATGTCATTTAATGGTAAAAAATGTTTTATTGCCTTTTAATTTGATATGAACAACCAGTCAAACAAATCACTTAAAAACATCTGCGCATGTTCATCCACTCAAAAATAGTTCCAGCATCAAAAAAGTGCAGTTGCACCATTTCATGAATGGAAAGAGACCTCTGAGATACAGGATTGTCCCGCAATAACAAGTGAAGCCACAAAATAATCATATGTAATCCATGAGACAGAGGTGGGGGGGGTTGGAATAAGCTTTTTTGAATGTACCATTGTAGCAGTAGAAATGTCATTCTAAACAGGTAGGAGAGTGGTTAAATTAGCATTATTTAGAGCGGCCAGTGGCGATGCATGCCAGCAAAGCCAATACACAACACAACACTAAACAATACATGAATTGCACTATAACGGTGACAAACGGTGCCCACAAACGGTTAATTGCCTACATAAAGCTGTCCCAACAGCAGTCCCAACATCTTACCACTGCTACACATGGGTATCAGCAAAGCTATATCTGGCAGCAAAACAGTTCCTTCAGCCTCATTTACTGCCTTTTAAAAAAACATAGCTGATATGGCTGACTTGCTTAAACAAATGTGGTTTCTAATGACAATTGGGATCTACAAACTATGGCATAATGAGACAAGCAGATAAGAGGCAATCCGTAATTTCGATAAAGACTTTAATGAGCGAGCTAGGACAGACATAGTCAATATAACTATTTGTTGAGCACTTTTGAAATGTACAGCAACAGAATTCAGAACATGGGCTGTTCTTACAGTGTTCTCCCTGTACACCAAGTCAGAACCGTAGGATAAAAAAGGTGGCATATGAAAAGACAATGAAAGCTCTTACAATATTCAATGATTATGTTACTCTAAAACAGGTTATAGGCTACATGTGCACCACCAAGTCAGAACAGTAGGCACAATTAAGATGGGTAAATAGACTAAATTGTTAGGGTGAGGCACATGGGCTACTAACATCTTACTACACAACATACATTTAGTATTAATTTCTTAGCTAGAGTATAAATATTTCCCTGGCATTTTGCATAATTTGTTTAGCAGCATACAATACATTTTTGGACTCACATTGTTGTGCTGTGCTCACGTGAACAAGAAGGTGCTGTGATGGGCCTTCATGGGCAAAATTTGTCATCCAAGTCTGGCATTCTCTGGATTTATGGTGCTTTCAAAACAACTGGAAACTATGAAAAAAATAAGGTTGAACCATGATGACGTCATTGATCTCCAGGTCGTAGCTCTAGAAAGAGGCCGGATTTACAATTCAAATCAAATCAAATTTGATTTGTCACATGAGTGGGGCACTGGTTAGTCGAGGTAATTGAGGTAACATGTACATTTAGGAAGAGTTATTAACGTGAATATGTATATAATAACAGATAATAGTAGCAGGAGTGTAGATGGGTGGGGCAATGCAAATAGTCTAGGTAGCCATTTGATTAGATGTTCAGGAGTCTTATGGCTTGGGGGAAGATGCTGTTTAGATGCCTCTTGGACCTAGACTTGGCGCTCCGGTACAGCTTGAAGTGTGGTAGCAGAGAGAACAGTCTATGACTAGGGTGGCTGGCCATTTTTAGGGCCTTCCTCTGACACAGCCTGGTACAGAGGTACTGGATGGCAGCAAGCTTGGCCCCGGTGATGTACTGGGCCGTACGCACTACCCTCTGTAGTGCCTTGTGGTCGGAGGCCGAGCAGTTGCCATACCAGGCAGTGATGCAACCCGTCAGGATGCTCTCAATGGTGCAGCTTTAGAACCTTTTGAGGATCTGAGGACCCATGACAAATATTTTCAGTCTCCTGAGGGGGAATTGGTTTCTCTCTCTTCACGACTCGTGTACTTGGACTATGTTAGTTTGTTGGTGTTGTGGACGCCAAAGAACTTGAAGCTCTCAACCTGCTCCACTACAGCCCCGTCAATGAGAATGGGGGGCGTGCTCAGTCCTTCTTTTCCTGTAGTCCACAATAATCTCATTTGTCTTGATCACGTTGAGGGAGAGGTTGTTGTCCTTGCACCACACGGTCAGGTGTCTGACCTCCTCCCTATAGGCTGTCTCATCGTTGCCGGTGATCAGGTCTACCACTGTTGTGTCATCTGAAAACTTAATGATGGTGTTGGAGTTGTGCCTGGCCGTGCAGTCATGAGTGAACAGGGAGTACAGGAGGGGACTGAGCACACAGCCCTAAGGGGTCCCCTTGTTGAGGATCAGCGTGGCAGCTGTATTGTTACCTACCCTTACCACCTGAGGGGGGGCTCGTCCTAAAGTCCAGGATCCAGTTGCAGAGGGAGGTGTTTAGTCCCAGGGTTTTTAGATTAGTGATGAGCTTTGAGGGCACTATGGTGTTGAACGCTGAGCTGTAGTCAATGAATATCATTCTCATGTTCCTTTTGTCCAGGTGTGAAAGGGCAGTGTGGAGTGCAATAGGGATTGCATCATATGGGGTTATGTTGGGGCGCTATGCAAATTGGAGTGGGGTCTAGGGTTTCTGGGATAATAGTGTTGATGTGACCCATGACCAGCCTTTCAAAGCACTTCATTGCTACATACATGAGTTCTACGGGTCGGGAGTAATTTAGGCAGGTTACCTTAGTGTTCTTGGACACAGGGACTATGGTGGTCTGCTTGAAACATGCTGGTATTACAGAATCAGACAGCGAGAGGTTGAAAATACAGTGAAGACACTTGCCAGTTGGTCAGCGCATGCTCGGGGTATACATCCTGGTAATCCATCTGGCCCTGTGGCCTTGTCAATGTTGACCTGTTTAAAGGTCTTACTCACATCAGCTGCAGAGAGCGTGATCACACAGTCGACCGGAACAGCTGATGCATGTTTCAGTGTTACTTGCCTCGAAGCAAGCATAGAAGTTATTTAGCTCGTCGGGTAGGTTTGTGTCACTGGGCAGCTCTCGGCTGTGCTTCCCTTTGTAGTCTGTAATAGTTTACGTGCCCTGATTCATCCGACACGTGTCGGAGCCGGTGTAGTATGATTCGATGCTAGTCCTGTAGTGACGCTTTGCCTGTTTGGTGGTTTGTCGGAGGGCATAGATTTCTTATAAGGTTCCGGGTTAGAGTCCCGCTCCTTGAAAGCGGCAGCTCTACCCTTTAGCTCAGTGCGGATGTTGCCTGTAATCCATGGCTTCTGGTTGGGATATGTACCTACAGTCACTGTGGGGACGACGTCAACGATGCACTTGTTGATGAAGCCAGTGATCTGGTGTATTTCTCAATGCCATCGGAGGAATCCCGGAACATATTCCAGTCTGTGCTAGAAAAACAGTCCAGTAGTTTAGCAGCTGCTTCATCTGACCACTTTTTTATTGATCGAGTCACTGGTGCTTCCTACTTTAATTTTTGCTTGTAAGCAGGAATCAGGAGGATAGAATTATGGTCAGATTTGCCAAATGGAGGGTGAGGGAGAGCTTTGTACGTGTCTCTGTGTGTGGAGTAAAGGTGGTCTAGAGTTTTTTTCCCCTCAGATGAAAACTCTCTAGGTATATAGTGTGGTCTACAGTTTATCATGAGATACTATACCTCAGGCGAGCAAAACCTTGAGACTTCCTTAGATATCGTACACCAGCTGTTGTTTACGAATATACAATGACCGCCACCCCTTGTCTTACCAGAGGCTGCTGTTCTATCCTGCCGATAGTGTATAACAGCAGCTATCCTCTCCTGCATTCATTGAACGCAATTCCGAGTTGGATGACCGCTCAAAACGTATTTTGGTATGTGGTGCTCAAAACATGCCCTGAATGACGGGTTTGACTTTGTTGCATTTAGGGGGACTCATGTCTCATTCAAGGGGTCTGAGACCACCCTGGGCTCCCTGTAATTCACACTCTGCCTGCATCCTACACAGCTCCGCTGGACAGATGGGACATGGAGGAAGAGAGAGAGAGAAAAGCTTATCTCTATCAAACCTTATGAGACCAGGATTGTATAAAAAAGATACCGTAGTCATCAATCGACTGCTAAAGTTAGAAAGTGATGAGAAGCAGGATCAGGGTGAAATACTGAGATACTGGTAGCTAATTACTGGCTTAAGAAGATCTCACAGCTTCCGGTTAATCAGGTGAGGTGCCTGTCCGCAGCAGTACATCCCAAACTGTATTATGGGAATGTTCTTTCCAAAATAAGAAGCCTCCACTAATATAGTATGGCCAGATAAAATGTCCTCTCTGACACTTTAGAAACGCAAGCTCAAGTCAATGGGGTTTCATTCATTCTATGGCCATGAAAACATGCTGTCATACTGTCAAGACATTTAAGAAATGTTAACATCCAATTTCACCAAGTCAATTACTGGTAACTACAGTATGTCCTTGGATGCAGATTGTCATTAAAAGTTTGTCCGTTTCCGGAAGCATGCATTGAAACGCGTGGCTTTCTCATTGCTTTCTTTTGCAAAATAACTATGAATTAACAGATTTATTTTCAAGTCATTGTCAACATAAAGTGCATTCAGAAAGTATTCACACCCCTTGACTTTTTCCACATTTTGGAAAAAAAGCATTAAAAACTTAACACTAATATTTCTTGATTAGATAAGTATTCAATCTCCTGAGTCAATACATGTTAGAATAACCTTTGGCAGTGATTACAGCTGTTAGTCTTTTTGGGTCTCTAAGAGCTTTCCACACCTGGATTGTGCAATATTTGGCCATTATACTTTTCAACATTTTTCGAGCTCTGTCAAATAGTTTTTTTATCAATGCATTTTCAGGTCTTGATCTAGATTTTTAAGCAGATTTAAGTAAAAACTGTAGTTCGGACACTCAGGAACATTCACTGTCTTCTTGGTAATCAACTCCAGTGTAGATTTGGCCTTGTGTTTTAGGTTGTTGTCCTGCTGAAAGGTGAATTCATCTCCCAGTGTCTGGTGGAAAGCAGACTGAACCAGGTTTTCATCTAGGATTTTGTCAATTCTATTTATTTTTTTGTCATGAAAATCTCCCCAGTCCTTAACCATTTTGAGTATACTCATAACATGATGAAGCCACCACTATGCTTGAAAATATGGAGAATGGTACTCAGTAATGTGTTGCATTGGATTTGCCCCAAACATAATACTGGTCATATCTCTGGTCTGTCTTGGAACATATGGGAATTGGCTCCAATTTCATTAATATGATTAAAATGCTATATGCCATCCCTCAGCCAAAGTTATAACAGCCAATATCTGCTCTGCTTCGTTCAGAGTTACTCGAAGCAGCAGACAAGGCGATCCAATTTTTCTTTTATTATCCATGGAACCCCTGGCCCAGGCAATTCGCCAATCGAATGAAATAACACACATTTCCCTCAAATCTACTGATCCCTTCATCTCGTCTCATATTTTACTATATCTAGACAATGTACTGTATCACACCTGTTTCCAAAGGCATTGAAGATCATATATAAATTCACCTTAATCTCAAGTTATAAAACTAATATAATCAAATCAGCCATACTGTCTCTCAAGACCCCGGTAGAAGACTCCATTTCTACTTAAGAAATCTCAATCGTTTCCCATTTTAAATAGAGTAGATCTTTTTCCTTCCTGAGATAAAACCATTGCCAGAAACTTTAACAAAATGCTCAAATCAATTCAAAAGTATGTGGACATCCCTTCAATATTGTGGATTCTGCTATTTCGGCCACCCCAGTTGCTGAGAGGTGTATAAAATTGAGCACACGGCCATACATCCTCCATAGACAAACATTGGCAGTAGAATAGCCTTACTGAGGAGCTCAGTGACTTTCAACGTGGCACCGTCATAGGAAGCCACCTTTCCAACAGGTCAGTTCGTCAAATTTCTTCTTTGCAAGAGCCCTGGTCAACTGTATGTGCTGGTATTGTGAATTGGAAATATATAGGAGCAACACCGGCAGGTGGTAGGCCACACATCCTAACAGAACGGGACCGCCGAGTGCTAAAAATCATGTGTCCTCAGTTGCAAAACTCACTACCGAGTTCCAAACTGCCTCTGGAAGCAATGTCCGCACAATAACTGTTCATCTTGAGCTTCGTGAAATGGATTTCCATGGCAGAGCAGCCGCACACAAGCCTAATATCACGATGTGCAATGCCAAGCGTCGGCTGGAGTATTGTAAAGCTCGCCGCCATTGGACTCTGGAGCAGTGGAAAAGCGTTCCCTGAAGTGATGAATCACACTTCACCATCTGGCAGTCCAATGGAAAAATCTGGGTTTGGCGGCTGCAAGGAGAACGCTACCTGCCCGAATGCATAGTCCCAACTGTAAAGTTTGGTGGAGGAGGAATAATGGTCTGGAGCTGTTTTTCATGGTTCCGACTAGGCTACAGCATAAAATGACATTCTAGAAGATTCTGTGCTTCCAACTTTGTATCAACAGTTTGGGGAAGGCCCTTTCCAGATACTTTATTTACACAAGTATTCAGACCCTTTGTTGTGAGACTCGAATTGAGCTCAGGTGCATCCTGTTTCCATTGATCATCCTTGAGATGTTTCTACAACTTGATTGGAGTCCACCTGTGGTAAATTCAATTGATTGGACATGATTTGGAAAGGCTCACACCTGTCTATATAAGGTCCGTAGTTGACAGTGCATGTCAGAGCAAAAACCAAGTAATGAGGTCGAAGGAACTGTCCGTAGAGTTCCATGACAGGATTTTGTTGTGGCACAGATCTGGGGAAGGGAACCAAAGCATTTCTGCAGCATTGAATGTCCCAAGAACACAGTGGCCTCCATCATCCTTAAATGGTAGAAGTTTGGAACCACCAAGTTGAGCAATCGGAGGAGAAGGGCCTTGGTCAGGGAGGTGACCAAGAACCTGATTGTTACTCTGACAGAGCTCTAGAACCTCTGTGGATATGAGAGAACCTTCCAGAAGGACAACCATCTCTGCAGCACTCCACCAATCAGGCCTTTATGGTAGAGTGGCCAGACGGAAACCACTCCTCAGTAAAAGGCACATGACAGCCCGCTTGGAGTTTGCCAAAAGGCACCTAAAGGACTGTCAGACCATGAGAAACAAGATTCTCTGGTTGGATGAAACCAAGATTGAACTTTTTGGCCTGAATGTCAAGCGTCACGTCTGGACGAAACCTGGAACCCTCCCTACGGTGAAGCATGGTGGTGGCAGCATCCTGCTGTGGGGATGTTTTTTAGAGGCGGGGACTGGGAGACTAGTCAGGATCGAGGGAAAGATGAACTGAGCAAAGTACAGAGGGATCCTTGATAAAAACCTGCTCCAGAGCACTCAGGAACAAGACTGGGGCCTAAGTTCACCTTCAAACAGAACAACAAGCACACAGCCAAGACATTGCAGGAGTGGCTTCGGGACAAGTCTCTGAATGTCCTTGAGTGGCCAAGCCAGATCCCGGACTTGAACCCAATCGAATATCTCTGGAGAGACCTGAAAATAGCTGTGCAGCGACGCTCCCCCTCCAACCTGGCGTGGCTTGTGAGGATCTGCAGGGAAGAATGGGAGAATCTCCCCAAATACAGGTGGGCCAAACTTGTAGCGTCATACCCAAGAAGACTCAAGGCTGTAATCACTCCCAAAGGTGTTTCAACTAAGTACTGAGTAAAGGGTCTGAATACTTATGTAAATGTGACATTCCAGTTTTTTATTTTTGAGACATTTGTAAAATTTCTAAAAACCTGTTTTTGCTTTGTCATTAGGGGGATTGTGTTTGATGAGAGGGAAAAAGCTATTTAATCACTTTTAGAATAAGGCTGTAACGTAACAAAATGTGGAAAAAGTCAAGGGTCTGAATACTTTCCAAATCCACTGTATATATAATATTTTTGCTTTCAGGCACATGGGGCATAGTTTGTTAAAAATGTGTGACTGTAAAAACATTTGCTTTGTTATACACGCTCCATGTTCAACCAGTTATCAAGTCAAAAAAGAATAATATCCTAGTTCTGACTAGCACGTGAACACGGCATAAGTTTGTAAGTGACAAAGTGAGGGCTTTGCATAGACGCTTTGTGGCAATTTTAAAATAAATGTTGTTAGCGGTTATTTTCCGGAACAGTATATATAACTCGGTTTGGGTTCTGCTCCTCAAATAATTGAGTTATTTTCCGGTGTTCGGTTCTGTTCCCTGAACCGGTTCAAACCCTTGATTTAAATACTGTACCTATAACACCCCCCCCCCCCCCCCCAACAAAAAAAAGTACAGAATAAAGTACATTTCATCACACAAAAAAAGTTTGCCAAATGCCATGTCTAAAAAACAAACAAATAAAAACAGGCCTTGTGTCATTCTCTGGTGACCTCGTGAAACCTCGTGGAATTCCTCTGAGGGGTAGTATGACTACAAAGGTGCCATTCAAGGGGTGATGTGATGGGTGTCCTCCAGGTAGTGTCCCAGTACAAGGAGGAGGAGGGGGGCTATTCATTACCATCTGCTCAGAGAGAGGCCAGCGTCATCTCTTTAATGAAGACGTATTTGTAGATAAGAGAGCCTGACCAGGGGGTGCTAGGCAGGGGGCTAATGACACAGAGGGTCCACTACCTGGTCCTGGCTTCCCACTGAGGCCAATGGGCACACCCATTAACACTCGGGGTGGGTTGCACCAACATGGATTAACTCTTAAACTGGGTTCAGTCAAGGTGTAGCTATAAATATTGTTTCACCAAAATGTAAATCAATCCTAGTTAAATTCCTCTAAACTCAGTTTAATTGATTTACTTTAAACCAAGATCAAATGTAATCTTGCTGCTCCATTGTTATAAAATCAGATTTAAATTTAGTTTATGGATTAAATGTAACTGGTTTTTTGTTAAACTAATGTCACTGTATGTGTAATTTCTTTCGGTGTTATTAACAATTTTAGCTGTTGTGGTTTATCATGTTTGTAAAATTTAACTAGCCAGCGAACTAATTTGACAAAAAAAGTACAATTAAGTTCAGAATTTAGCCCAAAGTCAAAACTCACTTTTGTTTCCACAGAAATATAATTAGAACATATTGCTATGGTGAATCCATTATGACACGTGTCTCTAATCATAATTTTGTGATTTAACCTTAGATGAACTAACCCAGGTTTAAAATGAAATGGTGCAACACATCTCTAGCTTTACAAAGTCTAGGTTAGGTTTATTATAAAATGTATTTGAAGCATGTTGGTGCAACCCACCCCCAATATTAAAAGTAGACTCAGCGAAATGACGTTGCCGCGAACGGCATTGCAGAAAATGAGATGAGCAAGATGCAAGACTTTGCTCTCACACAGTCACACATAGTATCTGTGCATGTCCACGGCTTCGCTTCACGCCGTCCACAGCATGTTAGCCAGAAGTTGAGCCTTCAACGCTCTTAGTTGTTGTGAACATTGACCCATTACGCTGTTTACTTTCTGCATCTATGTCATATTACAAACTCTACCTTCAACTCCACACACCCTCACCGCCTGTGTCAGACATCAGGACTAGTGAAATATTACTGTGCATAGGCATCGAGTGACCCCTGCGTGAGCTTACACTCTTCAGTGAACCTCAGCTACACACTTATCAAATGCATCTTTTGAAGGTCTGTCACATTTAATGTGATGCTGTGTCTGATTCAAAGAGGCTGAATATACATTTGAAATGGTCTGTGTCAGAAAATGAAGTCAAAAACATGTAAGATCATAGGTAACGGTGATGTCACTTTTTTTTTGAAGTGGTTACGCCTCCTGTCTGAAGTGATGCTGCAGTTGTATTGTAGAGTGTGATTTCAGAGCTCATGCTCAACAGCTCTCCACCCATGAACTACTTGGAATGTTGTGACTCATCTCCTATGAGTGCTCATATTTACTCACTGCATCAAGAGGTGTCAGACAGGGACTACTGCAAATGAGAACTGTGTTCAACTCAAGTTCAATCCAATCCAATCTATAAAACCTGTCGGCCTACCTCATTCAGAAGCCTATTGATACTTTTTTCCTGGGATGTTCACAAACTCATCTGGCACGGGCCTTGCTTATTTCCTCAACTACCTCTCAAAAGTCACAATAGCTCTGGGAAATTGCAGCTCCGGCTCTTTTATGTTCATACATCAACAGATCACCACAGTGGAAGACAAGGGTCAATGATGAACATCACTGTACTCTGATGTTACTGGATTTCCAATAAAAATCAAAACATTAAAGACCTTTTGTATGTTTATTTCTTTTATTTTTTATGACCTGGCCCATTTCAGCTTTTGAAGCAGAACAAATGTCCTGAAGCTTTTCATTACGTTTTACGGAAAAAAAACCTCCTCTGTTTGCCTTAATTTAGGTGACATGCTGGCCCAGATATCCTGGCCGATTGGCAGAGGGAGTAGAAGAGCTGTGGAGGATGCCCAGCGTGAGGCATCGCATCTGAGGTCCAATAACTGTGCTCTTAATAACATCCAAAGAGAAGTGAGTTTACAACACACACCCTCGGGCCTGAACCTGCTGGCCTACTGAAATTAAAAACAAGCATTTGGCCCGAAACGGTTGTTTCCCTACACAAGCTGTTGTGTCAGCAGTCTTTTACTAGAGTCATCCTGTCCTCAAAGTCAACAGTGAGAACAGAAAAACAACACATGACAAGAATGAGAGTGGTGGCTGCTGTCTATATCTGCGTCCAATCCAATCCATTCATTTTCCTCATTTAGTGGTTATTCTGTTGCAAAGGTCATTAGTGAAGTAGAATAAGATTGATGGATGGAAGTGAGAGACATTTAGAGGCCCATCTCTCCCTTGCTCATCCCTGTCTGGAGGATGTGAGGGAGGGACTGCCTTCAGAGGGCAGAGGGATGGATGGCTTTACACTCCCCCTTAACATTGGCATTCACAGTGGACGGCATCATCTATACTTCAGATGAGAGGAGAGAGAGTTTATGGCCTTTAGAGTGATGATGAGGCATTGTTTCCAGGGCAGCTCAGAGAGCCAGCTCTTATTCATACCCTCTCCACCCCACAACACTGTTTACAGCAGAAAGCCAATCATGAATATATTGTATGAGATTGCTGTATGTTACAGGTTGTCCGACATGCACACAACATCCATCCTTTCCGTAATGGCTCTCTGGAGTATCTATGGAAAAGCTCTTCCTTTTTGTGTGTTTTGTTTTGCATTCCAGTAAAAAAGGATAATATATCTGTGTAATTTATGCAATTGAATAAAAGCCCTGGGATTTTGAGGGATGATTCAAAGAAATGGATCACTTTAAATCACTACAAACACTCCCTCTGTCTCTCACTCTCCTGCACTAAAAGGGTTGAGTCAGCCTGCAGTAACCTTGTATTTGACTTGTATTGTCATTAGCAAATCAAACGTGGCTTAATTAGCCAGCACTCCAGCAGAATGTGCATTACACTAAGTGATTATAGTAATATAACTTCAAGAAAAATCACCAATGGCCTTTCACATTGACACCAGAATGAATGAACAAGGTGTTTTGGTGCTTTTGGAAGTGCTACTGTTGTCATCAAGTATGGACATTGATTATTTGAGTATTAGAGAGCCCATAAGTGCATTAATCCAATACAAATGGAACTCCCTCCCCAGATGAGTGCCACCCCTTTCCCCCGGTCTCTCTCTCTCTCTCTCTCTCTCTCTCTCTCTCTCTCTCATACATACACAAATAAATGGTTGGAAAGAAACATATTTAGGGGAAAAAGGAACACTCTTGTATGCTGACTTTACCCTAAGGTTTACATTAACAGTAAATACCATCTACAATGGACATAAACATTACATTTAAGTCATTTAGCAGACGCTCTTATCCAGAGCGACTTACAAATTGGTGCGTTCACCTTAAGACATCCAGTGGAACAGCCACTTTACAATAGTGCATCTAAATCTTTTAAGGGGGGCTGAGAAGGATTACTTTATCCTATCCTAGGTATTCCTGAAAGAGGTGGGGTTTCAGGTGTCTCCGGAAGGTGGTGATTGACTCCGCTGTCCTGGCGTCGTGAGGGAGTTTGTTCCACCATTGGGGGGCCAGAGCAGCGAACAGTTTTGACTGGGCTGCGCGGGAACTGTACTTCCTCAGTGGTAGGGAGGCGAGCAGGCCAGAGGCGGATGAACGCAGTGCCCTTGTTTGAGTGTAGGGCCTGATCAGAGCCTGGAGGTACTGAGGTGCCGTTCCCCTCACAGCTCCGTAGGCAAGCACCATGGTCTTGTAGCGGATGCGAGCTTCAACTGGAAGCCAGTGGAGAGAGCGGAGGAGCGGGGTGACGTGAGAGAACTTGGGAAGGTTGAACACCAGACGGGCTGCGGCGTTCTGGATGAGTTGTAGGGGTTTAATGGCACAGGCAGGGAGCCCAGCCAACAGCGAGTTGCAGTAATCCAGACGGGAGATGACAAGTGCCTGGATTAGGACCTGCGCTGCTTCCTGTGTGAGGCAGGGTCGTACTCTGCGGATGTTGTAGAGCATGAACCTACAAGAACGGGCCACCGCCTTGATGTTAGTTGAGAACGACAGGGTGTTGTCCAGGATCACGCCAAGGTTCTTAGCGCTCTGGGAGGAGGACACAATGGAGTTGTCAACCGTGATGGCGAGATCATGGAACGTGGAGATCATGGAGATCATAAACCCAATCGTGGTGTTCCCGCTCTATCCGTGTTTGTAGTGAAGATGGAGTCAGAGGGCTGTTTGTGTGACTGTGTTGTTGCTCTGCCCCCAGTCCTACTGCTGTTATATTCCGCCACGCTCTGACATTTGAAAACCCACCGTGACTAGCTTAGCCAGGCGAAGGGAGAGGAGAGGCCAAATCACAGAGGGACCAGGGGGAGGTTGCTCCTTGAAGGAACACACCCTGCAAGTATACAACCCTCATGATAATCTTGTAAACAACATCCAATCACATCTAGTTGACCTCTACAGGCTGCATATGTGGTAAAAGGTACTGTAAGTCTACCCTAAAGGGACACTTAACTAATGTACTGTACTAGACTCCAAAATCATGTCATTGGTGTACTAACAGTACCCCCTGCTGGTAAGAGGGATAACTTTTTACATACAAGGAGTACAAAAATGACACAATGTACGTGCTGTGAGCTGATGAAAATTACACGCAGTACTACGCAATAAATATCAAATATTAAATGATGAATGGGGAATGAATTAATAATGACAGCAAGTGAGCAGAGAGAAAGGGATGGGCGGGATCCTGTGTATTGAGGATTAAGGACAAGCATTCCTTCGACTCTCCATTAGAGGTCATCATCATACTGACTTCCTGCTGAAAGCTGACACAATTACCAATCTGCTCCACTTCCACTCTAATACACAGCCTAAAATGTACAATGGAACATTACAAGTCAAAAGCCATATGAGTTAGAATCTAAGATGTATTTCTCCTAGTAATACTGTCATTACTTTAGCTGGGATTCGTCTTGACACTGAAACAGGTGTAATCAGAGACCCACTGACCCTAAAAGGCATAATACATCACTGCCCACCGAAGAATCTCAGAACGTCCTTGATATCACACTGATTTGGCTAAAAGATAATGTACCCACCATAGAGATCCTATAAAATGAGTATTACATTAGTAGGCTATTCTAATTCCTAATTATATGGTATCCACATACCGATACGTCAATGCTCAATGTCCCCAATATAGTGTTTTTGACCAGTCCCCCTGTCACACAGCCTACATATAAAATGCATTTATTTGGTATTTAATGTGCTGTACATTCCCTCCTATTTTATATTTCTCTTGATACTATTATTGGATGTGTTGCCCCGGCACAGAGAATTCCTCCTTTACAGGTTCCCAAGCACTACTACCTTCAAGTCACCCTAGAGTAAACACTGTGGTTGCCATGCCAACTTGGAGCAGGATCCACAGAGCAAACACTTTAGACGCCAGGAGAAAAGTGCGTAACAATGGAGCCTGAACTGGGGTTAGAGGGGAAGGGGGAGATGGAGCAGCACACAGGTAGACTGGGAACATTAAGTTCCATGTAGCTAAATAAACAGTGTTCAAAATCTGGGGACACTGACAAGTTTATATCGAAAGTAAGTCATGTTCGCCTTAACATGAACAATTTGCTAATCTACTGCTATTTCCTAGCCATACCTATCAAGGGAAAATATGGTCAGAAATAGGCCTACTGGTATATAATATAATTATCTGTGTCTGTCTGTCTGTCTGTCTGTCTGTCTGTCTGTCTGTCTGTCTGTCTGTCTGTCTGTCTGTCTGTCTCTCTCTGTCTCTCTCTCTCTCTCTCTGTCTCTCTGTCTCTCTCTCTGTCTCTCTCTCTCTCTCTCTCTCTCTCTCTCTGTGTCTCTCTCTCTCTGTCTCTCGCTCTCTGTCTCTCTCTCTCTCTCTGTCTCTCTCTCTCTGTGTCTCTCTCTCTCTCTCTCTCTCTCTCTCTCTCTGTGTCTCTCACACACGCTCACATACACACACAGAGATTATACTTTTTAAAAAATCTAACACACACTCGTCAAAACTAACCTAATAGCCTAATATTCAGCAAAATGTTAATAATTTTACCAGTTGTAAAACACCTGAAAACCATTGGATTTTCAATTTGCATAGAGCAGAGTTAAATAATTACCTCTTGCTGCAACCTGGACTCAGGGGTAGACATAACATAGTAAATGTAGAGCTGTTTCCTCCATTTAGTATGAAATGATATGTTATGCATTCCAATTTGTTGTTGCTAACATTAGCTAGGTGGCTAATGCTAACGTTAGCTATGGGTTAAGGTTAGGGTTAAAGTTAGGGTTGACGTTGATGTTAGTGTTAGTAGTTAGGTTAAAGGGTTTTAAGGTTAGGGGAAGGGTTAGTTAACATGCTAAGTAGTTGCAAAGTAGGTAAAAAGTAGTAAGCAGTTGCAAATTTGCTAATTAGCTAAAATGCTAATGTGCTTGCTGAGATTCGAACATGCAAGCTTTGCCTTAAGTAACCTGTTCTGTCTTGTGTAACTATACAAAACATAACATATCATACTAATTTGAGTGTCCCGGATTTTCGTTTACTGTGTTACGTCTATTATATGAGACCAGGCTGCTTGAATATGAAATCACATCGCTCACACACAAGGGCAAAAGGGTAACCGATACACCTCCCTGCTGGAGATGATGACCAAAACGAATACGTAGCCTACCAACAAGAGGCTCAGTGACTGGGTGCAAAGAGCGCGTGGGACCAACTTCATCACAACTTCTCAACTTCTCAAACATAGATATGAATAATGTATCGAAACCGCGAACAGTAATTTCACCTTAACTGTGTGGTGATGTCGAAAATCTGCCTTATTTAGATACTTAGCGATGTCATCATCACCTTGCCGTTTCGAATTTTGACCTGGCAATCTACCGAGAAATGATCATACTTAGATACATTATTTGAAGTCATTATTGCCTTGCTGTTTCGAGTTTTCACCTGTCAATCTACTACTTGACAGATGATAGTTTCAGTGCTAAAGAATTTTCAGGTGAGTAAACATGTAATTGACAGTATTTACAATTCAATAGAAGTTTGACATTGTCATTAACTTTTTATTTACTTTAATTTACTGTTAACGTTAGGGTTGACAATGATAGGCCTACTACAAACATTTGAAATAAGTGTTCTCACTCTGTGCTAAATCTACCAAATTACTTGCCATTGCAATTCGTCTTTAGTAACAAAGTAGCCAACAGTAAATAGAAACTGCAATCTGTCTTGTAGAAAGTTGTTTTTAATGATAAAGCATGTACGATTTAGAATATGCCTGTCATGTTTTTAAGACAGAAAGTGCATTTGTGGGGGGCTTAAATCAAATGTAAGGGATTTGCATTTTGTTTTCACATTGTATTCAAGTAACGTTACAGACTCAGCGCTTCAAAATGGTATATCATACACTGTAGTTGGATCAAACACGGGGAAGTAATGTTGATTCATGTATAATTCCATTTAGGAGAAAAAGGCTTTCAAAGATTTTGCAGCCATTTACACACTTGCTTTACAATAATCCTTGGGAAACATCTATTTAGAAAATAAATATTTTCACCAAATTGCCAAAATAGATATTCTGTACATTATCTCACTAATTCCCTCATTAGGCAAAACATTAACGGTATTAAATTGCCTATTTGTTGTATGATAAAGATAACCTTTCATATTGAACAGCTACAGTGCTTCTCTTTTTTCACGCCCATTTAACATAGTTCAAACACTCTTAAGCCTTAGACCCACCCATCTCTTTAAGAATGCACATGGGAACCCATGTGACTGTGGCCATATGCTAAAGCAGTGATGTACATTGCTTAAAAAAAACGAAGAAAATATTTAAATATTACAATATTTGATTAACTTCAGGTGCTACTTTACAAGAAGGAACAACTTAAAACACCCAAACACATATCATAAGATCCTTTTGAGCAGTAGTGGTGCGTGGGTAAAATCACTGGGGAAGCCAAGAACCCCCCCACCCCCCAAAAAAGCCATATTAGAACCCAAACAACCGTGCAAAAGTTTGGGGTCACTTAGAAATGTCCTTGTTTTTGAAAGAAAAAAATTGCCAGAAACAAATAACTTTCTTTTGAAACTTGCCAGTCTATTCTTGTTCTGAGAAATGAAGGCTATTCCATGCGAGAAATTGCTAAGAAACTGAAGATCTCGTACACCGCTGTGTACTACTCCCTTCACAGAACAGCTCAAACTGGCTCTAACCAGAATAGAAAGAGGAGTGGGCGGCCCCGGTGCACAACTGAGCAAGAGGACAAGTACATTAGTGTGTCTAGTTTGAGAAACAGACGTCTCACAAATCCTAAACTGGCAGCCTCATTAAATAGTACCCACAACAGTGAAGAGGCGACTTAGGGATGCTGGCTTTCTAGGCAGTGTTCCTCTGTCCAGTGTCTGTGTTCTTTTGGCCATCATAATCTTTTCTTTTTATTGGCCAGTCTGAGATATGGCGTTTTCTTTGCAACTCTTCTGTGAAGGGAGTAGTACACAGCATTGTACGAGATCTTCAGTTTCTTGGCAATTTCTGGCATGGAATAGCCTTAATTTCTCAGAACAAGAATGGACTGACAAGTTTCAGAAGAAAGTTCTGTGTTTCTGGCCATTTTGAGCCATTAATCGAACCCACAAATGCTGATGCTCCAGATACTCAAATAGTCTAAAGAATGCCAGTTGTATTGCTTCTTTAATCAGAACAAAAGTTTTAAGCTGTGCTAACATACTTGCAAAAGGGTTTTCTAATGATCAATTAGCATTTAAAATGATAAACTTGGATTAGCTAAGACAACGTGCCATTGGAACACAGGAGTGATGGTTGCTGATAATGGGTCTCTGTACACCTATGTAGGTACTCCATTAAAAATCTGCCGTTTCCAGCTACAATAGTCATTTACAACATTAACTATGTCTACATTGTATTTCTGATCAATTTTATGTTTTTTTAATGGACAAAAAATGTGCTTTTCTTTGAAAAACAAGGACATTTCTAAGTGACCCCAAACTTTTGTGTTGTGATAATTGCGTTGTTTTCTCTATAACCTGTTCATTCATATGCCTTGCAAATGTGATATATAAGCCTAAAGGTTGATACAATAAGAAGACACAGTGGCAGAATCAATTCAACCACACCTTTGTTTTATCACAAAACCAGATAGCAACCTCTGTCCAGTGAAGTCCACAAAGCATATTGCATGTACAGTAACAGACAGTTATATGACCTACAGTATGGTCAAGAAAGTTCATGTTTCCGCCATTTTTGGACCACTAAACAACTATTGATTTAGAACCACAGAGAGTTACCGTAAATCACAAAGAAAACAGGAGCTGTCTGCACTATTCCAGCACACTCGCAATAACATCTGCTAACCATGTGTATGTGACCAATAACATTTTCTTTGATTTGACATGTTGACTAACCCTACTTGTAGAGAAACACCAATGCCATCCTCCTCTCTTTCATGTCTATCACTCTGTCATACACTACACACTTATTTTTTGTTTCCCTAGGCTACCTAGCTAAAATGCTTGCTCGCTCGCCTATCTTCCATTCATGGGCAACGTTAGCTAGTTAACATGAGCCTTCTACATTTAGCTACATATTGAACTTCCATCCTCTCAAGCCAGGGACACAACAATGTATGAATTAATGGTTGGATCAGAATCACCGTTATAATCATTGGCCAGTACGGAGAATTAAGTAAAACCACAAGTCCAAATCCCATCTCAATCCATGGCTAATTTAGGAAAGGGACAATATTAGCTAGCTAGCTAGCTAGCCATGGAGGACAACAACACAATGAGAAGCAACATGTTTCTCTGTCAATGATGTATGCTCTCAATGGGATTTGATAGAGGTGTGATGGCAAAATCTAAGTTGGCTTCCTTTGACACTTTTTTTTGGTGCGCCAGGACCCTTTACATTTTAGATCAACGCTGATTGGCAAATTTTTTATATATTTTTTTATCAAGGGAGGCCAAATGCTTGCTGGCTTCCTTTGCCTTCAATGCTACGGGTGGCAACAATGTCATACTCGTTTGGACCAGACAGCATCAGATAGATGGCCTACACTTAGAGAGACAGAGAGGTGCTGTTTCACTCGCTCGAATGCTTTCTCCTGTGCGATACATTCAGCCGGTTGCGAATTGAAAGAAAATGAGGAAACACAGAGAGACAAAAGATAAATCATTTTATGTATTTTAATTCTTTCTTGGTTAATTTTTGGGGGAAGCCCGGCTTCCCTTGGCATCCATGAATACACGCCACTGCCTTTTAGTGACTTTGGTTCAGGTCATGTTATGATATGAACAAAGGAATCTATTTCTGACCTGCCATTTGGAGCAGGACATGTAATATTCATGGCCTTTTCATTCTCAAAAAGATATGTTTGCCGGGATGTGTCCAGTCCAGGGCATGCTTGCACATCTCTGGGAGGAAGGATGTCAACGTTGCAAAGCAGCTGAAATCTGGTTCCATCTGAATGAAAGCTCCTTGGCTACAACAACACCAGGCTCCAGACATTTGAAGCCGAAAAAGAGGAAAGCAGACTAAAATAGACAAGACTTTAAAACCTTGTATTAAAAATAACAAACCCAGCACCAACATTCACTGACCCCCAAGTCAAGCAATAAGCTCATAAAGTACAAATACAAAATACAGAAAGTGCTGCTTGTTCACCCTTGTTCATCTCCTTGTACTTGCAGAGGAGAGCAGGTTCTTCTTATGCTGAAAGACAAATTCCAGGAAATAGGTTAGAGTTAAAACATAAATAGATTCATACTCTAATAGCTTGTTATTGGCTGTTGACTGCTACAGCTGTACTAATTCACCAGCTAAAAAACAAGCCCTATAGTCAACCTGCTTCTAGTCAAACAATGGCAATGCTGACACAACTTATTTAGCAAGCATTTAACTTCATAATTAGCTAACTGTAAATGATATTCGTCTAGCTAGCCAGTTAGTGGAAAATGCAAAAAACGACATAAATCTAAATCTATTATCCAATCTAGATAGCTTTTTAGCCATTATTTAATTGTGGCTAGCTAGCTAGAAAACCTTAGCCTGTATGTACCTATCACCTGGCTAACATGGGTTAGCATATGCACCACAGTGGCTATTTTCGGTGGTTAAACATGACAAACTGACAAAGATTATCATCATGTCATGCATGGCTCAGCACATCAACAATAAACATTAGCCAACCTAACATTAGCTAGCTAGAGTTCTAGCCAGCTAAAGTTAGCTAGCTAGCTAGCTAGCATGCTACCTGTATTAGTGCTGTGTTAATTATGAGTTATTATTATTATTATTTGTTTATTATTAGTGCTTTTTGAGGTCGGTTTGGTTTCGGCACGATTATTAAAAAAATAATAAAGATTTTTGATTTAGGTTTTGATCATTTAAAAAATAAATACATGCACCATGCATTATGTTGGTTGAATAAAACAAAATTAAACAAAAAACAAGGATTAAAACAATTAATAGAAGTGATGGTAGTGAATGTTCATTACTGCTTATCACTTATTAACCATTCACATTACTTAACTTTATTATTTTATTTTTTTACCCCTTTTTTCTCCCCAATTTCATGGTATCCAATTGTTTAGTAGCTACTATCTTATCTCATCGCACCAACTCCTGTACGGGCTCAGGAGAGACGAAGGTTGAAAGTCATGCATCCTCCGATACACAACCCAACCAAGCCGCACTGCTTCTTAACACAGCGCGCATCCAACCCGGAAGCCAGCCGCACCAATGTGTCGGAGGAAACACCGTGCACCTTAGTGTGCACTTCGGCCGGCCCGCCACAGGAGTCGCTGGTGCGTGATGAGACAAGGACATCCCTACCGGCCAAACCCTCCCTAACCCGGACGACGCTGGGCCAATTGTGCGTCGCCCCACGGACCTCCCGGTCGCGAACCCAGAGTCTCTGGTGGCACAGCTGGCGCTGCAGTACAGCGCCCTTAACCACTGCGCCACCCGGGAGGCCCCACATTACTTCACTTTAATAAAATATTTCAGTTGTTGTGTATAATACATTTGTTTTATTTGATGACTTTATTATTTAATTCCAAGTCATCATCTCATCTCTATAGAGCTGCTGCCTATGCTGTCTGACAAAATCACTATTTTAGTAGATCTTCAAAGTAAATAAGGCATACTTTATGTATCCTCTCTTGATCGCGCATTCTTCTGTGTCTTGTGTAGCAAGTGTAAAAGAAACACAGACTGTACGAGTAGCCGTGCAATGGATTATGGTCACTGTAGTTAATTTTCATGTTTTCTGTGCTAAACTATGTAGAACATTGGCCTGTTGGAAACTACAACTCCCTACTACATCTTACAGTTAAGGCATAATCTGATTTATCTCTAGATGAACTGTAGCGCAATGTGCAAAGTGAGCTCACAGAAAAAACATTTTTGAAATATTATTCAGATAATTGAACCGACTTCAGTCAATTAGTAAAGAAAATTCAGAAAAAAATACTCTTTGTTTAATCGTTCAGCAGTAGCCTGTATGCAGCTGTTTAGTTACACAGCAATAGCCACTGGGCACACCACCTCATTTCAACATGGATAATTAGGTAATATTTGGTAAATACATTGATCAACAACAGGACTAAATAAAATCTAACTTTAAATACACTTTAAATACAGTTTGATTTGATGTAATCTTATTCTTTCAATTGTATTTTTTGTTTAGATGGAGACGTGAATCCAACATATGTATTATTAACTTGTAGATTCCATTTGAAATCAACCAAAACTGAAACGTAGGCCTATATGTATTTTCTATTTTTAGTTGAACCCTGGGTTGAATTGCAACATTAGCTGTTGATGACTTCCCAAATGCTATACAGGCCTAAATGTCATCATTGATGATATATGATTGATAAATGATGGTTATATTTGATTTGATTTGTTGGGCCTACCCGTTGGAATGACTTCGATAGCAACAGTGAATCTATTAACTTGAGATTTTCTCAACAATCATTATCACGATAGCACATTGGTAATAGTCAGTGACAAATATGTCAAAGCTAAACAAGGCTGGGCTTGGTTAAAATCCTGGATGGGAGACCGAAGAAATAGCTGTAGATAGATCAACTCTATCTTTTTATTTTTTTTATTTTTTTTATTTCACCTTTATTTAACCAGGTAGGCTAGTTGAGAACAAGTTCTCATTTGCAACTGCGACCTGGCCAAGATAAAGCATAGCAGTGTGAGCAGACAACACAGAGTTACACATGGAGTAAACAATTAACAAGTCAATAACACAAAAGGAAGAAAAAAAAGGGGAGTCTATATACAATGTGTGCAAAAGGCATGAGGTAGGCAAATAATTACAATTTTGCAGATTAACACTGGAGTGATAAATGATCAGATGGTCATGTACAGGTAGAGATACTGGTGTGCAAAAGAGCAGAAAAGTAAATAAATAAAAACAGTATGGGGTTGAGGTAGGTAAAAATGGGTGGGCTATTTGCCGATAGACTATGTACAGCTGCAGCGATCGGTTAGCTGCTCAGATAGCAGATGTTTGAAATTGGTGAGGGAGATAAAAGTCTCCAACTTCAGCTATTTTTGCAATTCGTTCCAGTCACAGGCAGCAGAGAACTGGAACGAAAGGCGGCCAAATGAGGTGTTGGCTTTAGGGATGATCAGTGAGATACACCTGCTGGAGCGCGTGCTACGGATGGGTGTTGCCATCGTGACCAGTGAACTGAGATAAGGCGGAGCTTTACCTAGCATGGACTTGTAGATGACCTGGAGCCAGTGGGTCTGGCGACGAATATGTAGCGAGGGCCAGCCGACTAGAGCGTACAAGTCGCAGTGGTGGGTGGTATAAGGTGTTTTAGTGACAAAACGGATGGCACTGTGATAAACTGCATCCGGTTTGCTGAGTAGAGTGTTGGAAGCAATTTTGTAGATGACATCGCCGAAGTCGAGGATCGGTAGGATAGTCAGTTTTACTAGGGTAAGTTTGGCGGCGTGAGTGAAGGAGGCTTTGTTGCGGAATAGAAAGCCGACTCTTGATTTTATTTTCGATTGGAGATGTTTGATATGAGTCTGGAAGGAGAGTTTACAGTCTAGCCAGACACCTAGGTACTTATAGATGTCCACATATTCAAGGTTGGAACCATCCAGGGTGGTGATGCTGGTCAGGCGTGCGGGTGCAGGCAGCGAACGGTTGCAAAGCATGCATTTGGTTTTACTAGCGTTTAAGAGCAGTTGGAGGCCACGGAAGGAGTGTTGTATGGCATTGAAGCTCGTTTGGAGGTTAGATAGTACAGTGTCCAAGGACAGGCCGGAAGTATATAGAATGGTGTCGTCTGCGTAGAGGTGGATCAGGGAATCGCCCGCAGCAAGAGCAACATCATTGATATATACAGAAAAAAGAGTCGGCCCGAGGATTGAACCCTGTGGCACCCCCATAGAGACTTCCAGAGGACCGGACAGCATGCCCTCCGATTTGACACACTGAACTCTGTCTACAAAGTAATTGGTGAACCAGGCAAGACAGTCATCCGAAAAACCGAGGCTGCTGAGTCTGCCGATAAGAATATGGTGATTGACCGAGTCGAAAGCCTTGGCAAGGTCGATGAAGACGGCTGCACAGTACTGTCTTTTATCGATGGCGGTTATGATATCGTTTAGTACCTTGAGCGTGGCTGAGGTGCACCCGTGACCGGCTCGGAAACCAGATTGCACAGCGGAGAAGGTACGGTTGTTTGTTATAGTGGCTATTATGTTGAAGATCTGACGTTGTTTCAGTTGTACAAATTCAACATATTTTGGTTGTTGAAATGTTACCCTCAAAATGACAGTTTTAACAAAGGTTCATAACTTTTTTCAAATCCAATGTATGTTCCACCACAGGAAGTTGGCTGCACCTTAATTGGGGAGGATGGGCTCATAGTAACGGCTGGAGCGGAATAGGTGGAATGGAATCAAATACATTAAACACATAGTTTAATGCCATTCCATTCACTTCATTCCAGCCATTATCATGAGCCGTTCTCCCCTCAGCAGCCTCCACTGTTTTCTACGTAGATTCCACATCGCAATATGTTGACAAATTACATTGATTCAACCAGTTTGTGCCCAGTGGGTAGCTAGCAACAAAAACAACTTTATGACACTGTGTTGAGCTAGCTAATGAAGTATGCACATGAAGCTAGCAAGTTGTTTCACAGGGGACTCTTACCTGCATATGGGTGATGATTAATCACAGCAGACTAAAACACTTTCAAAATATTCTTCCCACTCGGCATCAACCAGTAAGAGCTGCATGATACCAGCACCAGCAGAATTCAGGGCGACACTGAGTGCACCTTTCATTGCCGTCTTTGTTCCATCCTTCTGGTGCGTTGCACTTCACTGATTTTGGATCAGTGGTACAACTGCAGGATTAGCTTATCGGAAATGAATGCAGTTTTGGCCCATTATTCAGTGAAGGTAAGTAGGAAACATTGATGTGACAGACAGAAGTCTGCATCTGGCCAGACCACAGACACACAGAGCAAACCACCAACCTACATATGCATTCAGCATCCTGTCTCTGAGTACACCCAGACACGGCTGCTATCTCTGGCTTTATGAAACAGAGTCACAGAAACACAGGGGGTTAATTACCGTCCCGTGTTTGTGAAAGTTCATGCGTTGGTACAGTTTCCTCAGCACCACATGAACAATTTGAAGTCAAGTTATACTTGTAAGTCGCTCTGGATAAGAGCGTCTGCTAAATGACTTAAATGTAAATGTATGTAAATGTTGTTGAAAGCTGTAGCTACACTTAGCATGTTATCCATCATGGAAATATGAAATATGAGTAATTTTTCCAATATCCGCGGTATTTGAGAACAGGATGTGACATTTGATAGAAGGCTGGAGGAAATTCGCTAGCTAGCTAACCAAATCAAACTTTATTTGTCAAATCAAATAAAAAAAAAGTGTATTTGTCATGTACACCGAAAACAACAGGTATAGACCTGAAATGCTTAATTACAGGCCCTAACCAACAGTGCAATTTTTAAGTAAAAAATAGGTATTAGGTGAACAATAGATAAGTAAAGAAATAATAAACAGCATTAAAAACACAGTGGAAAATAACTTTAGCGAGGCTTATATACAGTAGCGAGGCTATATACAGTAGCGAGGCTATATACAGGCACCGGTTAGTCGGGCCAATCGAGTGTACCTTACCGTGAAATGCTTACTTACAACCCCTTAACCAACAGTGCAGTTCAAGAAGAGTTAAGAAAATATTTAACAAATAAACTAAAGTACATTTTTTTCACAAAAAAAAAAAAAAAAAAATACAAACATTAACATAACAATAACGAGGCTATATACAGGGGGTACTGATACCGAGTCAGTGTGCGGGGGTACAGGTAGTTGAGGTCATTTGTACATGTAGGTAGGGGTGAAGTGACTATGCATAGATAATAAACAGCAAGTAGCAACATGTATAAACAAATGGAGAGGGGGTGGTGTCAATGTAATAGTCCGGTGGCCATTTCATTAATTGTTCAGCAGTCTTATGGCTTGTGGGTAGAAGCTGTTTTAAGGAGTCTTTTGGTCCTAGACTTAGCGCTCCGGTACTGCTTGCCGTGTGGTAGCAGAGAAAACAGTCTATGACTTGGGTGACTGGAGTCTCTGATAATATTATGGGCTTTCCTCTGACACCGCCTATTATTATTATTATTATTTATTTATTTATTTGTTTCACCTTTATTTAACCAGGTACGCCAGTTGAGAACAAGTTCTCATTTACAATTGCGATCTGGCCAAGATAAAGCAAAGCAGTGTGACACAGACAACAACATGAGTTACACATGGAGTAAACAATAAACAAGCCAATAACACAATAAACAAATCAATGAGACAGTAGAAAATAAATAGGCCAGAGGAGCGAATAGTTACAATTTAGCAGATTAACACTGGAGTGATAAATTAGCAGATGATGATGTGCAAGTAGAGATACTGGTGTGCAAAAGAGCAGAAAAGTAAATCAAATAAAAACAGTATGGGGATGAGGTAGATAGATTGGGTGGGCTATTTACAGATGGACTATGTACAGCTGCAGCGATCGGTTAGCTGCTCAGATAGTTGATGTTTAAAATTGGTGAGGGAAATAAAAGTCTCCAACTTCAGCGATTTTTGCAATTGGTTCCAGTCACTGGCAGCAGAGAACTTGAAGGAAAGGCGGCCAAATGGGGTATTGGCTTTGAGGATGATCAGTGAGATATACCTGCTGGAACGTGTGCTACAGGTGGGCGTTGTTATCGTGATATATAGGTACTGGATGGCAGGAAGCTTGGCCCAGTGATGTTATGGGCCGTTCGCACTACCCTCTGTAGCTCCTTATGGTCAGATGTCGAGCAGTTGCCATACCAGGCGGTGATGCAACAGTTCTGGTTGCTCTCGATGGTGCAGCTGTAGAACTCTTTGAGGATCTGGGGACCATTGCCAAGTCTTTCAGTCTCCTGAGGGGGAAAAGAACACATAACTGTCTTGGTGTGTTTGGACCATGATAGTTTGTTGGTGATGTGGACACCAAGGAACTTGAAACTCTCGACCACTTCACTACAGCCCGGTTGATGTAAATGGGGGCCTGTTCGGCCCGCCTTTTCCTGTAGTCTACGATCAGCTCCTTTTCCTTGCTCACATTGAGGGAGAGGTTGTTGTCCTGGCACCATACTGCCAGTTCTCTGACCTCCTCTCTACAGTGGCTTGCGAAATTATTTACCCTTCTTGGCATTTTTCCTATTTTGTTGCCTTACAACCTGGAATTCAAGTAGATTTTTTTGGGGGGGGGTTGTATCTTTTGATTTACACAACATGCCCACCACTTTGAAGATGCAAAATATTTTTTTCTTGTGAAACAAACAAGAAATATGAAAAAAAGCAAACTTGAGCATGCTTAACTATTCATAACTAAAGTCAATACTTTGTTAGAGCCACTTTTTTTGCAGCAATTACAGCTGCAAGTATCTTGGGGTATGTCTCTATAAGCTTGGTACATCTAGCCACTGGGATTTTTGTATATTCTTCAAGGCAAAACTGCTCCAGCTCCTTCAAGTTGGATGGGTTCTGCTGGTGTATAGCCATCTTTAAGTAATACCACAGATTATCAATTGGATTGAGGTCTGGGCTTTGACTAGGCCATTTCAAGACATTTAAATGTTTCCCCTTAAAGCACTCAAGTGTTGCTTTAGCAGTATGCTTAGGATCATTGTGCTGCTGGACGGTGAACCTCCGTCCCGGTCTCAAATCTCTGGAAGACTGTTTCCCTCAAGAATTTCTCTGAATTTAACGCCATCCATCAATCCTTCAATTCTGACCAGTTTCACAATCCCTGCTGATGAAAACATCCCCACAGCATGATGCTGGCACCACCATGCTTCACCATGGGGATGGTGTTCTCGGGGTGATGAGTCACCCCGCTCCTCCGCTCCCTCCACTGGCTTCCAGTTGAAGCTCGCATCCGCTACAAGACCATGGTGCTTGCCTACGGAGCTGTGAGGGGAACGGCACCTCAGTACCTCCAGGCTCTGATCAGGCCCTACACCCAAACAAGGGCACTGCGTTCATCCACCTCTGGCCTGCTCGCCTCCCTACCACTGAGGAAGTACAGTTCCCGCTCAGCCCAGTCAAAACTGTTCGCTGCTCTGGCCCCCCAATGGTGGAACAAACTCCCTCACGACGCCAGGACAGCGGAGTCAATCACCACCTTCCGGAGACACCTGAAACCCCACCTCTTTAAGGAATACCTAGGATAGGATAAAGTAATCCCTCTCACCCCCCTCCCCCTGAAAAGATTTAGATGCACTACTGTTCCACTGGAGGTCATAAGGTGAATGCACCAATTTGTAAGTCGCTCTGGATAAGAGCGTCTGCTAAATGACTTAAATGTAATGTAAATGTAATGTAAATGTGTTGGGTTTGCACCAGACATAGCGTTTTCCTTGATGGCCAAAAAGCTTAATTTTAGTCTCCTCTGACCAGAGTACCTTCTTCCATATGTTTGGGGAGTCTCCCACATGCTTTTTGGCAAACACCAAACATGTTTGCATATTTCTTTCTTTAAGCAATGGCTTTTTTTCTGGCCACTCTTCCTTAAAGCCCAGCTCTGTGGAGTGTACAGCTTAAAGTGGTCCTATGGACAGATACTCCAATCTCCGCTGTGGAGCTTTGCAGCTCCAGTCTCTTCGTTTCTGCTCTGATTAAAGCCCTCCTTGCCTAGTCTGTGAGTTTTGGTGGGCGGCACTCTCTTGACAGGTTTGTTGTGGTGCCATATTCTTTCCATTTTTTAATAATGGATTTAATGGTGCTCTGTGGGATGTTCAAAGTTTCTGATATTTTTTTAGAACCCAACCCTGATCTGTACTTCTCCACAACTTTGTCCCTGACCTGTTTGGAGAGCTCCTTCGTCTTCATGGTACCACTTGCTTGGTGGTGCCCCTTGCTTAGTGGTATTGCAGACTCTGGGGCCTTTCAGAACAGGTGTGTATATATACTGAGATCATGTGACAGATCATGTGACACTTAGATTGCACACAGATGGACTTTATTAACTAATTATTGGAGACTAAATATAGTTTACCTGTTGTTAACAATATAAGCCATGCCCGTCTGTTTTGCCCCATAGTTGCTCACATTTACGATTTCTGTTGTAGTTCTGTTTGCTGTCAAACGTCCCAGACAAGGACACCTAATTCAACATGTCAACTAATCCTGCCCGCAATTAATTGAATCAGGTGTTTTTTGTCTTGGGATACAATAAAAATGTGTACTGTTGGGGGTTCTCGATGGACTAGAGTTGGGAACCATGAGTATGTGGTTCATTTATTACTCATAACTATAAATGTGTGCCTGTCTCACTGATATATTTCAGATGTCTTTGTCCGTATGGATAGACCACTGAGAGCCTGAAGATGAGATGCTGATTTAGCCACGGATCTTCTGCTGACTCAAGCATGACTTTTGGGAAGAGGAGCATTGTGGGAAAAGTTGTTCTTGTCTCCTAAACCCTCCAAAAAAGAAACCGGGTCAGACATGAACGGTAAGGGCTGTCACCTCTTGGTCTCTCCCTCTGGTGTACCCCCATCGCTGGGCATGATCACAGGACAGCAGGCCCCCTCCATCAGGATGCCTATGCGCACCACCCTGTCCCCAGGATTCTGTACCACCCTGAGCCCCTCTCCAGTGGGTAGCAGCTGGGGTAGAGGAGGGGTTGTCCACCACTCCCAGCTACCCCTCAGCTCCGGGACAAACTCTGGGAATTCTGGGAGTTCTGTCCTGCTCCCTACCTTGAGCCTCCGCAGGCAGATGTTGACCAATGGGAAACAGCCAAATGTGTCAAGTGTCTCACAGATGTCAAGGCAACAAGTGCCCGCCCTTCAACTCCCACCCATCAGCATTGCAGCCACCAATCAGGGCATGGCGTCTGACTGCTCTGACAGTGGTGTCAAAGGTACGTTATTGTAAGCTTTGTCGATATACAGTATTACATGCAGACTAATACATTTACACGAGTGTAGATGTGAGTGATGTCTTGACATTTTATGTAGGATAAGGTCATTTCCATGTGAAAGGTTCCATGAGCACCAACATGTGAAGTTCATAGGAGGATATCAAATTGGGTGTCAAATGAAAGCTAAGGCTCTATTTATGTTTTATTAAGACAAACCATTTCCATTCTAGAAATTAGGAATAAGCACAGGCTTTGATTTCTTGTCAAACAGGTGGAAAAGAGGTCTTAGAAAACATCTACCAGAAAAAGCCTTAAAATCTATTAGAAATAAACTGCAAAAAAAGAAACATCCCTTTTTCAAGAACTCGTCTTTTAAAGATAATTAGTAAAAATCCAAATAACTTCACAGATCTTCATTGTAAAGGGTTTAAACACTATTTCCCATGCTTGTTCAATGAACCATGAACAATTAATGAACATGCACCTGTGGAACGGTGGTTAAGACACTAACAGCTTACAGATGGTAGGCAATTAAGGTCATAGTTATGAAAACTTAGGACACTAAAGAGGCCTTTCTACTGACTCACGCACAGAACGAGCAGTATGCCTCATCCCATTGAGCTGGGACCTGTTGGATCGGAGGTTGAGGGCTAGGGCCATTCCCCCCAGAAATGTCCGGGAACTAGCAGGTGCCTTGGTGGAAGAGTGGGGTAACATCTCACAGCAAGAACTGGCAAATCTGGTGCAGTCCACGAGGAGGAGATGCACTGCAGTACTTAATGCAGCTGGTGGCCACACCAGATACTGACTGTTACTTTTGATTTTGCACACAGGTGGACTTTATTTAACTAATTATTGGAGACTAAATATAGTTTACTTCGTTCAGGGATACATTATTCCATTTCTGTTAGTCACATGGAACTGTGGAACTTGTCTGTGGAACTTGTTCAGTTGTTGAATCTTGTTATGTTCATACAAATATTTACACATGTTAAGTTTGCTGAAAATAAACGCAGTTGACAGTGAGAGGAAGTTTCTTTTTTTGCCGAGTTTACATCAAAACACAATAATGTTGAAGACCCCTACCAACTAATATCAACATTTAGTTATGGGGGAAAAAATTCTGCCTTCTGTAAGTTTCCATTGCCAAAATCTTCATGATATTTTCACATTTCTCTCCCTCATTAGGGGGGAGGATAATGACAGTTCACAGAAGTGACAAGTAAAGGTAGACCTGCCAGTTAGTTCTAGTGTTTAACTGATATTCATTTAGTTAATTTTGTAGACTAAGTGATTAAAACAAATTGGTTACAGGATTTCTGCAAATGAATTAGCTACAATGGGAACTCCAAGCAGTCACAAACCACAGTTGGGTCACCTGCTACTGTCCTCCCATCCACTGGCATTCTGTTATGTTCAGCTGACAACTGTTTTCTTTCTCTTTCTGTCGTCTGGTGGTCAAAGCAAGTGTGTGAATAGTCTAGACAACCCCTCCCTCTCTCACTCCCTCTCTCTGAATGTCCCCTCTCCCGGCTCTTACTGACACTCCCTTTCCATTTACTAGAACCAGGATCCTCACCCACTGAACACTGACCGACACTGGACGTCCATGGACATTGAAAAGTAGCTTGCATTTGGTCCTGGCCTTGATTTCAACATCCACAGACGTCTGTACTGACCTTCATTTGGCCCAAACATAGACGTCCATGATTCACAAGTTTGGACAGCACAGTACAATACAGTACAGTAGAGCACAGAAGAGTACACTACAGTAAAGAAATGTAGAGTATAATACAGTACAGTGCATTACAGTAGAGTATAGTACACTACAGTAAAGAAATGTAGAGTATAGTACATTACAGTAGAGCACAGAAGAGTACACTACAGTAAAGAAATGTAGAGTATAGTACAGTACATTACAGTAGAGCACAGTAGAGTATAATACACTACAGCAAAGAAAAGTACAGTATGGTTCAGTACAGTACAGTAAATAAAAGTAGAGTTCAGTACAGTATACAGTAGAGCACACTAGAGTGGAGTACACTATAATGTACTGTACTGAACTATACTCGACTGTACTGTACTGAAGAATACTCTACTTGACTATACTGTACTGTTTTCTACTGACCTCTACTGTGTTGTACTTTGATGACCAAACTTGTGAAACATAGACATCTGTGATTGGTTCATATTTGGTCCAATCTGGACCAACCAAATGTGGTCTTATTTGGTGGTGGAGCTCATTAAAATAATAGCCAGTGTGTAGAATAATACCTAAATCGGAGGATATTACATATTTATACCTTTGTGTACCATTTTAGGATACAACACCATGAAGAGAATGAAATGCATATCCATAATTATGCATTTCTGTGTAGTACAGATCAGGGACCAATGATGAAATTCCATTACTGCAATTCAGTTACTGGGTGTAAATCCACTTCACTTACAGTAGTTCAATAACCAAAAGAGATTTAAAGATAAAATAGAAATAAAAATAGAAGTAGTGACACGGGAACTAAATACAGTGCATAACGAATAACAATAATGATAAAAAATAACATGACTATTTACAGGAAGTAGCTATAAGCATCTGCACAGGTCTTCCAGGAAATTGTTAAAAGTAGTCCATGTGCAGAGAGTTATACAGTTTGTTAAACTTTGAAACCAATGATTTTTGTTGGAATTGCCCATAACTGTAATTGTTTTGATCAGTCTTGACTTTGTCCCCTCATGATGAAATATTGTGACCCTCGTGACCTTAGGTTAGTTATCCTCTCTAGGTGCACTTGTCCCTCCAAATATATTGAAAGCACCCTATGAAAGTAATCGGCTGTTTAATAGCTGGCTAAATGTTCCCTACCATAAGCGACTGATTTAAAGCCTGATACCTATGCCCTCCAAAGAACCGATATGGAGGACCTCTTCCTCCCTTTCAATTGAAAGATCACAGTGTGCACATGTCCCAGTGATATGTTGTAAACAGCATTTCAATCAGCCCCTCTCTTCTCGCCACTCTTCAAAGTAGCACTGATTTACATAGAAGTCTTCATACTTCACTTCAATGTCGTCCTCCCACCCTAACCTCCGTTCTTCCCCAGGACTCCTTTCTCCCTGGCTTGTTTATTGATAACTAACCAAGCAGAAAACATATCCCTAAATGAGCGATGGAGGAAAAAGAGGAAGAAAAAACCAATCTCATTCGTAATTAACAGAGCAGAAAGTGTCTCTGGGCAGTTCAGGTTTCTTAGGGTGAATAACAGGATTCATAAGCTTCTATTGAGCAAGACAAAAAACAAATGTAGGTTTGTGTTTGATTTCTGTTGATGATATCTGCCTCATGGGTCCCTGGTGTACAAACACAGTTTGGTGTGTTAATATGGTGAAGTGAACTGTGGCGGAGATGCACAGACGCTGGACCATGGATTCATTGCGTCTCTATCAAAGTCAGATACTGCCAGTACAAACTAAGAAATGTGTGTCAAGCATGATGACAATGGTTGGATGCAAATGGCAATGCCACAACCACTGAAGTGTGACCATTGTAGAAGACGACACAGTAGTTGGAGCTCTCACGACAATTAATACACAGTGAGAGTTCTCCACAAGTGTCTCTCTATTACCTTGGTCTGGAATTTACTTTGAATGACTTGATTCCACAATTAATTAAAATTAGTATCATTTTTCATAGTGTTTTCTTTTTCAATCTTGTTTCAAGCTGTGTCGAATGATTTTGTTTGAATGTGGTCTTAGCACAAGCAGCAGCACAGGAAGGCTGGATGCTCAGATGTAAAGGCCTCTTCTTTATTATGATTTTTATAATATTCCCAGTTGAACATGAATTTGAAACCGTGTTGATTAATTTATGAGACCTAAGAAATGTCACTCGACATTTTAGACCCTTAATCATTGATACAGTATGTGGTTGCTCACTATGTAGATATTATTATGCAAGGAGAAATGTCTGTATTTCTTTTATTTGCAAAGTATATGGTCTAATTCAAGCAAACCATGTCAAGTGATTGTATTTCCTACTGTATGACCCTGACGTTGGTGGTGAATCCTCAAAACTCTAATGGTGAACTTGTCTCTACCAGGTTACTCTGTCTCAGGACCAAGTATGCAGGTGTTGGGCCAGCCAGCTGGTGCTAACCTCTGGGTCACCAGTAGTCCGATGGTGGTCCAGAGCCTGGGCCCAGTGTCTCCTGTGAGTGCCCAGGCCTACACCTCAGGTCCTCTGATACCACATGCCCCCCAAGACTCCCAACCCCCACAAGGCCTGATGGTACCCTACACAGATGCCAGGTGAGTCAACCTCTGCACCACTCTAGGTGGGGGAGTATACCTGCAAACTCTTTTCATTGCACTGATTTCTGAGCTACTTTAAACTAAATCCATGTATGTTATTAAACAGCTGTGATACTTAACTCTACCAGACTTTCCTGGTACTGCTATTCTTACTCACATACTACAGTGTTGTGCCTCAGGTCCTTGCTCTCCAGAGAGTCCCTGGCCTCCACCACCCTGAGCCTAGCAGAGACCCAGTCAGTTCTGAGTGGCAGACAGGAGTGGCCCTATGGCTACCGGGTTCTTCCTCCACTCTGCCCACAGCAGGGCTCAACCCTTGGCAGCGAGGGGGGTGAGCTGCTCAGCATGCCCCCTGGCACTGCCATGTCAGGGAGCACCAGCATCTCCAACTCTGCGTCCCTGCCTTCCTACCTGTTTGGCGGGGATGCCAACAGCCCCCGGCAGTACTCAGCCCGTTCCAAGAAGAGGGCCCTCTCCATGTCCCCTCTGTCAGATGGCTATGGCATCGACTTCAACTCCATCATCCGCACCTCACCCACCTCGCTGGTGGCTTACATCAATGGCTCCCGGAGCTCTCCGGCTTCCCACCACACCCTTTCACCCCTACAGCCTGAGGTCTATGGCCACTTCCTAGGGGTGAGAGGGAGCTGTATCCCCTATCCTCAGTCTCCAGGCCTCTTCAGCCTCCCAGGCTCCACGCTGGCCCTGATCCCACTGAGTGACCCCCACCCTGGGACGGAGTGTGGCCGCATGCAGATGCTGGAGCAGGGAGGGGCGCTGGAGAGCCAGATGGCTAACATGGTGGTGGAGCAGCAGTGTCTCCCAGAGGAGGGAGGGACACTACAGGAGGCAGCCAGGAGTGCTAATGACCTGGTGCCATCTCTACACTTTCAGCTAGAGTTGGCCACCATCATCAGATCAGCTAGTCCACCACAGGGCCCTCCGCCTCCCTACCACTCTCACCAGCACCTCCACCTCCACAGACCTCCCAGCCACATCCAGGGCCCTGTCCCACAGGCTCCGCCAGCTCCCCCTGTGCATGGGCCCAGCCTCCTGCCCCATCCCCTGTCCCTGTTCCCCATGCTGGAGGAAGAGGAGGGGGAGACAGAGGAATACAGTGGGGGCCACTGCTGCCGCTGGGTTGACTGCAGTGCTGTGTATGACCAAAAGGAGGAGCTGGTAAGGCACATAGAGAAGCTCCATGTGGACCAGCGGAAAGGCGAGGACTTCACCTGCTTCTGGGCAGGGTGTCCACGCAGGTTCAAGCCCTTCAACGCCCGCTACAAACTCCTCATCCACATGAGAGTCCACTCAGGAGAGAAGCCCAACAAGTGCACGGTACATAGCAAATCAATCTCTGGTGAATGCCTCAAAACTGTCTATGAAATGCGTGAATGTGAAGTGTGAATCTGTTTAGTCACCCACTTGAGGATCCATTGGCTTTACCTGAACAAAATGTTACCTCAGGTATTCCACCCCCCTTATGCACAATGGTTAACATCTTTTTCCCATAATTATGCTAAAGGTGGAAGTGAGTGCACCAGTTCCCTTCCAGGCTGTCTCCCCTGTCTACTGTGAGTCAACCAGCCAATCCTCTAGGCCGGAGCTGTAGAGGGCCTTTCAGCCTCTTAATAGCCTTGCTGAGACGGTTTAGAGGGAAATCGACATCTTGAAGTACGCACGTTGTACCTCTTTAAGGTCTTTGTGTACTCTGATGTACGTCCGAAGGCTGAAGGTTTGGGTCAGAAATATGGTCTCTCTCTCCTCTTAACTGTGGCCATGGGCTAATTAGTCCAGCTCTGTGATAGTTGACATGGCAGTTAACTTAATTATGTAGTTATTAAATCAGCACAAAGGCAGCGCAGCGCTTAAGTTCTGGCAGGGCACCAGTCAGCCAGCCTCCTGATCCCTGCTCTGCCACAGTCCCCTCTCTCTCTCTCTCTCTCTCTGAGCTACTCTACCAGGCAGTCACAGGGCCTGTCAGCAGCCAAGAGCCTGCCAGGCAGGGACAGACTTGGCTGGGGTTCTGGGAAGGTGATGTTCCCTGGCCCGGTTCTGATTGGGTCTGGTTCTGTGGCCAAGGAGAGAGAGACTTGAATGGAGCTCATCTGAAGGCCATGTATCCTTGGACCTGGTACCGATGAGGAGGATTGGCTGGATTCCCCTGCGACAGGTGCTCCCAGTCCTAGTGCTACTGGTGGTTCTCTCAGATGTGCTGTTAGAGAAGGCTATGTTTGGTTCTTTTGATTTCACGGCATGACAACATACCATGTTCAAAGCCAAAGTTTAGTTGACAGATGAGTTGTTCTGCTCTGTATAGCCTTCCTGTGCTGTAATTGCAGTTATAGGAGTCCTTCAGGAGCCATAGCAGCACATAACCTATGCACATTAGTTGCAGTAGTCGTAGAGCTCGGGCTCTTTTCTAGGCTCATCAAGCTGGAAGTGTAGAGTTTTTTCTTTTAACCGATTACTAAAACGAAACTGTAGAAATTATATTGGACCTACATTGAAACAGTCTCTTTACTCTTTCCAGGTTGCTATGAGTCACCGAAAAGAAAGCTGAATAGTTAGGAAGAATAAAACATTTTAGAACAATTTTGACTGCAAGGAAATCAAACACATTTTCTGGACTCCGAATGTGGCCCGCAGGCAAACTGACTTTGACATCCCTGCTCGAGACAATTGTAGAGATACCACCCGCCCTCAACCCCACTGGGAACATACTTGAGGTTCAGATGAGTAAGAGGCCAACAATTCTCATTCCTTGATTCGTTTCGCTGCTTCTTGGTTAGACAATTATTAACTGGGTGCATACCTGTGGTCGACCTTTTGCTCTAAAACACTCACTTATTAGTACCAACCAGTCACGTTGCTATGGAGGCTGCAGCTGCAGTCAGAGGGTTCTGTGTACCATGTAATCATGTGTTACAGGGGAAAATATCCAGGGTCATGCCCAAAAACAGAACATTGGAAATGGCACCTTATTCCCTATTTAATAGAGTGCCTATTTGGACATACCCATTGTGTGACATCCCATCATCCCAGGCTTGATTTCAGCGTACGCTGATAAAGTCAGACTGAAAAGAAATAGAACGAGGTTAGTCTAATTGACAGAAACTGTCAGAAAACCCATACTTACTGAACAAAACAGTCTGAGCAATCAAAGTCAGAGCCGAGGAGCTAGACAGGCAGCAGAGACTCTCACAGAACGAGAGAACCAGTTCTACTTCACTAAAAACGTCTTAGATGCCATGCCAGTCAATTGTCCGAGAATTACACTCGGTCTTATCGTGAGGAATGATTGACAGGAAGGATGGGGCTGGTGAATGGCAAACAGAGGCGCGAGCCGCCCGCCCAGCCGGTAGCATTACAATGAAGTAGATCTGATTACGCAGCACACTGCCCCACATACACCAGGCAAGCCATGACTTGTACCTGTCAGCTCTCAGTGCGTGAAGGTGATTGAGCACTTTCCTAACACATAGTTGATTCATCTGTGTATTTAGTATATGCCTTATCACTGGGATTTCAACACTTTCAACCGTTTTCAAACGGGTTTGGAGCTTTGGAAAGCACCAAGAGCAACGCCTTTGTAAACACATTAGCTAATCATGTTTTTTGCTCTACATTCATTTGATGATTTACTGTTCGAAGGATGAACAATTACCGCCATAGTTAATAATGGTTACATTTTCCAGCTTATCAGAACAGCTTTAGATGTTGTGCAATAGATTCATACAGTTTCTTGGAAAGCTGAACCATATCTCCTTCTACAGTAACTATATTATTTTCTAATGGAAGCTCCCTGTGTTGTTGGATCTGGATCGTAGTTAATTAAATAGAGAGACATATGGGGCAACCGTGGAGGCCAGGGTTCCTCTAGCTTAGTCAGTTTAATAAAGCACTCCATGGGAATACAGGCGTTCAAGTGTCATGGTAGCTGCATGGCTGTGCAATTAAAGATGAACCAGGAAGCTATCAGTCAGCTCAGATAATTCCCGTTGGTTACTCAATCCACATTGCTGCATTGTGATGTTCAGCTACGTGAATGATATAGACGATATCTTGACACATCCTGGAGTTATCGGTTTTGTTTGGGCCCCAAAGCATGTATATCTTCTGAATTATAAATGGTATTGATGCTGGGTGTTCTATTCTGCGCTAGAGTACTTGAGTTGTAGGTTCACTTGAGGAATCACAGTGTGCATTTTAGCATATCTCTTATTGATGTTCGAAGTCTGTAGCCGTTAAGGTGTAACACAACCCCAGTAGTTTGGTTTTAATCCACTTAGTTTCCCTTACAATGGACAGCTTGAAATTCTAGTCCTGCCCGCAACGGCACAGAATGCAGGCCTGATGGGATTTATGGTTTGCCAAGATTTTTAGCGCCATCTCTACAACCGTAAGGAGGGAAATAACTTGATTTTGCCGCCAGAAACCGGTTCAGACTTCAAAGTATTTTAACGCAGCAGCTTATTCTCCAGCTTCTGTAACCGTTTTCAGCTCTTGTTTTAAAGACCTCAAAATCTCATGAACTAACTTTTTGCACTTAAAGAAGATGAAGATAAGAGGGAGAGGAGACGTTGACTGGGCATGAGGAGAGGATATGTGAGAGGGGGTGAGATTTGAGCGTTTGAAGAAGATAAGAAAGGGAGTTTAGCTGTAGATAAGAGTAAGGAAAGCGTTCTGTAAAGATGTGAGAAAGAACAGGGGGCACACGGAAGGGATGGAGAAGAGAGTAGAAGAGAGAGAGGAGATGTGAGAGAGAGAGAGGAGATGTGAGAGAGAGAGAGGCGATGTGAGAGAGAGGCGATGTGAGAGAGAGGCGATGTGAGAGAGTAGAGATGTGAGAGAGTAGAGATGTGAGAGAGAGAGGAGATGTGAGAGAGAGTAGAAGAGAGAGTGGAGATGTGAGAGAGAGTAGAAGAGAGAGTGGAGATGTGAGAGAGAGTAGAAGAGAGAGTGGAGATGTGAGAGAGAGTAGAAGAGAGAGTGGAGATGTGAGAGAGAGAGTGGAGATGTGAGAGAGAGAGAGGAGACGTGAGAGAGAGAGAGGAGACTTGAGAGAGCGAGAGGAGACGTGAGAGGGAGGAGACGTGAGAGAGAGAGAGAAGACGTGAGAGAGAGAGAGGAGACGTGAGAGAGTGGAGATGTGAGAGAGAGAGAGTAGAAGAGAGAGTGGAGATGTGAGAGAGAGAGTGGAGATGTGAGAGAGAGAGAGGAGACGTGAGAGAGAGAGAGGAGACGTGAGAGGGAGGAGACGTGAGAGAGAGAGAGGAGACGTGAGAGGGAGAGAGGAGACGTGAGAGGGAGAGAGGAGACGTGAGAGAGCGAGAGGAGACGTGAGAGGGAGAGAGGAGACGTGAGAGAGAGAGTGGAGACGTGAGAGGGAGAGAGGAGACGTGAGAGGGAGAGAGGAGACGTGAGAGAGAGAGAGGAGACGTGAGAGAGCGAGAGGAGACGTGAGAGGGAGAGAGGAGACGTGAGAGGGAGAGAGGAGACGTGAGAGGGAGAGAGGAGACGTCAGAGGGAGAGAGGAGACGTGAGAGAGCGAGAGGAGACGTGAGAGAGAGAGAGGAGACGTGAGAGAGAGAGAGGAGACGTGAGAGAGTGGAGACGTGAGAGAGTGGAGATGTGAGAGAGTGGAGACGTGAGAGGGAGGAGATGTGAGAGAGTGGAGATGTGAGAGGGAGGAGATGTGAGAGAGAGGAGATGTGAGAGAGAGGAGACGTGAGAGAGAGGAGATGTGAGAGCGAGGAAAGAGGCTGAGGCACTATAGAGGGCACTAGACTGACTCTGCTGGCACGCTGTGGGCGGGTCATTGTTCCCCAGGGCATGCCCGGCTGCCAGGACCTGTCAGGAGGCTGGCTGTGGCATTCAGCTCCACTGAGGAGCCATGTTGCTGTCTATTCAGACCCTCTGTCCCTCACAGCAGCTAAAAGGGGACTCTAAGCTTTATTAGCAAGAGAGTGTGTGTGTGCGTGTGTGAGTGTGTGAGTGTGCATGACAGGCCACTCCTGGGCACCGCTGGGCTCCTGGCAGTATATTTGTGTGTGATGCTGGTTCTCAGTTCTCTTCCCATCCCCAGGCTGAATGGCTATTTATCCTGCTCATTCTCCCTGGCCTGTATTTTTCTTATGCTAGCCCGTCTGAATGGTCCGATGCTGATCCTTTTCTCTTCACTGTGGTTTGGAGTGTCCGGTCGTGGTGTACTTCCCTGGTATGCCACCGTTTTAGAGAGCATTTGGACAGAATATCCTGCTGTGTGTGAAGAAGACTTGTGAAAGACTATGGAATGGTGGTGGCTTTCTCCACTTTCAGGGATACTTCTGTTAGGTCATTACTCGTGTCCCCAGACAAGCAGGACATAGAGTGCAGTGGTAAAGGCCCACAAGGAGAGATATCGTCATCATTGCATGGGAGACCTCATCTGTAAGCACTAAAATGCTGTTGATTGTGCCCGAATTCACACATTCGCTATGATACAGTCATGCAGAATATGTTTGCTATCCCTAATAGGCTGGTGAGCACTGATAGAATTATCAGGCATATCTGCCTCCCTCTCTCCCTCTTGAATTACTTAAGGCTTATAAAGTCTGACTCCCATTCCTTTTGACAATATGAACATATGGTTGCCATCAGAAGGAGTCATAATGGCCTTACTGGAATTGAGGGTCAAAGTTAGGCATAATGAGTTTTGGCATAATGGCCGTACTCTGCTGGGGGTTTTGCTCGGCAGAGTGTACAGTATGTTCGCGCCTGCTGTTTGCCAGCTTCCAGACAGAACAACATCGAGTGTAGTGGCTGTTGAGTAGGTAACACTTTGCCTATACAGCACGTTAGAGATTTGAATTTTATCACGATATTGTCTTGCAAGAAGAGAGTGGCAATGTTGATTCAGATAGAGTTCCGAGGAGAAATACAGTCGGGAAGTTAGCATTATGTTATTACGCAAATCAAAGGAATCAAAGGAGTGAATCAAAGGAATATGTCCCATAGCGATGCAGACGAATGTGATGAGTCAAATATTAAAGGAACTGATTCATTTGTAGTTGGTCAGCTCAGACTGAGGGAGAGGTATAGCTATGCAAGGAATCCAGTCCTGGAGGGACAATAATAAAATGGGTCATGGTTCCATGACTTTACTCTGTGAAACTGAAGTAAGGACATTCCAAGCCCTTTGACTGTGGAGTGAGAGAGCAAAGTACTAGTCTTGACTTACAGTAGGAAACTGTGATGATTCACATGTCTTAAGGGTGAGGTCATTGCAGTGAGGTGGTAGTACTCAGGGGCGGACTGGGACCAGAAGTCGTCTCTGGCATTTCTAACACACTGGCCTATTTTTCTCCTTGAGGCCCCCACACACACCAGCCTATTTTATTTCTTGAGGCCCCCACACACACCGGCCTATTTTTCTCCTTGAGGCCCCCAGACACACCAGCCTATTTTATTTCTTGAGGCCCCCAGACACACCAGCCTATTTTATTTCTTGAGGCCCCACACACACCGGCCTATTTTATTTCTTGAGGCCCCCAGACACAACGGCCTATTTTATTTCTTGAGGCCCCCAGACACACCGGCCTATTTTATTTCTTGAGGCCCCCACACACACCGGCCTATTTTATTTCTTGAGGCCCCACACACACCGGCCTATTTTATTTCTTGAGGCCCCCACACACACCAGCCTATTTTATTTCTTGAGGCCCCCACACACACCGGCCTATTTTATTTATTGAGGCCCCCACACACACCAGCCTATTTTATTTCTTGAGGCCCCCAGACACACCGGCCTATTTTATTTCTTGAGGCCACCATTATTAGCCAGATAGTGATAATTTTGCAAAAACAAGTTTGACAGGCACAATAGGCTGAAAGTGGAAGGCCATCTGGCATTTGCCCGAAGTGACAGATGGCCTGTCTGCCACTGGTAGTACTGCACAAAGGAGAGCTGTTTAGTTCTGCTGACTTGGATCAGCTTCCATCCACTACTCTTGAATCCCATAGGTTGTGACATCTAGTGTACCTGGGCAGGGAGCAAGCCCTTTTGACGAGGAACAAACCCCTCTTTACCTTAACCTCTCTACCAGTTGGTGGTTGCATGTTTCTACAATGAGTTCATCTGTCAACACATTTAGATCCTACACGACCCTTGAGACAAGACAGATTCTACAGACTGAAGTCTGTGTACACACAGATACTGACCCCTGCTGGACACATTGACCACCACACCTCTTATAGTGTTAACCAGTGGTAGTTTACATATCGAGAGCTTCTATCTGCATTAAAATTGGGTTATTGATATACCCTTGTTTTGTGCAATGTTCTCAAATCTATATACTACTCATGTTGTTAAGTCCAAAAGAAAACAATATAAAAATTGCTGACACCTTTCAAACCAATTATCTCAGAGAATCCTATGTTTTGCAGATATAACTTTATAGTCTCAAGCTCTCCATATGCTGAATGTTTGGATGTTGTTTTGTGGACCCCTGATGTACAGTATAGGTTAATGATGGGATATTAAGTGTACACTATCCCTCTTCTCCCTGTGCCCTTTGTGTGTTGTTGCAGTTCGAGGGCTGTCAGAAGGCTTTCTCTCGGCTGGAGAACCTGAAGATCCACCTGCGCAGCCACACTGGAGAGAAGCCTTATCAATGCCAGCACCCCGGCTGCCACAAAGCCTTCAGCAACTCCAGCGACCGAGCCAAGCATCAGCGCACCCACCTGGACACGGTGAGTTGAGTGGGATATCTCAGACAGACACACAGGAAACGCACGCATTGAGAATTGAGACACCGATCTCTTACTCTAATTGTTCTTCCTTGTTCACTCTCTTGTGCTCTCTCTGTTTTTTCTTCTTTTCTCTGTCGCTGCCTTGTTTTCCTCTCTGTCGCTGCCTTGTTTTCCTCTCTGTCGCTGCCTTGTTTTCCTCTCTGTCGCTGCCTTGTTTTCCTCTCTGTCGCTGCCTTGTTTTCCTCTCTGTCGCTGCCTTGTTTTCCTCTCTCGAGCTGGACTTACCCACATGGCAGCTAGCTAGCATTTCCACCTTCAAGAAAGCTGTACACAAATGCTTCTGTGTAGACTTTTATCTAGACAGCGTCTATGTGATGTGTATGCTTTTATTGACTATATGAAACCCAGGACTCCCTGGAAAACAGTGGCTGAGTGGACTATCCTAGCTAAATAAATCCAATCAAATCAAATGACATACATGCACACACCGCAAGTCGAAACTGGAAGCTGTTGGTTTTGTGACATTCCCAGTTGTGTGTGGCCGTGTGCGTGTTTATGCAGAAGCCGTACGCGTGTCAGATCCCTGGTTGTGTAAAGCGCTACACTGACCCCAGCTCCCTGCGCAAGCACGTCAAATCCCATTCATCCAAAGAGAGGCAGTTGAGGAAGAAGGTCAGTATGGAGCTGCCTGTACTCTACTCTTTAACACTTGGAAATGTGCTCAATCCCCCTCAGCAATGTACACTTTGCAGTGAAAGGATCCCCTTGACTGTATCACAGTCTCAATGCCTTTTGAGACACCCGCTCTCTTTCACAGCCTCTTACTTTCCCCCACTTCTATTGTATCGCAAACACATGCACTTATACAGTACACTAACGCAGAGTGCCTCCACATATTGTTGTGTAAATCTAGTTGATTTTCTTTGCTGCGCTGTAATGCTCAGACCATATTAAACTCCCTGTTGGGGATAATTATGCTCATTAATTCTATCTTACAGTTAAGGTTACGTCACCATAGATACAATTTGCCGCAGGAGGTGGGCTGTTTCTATAAAAAACGTATTGTTTTTACGAATGCTCCCACATTCACTGTTTGTTTCATTAGCAAGGTAGTTTATTCTCTACTTGCATTTCTACTGATCTCTGTATCTCTGTGATTGGTCTAAAGCTGAGGTTGTCCGTTGACATGAGCCAAGAGGCATTAACGGATTGCCTAACCATCCAACCCCTGAAACCCAGCCTCTCTCCTCTGGACATGATTGACAGAAGGTTGGGCCAATCCCCTAGCCCCTCCATAGATCACTACACAGGTACACATCATCCAGATGCTCTGACTGTGCCTTTATTTAGAGTTAGGTAGACCTATTCGGGTGTGAAATCCATGGTTTGATATGTACATATATTCTTCTTAATTAGAGTCTCAGTGATGGGTTTATGTTGCGTGTAGCCTTGTCCAGTGTATCTATATTTCTATTTTGTTTTTGTCTGTGTTTTATAGATTTGCTGTCCAGTGGCCAGTCAAGCCACTGTGTATCTCTATCCATCCCTGTCCCTCCAGCTGTTCCACAGGACCAACGCTCCTCAAACAGCTCACACCTGGCTCTGCAGGACAGTTACAGGTACTGCAGCCACACAGCAGAACAACTAGTGTTAGTCTTCTAATCTATTTGAGTTCACCACAGAAGTTTATTCAGCTTTGACGATGAGTTTTTTGTTGTTGTGTGTGTGTCATTGCCGGTTGTAAGTTTATATGCAAAGTGAACATTTGCATTTATGATAAACAATGGGTATTCATACAAGGGTGTTTTACCTATGCTCAAATGATGAAAATACATTAGCAGCTGTCACAATCTGGACCATGCTAAACTTCCCTGACTTCTGTCACTTAGTACTTGTTGCTGTGGTAGTGATGTGGGAATCGTTTTCTAAGACATTGGTGGTGAGAACATTTCAATTCGAAAACTTCACCGTGGTGATATGTGCACAGTGCGTGCTACACTGTAATTCTGTATTAAATGCTAAAATGTGCAGGAGACCTAGTCTTGATCTAAAAAAGTGGGTGCTATTTAAACATTTCATCATGCATAGTCATATTTAGTCACATATTTGTATCTCTAACTAAGGCTACTCATCATAAATGCAGTAATCAATTTACAATAAACATATAGGATTAGAAGTCGAGCAAGGATTTCTATAACTGCGTTCAATGTTCCTTCCTTGAGACTTTGAGAATTCAGTCATGTTCCCAGATCTGGTGTAACGGTTGAGGCATTTACATTGAATGTGTTTCGTAGTTATGACAAGTGCTGGCTCATGAAAGTTCTGAAAGTCATTACCTTAAGAACAGTCTTTCAGTCTCTCTCACTTCCTACTGGGTAATCAATTAGCAGCGTTCTTGGAATTCTGCAGGTGAAAAAATGATACCTGTGTATATTGTGAAAGAACTTACTTAGTCCTGTTGAAAGCCACAGGCCCTTCAAGACACTCTATTGATGGCTTTTGGCAGATACTTTTCTCGGTGTGTCTAAGACATTGACGGCGAGATATGTGTTTTAATGGCATCGCCGGTAGCATAATGTCTGGCTCTCTGACAATGTGTCAGACAATGATGAATAGATGGTTATATTTCTCATCCATCCTGGTAAAGTGGTTTGGTTTTTGAAACATGTTCACATCTACTTTCTGGGAAGAGAACCTGCTGCAGGCCCAGTTGCATCTGTTGGGCAAGCGACTTGGTGTTTCTATTCATTTTGAGTTCCCGTTGGCAGAGTGACTGTAGCCATGACTGATTTAAATGCCTATCCCCTTTTCCTTCTTTTTTTTCTGATCTGAAACAAATAAGTACTTAAACGTCGGTTGTCATGGCTTCATGGCAGTAAGCTCATAGTTAGAATAATCTGATTAAAATAAAGCACCATTTTCTCGTCTTTTGAAAGACCCCAATGGGCTTTTTTGTGGCCCGCAGCACCTCAGCTGTGAAGAGAGCGGTTGGGAAGAGGTTTTACAGGTTGGGAATGGCCAGCAACACTGTTGCCTGGTCAGCCCACAAAAAAAAAACATTTCTTCATCCATGCACTTCAAAGGCGGTGAGAAGGAGTGTTTTTTGAAGTTTTGGGCAGCCAGATGCTCATGGCTTCTCAATGACACTGATTGATTGTCCTGGTAGCAGCGGTAGGCCGCAGCATTCACCACAGGATTCTGGGTACACAATCAGCCAATGAAAGCAGGCCTTGCTTTGCCTCATCAGTCTCTAGGGCCTGCATTAGTGGATGCTATAGCCACCATCTAGAGTGGCTCAGGAATTCAATAAGTGAATTATAAAATTGGAAAAATACCATTCAGAGGCTCTGGGAAGAGGATTGCTGTAATTACTTTTCTAGATGTTAAATCGATTGTAAAATCCCATTTGCTATTTTATTCACTGCCATTATGTGATTTCTTTATTTCCTCATTCAGCCTGTGCATTGTTATCCCCTTAATCAATTGCATTGTAAACACCTCAATTATTTTAATTATTACCCTGGTGCCAGCCAGCAAGAAAAATGAAAAAGGTTTACAGATACACCATAAAAGCACTCATTGTTTGGCTTTCCTTCTAAGGATGTTCTTCACAATATCCTCTTTCTTACTTTCTGATGCTTGGTATGAGAAAAGAAGGTTGCCATATTTAAGTAACCAGGCATTTTAGTCTGGGCAAACAGACTAAAACAAGTCATTAAGATTTCTCTCACGTATCTGTGCTTAGTTAACATGGGTTATTTAAAGTCTGAGAGGTGTGCTATGTTACTACCCTTCAGTGATGAGTTAGCGGCCTCTTTTAAACTTGTCAGATATCAGTGTCTTTTCACTGAAAGAGCTGTCTGTAGGGCAAGGGTGTAAATAAAAAACAACAACTGAAATACATCCAAAATGTTCCTGATAACTTGGTCAATATATCCCAACCACAACATTTCTGTATTACTTTAAACTGTTGCTCTAACACCACATTTACACGAACAATTAGTGCTTTTTGAGGTCGGTTCGGTTTTGCTTCGATTATTAAAGAATAATCATGGTTTTCTATTCCAGTTTCGATTGATTTATTTTTAGCAAATGCACCATGCATTATGTGGGTTGAATGCTGTAACAACACAGATTAAAACAATTAATAAGAGTCCCATGATGGTAGTGAATGTTCATTACTGCTTATCTTAACTTATTAACCATAGAGAGTTATTGATTCGCATAACTTTACTTTTAATAAAATATTTTAAAGAAGATTTCAGTTGTTGTGTATATTACATTTGTTTTATTTGATGACTTTATTATTTAATTCCAAGTCATCATCTCATCTCTATAGAGCTGCTGGCTATGCTGTCTGACAAAATCACTATTTTAGTAGTTCTTCAAAGTAAATAAGACATACTTTAATAACTTCTGAATTCCAACTATCAATCACTTAGATCATGTATTTTCAGGTAGAGATAACTCATGAAGCAACTGCGGTCTATCTCTCTCTCGATTGTGCATTCTTCTCTCTCTCTCTCTATCTCCATGTCTGCCCCACACTTATCTAAACTAGCAGGCATAGAAGAAACACACAAACCGGACCAGTAGGCGTGCAATGGATTATGGTCATTGTAGTTAAATGTTTTCTGCTCTAAACTATGTAGAATACTAAAACTCCCTACTACATCACACAGTTCAGGCTTGAAGTGATTAATCTCTAGAGAAACTGTGCAATGTGCTTATTGAGCTCACAGGAAGAAAAACAATGGAATTCAAATAATTGAACCGAAGTCAGTCAATTAGTTGTTTAAAAGCCGGAAAATAACTGAAATGTCTGTTAATCACTCAGCACTAGTTTACACATTACACAGAACACCTCTTTTGCAAAACCCCTTTAAGTGTCATAACCTATTATGCTTATTTGTATACTTTTCACTCTGCTTTTCACCCCCTCTAATTCTGTAGCCTACTAGAAACAAGATATTTTAAAGTTTATAATATTACCAAAGTTGTCTTTGAACTCCCAAAAATGTGTCCAATATACCCATTAACAATATCACTAATTTTGATAAATATCACTCATGCGCATTACGTCACTTCACAATATAAACTTTCTCCAAAAACATCCTTTTCTACATCATTCTTATTCGTGTTTATGAATTTACCATGTAAAATTTGACTACTATTTTATTTGTTCCAAGTTAGCTCACAAAGTTGAGGGTTTGTTAACCTTTCTAGGGCAGCGCGCGAAATTCAAAAATATTTAGAAATATGTAACTTTCACACATTAACAAGTCCAATACAGCAAATGAAAGATAAACTTCTTGTTAATCTACCCATCGTGTCCGATTTAAAAAATGCTTTACAGCGAAATCACAACATATGATTATGTTAGATCACCGTCAAGTCAAAAAAAACACAGCCATTTTTCCAGCCAAAGATAAGAGTCACAAAAAGCAGAAATATAAATCAAATTAATCACTAACCTTTGATGATCTTCATCAGATGACACTCATAGGACATCATGTTACACAATGTATATTTTGTAATAATGTGCATATTTATATCCAAGAATCTCAGTTTACATTGGCGTGTTACGTGCAGTAATGTTTTGATTCCAAAACATCCGGTGATTTTGCAGAAATACTCATAATAAACATTGATAAATGATACAATTGTTATTCACAGAATTAAAGATAGACTTTTCCTTAATGCAACTGCTGTGTCAAATTTCCCAAAAACTTTACAGAAAAAGCATCATCTGAGAACGGCGCTTAGAGCCCAATCCAGCCAGAGAAATATCCGCCATTTTGGAGTCAACAGAAGTTAGAAATAACAGTATAAATATTAACTTACCTTTGATGATCTTCATCAGAAGGCACTCCCAGGAATCCCAGTTCGACAATAAATGACTGATTTGTTCCATAAAGTCCATCATTTATGTCCAAATAGCCACTTGTTGTTAGCGTGTTCAGCCCAGTAATCCATCTTCATGAGGCGTGAGCACTTCGTCCAGACAAAAACGAAAGTTCCGTTACAGGTCCGTTACAGATCATAGCAGAGAAACGAGTTGCGCAGTGGTCTAAGGCACTGCATCTCAGTGCAGGAGGTGTCACTACAGTCCCTGGTTCAAATCCAGGTTGAATCACATCCTGCTGTGATTGGGAGTCCCATAGGGCCCAGCATCATCTGGGTTTGGCTGGGGTAGGCCGTCATTGTAAATAAGAATTTGTTCTTAACTGACTTGCCTAGTTAAATGAAGGTTGCAATTTTTAGATGTCTCAAAAAATATAAATTGGAAAGCTGAGAGTGCTATTAAATAATATCAGTACTTGTTGCATTTACAACTTGTCTAAATCCTATCGTCAGCTGATTTCAGCCAGTGTATGGCTATGAATTGTTTGAATGGAATGTTGGCATATTGGCAGTTAATTTGAGAAAATGTATAGAATCATTCCTCTAAAACGGTTTGGCTAGCTAGCTAACAAACCGTGTAGAAAAATGATTCAAATTCATTATTTTACACAATATCTTATCACTGCACTTCACATGGTTGACCAACTCCATGACCAAAATGGCTGATATTTATCCAATAAGAAGGTTCATGTCCACTCCAGTATTCTGATTCCTAATTCTATTGGGCCGACCTCAAGGGGGCCCCCAACCTCAAGAAATCTAAATATATATATACATTTTGGGGGTTGGTAGCCCCCAAAGCCTGTGGGCCCCCCGGCTTGCATGGGCTGCGGGGGTTTGTGGTACGCCAGTGACCCCCCCCACCCACTCCGTTGGTTGTGCATGTTGATCTGCCCTGTACAGGGCTCGCGTGTGGCCGGTTGCGCATTTTCCCAGTCTGCCCTGTACAGAGATTCAAACATGCATGGCTTGAGAGATGCGATTGCCGATCGAGTGTGTGTAGCTAGCTACTTAGTTAAAATATCAACAGTACTGCCACAACATAACATTTGATTAACACTTGTGATTAACACTTCAAGTGATTAACACTTGATAACACTTGATTTAGCCAACATCATCGTCAATATTCGGTCTGGTTGGCTGATACGTGCAGCAGAGAGATACAGAAAGACACAGAGGTAAATCACAATCAGTAAAAGAAATCGAGCTAGCTAACTAGCAGATTAACATGAATCATCAACATCAATGATCAGCTGATATCCCACTCTCTTTTCCCCATGTCAATCGTGTTTTTAGGAGGCACTGTAAATAGATTGCTTGGAGATTTGTGACGATGAGTGAGTGTGTTGTTGCATAAATAAATAAGCCTACTGCAGGGGCAGTGTCGCAGTATCATGTTGTTTTGCAGCAGGTGTGCAGATTAAATTCTATATGTCCATTTGTATCTTGAACAACCTGATATTATTTCATATACCGGTTTGTGAAACATTTCAGGTTTGCCAATAGGTCCCCCCACCACCTCAGCCCCGGGTCACACCAAAACCAACTGCCTGGTCCCTCCACTCCTCTTACCCACCACCATCCCACTGGCTTATCCCTAAAGACCAACACAGCTCTGAGTCATCCCAGTCACACTCCTGTGGTAAAAACAGACCACCACCCAGGTAAATTACATCTACCAACTACAGGCACATGAAATATGTTCACTGCATTCACCTACTTGGTGCTAATGTACTAAATTGAAGATATCCTTCCCTCGAATGTCAAAAGGGACAGCAGATCAGGTCAATAATGCGTCCCAGAGATCTGCATAGGATTACACCTGCACCTACAGGAGGGCATAGCTTATTGACTGTGGAAATGTGCCTGCGGAAAGAAAACAATGGTACAATTCCACAGGGAAATTCCTGCTCTGAAATGAGAGTTACTGTTAGTTTTATTGTGTGAAAGTCTATTAAATAATTGTGTGGGCGGTTTGACATTCTGTTTCGACAGATACTCTCAGATATAGGATGATCATGGCTTAATGCAGTTTGTTGTGCAGCAGGTGGCTGATGTTTTTCTATTTCGGAAAGAAGAAGCAGCTTTACTCTCTAGATCATAGCTTAAAATAGACTGCACATTTTCCCCACTGGACTTGCCAGCAGTGCTTGATGTTGACAAGGTGTTCATGCTGTGCACCATTTCTATTGTTTTCATAAGAACACTGCTTCAAACTACTCAAAAGTACAGTTCTGTAGTATCGGATGAGTAATAGTGCTTCCATAAGGTGCCATGGTGGTTGTAAGGGTTCATAGAACTACAATTGAGTATTCTACCTTTTATCTATACCAGATTTATTTGTGCATATGAATATCAAGATATGAAGCCAATGTGCTTGTGGGAAGAAGTAACAATGAATGAAGATGAAAAGTGGGAAACACCAGAGAAGGAAAACAGATTCTTCAGTCTCCCCCTTCCTCTATTCGTAAAATGTAAATAACTAGATGTACCTGTTATTGTCCTCCTCAGGTTTTAGTGGTCAGATCCAAATGGTGTACTCTCCGTCATACAACAATGATACACACAGATCCACCAAGCAGACCAACTCCTGTCACCTGATGCAAACCCCAGTGTTTGATGACAGCTTTGCTCCAACATTTACCACTCAGAATGGACTAGACATCTCCCAAAGAGCTCTGTCATCTGGGCTCACAGGTAATGAAGAGACAAAGTACAATTACAGTACAGTACGGATCAACGTGCATTCATTTGCATCTATCGTATAACAATGACCCCTTGTGTGTGTGCTGCATCCACAGTATACGACCTGCAAGGTGCGTCACAGGATCTGCCGGCGCCAGTGATGTCAGAGGACGCTTATCTACATGTCAGCGGGATGGACCGTTGCTCTAGCCAGCTCTCCTGTATCTACACTGAGGGTTGACGTTAGCAAATCTATTTACTTCTTAAGGCAGATGCTTTCTATAATACTCCTACAACAACCCTATTGTTCCTCAGCTCCATGCGCACAGACATTGACCTGAGTGTGATGCCCCTATTGGGTGAGGAGACATACAGTAGTTTTAATTAATTAAATTGTCAAAATGAAACATATACATATCACATATTAACTGATATTCTTCAATCGACATTGTTTTCATAATGGCAAGTCATATGGTCATATGTATCATAAAAACTATTCTGAGATCCTTACTTTTGAAGTCTGCAAGATGCTGTCTTCATTCAAGTGAGTATCATCCACAAGAGGCTGCTGAGGGGTGAACAGCTCATAATAATGGCCGGGAAGGGAGCAAATGGAATGGCATCAAACACCTGGGAACCATGTGTTTGATGTATTTGTTGCCATCCCGCCAATTCCGATCCAGTCATTAACACAAGCCCGTTCTCCACAATTAAGGTGCCACCTGCGGTATCATCGGAAGTCTAAGCCCACAATGAAATATGCCTCCTAAAGATTGTGTTGTACTGAAAAAAATGACACTTCTGTGGGTGCCTATGGTCTTGAGCTTTGGAGGATTTTTTATGTTTACATTAGTTGAATGCATTTGTACTACAGTTGTATCGAAATATTGTCCCTCCTATTATGCAATTACTGTAGATACCATAAAAAGCACATGAAAGGCATGTTCTTTTGTTTTTAAAACGTGTCAGTAGCATAGGAATTATACTGAACAAAAATATAAATACATCATGTAAACTGTTGGTCCCATGTTTCATGAGCTGAAATAAAAGATCAGAGAAATTTTCCATACGCACAAAAAGCTTATTTCTCTCAAATAAATGTTGTGCACAAATTTGTTTACATCCCTGTTAGTGAGCATTTCTCCTTTACCAAGATAATCAATCCACCTGACTGGTGTGGCATTTCAAGAAGCTGATTAAACAGCATGATCATTACACAGGTCTTCAATTGTCTACCATAAGCCGTCTCCAGCATCGTTTTAGAGCAGGGTTTCCCAAACTCGGTCCTTGGTGCCCCCCCTGGGTGCACGTTTTGGTTATTGCCCTAGCACTACACAGCTCATTCAAATAACAAACTCATCATCATGCTTTGATTATTTGAATCAGCTGTCTAGTGTTAGGGGCATTAAAAAAAGTGCACCCAGGGGGGGCCCCAGGACCGACTTTGGGAAACACTGGTTTTAGAAAATTTGGCACTACGTCCAACCGGCCTCACAACCGTAAAACACATGCACAACCGCAAACCACTCCGACCCAGGACCTCCACATCCGGCTTCTTCACCTGCGGGATCGTCTGAGACCAGCCACCCGGAGAGCTGATGAAACCGGGTTTGCACAACCAAAGAATTCCTGCACAAACTGTCAGAAACCGTCTCAGGAAGCCCATCTGCGTGCTCGTCGTCCTCACCAGTGGACAAATGCTCACCTTCAATGGCCACTGGCATGCTGTAGAAGTGTGCTCTTCACGGATGAATCCCAGTTTCAACTCTACCCGGCAGGTGGCAAGGGTCGCAAGCATCTGGACACAATTCCTGTAAGCTGAAAATGTCCCAGTTCTTCTGTGGCCTGCATACTCACCAGACATACCGTATCACCCAAGGAGCATGGTTGGGGTGCTCTGAATCAACGTGTACGACAGTGTGTTCCAGTTCCCGGGAATATCCAGCAACTTCGCACAGCCATTGAAGAGGAGTGGGACAACCTTCCACAGGTCACAATCAACAGCCTGATCAACTCTATGTGAGGCAAATGGTGGTCACACCAGATACTGAATGGTTTTAGGATCCATGCTCTACCTTTTTTTTTGTTTAAAGGTATCTGTGACCAACAGATGCATATCTATATTCTCAGTCATGTGAAATCCATACTGTAGATTAGGGCCTAATTTATTTATTTCAAATTGACTGATTTCCTTATATGATCTGTAACTCAGTAAAAAAATGAAATGGTTGCATGTTGCGTTTATATTTTTGTTCAGTGTAATTAATGTTCTTGGATAAATCAAAGTTCTTTTGTGCAAAATATATTAGAGGAATCTAACCTGAATTGTGTGTGTTTTTCTGCTTGTCAGATTAATTAAATGTTTTAATGACTGAGCCTAGAGAAAATTGAGGTGGCTGTGCGAAGGCATGTCTGTACTATTGTACATCATTGTGTAAGAAGGGTAAAAAAGCTTGTAATTTATTATATTTAGTGGCGTAGGTAGATGATTATGAAACACTGACTGTTAATTTGGACCTAAACAATAGAAAATATCTAGAGTGTAAATTACATGTAATTAATGACAAAGTAATGTGTATTACAGAAGTAACCTTAGTTTACTTTTTTCCTAGCTGGCTCTGAAAATGCCCATTATTGATTGGGTGGAATAAAGCAATTATTTGTACCTTTTCAAGGTTAAACTGAAACATTCGAATGGCATCGATGGACCATATTTAGAAATAAACTCCAAAAAGTCCCTTATAGTAATGTCTAATAGGTTCACAATCTGTATCTGTGAACTGTTAAGCTAATGAAATTATGTATAGCCTTTCACTAAAACACAAGATTTTACATGATCTGGCTGTAGCTTCAAGTTTAAATTGGCTTAAAAATGACATATTCACTAATATCTCTGTGTTTATATGGTTTGTGTTGTCTGTGTGAGAGAGAGAGAGAGAGAAAGGGATGGATGGGTGGTTGCCTCCTTTCTTTGTTATCTCAACCACTCTTTATCACCTATTGGTGCATGGTAGTCCCGCCTTGGGAAATAACCTGATTCAATGAACTAACGCGATTATTAATGTTGTTTGCCATGTTGTATTGTGCGCATAATGAAACATTCTGTGATATTTCTATTGCCATTTTTCATACATTTGAAGACTTATTGAACCAAGAATATTGTGATCAATCCACCCTAATGTGATGATGTTCTGAGTAAATGAAAGATGAAAGATTCACTAACGTTATATTGATGTTAATTCATTTTAATACCGCTTATAATACCAAGCAGTTTTTCTTTTATAATAATTGTTTTCTTATCAGGAGCACATACATTCATTTATCAAATAAACCTTCATATGCATCCCTCCAACGCTCCCTCATCGCAGCTCCTCCTACAGAATATTCTGTTAGGTTGCGCCCGGTGAGTTTTATAGCAACTGTTGCCCAGTGAGGCAGCGCCATAGTCACCGTAGTCCTGGCGACTGTAACCCACCAACAACAACAACCTTTCGTTCCATCATTGCCACCTCCACCATCCTCACTTCATCCTCATCAACCAGTCCTCAGCCCAGGTTTGAATATACTTACTATTTCTAACAGCATCTGTTTTCTCGATTCTTCGCCAAAGCATTTTACTTTATGTATTAAATGTCTAGCTTGCTAGTTTTGTCATGAGCAAGTTAATGTCTGCCCTCCTTTATTAGCTACATGGTTAACGATAGTTAGCTGATCTGATGTTAGATGTTATTTCCTTCCAGTACTTGTTAACGTTGTTAGAAGAAAGCAATGTGCTTAACGTTATATGCGAAAGTAAACTGGCTACCTAATGAACCAGGCTGTTAACAGTACGTCAAAAAAAAGATGTTTCTGTTAGTTAGTTATTCTACCCGAGTTTGCTGTGCTGTTCGTCGGCTGTCCAATGACAGCTAACGCTAGATAGCTAGCGCGATAGCCACCGTAGATAGCGTGTGTTGGCTAAGTTAGCAACGCAACTAACGTTAGCTAACGTTACAGAGCAGGTGTCTGATTTATGTGTCTCGTTCAATGACCGCTAACTTCCTGGTGTGATGTTGGTGGCTGTCAAGATACGAAACATTTTCAATAATATTATACAAGATATAACTACTTGCTTTGGCATTTTGAATAAATTCGAACTGGTACCACCTTCATTCAGCAATTGCTAATTGAGGTTAGCAGTAGCTTCTCCCTTTTGTCTTGGCTAGCCAGCTAGTTTCCTTTGTAGCTAACGTTAGCTTTGCGAAGCAGGTGCCACAAAGGCTTCGTCAGCTAGCTAACGCTGTTAGCGAGAGCGGATAGCCACGCTAGCTACTTTAGCTAAACCTTCAATTTGTATTGATCTCAGGTCTCTTATCACAAACCTTTACCCTTTTAACCAGTTAGTTTCATAAATTATATCCCATCTAGCTACAGCTAGCTAGGTGGCCAGTTTGAAATGCCTATGGCACAGTGCATTAGCTAGCTAACATTTTTGAAGCTGATACAAAAAGTAAAAGCAATAATAGCTGTCACGTTGACATTTAGCTACAGTTGCATGTGTGTCTCAGAGAGAGATGTACTTTTGAGCAGGCAGAAGAGTGAAGTAGAGACTGTCATCTTAAAGACAGCACATAATAAATGCAGCAGTCATCTGGCTGTCATAGGGCAATTCCATGACCATGGTAACTGAATTAAGCCGAGACTTCCATCTTTTACTTTAAAATGTATGCCATCAAAAACCATTTCAAAGTTTAACAAATCAAACGACTCTATGCAGAAGGACTACTTTGGACAATTTACACAGAATCATGTTTTTTTATGCGACCATATTTTCCTAAAAATAATTGGGTGTCCGTTATGACATGACACCTTGGGCTGTATTTAACGACCCGAACTCAATGGTAACTCTAAGCACTGGTGGTAGACCTATAGGTCCTGTGGTGTGTCAGACATATTTTAGCTATTTTCACAGGTGGAATTATGAGTGCAATAGCTGGTCATGGTGCGAAAGGACTGGGTTTTGATGAATAAACAAGTTGTAGGTGTGACAAGGGTTTGACCACTCACTCCCCAATCAACGCAACACGTTCCATGGCTTAATACTGCAGGCATTTGTCTCAAGTTATGTAGGTTATTGACATTTGCATTGTGATCAACTCCAGTTCAGCATGGAATATTCATATCCTGGTCCATTGTGGATTGAAACTGTAGTTTATTAAATAGCATAGGCTACAGTAACGAGTAATAGACACATTAAAAATTAAAACAATCCAGTGTTTGCTCAATAGCCTATGTTTGGAGTGTTGCAGTCAACATTGCTATATATAGGGAGTAGAAAATAACATGGCTATATACAGGGAGTACCAGTACTGAGTCGCTGTGCGGGGAGGTGTACGACGTATTTGAGGTAGCGGTGAAGTGACTACACAACAGGATAGATAATAGACAGTAGCAGCAGCGTATGTGGTGAGTGTGAAAGTTTGTGAGTGTGGGGCATCAGTGTGCATGTTGTGTGTGTGGGCATATGTAGTGTGTGTGTGTTGGGATGTAAGTAATGTACAGCTCAGCGTGTGTACAGCCAGTGTGTGTGCGTAGTCGGTGCAAGAGAGTTAGTGCAAAAAAGAGTCAATGCAGGTAGTCCGGGTCGCCATTTGATTAGATTTTTAGCAGTATTGTTTAGAAGTCTTATGGCTTGGGTGCATTGGTAAAGCTTGCTGTGCTGTAGCAGAGAACACTCTGTGGCTTGGGTGGCTGGAGTCTTTGACCATTTTTTGCGGCTACCTCTGACACCGCCTGGTATATAGGTCCTGGATGGCAGGGAGCATGGCCCCAGTGATGTACTGGGCCAAACACACTACCCTCTGTAGCACCTTGCGGTCGGATGTCAAGCTGTTGCCAAAGCAAGAGGTGATGCAGCCAGTCAAGATGCTCTCGATGGTGCGGCTGTATAACTTTTTTAGTATCTGAGGGCACTTGGCATGGGCCCTCAGGAGCCCCCATGCTGTGGGTCAGCATGATGGATGTGTTGTTGCCTACCCTCACCACCTGCAGGCGGTCCGTCAGGAAGTCCAGGATCCAGTTGCAGAGGGAGGTGTTCAGTCCCAGGGACATTAGCTTAGGGATGAGCTTCGACTTCACTATGGTATTGAATGCTAAGCTGTAATCAATCAACAGCATTCTCACGTAGGTGTTCCTTTTGTCCAGGTGGGAAAGGGCAGTGTGGAGTGCAATAGAAAATGCATCATCTGTGTATCTGTTGGAGCGGTATGGGAATTGGAGTGGGTCCAAGGTGTCTGGGATGATAGTGTTGATGTGAGCCATGACCAGCCTTTCAAAGCATTTCATGGATACAGATGTGAGTGCTGCAGGATGATAGTCTTTTAGACAGGTTACCTTGGCGTTCTTGGGCACAGAGACTATGGTAGACTGCTTGAAATATGTAGGTATCACAGACTGGGCCATGGAGAGTTTGAAATCCTGGGCTCGAACCAGCATCTGAAGTGTTGCAGTTCCTTAGACTGCTGCGCCAGTCGGGGGCCAAGTGAACTGATGTTAGACAGGTAAATTGCCAAACCTGGCATTAGGGCTGTAAAATGCCAGTGCGCTCATTTTTAAAATCACAAACTAACGTGTGTTTGACACTAGTGGGTCCTTAAAGCCAGCTTTAAAAAATGGAGCCATTTGAGTTTGAAGAAATCTCTTTTGGTTATTGAACTACAGTAAGTGAAGTGTATTTACACCCAGTAACAGAATTACATTGTGGGTCCCTGATCTGTACTACACAGAAATGAATAATTATGGATATGCATTTCATTCTCTTCACGGTGATGTAACCTGAATACGTACACAAAGGTAGAAATATGCAACATCCTCCTTTGCATATACCTCATGGGTGTTATTCTACACACTGACTATTATTTTAATGAGCTCCACCCAAAACAAGACCACATTTGGTTGGTCTGGACCGGACCAAATCTGAAACATCATAGCTGTCTGTTTCACAAGTTTGGATATCACAGTACAATAGAGCACAGTAGAGTACTACAGCACATCACAGAGTAGAGTATAGTTCAGTACATTATACTGTACTCTTCTTTAGTGTGGTCTACTGTACTAAACTCTGCTGTACTGAACTATACTCTACTTTTCTGTACTGTGCTGTTAAACTTGTGAAACATAGATGTCTATGATTGGTGACCAGACCAAATCAGAACCAATCATGGTCCAGACCGGACCAAAAACGTCCGTGGACAGGGAAATCAAGGCCACGGCGGGCTGACCAAATTTCAACTACTTTTCAACATCCATGGATGTCCTGTGTCGGTCGGTGCTCAGTGGGTGGGAATGCTGATTAGAGTAAATAGAGAGAGAGGGGACTCATGGGTAAGTAACATTGAGGGATCTACATATAATACACAAATGGCCGACGGAGCGCAGTGTTGCAATGTCGTTCTTTTGTCACAAAAGGGCAGCTCCGTCATTTAACCCATTTTTTTCCTACCTGGAAATCGAGACCCGACTTATCATTCCTTGCAAAGACTGAGGGGCAGTATTGAGTGAGTTTTGCAATGGAAGTCGCACCCCTGTGTGTCAATCACATACTTTCCAGTATCCCTTCTGGTATAAACACAGAAGAGATCGATGTTCTGCTTCTTCGTTCTACTATTTGCAACCTTTTTTTGTGCCTTTTTATTTCGAGATTTGCTAAGCGCAATTATTTCTATGTTTAGTTTGGAGGAGCGTCTGTGCGAGCTGGTGAGACAATACGAGAACGTTTACAACCCTTTGATGCGGTTGTATTCGGACAAGCAAGCAAAAGACAACAGCTGGAGGGAGATATCACGGAATTTGAACACCGGTACTGATATCAAAGAAACATGGAGAAAGATTCGGGACCGGTATGTTCGCAATCTGAAAAAGGTGAAGGAGATGAGTAGTGGGTGTCTGCCGCTGGTGTCTGTCCCACCGATTGTCAGACCACTAGATTGGCTTCGTGTTCACGTGAAGCATCATCAGACAGACACCAATATGCCAGATACGGTATGTACTCGTCACGCAGCCGAGTCCTTTTGGGCAGTCAGTGTGTGTGTTTGTGATCTTATGTTTAGCGGACCTTGTTAGAACATGTGAAATCAGCTCTTTTCTGAATGGGCAAAATTGTGAGTGTGGAAAATGTTCAGTGGCTGTGTTATCATACTGACTGACAGGGCTAGTTCAAACACCAGAAAACCTACAGAGTGGTGTGTGTGTGTGTGTTAATTAGATTGAGATGTTTATGAAATAATTTCTTTTGGGTAAACATTTCAACTCAAAGGAGTCCATGGAGATGATTTAAGATTGCTTGCATTGTATTCACCATCTGCTTTTGTGGTGTTTTGGACAGTCCGGAGATGGAGCTGAGCCCTGAGGGGCCCCATCTACAGGTGGTTTATCGCCCCTTGATTCATCATCTCCCCAGCTAGCAAAGACCCGTGCTCTCTGCCCTGCAACTCCATCAACCTCCATCCCATCTCCCCGGCCCAGCTCCAATGGCCGGAAGAGGAAGACCGCCTGGGATCCTTTGGACACTGACATTATGCAGCGCGTGGATGCCTGCAGCAGGAGTTCCAGAAACCGCAGCAGTGTCCAGCAAAGGCTGTCTACGACGTCGTGGTGCCAAGGATGGTGTCTATTCCTGCTGATCAACGTCTCTTGTTTGTCTCACTCCAAAAACGATTGTGCTTTAAAAAATATATATTATTCATACATTAGGGTGGTGGATAATTTAGTTTTTCTTTTTTTTTTGCATGTTCTTTTATACTTATTTCCTCATTCATGTGTTACTGGTGTTTTAAAAAGTCTTATTTCCCCTTTTCATCACACTTCACCTGTTTTTACGTTGCACCATTTTCTTCATGTGGTAGTAAATACATATCTAAAAGGTCTGCAAATGTATTTGTCTGGTTATTTGTACTTATACTGTACAAATATGTAAATGCAACATGAGGTACAGTTCACATAAGGAAATCACTCAATTGAAATAAATTCAATAGGCACTAATCTATGGATTTCACATGACTGTGCAAGGGTTCAGACATGTGTGGGCCTGGGAGGGCCATAGGCCACCCACTGGGGAGCCAGGCCTTGCCAATCAATTCATTTTTTCCCCACAAAAGGGCTTTATTACAGACAGAGATACTCCTCAGTTGTATCAGTTCTTAGGGTGGCTGGTCTCAGATGATCCCGCAGGTGAAGAAGCCGGATGTGGAGGTCCTGTGCTGGCGTGGTTGCATGTGGTCTGCGATTGGGAGACTGGTTGGACATACTGCTAAATTCTCTAAAATGGTGTTGGAAGCAGCTAATGGTAGAGAAATTAACATTCAATTCTCTGGCAACAGCTCTGGTGGACATTCCTGCAGTCAGCATGACAATTGCCCGCACCCTCAACTTAAGACATCTGTTGCATTGTTGTGACAACTGCACATTTTAGTGGCCTTTTATTGTCCCCAGCACAAGGTGCACCTGTGTAATGATTGTGCTGTTTAATCAGCTTCTTGATATGGCACACCTGTCAGGTGGATGGATTATCTTGGCAAAGGAGGGAATGCTCACTAACAGGGATGTAAACCAAATTTGAGAGAAATAAACTTTTTGTGCGTATGGAACATTTCTGGGCATCTTTTATTTCAGCTCATGAAACATGTACCAACCAACACATTGCATCTTGGGTTTTATATTTTTATATTACTGTTTTGAATCAGTCACTCCGTAAACTTGTACTGCTTTGTACATGAGCTATGTAGATGAGGTTAGTGTCTTGGGGGGGAAACCGATCGCTGCCCACACCTGCCCGCTCATCTAGTATCACTACTCTGTACGGTTCTGACTTAGAATATGTGGACAACTACAAATACCTAGGTGTTCTGATGACCAGGTGGTGAATCGCATCTCTGCATGTCTGGCAGACATATCAGTGTGGATGACGGATCACCACCTCAAGCTGAACCTCGGCAAGACGGAGCTGCTCTTCCTCCCGGGGAAGGACTGCCCGTTCCATGATCTCGCCATCACGGTTGACAACTCCATTGTGTCCTCCTCCCAGAGCGCTAAGAACCTTGGCGTGATCCTGGACAACACCCTGTCGTTCTCAACTAACATCAAGGCGGTGGCCCGTTCTTGTAGGTTCATGCTCTACAACATCCGCAGAGTACGACCCTGCCTCACACAGGAAGCAGCGCAGGTCCTAATCCAGGCACTTGTCATCTCCCGTCTGGATTACTGCAACTCGCTGTTGGCTGGGCTCCCTGCCTGTGCCATTAAACCCCTACAACTCATCCAGAACGCCGCAGCCCGTCTGGTGTTCAACCTTCCCAAGTTCTCTCACGTCACCCCGCTCCTCCGCTCTCTCCACTGGCTTCCAGTTGAAGCTCCTGTGAGGGGAACGGCACCTCAGTACCTCCAAGCTCTGATCAGGCCCTACACCCAAACAAGGGCACTGCGTTCATCCACCTCTGGCCTGCTCGCCTCCCTACCACTGAGGAAGTACAGTTCCCGCGCAGCCCAGTCAAAACTGTTCGCTGCTCTGGCCCCCCAATGGTGGAACAAACTCCCTCACGACGCCAGGACAGCGGAGTTAATCACCACCTTCCGGAGACACCTGAAACCCCACCTCTTTCAGGAATACCTAGGATAGGATAAAGTAATCCTTCTCACCCCCCTTAAAAGATTTAGATGCACTATTGTAAAGTGGCTGTTCCACTGGATGTCTTAAGGTGAACGCACCAATTTGTAAGTCGCTCTGGATAAGAGCGTCTGCTAAATGACTTAAATGTAAATGTAAATGTGTCTGGTTAGACTGTAAACTCTCCTTTCAGACTCGCATTAAGCATCTCCAATTCACCACCAGTCTACAGCTGGACACTCACCCATGTGCAAAAGCAGGAAGGTCTCCACTGAAAGGCCACTACACATGACCATGTACAATCTTGTGTTATGTAGATTAAGTTAATGTCTCAAGGGTCTAGCCTGGGCAATTATTTTCCATGGAGGGCCACATTAGAATATATTTTTGCCATCGTGGGCCAGAATCATATTACAGGATTATACATGTGTATGACTGTGCTGACATATATCTACTGTAAATCACGTCCAGATATGCTACTTATTCAAATTTTTTAACATGCACAGAAATAAACCACAATGTTCTCCTTTTGGTAGGTATTTTCATTATTTAACATGCAATGAACTACACAGAGCGAAAGTACACTGTGCATTCAGCACCACGGACAGAACTCTTGTTAATGGTTATGCACAAAAACACAGAGAGAGCTCAACATTTACGTTTAAACTACTCAATCAGCGTGAGGAGTGAAGTCTCTGATGGGCATTGACTAGAGCAGTGAAATCAGTTATAGTTTCTGACGTCGCTATGCGTCCAATTGCTGAGAGGTGAGAATCAGTAAGAGATGATCTGTGCCTTGACTCGTTATATTTCGTCACTGAAAATGTCTGTTCACATACATAGGTTGACCCAAACATCTTCTGAAAATGACTCCTAATCTTTGGAAAGAGTCTACTCAGCAAATTGTATGCAGTCTATCACAGTGCCATCCATTTTGTCACCAAAGCCCCTTATACTACCCACCACTGCGACCTGTATGCTCTCGTTGGCTGGCCCTCGCTTCATATTCGACGCCAAACCCACTGGCTCCAGGTCATCTATAAGTCTTTGCTACGTAAAGCCCCACCTTATCTCAGCTCATTGGTCACCATAGCAGCACCCACCCGTAGCACGTGCTCTAGCAGGTATATTTCCCTAGTCACCCCCAAAGACTTCCTCATTCAGCCGCCTTTCCTTCCAGTTCTCTGCTGCCAATGACTGGAACGAATTGTAAAAATCACTGAAGCTGGAGACTCATATCTCCCTCACTAGCTTTAAGCACCAGCTGTCAGAGCAGCTCACAGATCACTGCACCTGTACATAGCCCATCTGTAAAGAGCCCATCCAACTTCCCCATCCCCATGCTGTTATTGTTTACCTCCTTTGCACCCCAGTATCTCTACTTGCACATTCACATTTTGCACATCTATCACTCCAGTGTTTAATTGCTAAATTGTAATTATTTCGCCACTATGGTCTATTTATTGCCTACCTCCCTTACCTCATTTGCACACACTGTATATAGACTTTTTCTCTATTGTGTTATTGACTGTATGTTTGTTTATTCTGTGTTATTCTGTGTAACTCTGTTTGTTTGTGTCGCACTACTTTGCTTTATCTTGGCCAGGTCGCAGTTGTAAACTAGCCTACCTGGTTAAATAAAGGTCAAACACCACACCACACACGCATTTACGTATGTCCCCATTACCAGTAAAACATAATCAAAACCTATTTCTTTCACCTTACTTGTTGTTCATTTGTTCAGTTGTTATATTCTCAACCAGGATTTCATCATACATGTGAAGTTTCAGCTCTGTCTGTCCGTGACCTCTCTTCCTCGGTGCGCACTGTCTCTGTGTCCGTTTCCATCTTGTCCAGCTGTGTATGGAACATCTCACGTAAACCCTGTTTCTTGTCTGCATCGACGTAGTGGTCCTAGTACCTAGCATCGAGCATGGTGGCGACACAGTAAAGAGGCTCAGAGAGAATGCCTGTTAAAGAAGTAGTGGTCCTTGTACCTAGCATCTAGCATGGTGGCGACAGTAAAGAGGCTCAGAGAGAATGCCTGTTAAAGAAGTAGTGGTCCTTGTACCTAGCATCTAGCATGGTGGCGACACAGTAAAGAGGCTCAGAGAGAATGCCTGTTAAAGAAGTAGTGGTCCTTGTACCTAGCATCGAGCATGGTGGCGACACAGTAAAGAGGCTCAGAGAGAATGCCTGTTAAAGAAGTAGTGGTCCTAGTACCTAGCATCGAGCATGGTGGCGACACAGTAAAGAGGCTCAGAGAGAATGCCTGTTAAAGAAGTGGTCCTTGTACCTAGCATCTAGCATGGTGGCGACACAGTAAAGAGGCTCAGAGAGAATGCCTGTTAAAGAAGTAGTGGTCCTTGTACCTAGCATCTAGCATGGTGGCGACACAGTAAAGAGGCTCAGCGAGAATGCCTGTTAAAGAAGTAGTGGTCCTTGTACCTAGCATCTAGCATGGTGGCGACACAGTAAAGAGGCTCAGCGAGAATGCCTGTTAAAGAAGTAGTGGTCCTTGTACCTAGCATCTAGCATGGTGGCGACACAGTAAAGAGGCTCAGCGAGAATGCCACCGAATCGCTTGTTCACTGCTTTGAGGACTTTTGTAAGTTTTAACACCACGGTCTGTGTCGGCAATTTTGTTGAGCAGGCATTTCAATCCATGACAGGGGGTATCACACGGGGTATCACATCTGCTGCAGATGCAGTTGATGAGCTTGTTTCTCGAGTCAGTTGTTCGAATGGCGCTAGGAGTGTGTTCATGTTTCCAGGTTTCAAACATGTTCTCAAATGCCATTGAAATGGCAGTATGAGAACCAGCTCATTCTTGAGCATACAATATGGCTTTCCTCAGTACAAAATCCTCGTCGACCCACTTTGCTGTCAGACTCGGCTTGCTCATGGGGCTGACATCGCTGGTCCAAATGTCAGTCGTGAAGCTAATAGCAGTGACGCCCATAGCAAGTAGCTCATTGATGTACGTTTCAACAACACTGTGTAACTCCGGTAGGGCAACATCTGAAAAATAATGTGTATTGCGGCTTGACCAGTCGGCGAAAGCCAACATCAGAGGACGGTTGACTGTCAAGGGCAATGAATGCCATTATCTTGCCGTTAATGGATTTTGCTGAAATTTTCTTACTCTTTCAAATGACTGCTTGACTTGAGCTTGTTTAGTTGTTGGAAGTGTGCGCTTAGTATTTTTCTGCTTTTGTTCCGTGTAGTGCTGTATTTTTCGTGGCGTCATTACGTAATCTACTTATGTTATAGGGATGCACGTCATCTACTTATGTTATAGGTATGCACGTCATCTACTTATGTTATAGGTATGCACGTCATCTACTTATGTTATGGGTATGCACGTCATCTACTTATGTTATGGGTATGCACGTCATCTACTTATGTTATGGGTATGCACGTCATCTACTTATGTTATGGGTATGCACGTCATCTACTTATGTTATAGGTATGCACGTCATCTACTTATGTTATAGGTATGCACGTCATCTACTTATGTTATAGGTATGCATGCCATCTACTTATGTTATAGGTATGCACGTCAGCTTTGACATCGGTTTTGCACATTGGCGTTAAACTAATCATCGGGCCGCTGCCGATGTTGGCATTTTTAGCTAATATCGTCCGATTCCGATATGCTCACCGATATATCATGCATCTCTAGTTCAAAGCGCGCAGCAGCGATATATACGTCTCTAGTGGTGTCGGAAGGTGTGTGAGATTGTTGGCTTTTACTTGGCGGGTCAGGAGGAGTAATTTTTCCTTGAAGGCTTTGACAAGGCTGTGCATCTGATGTGCAAAAAGGCCCTTCCCTTGTAGCTTGGAATTCAGTTCATTCATGAGGGCCATGATGTACATGGTGAAGGCAAAGTCAGCCAACCATTCTTTGTCTTGCAGTTGAGGGAAATCCACATATTTTCCTTTCATTTGCAAAAACTCAGCAATCTCTGACTTCAGGTCTGTTAGAGTTGCGTCAATTCGAATCTGGTATCAGGATAAATATGACAATGAGTCACCGATTGTATACTATGTATTTTTTATTAGCTAAGCAATAAGTGGTAAATGCAATTTTCGTATATACGGGCTCTCTGTCCCACCTCGCAGGGCAAAACAGAGAACTGACAAGATGTATGTAAACAGTATTCTTTATACTGTGATAGACAGTTCCAACCCGTCTGTTGGCCTATCACAGTAGAGACTGGGCGTGGTTTAAACTTGCTCAGCCTATTGCAGGCGGGTCCCCGCCTCTTGGCGCTTCTGTTGATAGATGTAACTGTTGCTGCGAAGAACATCCATGCACTCATACCGTTATCTCGCACCTGGCTCCTGTTATCTAACAAAAGACCGCTTGTTCTCGCAACACCCCGCTCTGAATGTTCCCCCCTCCCAACTCATTGAACAGTTCCTGTCTTCATGCTACTTTTCCATCATGAGAAAGGCCCATGGCCTTGAAACTTTTAACAATGTTTCAAGTCAGCTATGTTGCATAACACATACATACATCCACACAAGCCAACAGCAGATAATATTCAATCATATATATGGTAATGGCTATAGTGTAAAACACAGAAACCTCATAGGTCCCACACCCTTTTAAGCACCTTCCCCAAACTCAGCCATCTCACGTTTGTGAGGTAGGGGAGATCTGCATGACCTGACTCTGTCTCTTCCAACAGTGATACAAACTGCCTGTGGTAAAATATTTTGCTCTTATGAAGTTTACCACTTTAGTGACTGTGTCCACAACATGGCTCATTTTCAGAACACATTTACTGAGCAGCTCCTGATGAATAAATGCAATGCAGGAAAATAATTTTCTGTTCTGGGTTCAGCTCAGCTACCTGATCTGGTATCCTTTTAAAATTGCCAACGTTTTTTCCTGTCAAGTTTGGGCACCCATCAGTGGTCCCACTGGATACCTTTTTAAAAACTCAGTTCCAGCTTTGCCACACACTTATTAACCTCCTCCAATAAACATTTTCCCGTGGCTGTGCTCTTCATTGACTGCACTGAAGCAAGCTCCTCTGTAATATCAAAGTCTGGGATTATGCCTCATAAGAACATCAACAACTGTGCCGTCACATGCATCAATGCTCTCATCCAGGGCCAAGGAGAAATAGGTGCAATCCTTTACCTTGCCTTTCAACTGTTGTTCCATATTCTCTGCGATGTCCTCGACATGCTGTGTCACTGAAAATATTTCCCTGTCAAGACGAACAAACAGCTCTTTCTTGTCGGGGCAAATAGACATTCTTCAATGAATTGCCCTCAGCAAATGGCTTGCTATGTTTAGCAATTTTGTGGGGCAGTACATAGCTAGCTCTCGCAATTCCGTCGCTTGCTGAATGCGGTTTTGTGCAACTCTTTCGATGCACTTGCCCTCTGCTCAGAAGACATATTCCTATATTTCTCTGCATGCTTCGTCTGGAAGTTTCGAGGACAAGTTGTAGTCTTTCAAGACAGTGATGCTCTCTTTGCACACTAAGCACACTGCTTTCCCTGATACCTCAATAAAGAAATATTTCGATGTCCACTCTTGCTGGAACACCCTACATTCATTGTCTAATTTCCTTTTCTTGAAATCTTTAAAAAAAAACATATTTTTGCGCAATTTCTAGCTAGCTAGTATTTTTAACTGTGATGTGTGGGTGTCAGTCACTGTCTGTCCTCGTGCAGTTGTTATTTATACGTGCCTTCAAAATAAATGTCCCACGAGCGGTGGGAGTTAAATCATTACACAAAGGCGAGGATTCATTGGGCTTTTAATGGTCTTTAAAAAAACATGTTTTAACTAGGCAAGTCAGTTAAGGACAAATTTTTATTTACAATGACGGCCTACCAAAAGGCAAAAGACCTGTGGGGACAGGGGCTGGGATAAACATTTAAAATAAATGACATGTAAATATAGGACACAACACACATCACGACAAGAGAGACAACACTACATAAAGAGAGACCTAAAGACAACAACATAGCAAGGCAGCAACACATGACCACACAGCATGGTAACAACAGAACATGACAACAACACGGTAGCAAAACAATATGGTAGCACCACAAAACATGGTACAAACATTATAGGGCACAGACAACAGTACAAAGGGCAAGAAGGTAGAGACAACAATACATCATACAAAGCAGCCACAGCTATCAGTAAGAGTGTCCATGATTGAGTCTTTAAATGAAGAAATTGCGATTAAACTGTCCAGTTTGAGTGTTTGTTGCAGCTCGTTCCAGTCACTACCTGCAGCGAACTGAAAAGAGGAGCAATCCAGGGATGTGTGTGCTTTGGGGACCTTTAACAGAATGTGACTGACAGAACGGGTGGAGGATGAGGGCTGCAGTAGATATCTCAGATAGGGGGGAGTGAGGCCTAAGACGGTTTTATAAATGAGCATCAACCAGTGGGTCTTGCGACGGGTATACCGAGATGACCAGTTTACAGAGGAGTATAGAGTGCGTTGATGTGTCCTATAAGGAGCATTGGTGGCATATCTGATGACCGAAATGGTAAAGATCATCTAGCCGCTTGAGAGCACCCATACTGATCTATAAATTACGTCTCTGTAATCTAGCATGGGTAGGATGGTCATCTGAATCAGGGTTAGTTTGGCAGCTGGGGTGAAAGAGGAGCGATTACGATAGAGGAAACCAAGTCTAGATTTGACTTTAGCCTTCAGCTTTGATATGTGCTGAGAGAAGGACAGTGCACCATCTAGCCATACTCCCAAGTACTTGTATGAGGTGACTATCTCGAGCTCTAAACCCTTAGAGGTAGTAATCACACTAATGTGGAGAGGGGCATTCTTCTTACCAAACCACATGACCTTTGTTTTGGAGGAGTTCAGAACAAGGTTAAGGGTACAGAAAGCTTGCTGGACATTAAGAAAGCTTTGTTGTAGAGCGTTTAACACAAAATCCGGGGAGGGGCCAGCTGAGTATAAGACTGTATCATCTGCATATGCATGTTGTTGTAATTTGAGTAACAAATACGCTTTTCAAAACTTCACGGACGCAAATGATTTGATCTGAGTTTTAATCACTTAATAATTCATAAACAAAAATGTATATCAATAAAAACACTATGCCCATAAGTAATAGGTAGGTCTACGTTGTTACTTCTGTGAACTTGTATTATCCTCCCTCATGAGAGAAATGAGAAAATATCTTTAAAGATATGTGCTTTTGGTAAACTTACAGAAGGCCAATCATTTGTCGAAAATGAAGTACAAGTGTTGATATTAGTTGGCAGGGTTTTTTACTTCAACATCATTGTTTTGATATATTACCTTGATAATACTTTTTGAGGTAGATGTTTTGGAAGAACCCTTTTCCATCCGTTTGACCAGAAATCAAAGCCATACATTTTTAAGAAGTAACATTTTATAAAAATGCATCAATGCCTTTTATTTCCTCAAAATATAAACTCTCTGCTTTCATTTGACACCCAATTTGATATCCTCTTATGAACTTCACATGGGTCCTGTTACGTGGAAATGTATCACATTCCTTTCATTGACAATGTAACATTAGACTAATATTAGTTTACTGCTGTTTGGAAGATGAAGAAACAAACTGAACCTGATTATGACAGGTTTGTTTATTTGTTACTGCTGTGGTGGGGTAGGTAGTTGATAGGCTAGTAAAAAGTGGAAGTGGAACCACTCCGATTCAGCTGCATTTTGGACTCACTGATCCAACCAAGCTGAGGAAATCGGCAAATGTCAAAGCCTGGATTTCTGTATATTACAGACAACTTATGGCACGGAATACAAAGTTCATAACGTTTGAATATTACACACACATCTTCTAACAGAGGTTTCCAGCTGTCATTTCGTAAGGCCTACATTTTCTGTCCGTCCATAAAAATGGAGCGCAGTATGGAATCGCTGGAATAATGAAAGACATGACAGTCAGATTCTCAAAGTGTGAATGATTATTATTATTACTGGAATAGGCTGGATGGCTTGTAATTATTATCAGGGCCATATCCCAGTCGGCCTCTCCACTAAAAACATCATTAAAATGGCTTTTGGACACCCTTTTTTACTCTCTTAAACCTCTGCAATTTGCATGAAAAGTTACGAATCTACAGTATGGAAATATCTTAGGCTTCCTAAACAGAATGCCGGTTTGGTGTTTGCTCAGTCAAGACAGGTGTGTAAGCCTACTGCCCAGATTAAATGATGCTTTCCTCTCATGCTACTCCTTACAGGCATATCTTTTTTGACTTCATTAATGATGCATTATTGTGTTGTTTTAAAGCAAATTGTCAATGAAAGTGTAGAGACACATGGATCTCTATATGTGATCCGTTTCCTCCTAGTGGTTTTGTGGCTCTTATGGCCTCTTGGCTGACTATAGATGGATTTGGACCCCTCTTATGGCCTCTTGGCTGACTATAGATGGATTTGGACCCCTCTTATGGCCTCTTGGCTGACTATAGATGGAGTTGGACCCCTCTTATGGCCTTTTGGCTGATTATAGATGGATTTGGACCCCTATTATGGCCTCTTGGCTGACTATAGATGGATTTGGACCCCTCTTATGGCCTCTTGGCTGACTATAGATGGATTTGGACCCCTCTTATGGCCTCTTGGCTGACTATAGATGGAGTTGGACCCCTCTTATGGCCTTTTGGCTGATTATAGATGGATTTGGACCCCTATTATGGCCTCTTGGCTGACTATAGATGGATTTGGACCCCTCTTATGGCCTCTTGGCTGACTATAGATGGATTTGGACCCCTCTTATGGCCTCTTGGCTGATTATAGATGGATTTGGACCCCTATTATGGCCTCTTGGCTGACTATAGATGGATTTGGACCCCTCTTATGGCCTCTTGGATGAGGAAGGAAAAAGCTCCAGGGTTGTTGTGAGGAAGGAAAAGCTCCATGGTTCTCTGTGTTGCATCATCATTCTCTACAGTCAAGTCCACTGGGTGTTCTCTGCAGCCAGCCGCAGCCCTCTGTTCCCACCTAGGGGAGAGGAACAGGTGTGTGTCGAGAGGAGAGGTGGAAGGGGGGACAGGTGCACAGTGGGTCTTAGTGGGACTCCTGACCACCTAGGCTAATTGTTTTTGAGCCACCCTAAGTCTTTCCCTGACAAACATGCCAAGAAATGACTGGTATATATGTAGGTAGGCTATAGGCCCACCAAGCTTGCAATTAGGCTAGATATGACCATTTCCATGGTTACTGCAAGTTTATATGGGTAGCATCTCACAATAAAGTCATTTCAATCTGTCACTCCATATTCCAATGAATTTGTGTGGACCATGATGCGATAAGACACATAAGCAGGCCTCAATCCCAAATGAATGGAACAGACTGGCAACATATGGAAAATAAGCTAATGAATTTTACTGAAATTAATTAGCTTAATGATTATTTGCACAGCTTGATTTTAGTTAAAGTAAGTTATTGCTGTGATATGAGGACTCCAGTTCTCATATCACAGCAATAACTTACTTTAACTAAAATTGACACTATTGTTTTGCATTGTAAAAAATAGGGCCTAGGCTAGGGATGGATAACTGGTGCCCCCCCACACACACACACACACAAATATATTTGTGTACACTACCGGTCAAAGGTTTTAGGACACCTACTCATTCAAGGGTTTATCTTTATTTTTTACTATTTTCTACATTGTAGACTAATAGTGAAGACATCAAAACTATGAAATAACACATGGAATCATGTAGTAACCAAAAAAGTGTTAAGCAAATATTTGAGATTCTTCAAATAGCCACCTGTTGCTATTTAACACTTTGCTTTGTTTACTACATGATTCCATGTGTTATTTCATAGTTTCATAGTATTTCATAGTCTTCACTATTATTCTACAAGGTAGAAAATAGTATAAATAAAGAAAATCCCTTGAATGAGTAGGTCTGTCCAAACTTTTGACTGATTGTATGTCTGTCATATATATATATATATATATATATATATATATATATATATATATATATATATATATATATATATATATATATATCGGACTCATTTGAGAGTTAGGATAGTAGAATATACAAGGTGCAATTTTTAAATCTTGTGCATCAGCAGTTTTTATCTTGTCGGTCACTGACAGTCACTCAAATTAGACCATGTCAAAAACTATTTAGATTGGTAAGTTAGTCTAGCAGCCAGCTATCTTAACTTGTAGCAAGCATGGTCGAATTACTGATCCGGGCCCCCATTGATTTGTTAGGAACTCTCACTCAGATGTCATATTAAGAACTGCAAATATTCGCTCCACCCCATGGCAAAATGTGTAGAATTGCAGCAAACCTGCATTAAAACGGTAACATTTTCTCTACTCCCCATGGAATTTTTTTGTTGTAGAATAGCAGGAAATGAACTCTGAAACTTCACTTTGCTGTCAAGAGGGGGGCCACTAACATGCTTTGCTCCCAAGTTGGGGGAAGCCCCCAACAAAATGTTCCTTGTGGGTATATGTAGACCCGCGAGCCACTGCAGATTTTTTGTGGCCCCCACCCCTATCAAAGATGCCCATCCCTGGCCTAGGCCTATAGCCTATTATAAGGCAATAATGGCATACACACCTCTGTGGACAGAGGACAGGATGTCAGAAACGGCTAGTTACCACTTACCTGAAGTCAGGTGTTGGGTGGGCAACAATAGAACCATGCCACCTGTTCACTGGATCCTGTTCCATTTCTAATCACTTAAAGAGCCGCTGATTCATTTGATTATTCATCCATCCATTTTCATGGCTTAGCAGCATCAACTGGGGTTTTTGCTGTGCTATTTGCACGCACAGCAGCCTGTGTACACTGTTTTTACATTGCAAGGTGTACTTTATCACTAACCTCAACCCTGTTCCATAGTTGTGAAGGAAATTGTTTAATGCTGCAGCTTCAGACAGTGTTTTTATCACTGCCAGCCTAACATGGCCACAGGTCTAACATGATGGAGACAGGAAGGAAATGAGATCAATACAAAGGAGACCTGCCTCTTTATTTGGGCTTGTGTTTCTTTCACAGTGTTACAACTCCTCTCTAAAGCATGTTGTTTCTGGACATTCATCCGTACATTTTAGGTTGAGGACAATCCACTTGCTACCAGTCTCATGCTCACAATGGATATCCCAGGCATTAACAGCATTTTAGACTTGAAACATATTTTGTTTTGATCATGCCATTAAAGTTGCCCATATTATTGACTGTGGTAATGTGGTGAGATAACATTATAGATCTCGTTCTGATCGTCTGATGTAATAAGTCCTGTTCCCCCTATTTCCCCAGCTGTCAGTCATATGGGGAGGAAGGACCCGGGGGGAGGGTGAAGGAGAGGCAAGGCGAGTGCTGCCCTCCTCTCTGGCCTTTGTTCCTGCGTGGGCTTGTAGAGCTTGCAGTTGTTCAGTTGAGCACAGCGCTTAAGTGGGCCACAGGGGAGCGAGAGCAAGCTGAAGGGGGGGGGGGAGGTAGGTGCCCTGTTTACATCCAGAAAGTCAATCCTCTCCTCATCTCCTAATCATCAGGGGCAGGCTGCAGGGAGCAGGTGGATTTGGTGTAGTAGAGGCCGATAGGGCCTCTCCTACTACAAGGTGCATTGAGCAGAATAAAAATGGTACCTGTAGAGACTAAAAAGAGAAAGCATGACAACCTCTGAATGGATCACTTGACTGCCATGTCAGCAGCATCTCCCTGGCACAAAGACTGGCACAATTTACCATATAACCACGTAACTGATGGTTATAAAAGAACTGAAGACGGGATGGCCAGGCATTTGTGCGGTGGAATCCATTTTTGAGGTGACGTGGACTCTTAACAGTGTGAATAAACTTTGTTGCTCAAGCAAAGTGTTGTAGCAAACGAGTCTTCGGTTGCCTAGGTGACGCCCGCATGCCTGCAGCAGCAGCACACATTGAAATATAGTTGATGGTCCCAGTCGGTACTCACGCCAACAAATTGGGGGAAACCAACATTATTTTCTATTGACCCCCATTGTAAAAGAGGTAACTTCGTCATACATTTTTTTGTTATACAGAAATAACAAAACATGCCGAAAAGCTGCTGTGTTAGTTAATGTACATGTACCCGTGTCAAAAATCATGACCTCTGGTTCGCAGTGCTCCCACGTAGGGAAATAGAGCCTGTGAGTTCTGTGTGGGGGATGCGGTGTCCGAGGAGTCTACACGTACTGTAGATATGTGTGTGGGAAACATTAAATCACAGGTAAGACATAGCTTGTTTAGTATAGTCCGTTTGTAACTCCACTCACTACTTGCAGCTGAACTGTATAGTCCGTTTGTTTGTGTTGTTAGTCTTGGCACGTGTAATGTTAACTAGCTAGCGCTCAAGTGGCTGCTAACATCGTCATGAAAGGGGGCATGAGGAAAGCCCAACAATAATACGTTTTTCTAAGTAGTGAGAACGCCAGGGAGCAGGCAATGTTGAAAATGAATCTCTAGACATGTTATATTTTTCTTAAATGTAGTTTTGTAATCGACTAAAACAAACAGACAACAAGTACTGCATTTGAAAAAGTTAATGGGGTAGCCTATTGTGGGTAACCACAGGTTGTTTTCCCCACAGGCGGGATGGGTCGCGACGTTCTATCTAATACCAACGGGGTCTATAGAAGAGGCTTGGAACCTCTAACCCTGGCAAATAGATGCAGTAAAGAGGTCAAACGAACTCGACCAAAACAATGGAATTGCCATGGAAACGCGCGGAGGAAAGGGCGGTGGGGAAAAGATCCTTAGTCTCCTCATTGCCCCCCAGCAAAATTAGGCTACATTTAGGCTATTGTTTATATGTGTATTTCACACTATGTTGAGGTAACAATCTGAGTCTAATGCTTGTATGGATGTCAACCCCAACACATGTTCATGTTATCATTACTAATCAACTGCATTACAGTTAAAAATGACTCACTTCTACCACTGTTGCTAACCAGCTTATACATTTGGCATTTTTAGCTTCTTCTAAACCTGAAAATAGACTTGTTGAAGTTCGACATGTTATGCAGTGGAAAACATCTCAATATATAAAAATTGTGCGCCTGTTACAATACATAAATCATGACGGATTTGACGAATATCCACTTTGTCAGATCAGTTGAATGTGAGCCAATCTGGTCAATGGAACTATCTGCGTTCCATTGACTCCTTTACGGCATCTACAGTATTTGACTGGTGAACTCATGGATACACTCTCAATGGCTGCCTCGTATTGGGATGCAATCATTTCAATGGTAATGTAGAATGTTCATTCAAATAACTGATGTGGCTCATTCAATGGAATGTATTTTTTGTCATGTCGGTTGAGTTGAATCAACAAATCACAGCACATATTGATGGGTACACTTCCTCTTTTTACTTCCTGCTTTGCTCCTATGAGTACACTCTCAATGGCGGCCAGTCCACCCATTATGCCATCATTGACCTTGAATGGGTATGCCCGTTCTATTCATTCTATATCTATGGCATCACATACAGTCAGCAGCAGAGGAGAGGAGAACATCTGCAAATAGGCTATTCAAACATTTGGCTGCCCAATAACAGTCATCCAAAATTCCATGACCGTCCCAGGCCTACCTGGCACTGGTTGTCACTGTCATGTTAGTTTCTGTCGTCTGCTGCCTTCCTACTAGCATCGCCCTGTGATCAGGTACCTGGGCTTTTGGAGCTTTTTAGACCATGTTGTCACGCTACCAGCAGAACATATGCAATTTGCTGAGCGACATTAAAAGGCCATATCAGATGGAACGATAAAATGTCTTGAATCATGCAGGATTTTTTTTATCTTCAATGGATGCTGAGAGCTCTTCAGGATTGTTTAAGTCTTTCTGTCTTTGGTTTTATCAAATGGTAGGCTAATACATTATAGAAACAAGGGGAACACTTTTCTTAAACCCCTGCTGCACCATCAAAGTATAGACTATGTTCCTTCAACTGAGCGGTTTCAGTTTGAAAGTCCTGACTGATGGCAGAACAGGAGCGGAATGGTCTGACTGACTGGTCTCTGGTTCTTTCTGTGAACAGCATGGAGAACCACCTGTCTGAATCAGTGCTCAACTGTTTTAGTGTTTTAACAATACAGGATGGAAGAAAATAATATTCAATTCAATGCAGCCTCCTGAGTTAAAAGGAAACTACGCTGATTGACACCCTGTGCATGCACTATACTGTGCTGTACTATCATGCACTATACTGTGCTGTACTATCATGCACTATACTGTGCTGTACTATCATGCACTATACTGTGCTGTACTATCATGCACTATACTGTGCTGTACTATCATGCACTATACTGTGCTGTACTATCATGCACTATACTGTGCTGTACTATCATGCACTATACTGTGCTGTACTATCATCCACTATACTGTGCTGTACTATCATGCACTATACTGTGCTGTACTATCATGCACTATACTGTGCTGTACTATCATGCACTATACTGTGCTGTACTATCATCCACTATACTGTGCTGTACTATCATCCACCATACTGTGCTGTACTATCATCCACCATACTGTGCTGTACTATCATCCACTATACTGTGCTGTACTATCATGCACTATACTGTGCTGTACTATCATCCACCATACTGTGCTGTACTATCATGCACTATACTGTGCTGTACTATCATGCACTATGAAGGGAGAAATGCATCTGAACACAACCTCTGGTATATCACTGAAGATAGAGAGGATGAGTAGTAGGGTGGAGAGAAGAGGGGGTGGAGGAGGACAGGCAGACCCCGGAGAGATCCAGGGCTCTTAGGAGACAGGTTAATTAACCAGGAGAGGCTTGGTCATGGAAACTAAGTTGAGCAGATGAGGGGGAGTGTGTGGGGGGTCACCGCGGAGGACAGAGCAAGAGGAGGAGAGGTGGCTGTTCTATGATTAGCCTACATGCTGCTTTACTGTGAATGTCTCCCTCTGCCCAAGTCCTCATCTCACCGTAGCTCTGTGTGTTCAGGGTTGGGTCGTTAGCCAATAAAGATGGATTCTAAATCTCTGACACCAGCTACATTTTTGGACACCTATGCATGTGTTCCAATGCCGAGGTGCTGAGAACAAAGTAAAAACTGTGGTTTGACAAATACGACCACATTTTCACAAAATTAGCCTAAATGTGTTTGGCAAGAATTAATCAACAAATGTCTGAATGATAAAAAATCGTTGGAAGATGTGAAGGGAACAGATTTGTGAGAGCAGAGGGAGAAAGATAAGCTCATTAGGGCTGTTAAATATTAACTGTTTTTTTATTGCTGTGAACACGGAGACAGGAGACGAGCTCTCTGCTCGGACCACTGACTCATACACTACCCTGAGTACATTCAGTACTGCTGGCCACAGCTGCCTGTTCTAGCAGCACAGCAGTCAGAATTACAACGGTGCATTCAATGTGATGAGTTGCTTAAGCACTGACTCTCAAATGGACAGTTATTGTACACACAGAGTCGGTATTCTTATTCATATTATACCACAGAATAATGATGATATGGTATTGTGACTGTATTAGTACATGTTGTGCATAGATGATTGGTTGAGAGAAGCTTCTTCCCAGGAACCAAATCATCTAATCAAATGACAATTTTATTTGTCACATGCGCCGAATACAACAGGTGTAGACCTTACCGTGAAATGCTTACTTACAAGCCGTTAACCAACAATGCAGTTCAAGAAAGAGGTTAAGAAAATATTTACAAATAAACTAAAGTAAAAATAGTAAAATAAAAAAAGTAACACAATAAAAATAACAATAATGAGTCTATATACAAGGGGTTCCAGTACCGAGTCAATGTGCAGGTTAGAAGAGTTATTTTGTATATGTAGGTAGGAGTAAAGTGACTGCATAGGTAATAAGCAGCGAGTAGCAGCAGTGTGAAGAGAAAGGGAGGTGGGGGGCGTGTCAATGTAAATAGTCCTGGTGGCCATTTTGATGAATTGTTCAGCAGGCTTAAGGCTTGGGGGTAGAAGCTGTTAAGGAGCCTTTTGGTCCTAGACTTGGCGCACCGGTACGGCTTGCCGTGTGGTAGCAGAGAGAACAGTCTATAACTTGGGTGACTGGAGTCTTTGACAATTTAATGGGCTTTCCTCTAACACCGCCTAGTACATAGAGTTGAAGTCAGAAGTTTACATACACCTTATACATTTATACAGCCAAATACATTTAAACTCTGTTTTTCACAATTCCTGACATTTAGTCCCTAGTAAAAATTCCATGTCTTAGGTCAGTTAGAATCACCACTTTATTTTAAGAATGTGAAATGTCAGAATAATAGTAGAGATAATTATTTATTTCAGCTTTTATTTCTTTCATCACATTCCCAGTGGATCAGAAGTTTACATACACTCAATTAGTATTTGGTAACATTGCCTTTAAATTATTTAACTTGGGTCAAACATTTTGGGTAGCCTTCCACAAGCTTCCCACAATAATTTGGGTGAATCTTGGCCCATTCCTCCTGACAGAGCTGGTGTAACTGAGTCAGGTTTTTAGGCCTCCTTGCTTGCACACGCTTTTTCAGTTCTGCCCACAAATTTTCTATAGGATTGAGGTCAGGGCTTTGTGACGGCCTTGACTTTGTTGTCCTTAAGCTATTTTGCCACAACTTTAGAAGTATGCCTGGGGTCATTGTCCATTTGGAAGACCATTTGCGACCAAGATTTAACTTCCTGACTGAATTCTTGAAATGTTGCTTTAATATATCCACATAATTGTCCATCCTCGTGATGCCATTTATTTTGTGAAGTGCACCAGTCCCTCTTGCAGCCAAGCCCCCCCACAACATGACGCTGCCACCCCTGTGCTTCATGGTTTGGGATGGTGTTATTCAGCTTGCAAGCCTCCCCCTTTTTCCTCCAAACATAAAGATGGTCATTATGGCCAAACAGTTCTATTTTTGTTTCATCAGACCAGAGGACATTTCTCCAAAAAGTACGATCTTTGTCCCCATGTGCAGTTGCAAACCGTAGTCTGGCTTTTTTATGGCAGTTTTGGAGCAGTGGCTTCTTCCTTGCTGAGTGGCCTTTCAGGTTATGTCGATATAGGACTCGTTGTACTGTGGATATAGATACTTTTGTACCTGTTTCCTCCAGCATCTTCACAAAGTTGTTGCTCTGGGATTGATTTGCACTTTTCGCACCAAGGTACATTCATCTCTAGGAGACAGAACGCGTCTCCTTCCTGAGCGGTATGACGGCTGCGTGGTCCCATAATGTTTATACTTGCGTACTATTGTTTGTACAGATGAACGTGGTACCGTCAGGCATTTGGAAATTGCTCCCAAGGATGAACCAGACTTGCGGAGATCTACAATTTTTTTGGCTGATTTCTTTTGATTTTGCCATGATGTCAAGCAAAGAGGCACTGAGTTTGAAGATAGGCCTTGAAATACATCCACAAGTACACCTCCAATTGACTCAAATTATGTAAATTAGCCTATCAGAAGCTTCTAAAGCCATGACACCATTTTATGGAATTTTCCATGCTGTTTAAAGGCACAGTCAACTTAGTGTATGTGAACTTCTGACCCACTGGAATTGTGATACAGTGAATTATAAGTGAAATAATCTGTCTGTAAACAATTGTTGGGAAAATGACTTGTGTCATGCACAAAGTGATGTCCGATTATGATTTTTCAACGTCGATACTGATTATTGGAGGACCAAAAGAGGCGATACCGATTAATCGGACAATTTTTATTTATTAATAAATGACAATTACAACAATACTGAATTAACACTTATTTTAACTTAATATAATACATAATTAAAATCAATTTAGCCTCAAGTAAATAATGAAACATGTTCAATTTGGTTTAAATAATGCAAAAACAAAGTGTTGGAGAAGAAAGTGAAAGTGCAATATGTGCTATGTAAGAAAGCTAACGTTTCAGTTCCTTGCTCAGAACATGAGAACATATGAAAGCTGGTGGTTCCTTTTAACATGAGTCTTCAATATTCCCAGGTAAGAAGTTTTAGGTTGTAGTTATTATAGGAATTATAGGACTATTTCCCTCTATACCATTTGTATTTCATTAACCTTTGACTATTGGATGTTCTTATAGGCCCTTTAGTATTGCCAATGTAACAGTATAGCTTCCGTCCCTCTCCTCGCTCCTCCCTGGGCTCGAACCAGCACAAGGACAACAGCCACCCTCAAAGCAGCGTTACCCATGCAGTACAAGGGGAACAACTACTAGAAGGCTCAGAGCGAGTGACGTTTGAAACGCTATTAGCGCACGCTAACTATCTAGCCATTTCACTTCGGTTACACCAGCCTCATCTCGGGAGTTGATAGGCTTGAAGTCATAAACAGCGCAATGCTTGATGCACAACGAAGAGCTGCTGGGAAAACGCAAAGAAAGTGCTGTTTGAATGAATGTTTTACGCGGCTGCTTCTGCCTACCACCGCTCAGTCAGATACTTAGATACTTGTATGCTTGTATGCTCAGTCAGATTATATGCAACGCAGGACATGATCGATAATATCTAGTAATATCATCAACCATGTGTAGTTAACTAGTGATTATGATTGATTGTGTTTTTATAAGATAAGTTTAATGCTAGCTAGCAACTTAACTTTGCTTACTGTATTCACGTAACAGGCAGTCTCCTTGTGGACTGCAATGAGAGAGAGAGGCAGGTCGTTATTGCGTTGGACTAGTTAACTAGTTGACTAGTTAATAGGATAAAGTAATCCTTCTCACCCTCCCCCCCTTAAAAGATTTAGATGCACTATTGTAAAGTGGCTGTTCCACTGGATGTCTTAAGGTGAATGCACCAATTTGTAAGTCGCTCTGGATAAGAGCGTCTGCTAAATGACTTAAATGTAAATGTTAAATGTTAACCGTACGGTTGCAAGATTGGATCCCCCGAGCTGACATGGTGAAAATCTGTCGTTCTGCCCCTGAACGAGGCAGTTAACCCACCGTTCCTAGGCCGTCATTGAAAATAAGAATAGTTTCTTAACTGACTTCCCTAGTTAAATAAAGGTATAAAATAATAATAATAATAATAAAAATCGGCAAATCGGCAGCCAAAAATACTGATTTCCGATTGTTATGAAAACTTGAAATCGGCCCTAATTTATCGGCCATTCCGATTAATCGGTCGATAGTCCTAACCGACTTACCAAAACTATAGTTTGTTAACAAGAAATGTGTGGACTGGTTGAAAACAAGTTTTAATGACTCCAACCTAAGTGTATGTAAACTTCCGACTTCAACTGTAGGTCCTGGATGGTAGGAAGCTCGGCCCCAGTGATGTATTTGGCCGTACGCACTACCCGCTGTAGGGCCTTATGCCGAGCAGTTTCCATAATAGGCAGGGATGCAACTGGTCCGGATGCTCTCGATGGTGCAGCTGTAGATCTTTAAGAGGATCTGGGGACCCATGCCAAATCTTTTCAGTTTCCTGTGGGGGAAAAGGTTTTGTCGTACCATCTTCACGACTGTCTTGGTGTGTTTGGACCATGATAGTTCGTTGGTAATGTGGACACCAAGGAACTTCAAACTCTCGACCCGCTCCACTACAGCCCCTGTTCATTCGTCAACATGGGTACAGTAATACCATAGATATAATCTAGAATTCATGTCTCTGTGAGTGATATTGATTTTATACTCCCAGACCCAGATACTCCTTAGTTAGCACTTAAATTGTCCTGGTACTGTGCATCTAAACCAAATTGAGACAAAGGTTGCTTGTGGAGTTCTTTGCAGTGGACTTTGTTCTGCCACTTTGGCGCCAGGCCAGAGAAGAGCTTGTGGTTCTCTATAGTCCGTCTATCAATGTGCTCCCCTCCATCGATGGCTCTGGTGGTACCCAGTTGACCAATGTGTCCTCTCTCTCCTGCAGGCGCCATGCAGACCCCTGAGGCAGGCGCTGACTCCGCCTCCACTGTCCCTCTCCAGACCGCCGTGCCTGTGCAGCCCGCAGGCTCCGCCCAGCAGGTGACCTCTCAGGTGCCTGTCCAGCAGCAGGTAAACGGCTGTGTGTGTGTGTGTGTGTTTGATTTGCGTGTGTTTGATTTCTGTGTCGTTTCTAACTTGTTGCCCTACTGTTGCAGACCCAGACTGTTCAACAGGTTCAGCATATATACCCAGCACAGGTGCAGTATGTGGAGGAGAACAGTGGCGTCTACACCAACGGAACCATGTGAGTGTTTAGTGTTGCTCAACCACCGCTGCCTTTGTCACTCACTCTGCAGTGGCACTATACAGTGGCTTTATCGTCTTCTCTGTAGTCAACGGCAACAGCTAAAGTCACTTCACAGCAGTACTTCTGCCACACACACATGGCGGGTGCGGAGGGCGTAAGTAACAGCACAGTGAAGTACTGTGTGATTGTGTGCAGTCACCTGGAGATGACCAGGAGTATGAATAAGTGCTGCGCACTCCTTGGCTCGGGGGACAAGGTTATGTACACACTCCACAGGCTGGGGCTGTCCCATAGTGAGTGACACACAGTCACAAATCGACCGACAGCAGTCTCTGATGGAGGGGCAAGGCCTGGCTAATAATCAGGACAGAAGAAGTGAGCTGAGCACACACCCACTTACTATTTGAGTCTGTTAACAGTGTGTTAGTACCAGCTGCTTGTCACTACACACCATAAGAGTAGATGAGAAAGGGGCAGGAGTTATTTCTTACCGTTCAGATGATTTGTCAACGAGTCATTCCGGTGCCCTAAACTTTCCTCCATAACCTGGTATTTCTCCAGAGTTTCGGCATATGTTTTATACACTCCTTTACAGATTGATTTGGACAGTGACGCTTTTAATTTGGCTTTGGATTTGAGATCAAATGTTTCATGAGGCAGGAGAACAGAAATAGGACAGCATTCTGGTAAATAAACTTAAATTGACGTTTTTATTACTGCACTAAAAATATGTCAATTTAAGTTTATTTGCCGGAGCGCTGTCTGATTTCTGTTCTTTGGATTATATACAAGAGAGTACAGAATGTCACCTTTTTATTTGAGGGTATTTTTATTACATATCTGTTTCACCGTTTAGAAATTAAAGCACTTTATGTATCTTGGCCCCAATTGTAAAGTATGTGGACAAATTCACTTATAATGCATTTCATTTTGTCAAGTTTAGTATTTGGTCCCATATTCCTAGCACACAAACACTGCGTCAAGCTTGCTACTCTACAAACTTTGCAGTTTGTTTGTTGTGTTTCGGATTATGTTGTACCCAATAGAAATTAATGGTAAATAACGTATTGTCTCATTTTGGAGTCACTTTTATTGTCAATCATTATATAATATATTTCTGAACACGTCTACATTAATGTGGATGCTACCATTACGGATAATCACGAATGAATCGTGACCAATGAGCGAAAAAGTTAGAGGCATTATTATCACATATGACACAATACATTATTTACCATTCATTTCTATTTGGCATAACATAATCCAAAACATAACCCAAATGAATCCAACAAATTTGTAGTCACAAGCTTGATGTAGTCATTGCGTGCTGGGAATATGGGGCCAAATTATTTCTGCATGGTATACCGAAACTTCGGTACCTTTTTTGATACTAGAACATGAAAAACATTTTGGTACTCAAATGTTTGTTTCTTTCAGCACTTCTGTCAAATGTGTCTCACTTCCTCTACTGATTGAGAGAGGATCAAGTCTTTTTATCAGCGAGTCCATGTCTCTTTTGTAGCGCCGAGTGCACTGTGCCTGCTCCAATTACTCATTGCTAGCTCTAGCCTGAACCACTACACTCACTGGGAGTCTGGGCTGCGTAACGTTAGCTTCCCACTCATGCTGCATGGAAGCTAACACACAGTTTCAACACAATGTTGAAACTGTTAATTACTGTTTGCAAAACTATGTCTGTTACAGGCTAGAATGCTTTACAATGCAAGAAGAAACTGTTAGCTTCCAGTTTTGTAGGCTAACTTTTCTTGCTAGCGTACAGCTGAAGCTAACATGAATTTACTACCCTAGTACTTTTTTGTGCAAACCATAATGCAAAATATGCCGATTGTAGCCCCATGAAAGCAGCCAAATCAAGCTCAATATCTCAATGCATGCGCACACTCCTATTGAATATGCATTTCCCATATTGAATATGCACTCCTATTTAATATGCATAAAGTGCATTCATTTCTTAGCGGTGAAACAGATATGTATGAAAATATCCTCAAGTAAAAGGTGACATGCTGTACTATCACTTCATATGAAACATTTGATCTCATATCCAAAATGGAGTATAGAGCCACATTTTAAAGTTTTAGCATCACTGTCCCAAATTTATATGTAGGGGAATGTATATAAAGGTCTGAGAGAGAGAATATGTTTCTGGTCCACAACACCTGTTGTGTCAAGGCACTGAAGGGTGTCATTATATCAGAGGCCAAGGTAATGGTCTGAGTCACTGCAGAGGAAAACGACAATCACACAAATCTCTGTCGGCACGGCGACTCCTCAGGTGATTTGTGTAACTATGGAAACTCCACTTTCATTAACACAGGAATATTGCCTTCCCGTGAAGGCTCAGAATGGCACCGCTAATTCACATCAAATAGGTACTCTAGCACCATTCAAACTTTCCTTTATGTAAAAGGAAATTATCCTGACCTATCACTCCTGGGGGGGGGGGAAATTCCTAACTTTTCCCTCCATTGTTTTTGCCCAGACGGACGTACTCGTACTCCGAGCCCCAGGTGTACAGCCAGAACAGTGGAGGGAGCTACTTTGACACGCAGGGCAGCTCGTCCGAGGTGTCTACAGTGGTGTCGTCCCATGGCATGGCCAACAATGGAGGGGGGAACGGGGGTCTGACCATGGGTCTGGCCGGGGGGCAGATCATCAGCAGCTCTGGAGCCTACCTCATCGGGGGCAACTCCATGGACAACTCTGCCCCCCACCCAGCCACCCAGACTACCCGAGCCTCCCCGTCCACTGTGAGTGTACGGCCCCCTTTACTTACTCTTCTCGTCCTGTCAGTCTGTCTGTCTGTCTGTCTGTCAGGCCACTCTCTCCTGCCTGTCATAATGCATATCTGAAGCCTTTCTTGAGTAACTATAGTACCACTTAGCTACTTTATGTCAGTGTCTGAGAATGTGTTATTTAGTCCAGTCTCGCTCTGTCCTGTCCAGTGGTCTTCTCAGCTAGGAATTTCCTCTCGTGCTGTGTTTTAACTAAAGATTAAAATAAATATGAAATCATATTTGTTAGTACTGCTTTACTGTGTCATGAAGCTTTTAAGACAAAACACAATGGGTGTGTTTTGAGCAGTAAGCGTAACGAAGACTACCGTAGGGGGAAGTCGGCGAGTGAAGTCAGGAGTTGCATCTTCGACAGCCGAAAGTAGGGCACTGTAGGGGTTTTCCAACAGCAAGGCTCAGACCAACATGGCAGTGTCAACAAAGCTGCTGTTATTTCTAAACGCTTTTCTGTATAAATGTCACAACTTTATACCCCCATATCACACACTCACAAACTGAAAACGGGGCCATACTTGCGAACATTAGAAACAGTTTAAATGTAAACAATTTCTCAGTCTAAAACTGTTCATCAGCCAGTTAAAATCGTTGATTTTGATACAACGCTACATTGTAGCTAGTCCCATCAAATAATCTGGCACACGTTAGCCCTATGCTAACCTCACCAGATGACTGTGATTATTTCCTGTCAAAGACCTTAGACTTTATATCCACCAACCAATGGCATTTCTTAAAATCAACCCTGGCCACCAGAGGGATATTTTAAACCTTAAAATTCAAGATTCACTTTTGTTCCATTGGTCTGTAACAAAATGTTTTGTGCCAATATTGCATCGAGGCATCCTTGACTAGACTACTAGCTATTAGTACTAACGATAGACAAAATGTTCACGTTTTCGCATATATTTGACACACATTCATGTTCTTTCACATAAATAAAGATGTAAGAGGATTGTACAACATGTACGTTGTATATTCGCAAATTGTAAAAAATAAATAAATAAAATCTCTGACGCTCGAGGTCTTGTCAAATACTCTACATGACCAAAAGTATGTGGACAGCTGCTCGTCAAACATCTCATTCTAAAATCATGGGTATTAATATGGAGTCAGTCCCGACCTTTGCTGTAACAACAGCCTCCACTCTTCTGGGAAGGCATTCCACTAGATGTTGGAACATTGCTGCGGGGACTTGCTTCCATTCAGCAACAAGAGCGTTCGTGAGGTCGGGCACTGATCTTGTGCGATTAGGCCTGGCTCGCAGTCGGTGTTCCAATTCATCCCAAAGGTGTTCGATGGAGTTGAGGTAAACGTCTGTGCATGCCAGTCAAGTTTTTCCTCACCGATCTCGACAAACCATTTATGTATGGACCTCGCTTTGTGCATGGGGGCATTGTCATGCTGAAACGGGGAACTAAGGGGCCTAGCCCAAACCGTGAAAAACAGCCCCAGACCATTATTCCTCGTCCACCAAACTTTACAGTTGGCACTATGCATTGTGGCAGGTAGCGTTCTCCTGGCATCCGCCAAACCCAGATTCGTCCGTCGGACTGCCAGATGGTGAAGCGTGATTCATCACTCCTGAGAACGCGTTTCCACTGCTCCAGAGTCCAATGGCGGCGAGCTTTACAGCACTCCAGCTGACACTTGGCATTGCGCATGGTGATCTTAGGCTTGTGTGTGGCTGCTCGGCCAGGGAAACACATTTCAGGAAGCTCCAGATGAACAGTTATTTTGCTGACATTGCTTCCAGAGGCAGTTTGGAACTCGGTAGTGAGTTGCAACTGAGGACAAACGATTTTTACGCACTTCAGCACTCGGCGGTCCCATTCTTTGAGCTTGTGTGGCCTACCACTTCGCAGCTGACCTGTTTTTGCTCCTAGACATTTCACAGCACTTACAGTTGACTGGGGAAGCTCTAGCAAGGTAGCAATTTTACAAACGGACTTGTTGGAAAGGTGGCATCCTATGATGGTGCCACGTTGAAAATCACTGAGCTCTTCAGTACGGTCATTCTACTGCCAATGTTGCCTAAGGAGATTGCATGGCTGTGTGCTCAATTTTATACACCTGTCTTGTTCTAATATACACATGTCAGCAATACACACATTTCAAGGGGTCTCCACATAGTTTTGTGTGTATATATTATGTAGCTGTAATTTACCCTTACTGCTATCATTTATTTGTGGCGTGATCCACTAAGGCAGTAAGCCCAGAGACGGCAGCGTAGCCTAGTGGTTAGAGCGGTGGACTAGTAACCGGAAGGTTGCGAGTTCAAACCCCCGAGCTGACAAGGTACAAATCTGTCGTTCTGCCCCTGAACAGGCAGTTAACCCACTGTTCCCAGGCCGTCATTGAAAATAAGAATGTGTTCTTAACTGACTTGCCTGGTTAAATAAAGGTTAAAAAATAAAAAATAGAGGAAAAATCGCTCCATTGTTGGTCCTCAAGTCAAATAACGCATATGTGACAAAGTAGATGATTATAAAAACGCATATAAAACATTGTACATGTAAGTATAGCCTACACGTCTATGTAATATAGCAAATATTATTTATGTAGCACTGCCAGTAGCTTATGTGTCGTCTGGAAGAGGGACTCTAACAAGAAACTCCTCATAAAATATATCCGTAATCTTCATTTACAAGGTTTTGCCAGCACAACACACTACCACAATTAGTGTAGGCCTAATATGTGGTTTTACATTTGTGGCACCCCTCCAAGCCATGTGAAGTGAGTGATTTTAGGTTGTTTTGTTATAAATGTGCTTGTAATAGGCTGTTTGGGGAAAAGCTTCTCTGGTGAAAACACGTGATTGGAATGACTAACAGAACATACCATTTCATTTTTGTCATTTGCATCAAATGTAAGGTAAACGACAAGTTGTAGGTTACATTCGTAGAAAGTGTCTCCTCGCCAGACGAGGGCGTAATCGCTATGGGTATCCTCTACTAGGCTTTCACCTCACAGGCCTGGAAGCTGAGGCTGCCCTATGGAATAGTTGACCTGCATGGGGGAAGGTTTGTTCCTGGGTTGTCATGTTCTGTGCTAAGCTAGCAGTAAGACGAAATATGAATCGTCGAAGAGAGAAGTTGATCAGCTCGTCTTTCTATCCACGCCTTACACAATCAAGGAGAAACACTTGAGCTACGAGGCAAGCAGAGACATGCTGTAAAATATGTGCTGGCGATGTAAAACGAGTGCTGTTGAGTTAATACATTTAAATACCGTTTTTTAAAGTTATTTTTCAATGGGATTATTAGCAGTTGTCACTATGACAATGAAGACACCCTGAAAGCACGGAATGACCTTGTTACCACCTTATTAGTAGGCCTACAGCGTGCAGTAGGGTGTGTTGATCAGTTGATTGACATGTGTACTGTCGAACGATAAACATCAAACTTTCCTCTAGTGAGGATGCTTGCAAATGTGGGTTCTTTAAAATAACTTAACACTATTACTGCAATACTGCCATCTGTGATAACACGAGTGCTTGACTTTGTTAAGGACGCTGTTATGGAAAAGCGTTTGTTCACCTCAATCTATGTCAACATTTGTAATTGGCTGATGTAGAATCTGTTCCAGGAAATCATCACTGTCATCTGGTGAGGTTAGCATAGGGCAAAGGGTTACCGTGTGCCAGGTTATCTGATGGAACCAGCCACAATGTATCGTACTGTCATGTAAACCGACTATTTTACTTGGCAGATGTGTATTTTGAGACGGGTCCAACAAAAACAACCTAATGATTGGTTGACACATAGTGCCTCCCACAATGCAAGTGAGAAGCAACTGCAGCGACTTCATCAAAAACTGCATGACCTTTGATCACATCATTTTTGTAAAGTTCGTGCAGTCGACATGGAGTCACAAGTCTGACAATTTTTTTTGAACTATAATACAACACTTTGAAAGGACTTTAAAAAATGGTTCTGCTCCAACATGCGCAGTGAGGTCTCCCTCAGTGGGTCTGTGCTCTCCTCTGGTGGCTGAAAATGGTAGTTTCACAGCTTCTGATTACTGTGGCGCTTGTTTATTTATGTAACCTTTATTTAACTAGGCAAGTCGGTTAAGAACAAATTCTTATTTACAATGACGGCCATACCGGGGAACAGTGGGTTAATTACATTGTTCAGGGGCAGAACAACAGGTTGTTTGTTACCTTGTCAGTTCCGGGATTTGATCCAGCAACCTTTCGGTTAGTGGCCCAACGCTCTAACCACTAGGCTATGTGCCTCTTGACTTTCTGTTAGCACTCTGCTTCATTAAGACAATGGGAAATGTAATTCAAAAGACAGGTGAATTTAAGTTTAAACTGACTTTGCTATGCTGGGCTTTTGGCACTAGTTTGGGTGACGCTTGCTTTCGGAGCTGTTCTGGATTTTTCTGATTTTCTATGTGTGTCAGTACTGTGTCAGTATTCTAGTGCAACCTTTTCCTTTGTTGTTTTTGTTTTTCCTTCTATTTTTTGCTCCTTGGTCTATCAGATTGAAATGGCGATTGAGACGCTCCAAAAGACTGAAGGTTTATCCAGTCAGAGAAGCTCGCTGCTCAACAGCCATGTAAGTCGCCACTCTAAACGCCTCGCCTGCCTGCCCTCTATAGCTGTTCTCACTCTCTAGTACCTCCAGAACTCTCCCTTTGCATCTCCCTCTCTTTCTTTCTATGGTGGTGGGGGTTCTTCCTGTGCTCCAATTTTTATTTTTCGCTGCTTTAGTTAATTGTGCTTTTAAAGTTAGGGAAGGGGGTGTTAGTATTTACAGACAAGTGGGGGGTGAAACATGCATCTGCTGTGGATTACAGAGAGGTGTAATGACATACATGTGTGTAATTGACAGAATATCTTTTCTCCCCCACAGCTGCAATGGCTACTGGATAACTATGAGACTGCGGAGGGGGTGAGTCTGCCTCGCTCCACCCTCTACAACCACTACTTGCGCCACTGCCAGGAGCAGAAATTGGACCCGGTCAACGCCGCTTCCTTCGGCAAGCTCATCCGCTCCATCTTCATGGGGCTACGCACGCGACGCCTCGGCACAAGGTGAGCTACTGACAGGACAGACACGTTCTGATAACTCCCTCTGCACCTTGCACCCCCTCCTCTCCTTCTCTATCCTGTCACTGCATCTCAAGTCCCCCAGTTTTGCTCTCCCTAACTCTCCTCAGACGCCTTCAGTTTAGTCTTGTCCTTTCCTTTTTCCTTGGTTGTCTTCATTATGATTTCCTGTTTGGTATTACAGCATGTTTAAAAAATGTAATAAACACATTTAAATATTTTTGGACTGCTAAATTAATATAGGGGAAACACTGAGAACTTTTAGCTGTGTGTGTGTGTGTGTGTGTGTGTGTGTGTGTGTGTGTGTGTGTGTGTGTGTGTTGCAGAGGGAACTCAAAGTACCACTACTATGGGATCCGGCTGAAGCCGGACTCTCCTCTCAACAGACTGCAGGAGGACATGCAGTACATGGCCCTCAGACAGCAGCCTGTCCAACAGAAACAGAGGTACAATACGTGCATTCAGAAAGTATTCAGACCCCTTTACCTTTTCCACATTTTGTTACGTTACAGCTTTACTCTAAAATTGATCAAATTGTTTTTTTCCCTCAACAATCTACACACATTAACCAATAATGACAAAGCAAAAACAGGTTTTTAGAAATGTTTGCAAATGTATATAAAAAGACAAAAACTGAAATAACACATTTCAGTAAGTATTCAGACCTTTTACTCATTACCTTGTTGAAGCACCTTTGGCAGCGATTACAGCCTCGAGTGTTCTTGGCTATGACACTACAAGCTTGGCACACCTGTATTTGGGGAGTTTCTCCCATTCTTCTCTGTAGATCCTCTCAAGCTCTGTCAGGTTGGATGGGGAGCTTCAATGCAAGTCTCCAGTAATGTTCGATCGGGTTCAAGTCTGGGCTCTGGCTGGGCCACTCAAGGACATTCAGAAACTTATCCCGAAGCCACTCCTGCATTGTCTTAGCTGTGTGCTTAGGATTGTTGTCCTGAGTGCTCTGGAGCAGGTTTTCATCAAGGATCTCTCTTTCTCTCTCTGTGCTCTGTTCATCTTTCCCTCGACCCTGACTCGTCTCCCAGTTCCTGCCGCTGAAAAGCATCACAGAATGATGCTGCCACCACCATGCTTCACCATAGGGATGGTGCCAGGTTTCCTCCAGACAAGACCAAAGCTAATTGGCATTTCATCAGACCAGAGAATCATGTTTCTCATGGTTAGTCTTGTAGGTTCCTTTTGGCAAACTCCAAGCGGGCTGTCATGTGCCTTTTTACTGAGGAGTGGCTTCTGTTTGGCAACTCTACCACAAAGGCCTGATTGGTGGAGTGCTGAAAAGATGGTTGTCCTTCTGGATGGTTCTCCCATCTCCACAGAGGGACTCTGGAGCTCTGTCAGAGTGACCATCGGGTTCTTGGTCACCTGCCTAACTAAGGCCCTTCTCCCCCGATTGCTCAGTTTGGTCGGGCGTCCAGCTCTAGGAAGAGTCTTGGTGGTTCCAAACGTCTTCCATTTAAGAATGATTGAGGCCACTGTGTTCTTGGGAACCTTCAATGCTACAGACATTTTTTGGTACCCTTCCCCAGATCTGTGCCTCGACACAATCCTGTCTCGGTGCTCTACAGACAATTCCTTCAACCTCATGGCTTGGTTTTTGCTCTAACATGCACTGTCGACTATGGGACATTAAATAGACAGGTGTGTGCCTTTCCAAATCATGTCCAATCAATTGAATTTACCACATGTGGACTCCAATCAAGTTGTAGAACCATCTCAAGGATAATCAATGGAAACAGGATGCACCTGAGCTCAATTTCGAGTCTCATAGCAAAGGGTCTGAATAGTTATGTAAATAAGGTATTTCAGTTTATTAAAAAACAGTTTTTCGCTTTTTTGTTATGGGGTATTGTGTGTAGATTGAGGATTTTTAAATATTTTTTTAATGCATTTTAGAATAAGGCTGTAACGTAACAATGTGTCGCAGTTGTAAATGAGAACTTGTTCTCAACTGGCCTACCTGGTTAAATAAAGGTGAAATAAAACAATAAACAAATTGGAGTCAACACGGGCCAGCATCCCTGTTGAACGCTTTTGACACCTTGTGGAGTCCATGCCCCGACGAATTGAGGCTGTTCTGAGGGGAAAAGGGTGCTCAACTCAATGTTAGGAAGGTGTTCCTAATGCTTGGTATACTCAGTGTACATATACAAACAGTACTGACTGAGGCATTGTCGTTGTAGGTTTAAGCCGGTGCAGAAGGTTGATGGTGTGTCTGGGGAGAACTTCTCAGGCGGTGGCCAGCACACCCCCAGTGCAGCGGAGCAGACCGTCATTGCACAGAGCCAGCACCACCAGCAGTACCTGGGTGAGTGAGCGGTGTGTATATTTCTGTGTGTTTAGACTGACTAAGTGACTTTCAGCATCAATAGATTGCTACTGTTTGATGTTCCCTTGTTATTAATACGTTTTGATACCACTTCATGAAAGTGCTCCTCCGCTGAGTGCTGTAAGGGTTCCCCTGTCAGGTTATATTCTGCAATGAACCACTGATAGGATTTTCTCAGCCTTCAGTATTTCCTTGTTAAATATCTACCCCTGTGTTCCTCTGCTTTAAACTGGATTCATAACGTGAGTTGTGGTTGGCCTTGTCTGATTTCTATGCGTCTCTCCCTGACAGACGCATCCCGGGCGCTGCCAGACTTTGTGGAGCTGGACCTGGGAGAGACCAACGTGGAGAACATCGGCCCAGACGACATCAAAGCTCTCCAGTCACTATACAGAGAGCACTGTGAGGTCAGAGATTATCCATCACCTCTAACAAAGTTCTACAGGAAAGTTTGTATTATTCTCTACGGGGTAAATTCAGACCAGATACACGCATGTAAATGGAACTTCTTTCTATTTTCATGCACTTTCCTCTCTGCACACATTCTGACCTTGATCTTAAGCAAGGGGAATCGAATGTGCCCAACAGGTATTAGTTTGGGGTGGAGATTGCAGAAATGGAGGTGTATCTACAAATCAAACTTTGTCACATGCGCCGAATACAACAAGTGTAGACCTTACAGTGAAATGCGTACTTACAAGCCCTTAACCAACAGTGCAGTTCATGAAGAGTTAAGAAAATATTTACAAAATAAACTAAACTACAAAATAATAACAAGTAACATAGTAATAACGAGGCTACATACAGGGGATACCGAGTCAGTGTGCAGGGGTACAGGTTAGAGGTCATTTGTTCATGTAGGTAAGGGTGAAGTGACCATGCATAGATAATAAACAGCGAGTAGCAGCAGTGTACAAAACAAATTGGGGGGGGGGGGGGGCAATGAAATAGTCCAGTGGCCATTTGATTAATAGTTCAGCAGTCTTATGGCTTGGGGATGAAGCTGGTAAAGGAGCCTTTTGTTCCTAGACTTGGCACTCCAGAGAAAACAGTCTATGACTTGGGGGACTGGATTCTCTGACAATTTTATGGGCTTTCCTCTGACACCGCCTATTATATAGGTCCTGGATTGCAGGAAGCTTGGCCTCAGTGATGTACTGGGCCTTACGCACTACCCTCTGTAGCACCTGTTCGGCCCGCCTTTTCCTGTAGTCCACCATCAGCTCCTTTGTCTTGCTCACATTAAGGCAGAGGTTGTTGTCCTGGCATGTCGTGTTTGGCCACGCAGTCGTGGGTGAACAGGGAGTACAGGAGGTGACTAAGTACACAACCCTGAGGGGCCCCGGTGTTGAGGATCAACGTGGCAGACATGTTGTTGCCTACCCTTACCACCAGGGGGCAGCCTGTCAGGAAAGCCAGGATCCAGTTGCAGAGGGAGGTGTTTAGTCCCAGGGTCCTTAGCTTAGTGATGAGCTTCGTGGGCATTAATGGTGTTGAACCTTGAGCTGTAGTCAATGAACAGCATTCTCTGTTGGGGCAGTATGCGAATTGGAGTGTGTCTATGGTATCTGGGAGGAGGGTGTTGATGTGAGCTATGACCAGCCTTCAAAGCACTGCATGGCTACCGACGTGAGTGCTACGGGGAGGTAATCATTTAGGCAGGTTACCTTCGCTTCCTTGGGCACAGGGACTATGGTGGTCTGCTTGAAACATGTAGGTATTACAGACTCATTCAAGGAGAGGTTGAAAATGTCAGTGAAGACACTTGTCAGTTGGTCAGCGCATGTTTTGAGTACACTTCCTGGTAATCATCTGACCCCACAATTTTGTGAATGTTAACCTGTTTAAAGGTCTTGCTCACATCGTCTACGGAGTGCGTTATCACACAGTCATCCAGACTGTGGTGCGCTCGTGCATGCTTCAGTGTTGCTTGCCTCGAAGCGAGCATAAAAGGCATTTAGCTCGTCTGGTATGCTTGCGTCACTGGGCAGCTCACGTCTGGGTTTCCCTTTGTAGTCCGTAATAGTTTTCAAGCCCTGCCACATCTAACGAGCATCAGAGGCGGTGTAGTAGGATTCAAACTTAATCCTGTATTGACACTTTGCTTGTTTGATGTTTCGTCTGAGGGCATAGCGGGATTAGTGTCCCGCTCCTTGAAAGCAGCAGCTCTAGCCTTTAGCTTGATGCAGCTGTTGCCTGTAATCCATGGCTTCTGGTTGGGATATGTTTATACGTTCACTGTGGGACGACGTTGTCGATGCACTTATTGATGAAGCCGGTGACTGAGGTGGTATACTCCTCAATGCCATTGGATGAGTCCCGGAACATATTCCGGCCTGTGCTAGCAAAACAGTCCTGTAGCGCAGCATCCATGTCATCTGACCACTTCCGTATTGAGCGAGTCACTGGTACTTCCTGCTTTAGTTTTTGCTTGTAAGCAGGAATCATGAGGATATAATTATGGTCAGATTTGCCAAATGGAGGGCGGGGGAGAGCTTTGTATGCGTCTCTGTGTGTGGAGTAAAGGTGGTCTTTTTTCTCTCTCTCTGGTTGCACATGTGACATGCTGGTAAAAATGTGGTAAAACTGATTTAAGTTTGCCTGCATTAAAGTCCCTTGCCACTAGGAGCAGCGCTTCTGGGTGAGTATTTTCTTGTTTGCTTATGGCCTTATACAGCTCGTTGAGTGTGGTCTTAGTGCCAGCATTGGTTTGTGGTGGTAAATAGATGGCTACGAATAATATAGATGAGAACTCTGTTGGTAGATGATGTGGTCTACAGCTTATCATAAGGTACTCGACCACAGGCGAGCAATACCTCGAGACTTCTTTGATATTAGACATTGCGCACCAGCTGTTATTGACATAAAGACCCACACCCCCACCCCTGGTCTTACCAGACGTAGCTTCTCTGTTCTGCCGGTGCATTGAAAATCCCTCCAGCTCTATATTAACTATGTCATCGTTTAGCCACGACTCGGTGACACATAAGATATTACAGTTCTTAATGTCCCGTTGGTAGGATAATCATAATCCTAGGTCATCTATTTTATTTTCCAATGGTTGCATGTTAGCAAGTAGTATTGATGGCAGTGGGAGTTTACTCGCTTGCCTACGGAATCTCAAAAGGCAGCCTGATCTGAGTCTTCTTTTCCTCCATCTTTTCTTCATGCAAATAACAGAGAGATGATTGACAAATGCGGAGAGATTTAATGTGAAACTAGTCATATGGCAGTGAACTGAAACCCATATCAACATGACCGGTATGTCTGCCCCTTACACAGAGTGAAGTATAAATGCTGTGACGTTATGCAGAATTTTGATTGTATGGCTTTTTTAGCTTGCAGGGATTCAATTTGGAGACGTAACCCAGATGGGTAGCCTACTGGTCACAGGGCAACAATGTGCGCAATGTCGCAACAAATTTAACCTTTGTGCACTCTCGATGTTTTAATCAAATACCCCAACTTTCTCTGTTTCCTATTTGTAGCCTATCATATTATATATTAGCCACTATCAGTAGCCACCGCCAGTAATACTCACATACATTTATAACTGTCACTTTAGTGTTAGTTCCCTTAAATTTGTAGCCTACTTTTTTGCATTATTCCATTACATGATTAGTTTAACTTTCTTTCTTCTATCACATCCATGTGGTTGTTCCTCAGTCATTAGCAATAATGGATCATATTAGGTTAACGTACAGTGCATTTTCCAAATTTTGTTACGTTACAGCCTTATTATAAAATTGATTACATTTTTAAAAATCCATCAATCTACACACAATACCCTATAATGAGAAAGCGAAAACAGGTTTTTAGACATTTTCAAATAAAAAACAGAAATGCCTTATTTACATAAGTATTCCGACCCTCTGCTATGAGACTCGAAATTGAACACAGGTGCATCCTGTTTCCATTGATCATCCTTGAGATGTTTCTACAACTTGATTGGAGTCCACCTGTGGTCAATTCAATTGATTGGACATGATTTGGAAAGGCACACACCAGTCTATATAAGGTCCCACAGTTGTCCGTTCATGTCAGAGCAAAAACCAAGCCATGAGGTCGAAGGAATTGCCCATAGAGATCCGAGACAGAATTGTATCGAGGCACAGATCTGGGGAATGGTACCAAAAAATGTCTGCAGCATTGAAGGTCCCCAAGAACACAGTGGCCTCCATCATTCTTAAATGGAAGCAGTTTGGAGCCACCAAGACTCTTCCTAGAGCTGGACGCCTGGCCAAACTGCGCAATCGGAGGAGAAGGGCCTTGGTCAGGGAGGTGACCAGGAACCCAATGGTCACTGACAGAGCTCAAGTGTTTCTCAGGATCGTGGGAAAGATGGACAGAGTAAAGTGCAGCGATCCTTGATGAAAACCTGCTCCAGAGCACTGGGGCAAAGGTTCACCTTCCAACAGGACAAAGACCCTAATCGCACAGCCAAGACAATGCAGGAGTGGCTTCGGGGCAAGTCTCTGAATGTCCTTGAGTGGCCCAGCCAGAGCCCAGAATAGAACCCGATCGAACATCTCTGGAGAGACCTGAAAATAGCTGTGCAGTGACAATCCCCATCCAACCTGACAGAGCTTGAGAGGACCTGCAGAGAAGAACGGGAGTAACTCTCCAAATGCAGGTGTGCCAAATACAGGTGTGTAAGAAGACAACCCAATAAGACTTGAGGCTGTAATCGCTGCCAAAGGTGCTTCAACACTGTACTGAGTAAAGGATCTGAATACTTATGTAAATGTAACATTTCAGTTTTTTTTTTTATATACTAGCGAAAAATTCTATAAACCTGTTTTTGCTTTGTCATTATGGGGTATTGTGTGTAGATTGATGAGGGGGAAAACGATTTAATACATAAGTCAGGGGTCTGAATACTTTCCGAATGCACTGTATTACAAGTTTTGCAATAATTTGAGACACAGACCACTCATAGCAGTTTAAACCTAGAGCCTGGTGCACGGTTCACAACAACTGGACCGTTGTCATCACTGTTCCATGATTAGTGAGGATTAGGGTTGATTTTGTAGGACAGTTGTTCAACCCTATTGTACACCTGTAGATGCTCCTCAAAGGAGGAAGGGGAGGACCATCCTCAGTGAATTGCATAAAAATTTAATTAGTGAAATATTTTTAAAAATATATCCTGTTTTGCAATGAAGGTCTACAGTAGCCTCAACAGCACTCTGTACGGTAGCACCATGGTGTAGCCGGAGGACAGCTATTATCCGTCCTCCTCTGGGTACATTGACTTCAATACAAAACCTAGGAGGCTCATGGTTCTCACCCCATTCCATAGACTTGCCCAGTAATTATAACTTCCGGAGGACATCCTCCAACCTATCAGAGTTCTTGCAGCATGAACTGACATGTTGTCCACCCAATCAAAGGATCAGAGAATGAGGGGCGGCAGGTAGCCTAGTGGTTAGAGCGTTGGGCCAGTAACTGAAAGGATCGAATCCCCTAGCTGACCAGGTACAAATATGTCATTCTGCCCCTGAAGGCAGTTAACCCACTGTTCCTAGGCCATCGTTGTAAATAAGAATTTGTTTTTATTAACTGACTTGCCTAGTTAAATAAAGGTAAAATAAAAAAAACACATAAAAAAATCTAGTACTGATAGCATAAGCTACCAGCTAACTGGTAATAAAATGTGGTGAGTAGTAGACTCAAAGAGAAAGACAAAAGTTGAGTCTTTTTTTATACATTTGTTTTACTTTCAATTACTTTGCTAGCAAATGCAGCTAGCTAGTTTAGCCTACTCAAACAGAGAGATGCTATGTTAGCTAGCTGGCTATGACTATCCAACACGGGAACTTTTACAAATCACATGCTGACCAGACCGGACACGTCGCGTGCGTCGCAAAATAAATGTAGAAATCCATGTTATTCAATTATTGCACCCACACTGCTCGCACGCGCCAACGAGCGTCTGCGATGCCACGGGCTAAAATAGAACTCCTTTCTATTTCTGACGCAGATCGTGCTGAATGTCCTGCCTCTTCCATCTCCTCATTGGTTTATAGAAGCAGGTACCCACGTGCCATCTCCTCATTGGTTATACCCACGTGGGTGATTGAAAGACAAACTGTTTTGCCGGTAGTCGTGGTAATGCTATGAAAGTTTAGATGCCTATCACCATATAAGTTCAACGATGAAAAGGCCTGGAAGGAAGAGAGATGACTAGAAACGATTCGGTTGGCCGTTTTATGTGTGGATTAATTTGTCGGAGTAGAGGACCTTGTGCAGTTCAGGTAAAATAACAACTCAATGTTTATATCCTAGGACAAATTAGCTAGCAACAGCAAGCTAGCTAAATAGGACAAATTAGCTAGCAAGTGCAAGCTAACTAGCTAAATTGCCATACATGTTTAATGCTTTTCGATCTGTCCCCAAATTAATGTCATTTGTTCAGAGTTTGTTTTGGTATTTTAACCTGTGTGTCGTGATCGCGTTTGGTGTAGGGGGACAAAATACATTTATGCACGATAGCACACTCGTGCAGCCGGTTTGGGTTCCGTGTCAAGGTAAGCTTTTAGTTTTACAAATGTATTGCCACCGGTGCCCACAGGTGTAACTGCTTACTAACTGTACACTGTACAGCATGATTGTAGCCGGTTTACTAACGCGTTAATTCTATTAGCTATGCTGACTATGACGTTACTTTAGCTAATATGGTGACAACGATGTAGGCTGTGAGTAGCGGTTATGATATGAAGGTTTGGCTTGGAAAGTTTTTTTTGCATCTACAGCTGATGTATTGGTCATTGAAGTCTACAAGTGAAGGGAAACGGTGAGAAGAGGAGAGCGCATAGATGCGAGAAGGAATACAATGAGGTGTTTGTATGTGGCTATGAAATTTAACTATTTTCGTGTGATCAGGGTGTATTCATTCCGCCGATTCTGTTGAAAAACGTTCTTAAACAGAAGCTTACGGAATTAAATGGGAATAAACATATGTGAATTTGTCCAAATGAAACTTGTTTGTAACTAATACACCCTAAATCAGCTAGATGCAGGCAAGAGTGTGCAAGGCTGTATTGAATGTGTCACTGTCTGTCACCTGAAATCTTTCTCTCGACCTGTGTGCACCTGCGTTCTAAACTTTCATTCATAGGCTAGGTTGATGGGTATAGGGAAAATTTTAGTATTATGTAGCAGCCTAGACCTATCGATGTTACATTGAGCTAGGTGAATGGAATATGAATAACAGTCATCCAATATGCTGTAATAAAAATAAGGCCATGCTCATAAAAACAAATATCGTCCTCCCTCATCTTAAACGGCACTAACCCCCACTGTTGTACACTTTTCTCACCTTCCAATAATTCATGGATTTGAATATGGCAACTTTCAGGATGAATCAAACCACTGTATTGTTTTATTCACCAATATATTTAGTGTGTAAAGGCTCTCCTCGACCTTAAAAAAAAATATTCATAAATACATTCCCAACCCTAATTAATCTACAAGATCAGAGTATTTTTTAATCTTAAAGGGATGGCTTTAGATAAATGTACTGAAAACCCTATTGAGCGAACACTCCACGGGATAATCTATTGGACAGCAAGAGTGAGGGATTTTCAGCAGTTTAATTGAATGTATTCAGTATGCGCAAGGGAGCCACACCCATAAGGTAAGTCTTAATACCAACTACTGAGAAGTTCTTGAATCAAAAAAAAGAAGAAAAGGCACAGATTTTCCAAGTCTGAATCGGCCCCCATGTGCAGATGAATGGGGGCTTTCTTTGGCATGCATGATATTTACAAGTCTTCATCTTCATTGATCCACACCAGCTCATCCACACTAATCAGCTTGACTGTGAATAGTTATTCAGCTCAGTTGTGTGATGCTGACCATGTCTCTCTTGCAGGCCATTCTGGATGTGGTGGTGAACCTCCAGTTCAGTCTAATAGAGAAGCTGTGGCAGACATTCTGGCGCTATTCCCCCTCTGACTTAGTGGAGGGCACCATCATCACAGAAAACAGGTCAGCTCTCTCTCACTCTCGTTCTCTCCCTCTCTCCTGAAGGTCAGTTCTGGTGACCTTTTAAAAGGATATTCTACTCCAAAATTAGTGAAAATAAAATAATGCTGACACCATCTAAAATATCAGTTCTACCTCGAGAAATGAGCCCAATATCATATTGGTAAATTAATTAGCAGAAATGATTTTTACATATTGGAACATGTTTATAGCCTGTGCATGCTCCATATTATCAGTATTTCTTTCCGCTCATGCAGGAGCAAAAAAGTCCTAGTGCACTTTGGTGCGATTTAAAAATATATATACTATATTTTTTACATGGATGAGTTAGTTCATTGGGACAGTGCGCGACCCCTGTAACTAATGTAAAACTTCAATCAATCAATCAAATGCAAATATCCGCTTGTCCCTTTTTAATAGCTGGGCAACGGCACACTTTTCAGCAAATAAACACCTGTTTCAAATAAATACCTGGTTTAAATTAATTGTTTACAGGGTTTAATATTTGATTTGCTACATGAAATAATTCAGTAATGACACAAACCCCCCCCCCCACAGTAGACCGAGTGAGATTGAGGTTAATCTGATCCAGTATGGGTAACTTTGAACTCCGTCTCCACAGTGGTATGAGTGAGATTGAGGGCCGTTTGCCCTGCTCCAGGCTGGTGGTGCTCTGTAGGAACGAGGCTGTGCTCAAGTGGATGAGTTCCTGTGACCACCTGATGTACCAGGCCCTAGTGGAGATCCTCATCCCTGATGTCCTCAGACCCATCCCCAGTGAGTGGCTGACACACACAGTCACACACACACTTTCTCGGTCATTCCTAGTTGGGTATCAGAATTCAAATGGTGATCTTTATATAGACTGCTGTCCGCTGTATCTCTCCCTCTAGGTGCCTTGACTCAAGCCATCCGCAACTTTGCCAAAAGCCTGGAAGGCTGGCTCAACAATGCCATGAACGTCATTCCACAGAGAATGATCCAGACAAAGGTACAGACACTCTCTCTTCACTCACTCACTCTCTCACACACACACATATTGGCAAATAAACTTAAATTGCCTCTATTTTGTTTGATCCTGACTTTCCTCTCTTATCTTTTTTGACTGGCCTTGGTCTGATTTTAATTGGCTGCTGTTTGATCCTCTGTGTGTTTGATTGGCCTCAGGTTGCCGCTGTTAGTGCCTTTTCTCAGACGATGCGTCGTTACACTAGTCTGAACCACCTGGCCCAGGCAGCCCGCGCCGTGTTGCAGAACACCTCCCAGATCAATCAGATGCTCAGCGACCTCAACCGCGTCGACTTCGCCAACGTGCAGGTCCGTCTGTCCCTCTGGATGGCTGTCTGTCTGCCTGTCCCTCCATCTGGCTGGATGTGGTTTGGTCTGCCTTGTCTGTGTATTTAGTTAGAGGGACACGTCTGTCCACCGTATAGCCATCTGTCATTATCTCTATGTCCTCTCCCAGCTTGAGGTTGCTGTTTATTTCATCAAGGGGCGCGTGTGCATCTGTGTTTTTGCATGTTTGTTTGTGTTATCCCACACTGACCCGTCCTCGCTCTCTCTCTCTTTAGGAGCAGGCGTCGTGGGTGTGTCAGTGTGAGGAGGGTGTGGTTCAGAGGTTAGAGCAGGACTTCAAGGCCACCCTGCAGCAGCAGAGCTCTCTGGAGCAGTGGGCTGCCTGGCTGGACAACGTGGTCACCCAGGTCCTACAGCCCTTCGAGGACAGGCCCAGCTTCCCCAGGGCTGCGCGTCAGTTCCTGCTCAAGTGGTCCTTCTACAGGTCAGATACATATAAATTGAATGGGTTCTATGAGTACCATAGAATTCATCCAAATTTTATGGTGAGGAAAAAAACTCACAGAAAATGTACACACTTACAAAATATATATGTTTTTGCTCCCTCAACCAATTTAAGTAGTGTGTTGTGATATTTATTGTTTATCATATCAATTGATTTGGTTTGGCAGTTTATTAGCAGTTTTTCAGTGGTTGATCTCGTTGTCCATCTCTTTGTCAGCTCCATGGTGATTCGAGACCTGACTTTGCGCAGCGCGGCCAGTTTCGGCTCGTTCCACCTGATCCGCCTGCTCTACGACGAGTACATGTTCTACCTGGTGGAACACCGCGTCGCCCAGGCAACCGGCGAGACGCCCATCGGTGTCATGGGAGACGTAAGGCCCCGATGAAATGAACACACACCACACACGCACATAATTGTAATGTTCCCATTACTCCTTGGCTCAGTCTCAGTGTGGTTTCTTTGTGCTGCTTAATGTATTGCAGTTTGATGACCTCAACGCCATGTCGCCTGCTTACATGGACAAAGGTAAGCCAACCCCAAGCTGCGTCTACAGGCTAAGTCTCTGTAGGCTTCTGCTTCCACATTACATGGAGTTATTAAGCCCTTTGAAGCCATGTCCGTTCAGCATTGCTGTGCGTCATTCTTCTTTTGTTATGCGTCGTACCTCCTTCTACCTTCGTCTCAACGTGCTGCAACTTAGAGGATAGCAGTTTCAATTATTACCCATTCAAACATGTTATGGTCAGCTGCAGTCGAGAAGCTATTGGATCATTTCACATTTTTGTGAAGTTACGTTTAATACTAAGATGTTCATAAGAAAAGGCGAGGAGCTTTTGTTAAACAGTTGCCGTGCCTAAATACCAGACTGTTACCGTGGTTACGCCATGATTATCAGTCTGAAAGAAGTCGCTGTTAAAAAATAAGCGACAGTCTCTACAAGGCAGAATGTTGAGTAAGATGATATTTACACTTATTTTAACAGTTGTACATGCTGTTGGTCCTTTTGGCAGTAGGAGGTGGAGATAGGGTGTCCACAAGAAAGGGCTGTTTACCCAACTTTTTGTGGCGCCTGTTGGTTCTGTCGCTTGTATTTTCCATCTGTTGCACAATATGTAAACAATAGCTGAATGTAACCGAATGTAGTCGTCCGAAGCACGTTTCCTCACAATTGGCTAGAAGTGGTTGCCGTTCGGTTCGGCTCATCCGTATTGTGAAAGTATTTGTCACGTGCGAATTGCATCAGTATTGACAATAAAAACCGGAAATACAAACTATGTGCATACCAACATATGGTATGGAATGCCACATGTGATATGTTTTTTCTGAGTTATGTTCACTAAGGGTGACAAAAAACGAATTGACTGGTTAAATAGGTCCAAAACTCATTTAGAACTGGACCTGAGAGGCCAACCTACCTCTCCAGTCTGTCCAGAAAGACGACATGATCAACAGTGTTGAATGCAGCACTTAAATCTAAGAGTACAACGACCGAGAGCTGTTATCTGTCAAGATAATTTACCACTTTAACTAAGGCTTTCTCTGTGCTGTGGTGGGCACAAACACCAGATTGGAATTTTTCAGTTGGCAATACAGTTGGCACTTAAAACAATATTTTAGCTTTTTGAACACTCATTCATCCAGAATATTTCTTAAGAATGGAAGGTTGAGAATTGCTAAGAGCTGAAGAATCTAAATTACTTTTCTTCGGAAGGGGTTTCACCATAGCAGTTTTTAGTGCAGTGAGGAAAGTGCCTGTGAACAGGCAGTGATTAACAATAGCTTGCAGTTCTTCAGATATGCAATTAAAAACCGTTTTAAAGAAAATCAGGTTGAAGGCTTAAGTTGTGATATCACTTTCCTGCGCATGTCTGTGTCAACTTCTCATCCGGCCTTGACTGAAATATGCCGCAAACTCATCACATTTCGACGTGGAGGAAGGTTCTCATAGGTTTGCGGGGGTGGGATTTATCAGGCCACCAATGGTGGAGAAGAGTGCTCTCTAATTATTCTGATTAATAGTGATCAAGTTAGAAAAATGAGCCCGTCTGGCAATTCTAATTGCCAACTTGCGCTCTCAGAATATCATAATAGACCTGCAACTTTTACTTTCACCATATCCGCTCTGCCTTTGTGCAATTTCTCTTTAATTGATTCGTTTCCTCACTTATCCAAGGGGCTCTGCGTTTGGATGTGGCCTTTTTCAACTTTACTGGAGCTATGGCATCAATGGTTGCCCTTAATTTGCTTTTAAAGTTATCAACTAAATCATCACAAGATGAAGGCAGAATGGGTGGTGGATTATTGTTCATACACTCAATAAAATCTGTAGCAACTTCAGAGGTAAGATAGCGTTTCTTAATAATGTGTTCAGTATTACCCGGTGCTAAGGGCAACAAGGTAGTAGAAAATACACAGTGGTGATCAGATAAAGCAACATCAACAATAGAGGATATGTCAATACAAAGCCCCTTGGCAATAACCTGGTATGGCTGCATCTATGGGTGTGCCCGGTAACATGTTGGATAAAGTCCATAGAGCTCAAAAGATTCATAAATTCAATGGCCTTTGAGTCCGTCTCTTTGTCAACATGAATATTAAAATCGCCCAACACAATGATTCTATCATCTTAAGGACAATAGGCAATAGTTCAGATAAACCAGTAAAGAAAGTGGGGCAGTGCTTTGGTGGCCTATACAGGGTTATGGCCATCACTGGTGGCTGACATTTAAACAGTACAGCATGATGCTCAAAATACCCAAAGTCGCCAAACAAAATGTCCATAGAGCTAAGAGCATTAGTAAAAAAAGAGGCTGATAGAGTATGAAAATCTGTAGTCCGAGGGGGAGGCTTCAATAAGATCGGCACTAAAGTCTGATGACAGCTATGTTTCAGCGAGAAACATGCAATCATCTTAATGCTCAGTAATGAGGCAATCACAAGAAAGATTTTACTTGTGATTGCTCTAACATTTCAAAGCACCATATTCAATGAGTGTGGGCTACTCTGCCACTGGGGCATCTGCCTTCGAGGTAACCAATAGAATAACAACCAAATTATTAACGTTACAACCACATTTTCTGACAGTCTCTAATCTATCAGAATTGTAGGAGATAACAGTTTGTATAACCTCACTAGAAGGCAGAGTTAAAGGAACATACAGTGCCTTTGGAAAGTATAAAGACCCCTTGACTTTTTTTTGCAAATGTATTAATAAAATACATAAAATACCTTATTTACATAAGTATTCAGACCCTTTGCTATGAGACTTGAAATTGAGCTCTGGTGCATCCTGTTTCCGTTGATCATTGCCGCCCGGCCAAATTGAGCAATCGGGGGAGAAGGGCGTTGGTCAGGGAGGTGTCCAAGAACCCGATGGTCTCTCTGACAGGACAACCATCTATGCAGCACTCCACCAATCAGGCCTTTATGGTAGAGTGGCCAGACAGAAGCCACTCCTCAGTAAAAGGCACATGACAGCCCACTTGGAGTTTGCCAAAAGGCACCTAAAGACTCTCAGACCATGAGAAACATGATTCTCTGGTCTGATGAAACCAAGCGTCACATCTTTAAGAAATAGGGCACCATCCCTACGATGAAGCATGGTGGTGGCTGCATGGGGATGTTTTTCAGTGGCATTATGGGGTATTGCTTTGTCATTATGGGGTATTGTGTGTAGATTGATGAGGAAAAATCAATTGATTTTAGAAGAAGGCTGTAACGTAACAAAATGTGGAAAAAGTCTGAATACTTTCCTGAAGGCACTGTAAATTGGGTTACTCACAATAACCATAGTGCCATTTCTACAGGAGTTGATATGGTTTCCAAGTCCTCATTCTGACAGGGAGCACTGGAGCACTACCAGACCCTGTCTGTCAGTCTCTAAAACAGTTTGTGATGTTGCTCGAAATAAGCCTGGAACCCCTGCGTTGTTACAAAAAGAGATTTTCCTGTCGTTGGAAAGTTTTCTTTAAGTACTTGTTCGGGGCAAAGAGTTGTCTGAAATGTTCCGAAGCCCTTTGGTAGCACGGGAGGGTGCCAGATATAATTATTCTCTTCTATGTGCTAGTGAGGGTGTTTAAAACATGTTTGTAGTCCTGCCTCAGTTCCGAATCCACTAATTTGAAGGGGTGTCCACATCATTTTCTGTTTTATATAGTGTTTCTTCAAAAGGACCAACCACTCAGACAACCGGTAAAATATCATTTTATTCAGCATTCTGGCTTATAGAGAGAGGTTGTGAGAGAGAACTTTCCTGATCCAAACACTCATTATTGCCCAACGTAGAATTCTATGCAATTCAAAGTCGGGTCTTCAGGTCCATCAGCCTTTCCTGCAAACACAATGGTCCAACCTGACTAATGAGAATCCTGAAGAGTCGGCATTCTAACCCTGTACATCTGTCTGTCTGTCTGTCTACCTGTCTGTCTGACTGACCCTGTCCGCTTGTCTTTGTCTCCAGACGAGGTGAGTGAGATGGACAGTGACCTGGAGGAGGACATGGAGGAGTCTGGGGAGCCGCTGGCCAAGCGGGAGAAGGCTGAGTTGCAGCACGAGCACCAGGTGATCCAGGTGATTCAGGTGGGGGCTCTGGAGGACGGCTGTAACCCCGTGGTGGGGGTGGTGCAGCCGGGTATCCTGCACTCCCTGCCCCAGCCCCCCCAGGACCACGCTGAGCACATCCTCACCCCTTCTGCCGCCACCCCCACCATCCGCCACTGCAGCGCCACCGGCAACACCTACGCCTCCGTCTGAAGAGAGAGACGCCCACAAACCACTCTTCTCTTGATCTGTCTGTCTCTCCCTCTCTATTTCAATGGGTCACGCTGTCTCACACACACGTCTGCACTATTTCCCTCTGTCATGTGCTGTGTTTTCTCTGCTCTCCTCCGCCCCCAGGCCACTAGAGGACGATGAAAATCACCATGACCACAGCCACTGGCGTCACACAAACCGTGGATAGATTAAGAGAGCTGGATGTGAATAGGAATGTGGGCGGGCCGCCTCTGTCTGCTGTCATCCCATATTTCTGTCCTCTGGGAGTGGATGCTGGGTGAGGGAGGAGGATTGGAAGGGGGGGGGTGACCCATGAGATGCTGCCAGATGTGAGACACTGACTGACCCTAGCTGTGTAGAGGGGAGGGTATATATTCAAAGCTCAAATCCAAGCCACCAGCCCCAGATGAGCGATGTGATTGATTGATAAGAGTACTCTTGGTTCACTCTTAGATCGGGTTGTTTCGTATATAGTGCACATATAATAAACAAAACAGAGGTGCTGTTCTCTCACATTAGCAGATATTCCTCCCAATCATGAGGTGATATACGTTCTTACAGAGAAAGCATTGACACATTCCAGTTAAGGACAGAATTGAGTTGAACGATATGAGATTTTTTGTTGTTGTTGACTTTTTTGTGTATTTCAAACCTTTGTTTAGATATGACATTCGGTGATGTATGATTGCTTGTGTTGTGGCAGCTGTTTTGCGTTCTATGATTTATTGAATAGTGTATAATCGTAGCCATGATCCCCTGATAACCCCGAATGGCTTCTAGCCGTGAAGTTTGTTCTGCCCATGAAGAAAGACGGACTCTTATGCGTGCTGCTACTCTATAGAAACACGAGGCGATACAGACGGACGGACTGGATGTACTATACCACTACAACACTAGCTTTTCTACGCACTTCATGCATCGTATGGGATGCTCTTGACTTATTGCCTTGATTTGGTTGGATTTAGATCCTGGATAGTGTGATAAAAATGTAATTAGTTAAGACTCGTATAATCTACCGACATGTTCTTAGTGTGTGTGTGTTTGTAGTTTCTATCTTGGTAGATGTCTTAAGTTGTGAATGGACCAAAAAAAACAAACCAACCAGAGGAAACTGGCAGAGAGTGAGAGCTATCATGGCCGCCACAGTGGTCCCGGCGAGGCTGCTGCGTGTCCCGTTTTCCTGTCCCAACAGTGCTGTGGGTGGTGTTGCAGAGCAGACTGAATGTCAGGGATTCTATGTACCTCGGCTTCATCCTAGTGCCTTAATAACCCTTACTGCAGCTGTCCATGTAGTTCTGACTGATTATGTGGTTGTGGGGAGGGATAGTACATTCTGCGTTAACTGTCCCAGCCACAGCTTTGGCCCTCTCTCTGGTGACTTGTGGCTGGATTTGGGCTGGCTCGTTGGTGTTACTGAAGGCTGGGGAGGTGCAGGTTCAGAGGTGCTTGTAGTTTTCTCTGGATTGTGCCGGTTCTATTACTTTTTGTTTGTTTGTTCGGTTTCCCACTGATGTGGGTGTGTTGCCTCGTTCCTGCTCTCACTCTCTCTCTCTCTCTCTCTCTCTCTCTCGAGGCCTGCTCCTGCTTTGGCATGTGCAATCGGGTGAAGCGTGCGCGTGTGCCGACGTGAGCGCTCGACCTGATCGAGGATGATGGTTGCGCGTAACCGTTGTGGTTGTTGTGGATGAATGAGTCCGAGCGTGGGTTTTGCGCACACCCACTAGTCACCCTACCTCACACCAGCGGTGCCAGCCTTTTAACACATGCAGCACGTCACCAAACCTTGTTCTCACACACATATGTATCCTTACTACTCCCACGACACACCACAATAACACTATATGCCTCTCACACTACACAGCTAAAAATACACATGGTCATTTTAGCCCATTCAGTCCTCAGTCCACATCATCATCTCTTGTTCTATCGGTTGTAAAGTGCATTTTTGTATAGTGGACCAAAAGTAGATATTTTCTGATATTTAAAGATATATATATATATAGATAGATAGATATATATAAGGATGATACAATACGTATGTATTCATCTTTATTTGTTTTGTTTTTCATGTGGTTGATCTGTCATCCGTGGTTGTTTCGTTGGTAGTTAGCTCTTCTGTGATTGGTCGATTGACTGTGAAATGGGCGGGGGCATGGGGACCAGCTTCTGACGACACTGGATACACATTTTGTACTTGAACTGTTATTGATCGCTTTTAGGAAATGGACAACACACTGGCAAAAGGTGTTGAACTGGAAGAATCTTGTTGATACTACTGAAATTACTTTTCTGTTTTTTGTTTAACTCTCATATCAGGAGAACTGTATGCACCAATGCTTTGCCTAGACTTTATTTATTGGGATTTATTGTGCTTTTGTTTTACTATTTGAGAAGTTATTCTTAAGTTATGCACACGTATCCATACCAGTCTTGAAAATGAAATTACACTATATATACAAAAGTATGTGGACATCCCTTCAAATCAGTGGATTCAGCTATTTCAGCCACACCCGTTGCTGACAGGTGTATAAAACCATCGATCACACAGCCATGCAATCTCCATAGACAAACGTTGTCAGTAGTTTGGCCTCACTGACGAGCTCAGTGACTTTCAACGTGGCACCATCATTTCCAACAAGTCAGTTCGTCAAATTTCTGCCCTGCTAGAGCTGCCCCAGTCAACTCTAAGTGCTGTTATTGTGAAGTGGAAACGTCTAGGAGTAACAACCACTCCGAAGTGAAGTGGTAGGCCACACAAGTTCACAGAACGGGAACACCGAGTGCTGAAGCGCGTAGCGCGTAAAAATGGTCTCTCCTCGGTTGCAACACTCACTAACGAGTTCTAAACTGCCTCTGGAAGCAACGTCAGCACAAAAACTTGCCTGCACAGACCCTGACCTCAACCCCATCGAACATCTTTGGGATGAATTGGAAGGCTGAATGCAAGCCAGGCCTAAAAGCCTTCCCAGAAGAGTGGAGGCTATTATAGCAGCAAAGGAGAGACCAACTCTATATTAATGCCCGTGATTTTGTAATGAGATGAACGCACCAATTTGTAAGTCGCTCTGGATAAGAGCGTCTGCTAAATGACTTAAATGTAAATGTAATGTTTGACGAGCAGGTGTCCACATACTTTTGGTCTTGTAGTGTATGAGTTCTGACGATTTTTACTACTGAGAAACAAAATTTACCTGCTAAAAAAAATGGAAATGATGTTTTCAGAGGATCATGAATTTATTTTATCTACATTTTCTTTAGATATATATGGTACTTAGCAGATTGTGCATGTGTGATTTACTTTATGAGAAAGGGCCATTCTACTGATAATGCCTTTTACTAGTTCACTGAAGATAAAGTGCATTCACTTTAGACTGAAAAGGCAATTGACCTTGCTTACAGGTTATTGAAGGCTTTGGGCATTTGTTTACATGTCAAACTCTGACCACACAGAAATTACAAGATCTTACTCAACCTGACTGTACAGTCAGTCACCTAACATGTCATTAGAGATGGCTCTTGAACTTTGAACATTGACCTTTTTGTCCGGAAAATACTGAAGATGTTAAGATGAATTGTGTATTCATTTGTGCCTGGAGTGCAAACAGCTTACAGATGTGCTTTAGAATCTTGAAAGTGCTTTTTTTGATCTTGCATGCCTTTTTGTGCTGCTAGAATCTATTGGTTCGTCTACTTTGTGTTTGGTTTTCTTTGGAATATGTGCCAGATTGTAAATGCTGTATTCACTCTGCGACCTCATCAAACCTGCCTGTTTCAAAACTGGACTCAAGCCAATTCTGTCAACACAAATTATGTTGTAATCATAGATAATCATTCACAAAAAGTAATACGTTTATTTGTTTGGAACAAAAAATATTATAGGTCCTTCCCCATAGTCTTACGTCACTGATGGCTCCTGGCAACGTGTGGCGTTAAAGACAATAGGGCCTTGATTAATTGAGCCCATTTCTAACCTAAAAGGTTTGATACAGCAACTACAACAACAAAAAATGAAAAGGAAACAATCTTGACATCCTGAAAAACATATCAGCTATTCTCAAACTGTCAGTTGGAAGTGGTGAGAATACATCAGCTTCACTGATCCACAAGACTCCAGTGCCTTTAATTTGACCCAGACAGCTGGGCCTAACGTCTCTGGTCTTACTCCATGGCTCCAGACACAGGCTCTTTAGAGCAGACTTTATGGAAGAGGTGAAAATGGCTGCTCACATGGAGAAGAGGATATGGGCCTATGGGATCGTACAGTCCTATCCTTAATTCTGACCTCATCCAACTGACTACAGGTCAACTGTCGCTGACCAATGACCAAACATGACAGTTTACACTGGGTGGGGCATTCTCCACATATTTGCTGTTGGATGGAGCTTTAGGAGAGAACTACTACAGATTTACATTATCACTAAACTAAGAGAAATATTGGAGTACTACTGGACTGGGATATTTGCCAATGGCAACACTGTACTATCATTATCATTTCCTTTTGTTGTATGATATTCACTGATTGCTGTATGGTGGCTTTATTCAGTTTGATTTTCAATATTTTCTTGATCTATTTTAAGTGCCATTTGACGGTCTAGTGAGTTGTGGCCCACTGTAGCACGCTCTAATGCAAGCACAAGCATTTGGCAGTGGATATTAGGGAAACCTTTTCCTTGAACCCCTTTCCCCCTAAGATGTAAATATAGACAAAATGGGAAGAAATATTTATTTGTCTCTTAAATATTTGTTTTGTTCTTTTTGGATGATTTTATTTCATCTGATATGTTGGCAAAAGTACTTTGTGATTTCTCTTGTTTTGGATAATGTATTGTATTTATATATACATATCATGTGACTTTTTGTTTCAAGTTACGTCTTAGTATATACTATCTTCTGAAATTGGCAAGAGAAAACCGATAAGTGTAGGGTGATTTGTAATGTGTATTTTACATAAAAGATGAAACTGTGGAACTTTTATATTTATAAAGGCATATTAACATTAAGGCCAAGGGCTCTATTCAATTTAAAGGCAATGTTCCCACGTTAGCGGAGACTGCATTCACGGTAAACGCTGCATACGTCGGCTCAATCGGAAATAACTTTTACAGTTCTATCGCGCAATCTGTAAAGCTTCAGCGATAGATTGAATAGAGCCCTCAGTGTGTCGTAATGATGGAAATATAGGAACTATTAAAGACATGTAGTTTGGTTTTCTGAATATTTCAGACTTGAGCTCAGGCTAGCTTAGTGTTGTTTTCTTAATTTGTGGCTTGTCTTTAAATTAATAAACTTTTTCTTGTTAAAAATAAGTCATTGTTATGACTGTTGTCATAGAGAAGGGACACAGAAGATGAACAGATAAAAGTATTGTGGATGAACTGCTGTATAATCAGTGGTGAGGCAACATGTCGAATCGGCTGGAAATTTACACTACATATTTTTGTCAGAGGCAATAGGACAGCCACCTGCTGAAGTACTCGACTTATACACCACAGGGAGAACCTTGCTGTGTGCTAAGACCAAGCGAAAGAATGAACACCAAACAAATTATACACCATTTTATTTCCATTAATTATGAAGGTAAAGGACAAGCACTGGATCACATCTGTCCTTAGCCTACATATATCATTTTCTAACTTTAAACCATATGCTCATAAGGCAGAAAAATATATAATTAAGCAATAAGGCCCAAAAAGGGAGTGCCACAGCTAAGGGCTGCCCTTAGCGCTATTATAAACATGTTACCAACATAATTAGAACAGTAAACAAGTAGTTTTGCATCATACCTGTGGTATATTGTCTCATACCACGGCTCGAACAACCCGGTGACAAGTAGTCCAGGCCCACACAACTGCTGAAATTCTCAATGCAGGATCTGGTCATAAATCATGTATTTATTTACAACTTTCACAATACTGACACACGACTGTGCTCTGAACTGTTTCCTTTCATATGGGTTCATTTGGCATCAATATGGCTTCAGACTTCCTTACCTTTCCTCAAATATCTCCAAGGAATGTTACAAGTCAATTCATCAAAGTCATGATTACAGAAATATGAAGTGGAGATAAAAATGTTAATGAACTGAACACCTGTCTAGACATTGAGGCATCTGAAAACAATATTGAAGTGAACACCATCTGGCCTGGATCCCGCTCATCGCTACAAAAGCTGAATATTCTAAGAAACTAGAAATGTATGCGGAAACTACCCCTCACACTGCATACCTAAACATACTGAAAACAAGCACATGAAAAGCAAACCAATAAAGTGCTTAATTAAGCTAATATGCCATAAAAAAAAAGCATTGAAACTCAAATACAGTATATAAAGTGTCATGTCATGGCCTTCTGTCAGTCAATGAACAGGATGATATGAATAGAACAGAATGAAAAACATCCATGAGTAACGACTGTATATCCTGATTCTGAGGCAAGTAGAAAACAGATTCATGAGCTGGTATCTTCAGAGAAGGAACCCTGGCTGGCTTTGATGCCAGTGGGTAGAAAAAAATATATAATTCACACCCCTCTCTCATCCCGGACAGCGTTCAAATGGCTAGCCTACGCGGCATGGGCAGTCAGTCAGTCCAGCATGTGTCGAGTTAGTGTTGCCGTTCTATAACTCAGTCCAGGGGCTGGGGGTCAGCGATGGGCATGGTATGCAGCACCTCATCCAGTAGCTGCAGGGCACGGTGGAGATGGATCTCAATCCAGCACGGAGTCTCCTTGATGCTCTGCCGGGGGTAGTCAGGCCCCCAGCCCTTCACAAAGCTCATCCTCAGGATACATAGCCTGCGCAGGTCGTCCACTCCTATACCTGCCGCCGCAGACAAACCTGGAGGGAGAGGGTTACAAACAATAGTTACATTTTTTTAAATTTAACTAGGCAAGTCAGTTAAGAACAAATTCTTATTTACAATGACGGCTCAACCCGGATGTTGCTGGGCCAATTGTGTGCCGCCCTATGGGACTCCCAATCACAGCCGGTTGTGATGCATCCTGGATTCGAACAAGGTACTGCAGTGATACCGCTGCGCCACTCGAGCCCAGTTAGAGGGTAGTACTACATATTTGATAGAATGATTCACTACCTATATAAAGTTACGCGTCTAAGGCAGTGCACACATTTAGCCATTTCTGTAAGGTCCTGAGATGCTCGGAGACAAGACAGATGGATATATTGCTTGGCAGACAGGTTAAAGGATGAATAGTGTGAAGAGAGAGACTCACTGATGGCGGGGGCGATGCCTCCTACAGAGCCAGGCCCGGGGATGTTTCCAGCCACTGCCGCTGCCTGTGCTGCGGCTGCCGCCTGTGCTGTGGCTGCCTGCTGCTGCATCTGCCTGTGGCACTGGCGCAGGTCAAACACCTGCACAGCACACAGGGAGGGTTAGGGACTACACACAATGGGGCAAACTACACACATTTTCCGACAAGATAGAACTGCCAAAGGGGGCGGAGTAGCAATCTACTGCAGAGATAGCATGCAGAGTTCTGTTTTACTATCCAGGTCGGTGAGCTTCTACTTTTAAAAATCCACCTTTGCAGAAACAAGTCTCTCACCATTGTCGCTTGCTATAGACCACCTTCTGCCCCCAGCTGTGAATTGATTGCCCACCATCTATCTTCAGAGCTCGTGCTGTTAAGTGACCTAAACTGGGACATGCTTAACACCCCGGCCATCCTACAATTTAAGCTTGATGCCCTCAATCTCACACAAATTATCAATGAACCTACCAGGTACAACCCCAAATCTGTAAACTCAGGCACCCTCATAGATATCATCCTAACCAACCTGCCCAAATACACCTCTGCTGTCTTCAACCAGGATCTCAGCGATCACTACCTCATTGCCTGCGCCTGTAATGGGTCTGCGGTCAAACGACCACACCTCATCACTGTCAAACTCTCCCTGAAACACTTCAGCGAGCAGGCCTTTCTAGACAAATTATCAGCTGAAATTGTTGCAACCCCTATTACTAGCCTGTTCAACCTCTGTTTTGTACTGTCTGAGATCCCCAAAGAGTGGAAAGCTGCCGCGGTCATCCCCCTCTTCAAAAGGGGGAGACACTCTAGACCCAAACTGCTACAGACCTATATCCATCCTACCCTGCCTTTCTAAGGTCTTCGAAAGCCAAGTTAACAAACAGATCACCGACCATTTCAAATCCCACCGTACCTTCTCCGCTATGCAATCTGGTTTCCGAGCTGGTCATGGGTGCACCTCAGCCACGCTCAAGGTACTAAACAATATCATAACCGCCATCGATAAGAGACAATACTGTGCAGCTGTATTCATCGACCTGGCCAAGGCTTTCGACTCTGTCAATCACCACATTCTTATTGGCAGACTCAACAGCCTTGGTTTCTCAAATGACTGCCTCCCCTCGTTCACCAACTACTTCTCAGACAGAGTTCAGTGTGTCAAATCGGATGGCCTGTTGTCCGGACCTCTGGCAGTCTCTGTGGGTACCACAGGGTTCAATCCTCGGGCCGACTCTATTCTCTGTATACATCAATGTCGCTCTTGCGGCTGGTGATTCTCTAATCGACCTTTACGCAGACGACACCATTCTGTATACTTCTGGCCCTTCTTTGGACACTGTGTTAACTAACCTCCAGACAAGCTTCAATGCCATACAACTCTCCTTCCGTGGCCTCCAACTGCTCTTAAATGCAAGTATAACTAAATGCATGCTCTTCAACGGATCGCTGCCCACACCTGCCCGCCCATCCAGCATCACTACTCTGGACGGTTCTGACTTGTGGACAACTACAAATACCTAGGTGTCTGGTTGGACTGTAAACTCTCCTTCCAGACTCACATTAAGCATCTCCAATCCAAAATTAAATCTAGAATCGGCTTCCTATTTCGCAGCAAAGCATACTTCACTCATGCTGCCAAACATACCCTCGTAAAACTGATCCTCAACTTCGGCGATGTCATTTATAAAATAGCCTCCAACACTACTCAGCAAACTGGATGTAGTCTATCACAGTGCCATCCATTTTGTCACCAAAACCCCATATACTACCCACCACTGCGACCTGTATGCTCTCGTTGGCTGGCCCTCGCTTCATATTCGTCAACAAACCCACTGGCTCCAGGTCATCTATAAGTCTTTGCTAGGTGTAAAGCCCCACCTTATCTCAGCTCACTGGTCACCATAGCAGCACCCACCCGTAGCATGCGCTCTAGCAGGTATATTTCCCTAGTCACCCCCAAAGACAATTCCTCATTCAGCCGCCTTTCCTTCCAGTTCTCTGCTGCCAATGACTGGAACGAACTGCAAAAATCACTGAAGCTTGAGACTCATATCTCCCTCACTAGCTTTAAGCACCAGCTGTCAGATCAGCTCACAGATCACTGCACCTGTACATAGCCCATCCAACTACCTCATCCCCATACTGTTATTTAATTTATTTTGCTCCTTTGCACCCCAGTATCTCTACTTGCACCCCAGTATCTCTACTTGCACACTCATCTTCTGCACATCTATCACTCCAGTGTTTAATTGCTATATTTTAACTATTTCGCCACTATGGCCTATTTATTGCCTTACCTCCCTTATCCTACCTCATTTGCACACACTGTATATATACTTTTTCTATTGTATTATTGACTGTATGTTTGTTTATTCCATGTGTAACTCTGTTGTTGTTTGTGTCGCACTGCTTTGCTTTATCTTGGCCAGGTCGCCGACTTGTTCTCAACTAGTCTACCTGGTTAAATAAAGGTCAAATAAATAAAATAAATAAAAAAAGGAGGGGTTCAACTAGAGATGGGCAACTGAAATAATTTCACTATTCAAATAATACATTATGAAATTTGATATCCGGATAGTCGAAATACATTGGGGTTTTTTGAACTTATTTTCTTTAACCTGAGCACTTATGGCTGCGCGAGGGACAAGTGGTGGCACTCTGCTGTTGCAACAGGGGGAGGGGCCGGTGTGTTTGGGACGCAGGAGTGCAGGGCAAGCAGAGAGAGATGTAGAATGTATCAAAGCCGACTCATGCTAGTTAGAAAACTTCTAGATACCATAGGTTATTTATCATCCCATCTCATAGTGCTGGTCTTGACTGCAGGTCTCGACTGCATCGATTACAGCAGTGTTTCCCAACTCCAGTACCCCCCACAACAGCACACATGTTTGTCGCAGCCCCAGACAAACATACCGGATTTAATTAATCAAATGGCTTGATGATTAGTTGACAAGTTGAATCAGGTGTGCTTGTCCACAGCTACAATAAAAATGTGTACTGTAGGGGCAAGTTTTCCATTTTAATTTACCGGACATTACGAGAAATCTGCCGGACCCTTATGCATTGGGTGCGTAACCTTTAGGGTGTCCACCCGCGGTGCTCAGAATGACAGAAATCCCATGTAGATTATGGCAATTCATATTAACAGAACATGCAAGTCGAGGATGCAACAATGTGTAGTCCTTACCGAATTCTGATGTGCAGAATTGAGTAAGAAGTTGGTTTTTAGATATGATCTATTATATTGGTCAGCTTGTCGAGGTAGAAATAGACTATTCCAAACAGACTCTGGGACAGATGTGGGAAGATAGATGCCAAATTCATACAATCAGTAGGCCTAGGTTACATTTTTTTTTTTAAGTTAAAAAGCAAATGAGTCCGATGCAACAGATCAGAAAGTTTAGCTTAAAATGTTGCTGAACTATCCTTCACATTATAAGCACAGCAATGCGCACAAGGCATTAGACCATGCGCAAATGTTTGATCCATAATGCAATTAGCGGGAAAACACAGTTGTCAAAAGGGCACCGCCCATGCAAGCGGTTTCATGAGACCGACGGCACCCCCTGAAAAATCAGTTTTTGATACAAAAATAATGCACTGGGCCTTTACTAGTCCTGTATTAGCAGAACAATATAGCCGTCTGTAGCGGGTGCAAAATATTTATTTAAGGGCTTTTCTATTATTTTTTTTATAACCCTAACGGAAACCTTGTGTTGGAGGTACTTGAGGACTGGAGTTGGGAAACACTGGATAAAAGAAGCCAGCTAATTGGTGCTATATTTTGTCGTGCTTTCTTCCTGTCCTTGTTTACACATAACACCCATTCAGATTAAACAACCTACCTGTTGGCCTACTCCTCTTCATTAGTTCACTTTTAATTCTGTCATTTTGATTCCAAATATCTCATCAATTCACTTGCTAGAAATGTAGCCTTTAAATCAGTGGTCACCAAACTACGGCCCGTCAGCACATTTGGCCCGGCCCTCTGAACAATACCAGAGACGCTATCGAATTTTTTTCCTATTTGGCCTCCAGAAAAAAAATCCTAGGCCCGGCCCTGTCAAAGAGAGAACGGAATAATGGCGAAAAGGTTAGGTAAGAGAAAAATTGATTCAGAATGCAGGGTATTTAACCTGCAGTGGACAAACAATTTTTTTTTTGTTCAATGCAAAGAAAAGGCTGTTTGTCTCATCTGTCAAGAGACGGTGGCGGTATTCAAAGAATACAATCTTCGCCGACACTATGAATCCCGTCACAAAGACAAGTACGATAGCTTGCAAGGCCAAATACGAGCAGACAAACTCTCAAAGCTAAAAAGTGGACTACTATCTCAGCAGAATACATTTGTACGCCAAGCTCAGCTGAACCAGGCATCCGTTCGGGCCAGCTTTCGGGTTGCTAAACTGATAGCAAGAAGCGGTAAGCCTTTCACTGACGGAGAGTTTGTTAAGAAATGTATGGATGCTGTCGCGGAGGAGGTGTGTCCCGAGAAGAAAGATGCATTTAATGCCGTAAGTCTGTCGGCGAGTACAATCACCAGACGCGTTGAAGAAATCGGGAGTAATGTATATGCCCAGCTGCAGCAGAAGACGAAAGAATTTGACTTTTTTCATTAGCACTGGATGAGAGCACGGACGTGCAAGACACAGCGCAACTGCTCATTTTTATTCGTGGAGTTAGCGCAAACTTTGAGATATGCGAGGAGCTGGCAGCCCTCCAAAGTCTCAAAGGGACTACAACGGGAGAGGATATTTTTGACAAAGTGTGCCAAACCATGGAGAAGTTGGACCTGGACTGGTCAAAGCTAGCTAGCATCACGACTGACGGGGCTCCTAGCATGGTGGGCGAAACTCGCGGTCTAATAGGACGCATGAACCGGGAGTTGGAAAAAAGGGGTCTCACCGCCCCGCTACGAGTCCACTGCCTAATTCACCAGCAAGCACTGTGCTGCAAAGTGTTGAAGTGGGATTCTGTAATGAAGGTTGTGGTGTCGTGCATAGACTTCATCAGAGCAAAGGGACTTAAACACAGGCAGTTCCAAGAATTCCTGTCTGAACTGGAGTCTACGCACGGAGATGTGCTGTACTACACAGAGGTCCGATGGCTGAGCCGGGGCAGAGTTTTGAGGCGTTTTTACGAGCTGCTACCCGAAATTAACGCATTTCTTCATTTAAAAGACAAAACGGTCCCAGAGCTGATCGACCCAGAATGGAAATGGCACCTCGCATTTTTAACAGACGTGACAGAAATACTTAACAGCCTTAACTTGCAGCTACAAGGCGAGGGAAACTCATTTGCGACATGTATTCACACATAAAAGCATTTGAGGTGAAATTAGCGCTGCTTTTGGAACAAGTGAAAAGCGCAACTTCGTCCATCTTCCTGCTACCCAAAACCTGTCGACAGAGAACCCAGCGGTCCCGTTCCCAGCTGAAAAGTGCGTGGAAGCACTGGAAATGCTGAAGGCGGAGTTCGGTGTGCGATTCAGTGAACTACATGTTCATGCAAAAGAAATCCGTCTTTTTCAGAACCCCTTTGTTGCCGACATTGATGAAGCCCAGCCTTCATATCAGTTTGAGTTGGCTGAGTTACAGAACTGTGATGTTCTGAAAGACGCATTCAAGCCCAACAGTCTCATTGACTTCTATGCCGCCCTCCCAAACGACACATATCCAAACATCAAAAAACACGCAATGAAAATGTCCACAGTTTTTGGCAGCACGTATATCTGCGAGAAAACCTTTTCTCGCATGAAACTGCTGAAAACCCCGATGAGATCAAGATTGACAGATGAACATTTGCATCAGTGCTTGAGACTGGCTGTAACTAGAATGGAACCTGATATTCAACTTCTCACCAGCCAGATGCAGGCCCACAGTTCACACTGATGAACATACATTAGGTAAGCTCACTTTTCTGACTTGAATGAGTCATTCTGAGCATAAACAAATATAATCATAATAAAATCTAATGGGATAAAATCCATCTTTACAACCATACTGGTAGTGAAATGTATTGTGCTGTGTAGGTGCTGTATCACTTAGTTCAGTTTCTCAACTTGCTTCTTTTGTGGTTTTCACAGGGAAGTTGATGAGAGAGAGCTGCAAACAGCGGTGTCTACAAGCCTACTGGAACCTACAAAAGGATTATAAGGAAGGAACACAAGAACTTTAAGAGACTGCTCATATGTGTCAGAGAGATTCTGCTCTGACAACTGAGCTGAACTTTTATCTGTTAAGATTGTGCATGGCACGACAGAAAGTTAATGTTCCATGGCTTTTTTTTCTATGAAGAACCCAGAGAGAGTTATTTAGTTATTATTTATTTCCTGTTTTTTCTGTGAGGAACTCAGAGAGGGTTATTTAGTTATTATTTATTTCATTAATAGTGTTATTATTTGTTTCCTGACTTTTTTTCTGTAAAGAACCTGGAAAGGGTTATTTGGTTATGTGTGGCTTTCTGGAAAACAATACATTTTTTAAGCTCCCCTACGATCGTCACACTTTTTCTGTTACAAACTGACACCGGCCCCCCATCAGAGAAGGGAAAAGTTATGTGGCCCTCACAGGAAAAAGTTTGGGGACCCCTGCTTTAAATGAATAAAGTCCCGCTTCGATTGGCCGACAAAAATAGAAATATATATGTAAGCTACTGAGCGTGCATGTCATAAGAACTACATTCAAACATTTGTTGTTTATTACATCAAATGTCATGGTATATCCTTGTATGTAACAATGTCACGTGGATAATCAAATTTAGCTTTTTAACTTTTAAAACTGGCCTTATTTGCATCTTCTCAAAAATGAATACTAAAGTCAGTTCAGATATTTGAATAACTGTGCTCATCCAAAGGTTCAACGGTCTAAAACGTACAGATTTTAACCAGTTTTGAGAACAATCAACCTTCCATAGCAGTCAAATAACCACTGAGACACAATGCATGTACATAATACAGATCAGAAAACATGTCCTTGTTTACTTAGGGGTGCCATTCCTCAGCAGTGAGTCTGTGGGCTGTGATATCAAATATATTTGTCATATGCACAGAATACGCATAGTGTGTACACAGTACAATGACATATTCACTTGCAGGTAACCCTCTCAACTATACGACAAAAATAAGAATAGAAGTAATTCAAATAATAAAAAAAGTACAAAATAAAAGCTCAATGGAATAGAATAAAAAATATAATATCTCACCTTGATGTAGGCGCTGGGGTAGATCTTGTGCACTGCATCTCCAGGAGCACGTCCTGCCTCCCTGTCCAAGTAATAACTCTGCACAAACACTGCATGATCGCTAAGGCAACGCACCCACACGTCCCCTTCCCCTTTACACTCCAGCTGCACCCCTTTACCAATGTGAAGTCTATAGAGACAGGAGGAAGAAGGGAAGAAGAGAAGCAAACAGAGACAGCATGATAAGATATTTTATCTGCCTAAAAAAATACTTTATATTGCTATGGTACACTAATACTCTTCCAAAAATATGAATGATATAAAAAACTGAAGGGAGTGGAAGGCACTCTACTTAGCCATTTCATAAAGACATTAAATCCTTCCCTTCTCTATGGTAGAGTACCTGGCTCTCTCGATTGCCTCTGTCCTGTGGACATTGCTGAGCTGACCCAGGCAGAAGCGGTCCCCTCCCGAGGGATCCACGTACCCGTCCACAGTCACCGTGGGGCAGCTGGCCGGAACCTTGAACGTCTCCCCAACCTGAACATCCATTTCAAAGTAGGCAATGGAACACCAGTAGTCAGGTGCTGGAACAGAACGAAAGAACCACCATCAATTGGTCTCGGTCTCTATACCGTCTACAATCCCTTCAGAAAGTATTTATACATCTTGATTATGTCCATATTGTGCTATTACAAAGTAAGATTGAAATGGATTTAATGGTCTTTTTTTGTCAACGATTTATATAAAATACTCATGTCAAAGTAGAATTGTATTTTAATTTTTTTATGTATGGAAAATAAAAGCACTTAATCTTCATTAGATAAGTATTCAACCCCGAGTGTTAGAATCAACTTCGGCAGCTGTAAGTCGTTCTGGGTAACTCTCTACGAGCTTTGCACACCTGGATTGTACAATATTTGCCCATTATTCTTCAAAAAAAATATTCAAGCTCTATCAAGTTGGTTGTTGATTATTACTAGACAGCCATTTTCAAGTCTTGCCATAGATTTCCAAGCCTATTCAAGTCAAATTTGTAACTAGGCTACATTCAATGTCGTCTTTGTAAGCAGCAACTCCAGTGTATAGTCCTTGCCAATGAGAAGCATACCCATAACATAATGCAGCAACCACCATGCTTGAAAATATGAAGAGTGGTACTAGGTGATGTGTTGTGTTTGCCCCAAATATAACACCTTGTATTCAGGACAAATAATTACATTTCTTTGCCACATTTTTTGCAGTATTACTTTAGTGCCTTGTCGCAAACAGGATGCATCTTTTGGAATATTTTTATTCTGTACAGGCTTCCTTCTTTTCACTCTGTCATTTGTTAGCATTGCAAAATAACTACAATGCTGTTGATCCATCCTCAGTTTTCTCCTATCACAACCATTAAACTCTTAACGGTTTTAAAATCACCACTGGCCTCATGGTTAAATCCTTGAGCGGTTTCCTTTCTCTCCGGCAACTGAGTTAGGAAGGGTGCTTGTATCTTTGTAGTAACTAAGTTTATTGACACCATCCAAAATGTCAATAATAACGTCACCATGCTCAAAGGGATATTCAATGTCTGCTTCTTTTTTACCCATCTACCAATAGGTGCCCTTCTTTGCAAACCATTGGAAAACCTCCCTGGTCTTTGTGGTTGTGCTTGAAATTCACTGCTCAACTCAGGGACCTTACAGATAATTGTATGTGTGGAGTAGAGAGGAGGTAGCCATTAAAAAAAGAATGTTAAACACTATTGCACACAGAGTGAGTCCATGCAACTTATTATGTGACTTGTTATGCACATTTGTACTCCTGAACGTTAAGCTTGCCATAACAAAGGGGTTGAATACTTATCGACATTTCAGCTTTTCATTTGTTTAAAATAATAATAATGTAAAAACATAATTCCACTATGACATTATGGGGTGTTGTGTGTAGGCCAGTGAAAAACATCTAAATGTAATCCATTTTAAATGTAGGCTGTAACACCACAAAACGTGGAATAAGTCAAGGGGTGTGAATACTTTCTGAAGGCACTGTATTTCACACCTCATGCCGGATCAGATGGGGACACACTCTCTGAATAACATTGCACACAGACTCACCAGGGTGATTGGATATGGGGGTCTGGAATGAAATCTCATTATGCGAGAGCCCTGGAAGAGAATGGCAGGTAAATAAGACAACAATCCAGAGAATGGTGCTGTTTGTACTGTTCGTGCTAAATGAACAAAAAAATGTATGTTGAATGGCATAAGTACAAATTCACATAATTTCTGGAAAATAGCTCTCATTTCACAAGACCATAATCTTTGTTACATGAAATCAATGTTAGCTTGTTGCTTTGTGGGAGACAACATATGTTAGGCTCAGATGTTGGCGGCAGCACCACTGTATATCCAGAGAGGGGGCCAACACAGCCACTCACAGTAGTGTGGGGTGTTGGGCATGGGTTGGTGGTGCTGCAGGTGCCCATTCTGGTGGTGAGGCACTGAGGGGGAGAAGTTCCCGTTTCTCAGCCAGCCTGAGGTGGCACCTGAAAGCAGAACAATCACCCGTTGCGTCAGACCATCAATATAGCAAGAAAAGACCTAAGCTTTGAACTAACCACAACTCAAAATCACACTTGACACATACATAGGTTACAGTCACAGGGGTGAGAGGAATTCTATAACTGACCGAGGAGGAATGAACCCGCTGGAGATGCAATGTGGTAATGCTGAAAAGCTTTTTTGAGAGAAGAAAAATGTTGAGAACGTCTAGGTTCTGAGAAGTTAATAGGGTTACTGTGAAAAGCAGCAGGGAGGAAATATGAAGGCTGTTATGGTATATGGAGGGCGGATGAATGTGAGTGCTACCTGTAATGGTTGCTTGTAAGTGCAGGTCATTTCTGTAATTGCTAATAGCATAGGCAGTGAGAGTTATATTTAGGCTGATGAATGCAGGTGCCCACTCCCTTTAAAGGTCAACTTCCCCTTAGAATCAACTTCTCTGGTTTTAAATGGCCTATGGGGCATCAATACGAGTCAGAAACACACGTTTGTGTCAAAATTGACTACAAAGTGGAAATATGCTCTTTTTATTTTTTTTGAATTTTACCCCTTTTTCTCCCCAATTTCGTGGTATCCAATTGTTGTAGTAGCTACTATCTTGTCTCATCGCTACAACTCCCGTACGGGCTCGGGAGAGACGAAGGTTGAAAGTCATGCGTCCTCCGATACACAACCCAACCAAGCCGCACTGCTTCTTAACACAGTGTGCATCCAACCCGGAAGCCAGCCGCACCAATGCCGTCGCTCTGGATAAGAGCGTCTGCTAAATGACTTAAATGTAAAATGTAAATGTAATGCGCCGGAGGAAACACCGTGTACCTGGCCACCTTGGCTAGCGCACACTGCGCCCAGCCCGCCACAGGAGTCGCTGGTGCGCGATGAGACAAGGACACCCCTACCGACCAAGCCCTCCCTAACCCGGGCGACGCTAGGCCAATTGTGCATCGCCCCACGGACCTCCCGGTCGCGGCCGGTTACGACAGAGCCTGGGCGCGAACCCAGGGACTCTGATGGCACAGCTGGCGCTGCAGTACAGCGCCCTTAACCACTGCGCCACACAGAAGGCCAAAATATGCTCATTTTTGTCCTAAATTCAGTCTCGTACAAAGTCAGACTCGTACTGAATTTTGTAAATCAATTCGTCACGTCTTACTGGAGAGTTGGGGATATGGATTATGATCATGCCCACTTTCTCAGTGCACACTAACATGAGAGAAGCATCTGTGCTGACTGTGCTCAGCTGTGCGCTCTATCCAGTCATAGAGCCAGAACCTCCAGACAGTGTGATGGACCTGGGCTGCGTTCAGTACTTGTTTACGTTCTGGCATATTCAATTGAATGGAAACGGTGCTGTTCTGAACGACCAGGTGAAAAACTGGGAGGTGTTGGGTTGTGGAACGCCGTCAGCGTGGCCACTGCCCTTTAAATACATCACTTATTGCCTCATGCCACACCCACCAAAAGGGAGCAAACGTACATCAAAGTCTGTTGTAGAACGTGCAAGAACGTTTTGGGGAAACGTGTCGTTCAGCACAAACTGTTCGGCAACATAGTAAATGTTCAAGCAAACTGAACGCACCCCTGGGCCCGGTTTCCCAAAAACATCTTATGGCTAAGTTCATCATTAGAACCTTAGTAGCAGCATCATTAAATCTCTGTGGTGTTTCCCAAAACCAGCGTAACTAAAGCTGCACTTGTTATTTATCGACTGCCTCAGACCACTCGTAGAACAGCTAAGTGCGTTGTTAGATAAAGATCTCCGCTAAACATAAAATCAAGAGGTTTGTCTGACTGTGAAGGCTGATAACTTCTGAACAGGGTTGACTACAAAGTCGCCAAAGTCTTTACAATGGTTACAAAAAAAGTGAAGGATGACTAGATGCTTCAAATGAAAACCGAGATGACTGCATTCAAATATATTTAGGCTACACGGGCCTATAATATATTTTAATCACTTTCATGTTCAATCAATTGAGCACTATTGTGCCAATAGCCTACTGTCAAATTTCTTGCCTCAAAATATTTGTTGGGTAGCCTTGAATAATAAGCCACCTTGATATTTACAGCCATAGGTGATAGCGCTCTAGAAACTGATCCGTCATCATTATTGTGAAGCAATTAGAATGTTAAAAGGTAAGATTTGAATGAATAAAGCTGATCCGAGAGCAGTGATGGTTTTATTTTCTATCCTCTAAGTATCTAACAACGCACTTAAAGAACGTTCTCCGCATGGTGTTTTGGGAAGTGCACGTTACATCTTCGGCCGTTGTAGGAACAATGCATCGTGAAAACAAGTGATGCCCCAAATACACATCGTAACATATTTAATTTAAGCAATAAGACACGAGGGGGTGTGCTATACAGCCAATATATTTTTCCACCAACTGTTGTGTCGTCAGCCAACTTAATGATGGCGTTGGAGTCGTGCTTGGCCACGCAGTCGTGGGTGAACAGGGAGTACGGGAGGGGCCCCGGTGTTGAGGATCAGTGTGGCAGGCATTGCCGCCTACCCTTACCACCTGGGGACGGCCCGCCAGGAAGTCCATGATCGAGTTTCAGAAGGTGTTTAGTCCCAGGATCATTAGCTTAGTGATGAGCTTTGGGGGCACTATGGTGTTGAACGCTGAGCTGTTGTCAATGAACAGCATTCTCACATTGGTGTTCATTTTGTCCAATTGGGAAAGGGCAATGTGGAGTGCGATGGCGATTGCGTCATCTGTGGATGCCTTTTGCAGTGGGTCTAGGGTTTCTGGGATGATTGTGCTGATATGAGCCATGACCAGCATTTCAAAGCACTTCATGGCTCCCGACGTGAGTGCTACAGGGCAGTAGTTATTTAGGCAGGTTACCTTTGTTTTCTTTGGCACAGGGACTATGGTGGTCTGCTTGAAACATGTAGGTATTACAGACTCGGTCAGGAAGAGGTTGAAAATGTCAGTGAAGACACTTGCCAGTTGGTCCCCTCTGTATACACATCCTGGTAATCCGTCTGGCCCCATGGCCTTGTGAATGTTGACTTGTTTAAAGGTCTTGCTCACATCGACTATGGAGCGCGTTTTCACACATTCGTCCGGAACAGCTGGTGCTCTCATGCATGCTTGCCTCGAAGCAAGCATAAAAGGCATTTAGATCATCTGGTAGGCTTGCTTCGCTGGGCAGCTCGCGGCTGGGTTTCCCTTTGTGATCCGTAATACTTTGCAAGCCTTGCATACAAAGCTCACCCTCGTCAGATGTGGCATCTCTGTGTGTGAAGTAAAGGTGTTCTAGAGTTTATTTTCCTCTGGTTGCACATGCTGGTAGAAATTAGGTAAGTCTGCCTGCATTAAAGTCCCCAGTGCATTTTCTTGTTTACTTATGGCCTTATACAGCTCGTTGAGTGCGGTCTTAGTGCAAGTATCGGTTTTGTGGTGGTAAATAGACAGCTATGAATAATATCAATTTAAACTCTTAGTAGATAAGTGTGGTCTACAGCTCATCATGAGGTACAATTCCTCAGACGAGCAATACCTCGAAGACTTCTTTAATATTAGACATCATGCACCAGCTGTTATTGACAAATAGACCCCCCACCCCTTGTCTTACCAGACGTGGCTGCTCTGTCCTGCCGATGCACAGAAAACCCAGCCAGCTCTATATTATCCAAGACGTCGTTCAGCCACAACTTGGTGAAATATAAGATATTACAGTTTTCATGTCCTGTTGGTAGGATAGTCTCAATCATAGATCCTCCAGTTTATTTTCCAGTGATTGCACGTTGGCCAATAGAACAGATGGTAAAGGCAGTTTACCCACTTGCCAACGAATTCTCACAAGGCACCCCGACCTCTGCCCCCTGTATTTCCATCTTTTCTTCACACGAATGATGGGAATTTGGGCCTGGTCTTGGGGAAGCAGTATATCCTTCCTGTCAGATTCATTAAAGAAAAGTATTGTATCTGGTATTGTATTAAATTTGGAGGGCTGAGTGTGGGTGCTTACTGTGATGGTATGTGGCACTCTGTGCCAGGGGATAGCCGTTCTGCTGTGAGCTCTGTCCCTGTGCTGGGCCTGGCCCTGAGGATAGCTGCCGCAGACCTTCACTGATATGGCTCCCTGACAGAAGGCTACTGGACTGGGCTATAGGGACAGAAGCAGGACGGGCCAGGGTGGGTGGGTATGGAAAACAATAAGCACACACAGCCAAACACAAACACACACATACACCACGATACAGACACACACACAAACAAAAGTGATCAGGAATGACACATCTGAAAAACTTCTCAGCATGACCTTGACTTGGGGTACGAGGGATCCACTGTGTCCTGTATTTATGTCAGAAGCTTATTCACCACAAAATTAAACTTTACATTTAAAGGGAGTAATGAACTACAATACAGGGGAAGGTTAAACACAACACAGTGTCTCACTTGAATCTCCAGCAGCGAGGCTGGAGAAGGCAGAGGTGGAGGCTGAGCTGCTGCCCTCGGGGGAAGGGAGCAGGGCCGGGCTGCTGAACTCCTGAGGACCCCCCGGTCTGGAGGGTTGATGCTGGATGGTCTGATGGTGGCTGTCCGCGCCGGAGTGAGATGGCTGGTTCTCAAATTCATACTCATCTTTGACAATGAGTGTGCCTGGTAGGGCAGGTAGGGTGAGAGGGTTGAGGTTTTGGGGAACTTCACTTTAATCCTCCATTGTGAACTGCAAATTACTAGTACAGAGCGAGAGCCTCCCTTACCTGAGCTTGAAAGAGTCAGTCCTGAAAGGTCTGTGAAGAGAAGTAGAAGGACACAAATGAGATCCAACTTAGAATTCAAAGGAAAAGTCAGAGGGGCTAAACAACAGTATTCAAGAGAGGAGAAAATAAATCCCACTCACCAATCCCTGGTGATACCACCCTCTCGTAGTGGTATGGGTTAACACACACGTTGTCAGCTTTGAGGTCAAAAGCAAACTGGCAGTATTTCACATGCTTCAGTTCATTTTTGTGCAGGTCAGGCCACCGCCACAGTCTTGCATAGATCACATGGGGGAAGCCTTTACGCCCCGCAACCTGAGCAGAGGTGAGAAGACAAGAGTTATGAACATAGTACAGCAGTCCTGTAATGCAAGTGTAATATATCCTCTCTATCACCAAGGTGGAATTCATTAGGCACCAAAGGGACTGAAACAGGGAGGGACGATCAGAACTTGTCCAATAAGAAACGCTCTTTTTCATTTTAAGTTGCAAAATGTTTTACTTCGCGATGCCCTAATGAATGACCAAGCTACCCCATTACCTGCAGGCGTCCATCCAGGGTGCGCTGTATGGTGACACACTTGCTGGGGTGAGCTCCGTTGGTGGTGATGGCTGTGATTAAAGAATCTAGCTCATCTTTCTTCTCCTTCAGTTTCTTAACAAGGCTCTCAATGGCTCGCTTGGCGAAGGTCTCGCTCTCTCCACCCTGTCTGTGGCACATCAGGCTGTGCACGATGCTCAGACAAGCGTCATTGCTTGTGGGGGTGTTTGTGATCGACATCTTGCTCACCGTTCCAGTCTCTATAACTTGGGAGTTCAATCTTAAGGAGGCTTCCAGTTCAGTCGTCACTCCAGATCAATGAGTCAAAAACACATTTTCTGAAACCTTTTGCCAGGGTTAGAATGGAATGTGACCCCTTCACTCTACAGGTGGGGTGTACAGGACAGACTGCAGTGAGGGAGCAAGAAAATAACGTTAGAGCACTACCGTACTATCAATGCATAGAAGCATTGACTGGCAGCAAATTAATAATGCCACCATGTTTAGTTAGCTAGCAAGCAAACGTTAGCACCACAAACTTAGCTAGCTACTTTCCTACACAATCTTAGCTAGGTAGTTTAAAAAATATTACTTACAAAAGCTAACTATTTTGCATAAAATTCCTGGTTTTAACGTTAGCTAACGCAAATACCCAGCTTACTGGCTAAATAGCTATGGTTAACGTTTACATATGTCACAGCATAATACGCTAGCTAGCTAGCTACAGTAGTAGGCCCTCTTAAAATAAAAAAAAACGACGTGCCCCGTGTGGATAAATTGTAGCTAATAGTCAGTGTAGCGGAAATTACCATTTAAAAAAATAATGCTAATACTTTCTCGTAGCAAACCTAAAATGTTATTATCGTTGAACTAGTTAGCTTGCTCGCCGACAACAAAACCAGTGTTCTTTGAATCGAAGTTCGAACCAATACTTGAATATCTTCTCATTCTGAGATATGGTGCGACTCTTTGATGTTTCTCAATTGTGCCAGTGGCGAAACAAGACAAACAATGGTCGCAATATACTGACTGGTAAACAATGCTAAAGCGCTAGCTACGAAAATAAACAATTCCCTCTCTTCCCTGCAACGCCCTCGCGACAAATGTGCAATGGGGTGCATTGCTCCAGTGCTACTCATGTCAGCAGGGGGAGCATGTTCTGTGAGTTCAGAGAACCAGGCTGGGCAGCAAATAACACGGCACTAGGGCAGATAAGGTTCCGTTTTGATTTCTTATCGGTGTGTTCATTCTGTTTTCCATTCATGACAAACACATGTCATTTATACAATATTAATGTAATTTTCACCTGCAGCTGTCCTACAAACTCATGTCCTACAAACTCATGTAGAAGTGTTCATAAGTCCCATAAATGAGGTCTGAGTAACCAAGATGTGCCTTCATGAGTCAATCTCTGCTCCTGGTTTATAACCTACAAGTGTAATTAGTTTCCAAGTAAATGTACCATATACCTATGTGCTTATCCAACATTCTGGAGATTTCATCTGGCATTTCATTCAACAACACCATATGCCAACCGTGTCTTCGTGCTGCAAAACAAATCAAGTTTATTTTTCCTCAAAATAATTAATTTCCACAGGATGCAATAAGTCTACTGAACTTTCACATGCACATCAAATTTACTAAATAAATAACCATCACCTTTCAAGTCATGAATAAATACTCTGAAATAATATCTGTAACAGCTCAATAGCTATTAGGTACAGTATACAGTATAGTTTTGATTAACAAATGCATGGCAGTGAAAAGCAAATCTTGACTGAGAACCAAGTCCAGTTGGTTTAAAAGTTCAGCGTGATTCCATAGAGGTTGTCTCTCCTTCAGTCTGCTGACAGCAGAAGAGGAGTGGTGATGTGACATGTTTTTTTTCCATCTGTACTGCAGGCAACACCATGATAAGGGCCCCAGAGTATTCATGCCAGAGAAGGGAAGTGGGAGTGTTTGGGGCCAGGCAGTGGTGAATAGAGAGAGACTGGCCAGTAAACAGAGGCTGGCTGGGGGGTGTATTGAATGTTCCATAGAGATTGTTGGTGTTGGGGCCCAGGAATCTGACAGCACACTCTCCCTTACTGCTCTCCACTTGGAATGGTTTCTCATCCTGAGTGATGGTCTACACGTCTCCAGGCCCTAACACCTCCTTATCACCAATGCTTGCATTGCATGTGGCTCTAGAAGGATGTGTGATGGTGGGGTGGTAGAGGGTGTGAGTCGGACTGAGGCAGATAGATTAGCCCAATAATAAGTGGGCAGAAATGATTTAAAACATTCATTTGGTTCCATGGACATGGACAGTATATTATGTATTCAGGAAAAATAACTTTTTTTCTGGCAAACTTAATCTAAGGCTTTGTACATCATCTGTACCTTTTTGCTTTTGCTTTCTCCAAATGTAGAGGTTTGACATTTTGCAGAGACATAAAGTCATCTGCAATAAAAAAAAAAAAGTTTAAATAAAAAAGCCATAACACCTTCTAAATTGTTTACCCTTTGAGTTCACATTCTCTGACCTGATATGACACTCCTCTTGAAAGGTTTTAATATATTTTTTTAAATAAAAAAATACAAACAACCACTTACAGATGCACACAAACAACGACTAAATCTCTACTGCCCAGACCCACATGCTCACATCTCCATCCCTAGTGCCTGCATTATTGTTGCCACATGGCCTTAAATTGTACCAATTCACTTTTCTCGTTTGCACTTGCTATTTCAATATTTCCATAATAAATCATTTGATTTTTCCATTGTGTTAATGATGGTGGTTTAATTGATTTACATGTTTTTTATTTAATACAATTCAAGATGAGTGATGAGAGGAGAATCGTCCAGGCCATTGGGTATCTCAATACACCTCCATATGTCATATGACACCTCCATGTCTTGAAATATGCAGACAGATTAAAAGTACATTTACATTGTAATACTTCAGACACCCAAATTTCTAGCTCCGCTCACAATTTCTGGACATTATAGCATAACCCAGACAGAATGGGTTATTGAATCATTGTTAGTTTTACACTTCAGACCTGACTCTGCCGTTATGCAGTGGAATTTGTGAAATTTGTCTATTCTATAATAACATTCTATATTCAAGGTTGCTCTGATGTCCAAAATATTTCAAATCAACATTTTGTGATATATAGCTTTTAAATTGCATGTATTTGAAACTATACATTGGTCAGTCCAAAATTACTTTTTTAATTCTGTCATGGAAATAAATGTCTTTCCTGTTACCAAGTCATTTCCGGTTTATATGCCTTTGGTTTTCCATGTGGACCAATTTATCAGTGAATTCAGAAAAGCGATCCACGATTATTCCATAATGTTCATTTCCTTCCATATTGTTATAGTGTTCTTAACTATGAAGTTGTTAATGTTCTTAGCTTTATCCTTAGAAAATAGACAAGTAAACAGATTCTGGGGATAAGCATGCTCATCTTCAATATGCACCCATTGTTCCTCTTTAGTGCATTTAACTATATGCGGCAAATAAAAGCCTTGCTTTGCGAGTTAATACAATATTCCAAGTCTGGAAGGTTAAAAACCACCCTTAGACTTAGGTAGATGTAAAACCTACCTTTTTATTCTATGAATTTATTAGCCCATATAAAGTATGTTATGACCGAGTATACTTTTTTAAGGAATGTCTTCGGGAAGGGTAATTGGTATTACCGAAAATAAATATCAAAACTTTTGGAGCAATGCCATTCTTGAAAGGTTTTTCATATGGCAGTTGCATTGATCAATACCGTTTTGCACAATGCCACTCTATTCAAATCTATGCAAGATTAACTTCTGTGGTGAACATGTATTCTTGGCTTGTCCACAGGCCTTGGTAAAAGACGACCTCAAACAAAGTTGCATTCCCATAATACATTACTGGAACACGCGTGTTTCTATAATACATTTCATTTCACATTTTATGACATCTAGTCCATCATGGAAGCACTCATATTTGAAATATCAAACACCATTCATCCTGCGCTCTTTTAGAATGAGCATCTGTCTTTGCATGTAGAATATACGGTTATATTTATGGAACAGCATGTATATATACTGGGCATGCAGGAGTGATCTGTTCTCTTTTTCTGTCATTTAAACCAAGAGAGTTTTGTGCATATCTGACAGTACATACCAACAAATCGTCACGATTAAAGTCAAATGTAAGATGACAAACATATACAAACTATAAAGAACAGCATAATATTCACATTCAAATCTTTTTTGTGTTTCTCTTTTGTTTTTACAAAATCACATTATATTGCTGGCATTGTAAAATAGCATTTTATATCATCTCCATATACTAACAAATGTACTTTCACAAATGACAAATTTCCATCATATAATGCACCCTTTTGCTCTGTCATCTTTCTATTTACTCCTCCCTGTTTATCTTTATCTTAAAATGTAGTTGAAGCTGCGTGTTCATTAGATACTGTAAATATAAATTATTCATGCCCTACTATATATCAGTTACTAGCGCACAAAGCAAGTATCCTTGATGCTTGTGGAAATGGATGTGTTATTTTCAAATCGGCACTTTTGATCTGGATTTCTTCTTTGATAGTGAAACTGAGGACCACTCAGTCTATGCTAATCCAAAGTCTCTATAATTCTCTCCTGCACCTTTAGTCAGTTCTATGACTATCTACAGCCGCACTCTGCCACCACCATGCCCTCGTACTTGTGCATGTAGGTGACCACTCCTCCATCCTTGTAAAGGAGTGAGATGGGCTCTAGCTTGGTGGGAACACAGCAGGCTGGTGACACCTTCTGTGGAATCTTACTGCTCAGCCGAGTCTGGACAATGGCATGCTTGGTAGGCGAGACCTCAGAGGTCATAGGGTAGCTGCATACACCATTGCACTCGTAGGCTTCATAGCCCATGGGCCGTATGACCCAGGTATCCCAGCCAATGTCCTTAAACTCCACATAGAGAGGGATCTTCTTACAGGGATCACCCTTGGCGTTGCGGCGGATTCGGGGAGGAGTGTCGTAATAGAGGTTGGAGTGCAGTTGCATGAGAGTCTCCTCATCCAGCTCCACTCCATCCGTGTTCCTAGCATCGCTCCCAGCCTGGTCCCCCCGGTTCCCGTGTGGACTCAGCTCCAGGTCAGCCGGCACATCGTTCTCATGTTCCATCATCCGGTTGAGCTCCCCCTTGTCCTCCTCACGATGGTCTCTGCTTTGATCATCTGAGAAGACAATCACCACTGGCTTGTGTTTCTCATCCAAGCCCATGTCAACATACACATCAACCAACTCTTTCTTTCCAGCCTCTTTTCTGACTTCCTGGCGGGTCTTCCCACCTTTGCACCTCAGACTTGCAATGTGGACTTCCAGTCGGTGGGTGGAGCTCTCTGCCTTCCGCCAAAGGTTGACCTGATTGGTCAGGTCGAAGGTGACCCAGACATCGTCTTTACCATAGACGTGCCGTGTTGCCAGCTCCTCCATTTCCTCAATTTCGTCTGTCTCCTGCTCATTCCTTCTTCTGTCCCTCCCCTCTTCTTTCCTCCAGTGCCCCCCCTCATGTATCTTGTAAACGGTCACCTTGCGGTCAAGGCTGGCGTAGTGTCTGCGGTCCTTCTGGACCAGGGTGTAAAGGAAAAGCTCGGCGGTGAGGATGTGCTCGTGGTGGGGGATGGAGATGTTGAACAGCAGGGGGTGTCTCCTCACGCCCCTGACCGTCACACTGTAGGGGGAGGAATCTGGAATTAAAATATCAATGAAGGTCTGAATTGGGTTTAGACTTCAATTGGATTTAATCAATTTGAAATGAAATAATGCATCAATAATAAGGGTTTCATTTTAGCTCTTCTGTTAATGGTTAGATTTTATTGCAATCATATCATCTGACTTCAAGAAGAGGAAATAATAAGCAACTGTTAAACCAATTTCAATTCAATAAAAGTTTCTTTAAGGGCAAATAAAATGTTTTATTCTTGTCAATTTAGGGCTAAAGTTCATAAAACTTGCTTTAAAGTCAATCTAAGTTAACCTGAGCCCAAAACAAAAAGTGATTTACAGTTACAGTCAAATATTAACTCCTCTAAAAGAAAACAAACAGCTGTGTATACCTTTTGACATACTAAGTTGTATTAGTCAATATAGTGTATAATGCTATAGTTCTCAAATTAAACAAAACTCATTTGAGTGGCTTTTCATGTTAGCTCAATTAACAATTAATAATATCAAAAGATACATTTTCAGGATGATAAAAATAAGAAAATGTAAAACAAAAATAAAAAATGTCTTCAGACAAATAGAAGTAAGTGTTCTACCTTCATTCTTGAAACTACGCACTATGTTGGCAGAGGGCACCGCTGTGTGATCGTTGGCAAAGCGGTTGTACAGTTCCAGCATGTATTCTGGTGGCTCTTTACGGGTGGCACGGGGCCTTGCCCGGGCCTCCAGCTCTGTGAGGTTCAACGTAGACAGAAACTGACCCAGAGAGTCCTGCATGTCCAGCTCTACATCCTGATCCTGCTCCAACATGGAGGTATCCACCAGACCCCTGGCCCCAGGGCCCCGTCGAGGCTCCTCAGGGGACATGATGGGACTGCCCTGGCTCCAACCAGGCAGTAGCAGGGGCAGGAGGCTAAGAGAGTAGATGTATCCCAGTATGGAGAACACTGGAGCGACCATGACTGAATGACTCAAGGGCAGGTTCAGGTCCAAAGGATGAGTATCAAATATGGAAATATGAAAGGATCCTTAGCAGAGGACACCTGCAGAACAGTTCCCCCCTATCCAGCTGCAGTTTGTCTCGGTTGGGGCTGAAAGGGTGGTGTGTGGGTCGAGGGAAAACAGCTTTGTCCTTGTTGATCTTGTGATCGGGTGCAGAGGGCAGGGTGAGATGTGTTGTCCACCCCACTGTGCTGACATGTTTGGAGATGTCACTAGGGCTCTGCTCGCCCCCTGCCTCTCTCCGGGCCCGCCAGCCTGCTGACGACCTCTAACTCCAACTCCACTCATCTTCTATCTACTACTTTCTATGCATGCTTTTCTCTGGCTGTTCGCAGGCCACTGCTGAGGGGAGACTTGCTTTGTACACATCATTTTCTGCTTGAATGATCTTTTATGTAGAATCCACCCGAGAACATGTTGCTTAATGCTTGTAGGACAAACTATATATTTCTTTACAACATCTGAGTGAGGGCACTAGATATCAGCATACATGCATTTTCAGAGTAACCTCTGAAAAGTGAGTCAGAACCACTGTCATTGACAAGCTAATGCAGTGCTACAGGTGTTCCACAAGAGGTCAGAATACATCGATCCATGACAGTGCTTTCCTTTGTTGAGTTCACTATATAGGGAAAGCGAGATACCTCATTAGTTGTACAACTGAATGCCTTCAAGTGAAATGTGTCTTCTGCATTTAACCCAACCCTTCTGAATCAGAGAGGTGCAGGGGGCTGCCTTAATTGATCAACATCCATGTCTTCAGCACCCAGGGAACAGTTTCTGCTCAAGGGCAGAAAGACATATTTATACCTTGTCAGCTTGGGGATTTGATCCAGCAACCTTCCGGTTACTGGCCCAACACTCTAACCGCGAGGCTATCTGACACCCAATAGTATATTGGTTAGAACAAAATGCTTATCAGTAGTTCTAATATTCATGAATGTATTGCAATACATTTCCTGATTAGATGTTTCAGCGACATTTATTGATTAGATTAGAAATAAATAAATTTAATAAGCATACTCTAAAATCTGCAAGACCAATTAGAAAGCGTTGATATCTCTTGGTGAGGTATTATTGATTGATTGACATCTCACAGCTGATTTTAATGAAGCCCTCTGCGCTGCCTAATGACAGCCTCTGGGCAGACTGCGTAGTGCTTAAAGCTTTGATATACTTTTACAGTAGGGGAGAGTGGGGTAGGCTTACGTTTAGCAAAAGCATTTATTCAGCATCACTACATCAAGGGAAATATAGTATTATTCATAACAACGATATGTAAGTGAAAATCAAAGAGGGGCTATGCGTTCTATGGAAAATAATGAACGACGTGGAGGTGTGTTCGACGCGCTAGCTGAGTGGCACTGACCTTCCACTTAGTTGAATTATTTTCCAGAGAACGCATAGAACACCGAGTTGATTATCCCTTTTATACCACGACTATAATTTAACACATTTGCCTCTAGAAATGTACCGGACTTGTTAGTTTCGTTAACCCAACCCTTAGTCCGAGCTTGCCATCATGATAATCGAATTTAACAATGCCAATGTTTTCAATTCGACTTTTGCTTTCAAACGGAGCTCAAACATAGAACATGTAAGAATTGAATTCCACCATGCAAATATACTGTGCGTTATAGGGAAATAATACGCGCTCTAGAATGCCAATCAGAAACAAGTATTCAACAGAGGAGGAAGGGACGCGCTACTAAGGTACACAATGGTACATTTTGGTAGATAGAAGGTGCTCTTTGGTAAAAGGGGTAAATTGGTCATCAAAAAGAAAGGAGGACCAATGCACTTTTCATGTAATTAATTAAAATGCCTTTATTGGTATGGCATGTTCAATAGAAACAAAACAGTTTCTAAAAAATGTTTCTATTGAACATGCCATACCAATAAAGGCATTTTAATTAATTATATGAAGAGTGCCTTGGTCCTCCTTTTTAATGCCATGGTATATTTAAGCAATCAGGCACGATGAGGTGTGGTATATGGCCAAGATGCCAAGGCTAAGGGCTATTCTTATGCACGATGCAAGGCGGAGTGCATGGATGCCTGGATACAGTATTTATACCACAAACCCCTGATGTGCCTTACTGCTATTATAAACTGGTTACCTACTTAATTAGAGCAGTACACATAAATGTTTTGTCATAGCCGTTGTATACGTTCTGATAAGTGTAGTTATGGACTGAGTGGATCGAGTCCTGAATGCGGATTGCAGGGTTCGTACAGACATTGGCAAGTCATACGTTCAAGTACTTTTTCAAGCATTAATATTTATTTTAAAAGACCATCAATTTGTCATAGTTAATATTATGCAATTGTTTGTAGTCGCCACCAGATGGCAGTATATCGCCACAACCTCATAAAAAATTACTAATTTAATATTCATCACTACGTTGTTTCACTACTTATTTACTACATACATGAGTGGTGAAGTCTGTACTGATGATTTTGTCATTTGAGCAAAGTAGTGATGAGTAGAGTTTTGGGACATGCCGCCTACTGGTTGGTACACTTTTCCTATTCGCATTACTACACAATTCCAGCTTAATGACTGTGTTTTACTGGCCATTTGGGAATCTACTACTTAATAGCTACGAAAACGCGAATTGATTCCGACTGGCAGCTTTGGTGAGGAAAACAGCACCTGAACGGCCGCCAGAACTGCAGGAGCACGGATGCCACTTGGTAAAGCGGTATATCGCAGGCGCTCCGTGCATGAGGTGATTGGCAAAACATCTCTGGGTGTTATTGTAGAGAAAAAGTATCATAATGTAGAACTGGCGCTAGCATAGTATGCAGCGTTACGCCTCCCCCTTCATGTGGCTCTTCAGGGCCGACTCGCCCATGTAATGTCAGTCTGAAGCATTTGTTGCACCTTACACGGTGTGTGTTGGTTGGGTCCAGTGATGTAGAGGGAAAAAAATGGGTAAACTATACGGAACGGACATATAAAACGCAACACGTGAAGGTTAGGTTTAAAATCTGATTTGAAGGTTATTGTTTTTTTTAAATAGGCAGGGTTTATGACTTTGTGGCTATGGTAACTAATGACGACCATGGATGATGGTAGCTGGGTCATTCCTTGCATGCGGTGCTTTTTCTGTCCCCAGGAAATATCAGTTCTTAATTAGTGTATAAGGTTAGGTGTGCTTTACCTTAAAAACAGTGAAATATAGATCCTGAAAGGGAATTTTACGCATTTTTAACACTTTTTGTCAGTAGATGTAGGCGTTTTTGCAATGTCCCCAGGTGTTATGTATCAACTTCCTCAATAAATATAAGCCATAAAATAATTACAATTTTAAAAATGGTCCTCATTATTTTATAGTCCTATTTCTTGATTATTGTGTGGCCACACACTACTTTCCACCCTGTTAGTTTGATGTAATTCTCCATTTAAGAAAACAACCCCTTCCTACAATGGCTCCACATTCATGAAGTGTCATAGGCTAAATTATAGAGAAAAATAAATAAATAAAAATGGTAAAATACATTTGATAGAGAAGTTAAAATCCTGTTCAAGTGTTCACTATTATGCTCGCTCAACCTTGCTCACTCACAGAGCTATGGCTAATTTAGGCAAACAATTCCACCCTGTTATGATTATGCACCTAACAAATTTGAAAATGCCTCCCAAAAATGTTTAGGTACCTGAGCTTGACCAATATGTTTTTCCTGAAAGTCAAACATGCCCTTTTTCTGATGGAATACATATATTTTTAAATGGTACCACATTGTAGGAATGACCCAGCTATGAAGTAGACTACCTCATGTTAAGGCTTTTCCGCTTCTTCTCTTGGGTTTAAGAGGGGATCAACACTTTTTTCAAGTGGGTTAGGCGGTTTAGGGAGTTGCATTTATTACTAGAAAGGGACCGTTTGTATTGCCTTAAATATATGTGCCTTCTAAAAGTTTAATAAACATTGCTTTGTGCCTTGTAATTCCGTTACGAAAAACCCACATATCTTTAAGATATTTTCAGATTTTTAAAGAAATTTCACAGACGTAACAAGTAAAGGTAGACCTACAAATGAGTTATAGTGTTTTTACTGATATCAAGCTAGTTTTTGAATTATTAACTGATTAAAACCTGTAATTCTGTTATTTGGCTCTTCGCGCTCTAGCGGCTCCTTGTGGCGGGCCGAATACCTGCAGGCTGACCCCGCCACCGGGGTTGTGGCTGGCTTTCTGGCTAAACTGGCGGGTGTTAATAAGGATCTGCCCCCTTCTTTTTTTTTCACCCAAAAATGACATACCCAAATCGAACTGCCTGTAGCACAGGCCCTGAAGAAAGGATATGCATATTCTTGGTAACATTTGAACGGAAACACTTTGAAGTTTGTGGAAATGTGAAATGTAGGAGAATAAAACATAATAGATCTGGTAGAAGATAATACAAAGAAAAAAAAAACTGTTTTTTTGTATCATCATCTTTAAAATGCAAGAGAAAGGCCATAATGTATTATTCCAGCCCAGGTGTAATTTACATTTTTCCAAATGCACAGAGTATTGCCTCTGCATGGTAAGTCAGGACTGGGTCATTGCTCTTTCCCTGTAGATGTAGCCCTTTTACAGATGTTGAACTCTATTGGCAGGCGAAAGTTCCTATAGAGCACAGTGAAAAGCTGTTTTGTTGTTCTGTTGAACTGAATTAAAAAAATTGCAGCAGAATGTCACCTATATCAAGCTTCGCAGTTGAACCAGAGATGAAGTGCAAACGCCCATGCTTCTCTGAATAAAATAAAAAGCTGGTTCAAAAATACAATAATATTCTTTGGTGAATAAGCACATCAAGTCATTCTAAGTGATAAAAACTAGTCCTACATTTTTTTCCATGGTTCTACCAAAATGCACAAAGGGTTGATCCACCTTCACTCTCAGATGTAGAGGTTTTTGTTTGTAGATGAAAGCCTTGCTTTTTTGATGAGCAGATGTTGTGATATAACAGTAAGATAGTATTAGTAGTAGTTGCTGTAGCTAGTTCTGTTTTGATTCCTTCGATCCAATGCTACTGGCAATCACTTTGCCAACTAAAGTACTGTGCATTTCAGTGCAATCATACATTTTTCTCTTTACTTAAACTATTCAAATGTTTATGACCATAGTCCAACAGTTCTTAAGCTTTTTCAGCCTGTGACCCAAATGAGAAATTGTCTTTTCCTGCAACTCAAGCTCATGAAAACATGCCCCCTTTTTGGCACCCTGAGTGAGATTTGGTTGGTGGGACCCCAACCTTGCAGGTAAAACATTTTAGTCGCCAACCTCCTGACAGTGGAGCGAATATATTTAGTTTTAAAATTAATTTCCTGCCATTCTACACATTTTGCCATGACGTGTGCTATGATATCTAAGTGAGAGTGACTAACAAAATCATTCGGGGCCTCCTTGAGGTTGTTACGGTTTTCTTCCGTCGAAGGAGAGTCGGACCAAAATGTAGCGTGGTTAGTTCGATACATCTTTAATGAAGAAAAAACACGAACAATACAAAAGCAACAAACGGAATGTGAAAACCTATACAGCCTATCTGGTGACAACTAACACAGAGACAGGAACAATCACCCACGAAATACTCAAAGAATATGGCTGCCTAAATATGGTTCCCAATCAGAGACAACGATAATCACCTGACTCTGATTGAGAACCGCCTCAGGCAGCCATAGACTATGCTAGACACCCCAAAAACCTCATGACAAAAACGCACCACAATAACCCATGTCACACTCTGGCCTGACCAAATAAATGAAGACAAACATACTATACTTCGACCAGGGTGTGACAGAACCCCCCCCCTAAGGTGCGGACTCCCGGACGCACATCAAAACAATAGGGAGGGTCCGGGTGGGCGTCTTTCCATGGTGGCGGCTCGGGACGTGGGCCCCACTCCATCAATGTCTTAGTTCCTCCCCCTCGCGTCCTAGGATAGTCCACCCTCGCCGCCGACCATGGCCTAGTAGTCCTCACCCAGAACCCCACTGGACTGAGGGGCAGCTCGGGACTGAGGGGCAGCTCGGGACTGAGGGGCAGCTCGGGACTGAGGGGCAGCTCAGGCAGGTAGTTGGATCCGGCAGATCCTGGCTGGCGGATCTGGAAGATTCTGGTTGACTGGCGGATCTGGAAGAGTCTGGTTGACTGGCGAATCTGGAAGAGTCTGGTTGACTGGCGAATCTGGAAGAGTCTGGTTGACTGGCGAATCTGGAAGAGTCTGGTTGACTGGCGAATCTGGAAGAGTCTGGTTGACTGGCGAATCTGGAAGAGTCTGGTTGACTGGCGAATCTGGAAGAGTCTGGTTGACTGGCGAATCTGGAAGAGTCTGGTTGACTGGCGAATCTGGAAGAGTCTGGTTGACTGGCGAATCTGGAAGAGTCTGGTTGACTGGCGAATCTGGAAGAGTCTGGTTGACTGGCGAATCTGGAAGAGTCTGGTTGACTGGCGAATCTGGAAGAGTCTGGTTGACTGGCGAATCTGGAAGAGTCTGGTTGACTGGCGAATCTGGAAGAGTCTGGTTGACTGGCGAATCTGGAAGAGTCTGGTTGACTGGCGAATCTGGAAGAGTCTGGTTGACTGGCGAATCTGGAAGAGTCTGGTTGACTGGCGAATCTGGAAGAGTCTGGTTGACTGGCGAATCTGGAAGAGTCTGGTTGACTGGCGAATCTGGAAGAGTCTGGTTGACTGGCGAATCTGGAAGAGTCTGGTTGACTGGCGAATCTGGAAGAGTCTGGTTGACTGGCAGATCTGGAAGAGTCTGGTTGACTGGCAGATCTGGAAGAGTCTGGTTGACTGGCAGATCTGGAAGAGTCTGGTTGACTGGCAGATCTGGAAGAGTCTGGTTGACTGGCAGATCTGGAAGAGTCTGGTTGACTGGCAGATCTGGAAGAGTCTGGTTGACTGGCAGATCTGGAAGAGTCTGGTTGACTGGCAGATCTGGAAGAGTCTGGCTGACTGGCAGATCTGGAAGAGTCTGGCAGATCTGGAAGAGTCTGGCTGACTGGCAGATCTGGAAGAGTCTGGCTGACTGGCGGATCCTGGCAGACTGGCAGCTCCTTGCAGACTGGCAGCTCCTTGCAGACTGGCATCTCTGGCTGCTCCATGCAGACTGGCAGCTCTGGCTGCTCCATGCAGACTGGCAGCTCTGGCTGCTCCATGCAGACTGGCAGCTCTGGCTGCTCCATGCAGACTGGCAGCTCTGGCTGCTCCATGCAGACTGGCAGCTCTGGCTGCTCCATGCAGACTGGCTGCTCCATGCAGACTGGCAGCTCCATGCAGACTGGCAGCTCCATGCAGACTGGCAGCTCCATGCAGACTGGCAGCTCTAAACAGGCGGGAGACTCCAGCAGCGCTGTAGAGGAAGAAGGCTCTGGCTGCGCTAAACAGGCGGGAGACTCCGGCAGCGCAGGAGAGGAGAAAGGCTCCGACAGCGCTGAACAGGCGGGAGGCTCCGGCAGCGCAGGAGAGGAGAAAGGCTCTGGCAGCGCTAAACAGGCGGGAGACTCCGACAGCACTGGAGAGGAGAAAGGCTCTGGCAGCGCTGAACAGGCGAGGCACACTGAAGGCCTGGTGCGTGGTGCTGGCACTGGTGGTACTGGGCCGAGGACACGCACAGGAAGCCTGGTGCGGGGAGCTGCCACCGGAGGACTGGTGTGTGAAGGTGGCACAGGATGGACCGGACCGTGAAGGCATACTGGAGAGCCTGAGAGCAGGACTGGCACAGGACGTGCAAGGCTAGGTAGGTACACAGGAGGCCTAGTGCGTGAGGCTGGCACAATTTTCACCAGCCGACTAACATGCACCACGAGTATGGAGCGCTGACCCAGGTGCCATTAAATCCCCGACACGCTCCGTCGGGCGAATATCGTACTTAAAGCACCAAACTAGCAACTCCCTCATAATCCCTCTCTCCTCCACTTTCCCCATTAACTCCTTCACAATCTCTGCTTCACTCACCTCCAACACCGGCTCTGGTTCTGGTCTCCTCCTTGGCTCCTCACGATAAACAGGGGGAGTTGGCTCAGGTCTGAACCCTGACTCTGCCACACTCTCCCTGAGCCCCCAATACATTTATGGGGCTGACTCTCGGGCTTCCATCCGCGTCACCGTGCTGCCTCTTTATACCAGCGCCTCTCCGCCTCCAGGTCTTCTTTGGGGCGTTGATATTCTCCAGGCTGTGCCCAGGGTCCTTTTCCGTCCAATATCTCCTCCCAAGTCCAGAAGTCCTTTGATCGCTGCTCCTCACGATAAATCAAATCAAATCAAATGTATTTATATAGCCCTTCGTACATCAGCTGATATCTCAAAGTGCTGTACAGAAACCCAGCCTAAAACCCCAAACAGCAAGCAATGCAGGTGTAGAAGCACGGTGGCTAGGGAAAAACTCCCTAGAAAGGCCAAAACCTAGGAAGAAACCTAGAGAGGAACCAGGCTATGTGGGGTGGCCAGTCCTCTTCTGGCTGTGCCGGGTGGAGATTATAACAGAACATGGCCAAGATGTTCAAATGTTCATAAATGACCAGCATGGTCGTATAATAATAAGGCAGGACTGTTGAAACTGGAGTAGCAGCACGGTCAGGTGGACTGGGGACAGCAAGGAGTCATCATGTCAGGTAGTCCTGGGGCATGGTCCTAGGGCTCAGGTCCTCCGAGAGAGAGAAAGAAAGAGAGAATTAGAGAGAGCATATGTGGGGTGGCCAGTCCTCTTCTGGCTGTGCTGGGTGGAGATTATAACAGAACATGGCCAAGATGTTAAAATGTTCATAAATGACCAGCATGGTCGAATAATAATAAGGCAGAACAGTTTAAACTGGAGCAGCAGCACGGCCAGGTGGACTGGGGACAGCAAGGAGTCATCATGTCAGGTAGTCCTGGGGCATGGTCCTAGGGCTCAGGTCAGTTGAAACTGGAGCAGCAGCACGGCCAGGTGGACTGGGGACAGCAAGGAGTCATCATGTCAGGTAGTCCTGGGGCATGGTCCTAGGGCTCAGGTCCTCCGAGAGAGAGAAAGAAAGAGAGAAGGAGAGAATTAGAGAACGCACACTTAGATTCACACAGGACACCGAATAGGACAGGAGAAGTACTCCAGATATAACAAACTGACCCTAGCCCCCCGACACATAAACTACTGCAGCATAAATACTGGAGGCTGAGACAGGAGGGGTCAGGAGACACTGTGGCCCCATCCGAGGACACCCCCGAACAGGGCCAAACAGGAAGGATATAACCCCACCCACTTTGCCAAAGCACAGCCCCACACCACTAGAGGGACATCTTTAACCACCAACTTACCATCCTGAGACAAGGCTGAGTATAGCCCACAAAGATCTCCGCCATGGCACAACCCAAGGGGGGGGCGCCAACCCAGACAGGATGACCACATCAGTGAATCAACCCACTCAGGTGACGCACCCCTTCCAGGGACGGCATGTAAATTGACATTTGCTATCGTAAATGTTAACAACACCTCCGCCTTTGCGGGATGTACGGGGGATATGGTCACTAGTGTAGCCAGGAGGTGAGGCCTCATTTAACACAGTAAATTCATCAGGCTTAAGCCATGTTTCAGTCAGGCCAATCACATCAAGATTATGATCAGTGATTAGTTAATTGACTATAATTGCCTTTGAAGTAAGGGATCTAACATTAAGTAGCCCTATTTTGAGATGTGAGGTATCATGATCTCTTTCAATAATGACAGGAATGGAGGTGGTCTTTATCCTAGTGAGATTACTAAGGCGAACACCGCCATGTTTAGTTTTGCCCAACCTAGGTCGAGGCACAGACACGGTCTCAATGGTGATAGCTGAGCTGACTACACTGACTGTCTAACAGCCTGCTGCCTGGCCTGCACCCTATTTCATTGTGGAGCTAGAAGAGTTAGAGCCCTGTCTATGTTGGTAGATAAGATGAGAGCACCCCTCCAGCTAGGATGGAGTCCGTCACTCCTCAGCAGGTCAGGCTTGATCCTGTTTGTGGGTGAGTCCCAGAAAGAGGGCCAATTATCTACAAATTCTATCTTTTGGGAGGGGCAGAAAACAGTTTTCAACCAGCGATTGAGTTGTGAGACTCTGCTGTAGAGCTCATCACTCCCCCTAACTGGGAGAGGGCCCGAGACAATTACTCGATGCCGACACATCTTTCTAGCTGATTTACACGCAGAAGCTATGTTGCGCTTGGTGATCTCTGACTGTTATCCTAACATCGTTGGTGCCGACGTGGATAACAACATCTCTATACTCTCTACACTCGCCAGTTTTAGCTTTAGCCAGCACCATCTTCAGATTAGCCTTAACGTCGGTAGCCCTGCCCCCTGGTAAACAGTGTATGATCGCTGGATGATTCGTTTTAAGTCTAATACTGCGGGTAATGGAGTCGCCAATGACTAGAGTTTTCAATTTGTCAGAGCTAATGGTGGGAAGCTTCGGCGTCTCAGACCCCGTAACGAGAGGAGTAGAGACCAGAGAAGACTCGGCCTCTGACTCCGACTCGCTGCTTAATGGGGAAAACCGGTTGAAAGTTTCTGTCGGCTGAATGAGCGACACCGGTTGAACGTTCCTACAGCATTTCCTTCCAGAAACCGTGAGAAGGTTGTCCGGCTGCGGGGACCTTGCGAGGGGATTTATACTACTATCTGTACTTACTGGTGGCACAGACGCTGTTTCATCCTTTCCTACACTGAAATTACCCTTGCCTAACGATTGCGTCTGAAGCTGGGCTTGTAACAAAGCTATCCTCGCCGTAAGGCGAGTACAGCGACTGCAATTAGAATGCATCATGTTAATGTTACTACTTAGCTTCCGCTGTTGGAGGTCCTGACGAAACGTGTCCAGATAAAGCGTCCGGTAATTAAAAAGAAAAACCGTAAAGTTGCAGGTAGCAAAATAGGTTGGCAACAAAACGCACAGCAACTCGAAAACAAGTCTGCAAGTTGTGACCGGAAATGACGTCAACACATGTGGACTAAATTACCAATCTAAAAATTGTTAGCTGACATGGCTAATTGAGTGACTGTCAGTGAAATAGCAAGAGAAAAACTCCTGATGCACAACCACATTTCGACCCATACTTTATGCACAACCACGAACCATACTTTGAAGGGGCAATCTGCAGTTGCTACATCCATTTTTGGACCTATAAATTAATGGTGATATGTACCCATTTATTATTGAAGAAAATAACTTCTAAATGCCTCGAGCTTAGTTCAACTGTTGGTAAAACTTCACTTGACACCCAGCGTCATAACACCTTATGATATGATCACAACCATGTCATAATATGTCATAACAGCTGACATTACATGTCACAACCTGTTATAATAAATCAAATCAAATGTTATTTGTCACATGCGCTGAATACAACAGCCTTACCGTGAAATACTAACTTACAAGCCCTTAACCAACAATGCAGTTTTAAGAAAATAGAGTTAAGAAAATATTTACTAAATAAACGGAAAAAAAAGTAACACAATAAAATAACAATAATGAGGCTATATACAGGGGGTACTGGTACCAAGTCAATGTGCGGGGTACAGGTTAGTCAAGGTAATTTGTACATGTAGATAAGGGGTAAAGTGACTATGCACTGATAATAAACCGAGTAGCACCAGTGTAAAAACAAAGGCGGTGGGTGTCAATATAAATAGTCCTGGTGGCCATTTGATCAATTGTTCAGCAGTCTTAAGGCTTGGGGGTAGAAGCTGTTAAGGAGTCTTTTGGACCTAGACTTGGCGCTCCGGTACCACTTGCCGTGCGGTAGCAGAGAGAACAGTCTATGACTTGGGTGACTGTAGTCTTTGACAATTTTGGGGGGCTTTTCTCTGACACTGCCTAGTATATACAGTATCAGTCAAAAGTTTGGACACACCTACTCATTGAAGGGTTTTTCTTTATTTTTTACAATTGTCTACATTGTAGAATAATAGTGAAGACATCAACACTATGAAATGACACATATGGAATCATGTAGTAACCAAAAGTGTTAAACAAATCTAAATATATTTCATGTTTTAGATTCTTCAAAGTAGCCACCCTTTGCCTTGATAACAGCATTGCACACCTTTTGCATTCTCTCAACCAGCTTCATGAGGAATACTTTTACAACAGTCTTGAAAGAGTTCCCACATACGCTGAGCACTTGCTAGCTGCTTTTTCATTCCCTCTGCGATCCAACTCATCCCAAACCATCTCAGTTGGGTTAAGGTCGGGTGAATGTGGAGGCCATTTCATCTGATGCAGAACTCCATCACTCTCCTTCTTGGTCAAATATCTCTTACACAGCCTGGAGGTGTGTGTTTGGTCATTGTCCTGTTGAAAAACAAATAGTAGTCCCACTAAGCGCAAACCAGATGGGATGGCGTATCACTGCAGAATTCTGTGGTAGCCATGCTGGTTAAGTGTGCCTTGAATTCTAAATAAATCACTAACAGTATCATTAGCAAAGCACCCCCACACCATCACACCTCCTCCTCCATGCTTCACGGTGGGAACCACACATCCGGAGATCATCCATTCACCTATTCTACGTCTCTACAAAACACGGCGGTTGGAACCAAAAATGTCAAATTTGGACTCATCAGACTAAAGGACAGATTTCCACCGGTCTGATGTCCATTGCTTATGTTTCTTGGCCCAAGCAAGTCTCTTCTTCTTATTGTTGTCATTTAGTTATTTTTTGCAGCAGCAGCAATTCGACCATGAAGGCCTGATTCACATATTCTCCTCTGAACAGTTGTTGAGATGTGTCTGTTACTTGAACTCTGTGAAGCATTTATTTGGGCTGCAATCTGAGGTGCAGTTAACGCTAATGAACTTATCCTCTGCAGCAGAGGTGACTCTGGGTCTTCCTTTCCTGGGTTGTGTAAGGGATTTCTTCCATTGACGGAGAGGCGGACCAAAGCGCAGCGTGGTTATTTTGATTCATGTTTTAATAAATCACTTCACATGAACAAACTAACAAAAACAAGAAACGTGAAAACCCAAAACAGCCCTATCTGGTGCAAAACACAGAGACAGGAACAATCACCCACCAACACACAGTGACACCCAGGCTACCTAAGTATGATTCTCAATCAGAGACAACTAATGACACCTGCCTCTGATTGAGAACCATACTAGGCCGAAACATAGAAATACCCAAATCATAGAAAAACAAACATAGACTGCCCACCCAACTCACGCCCTGACCATACTAAATAAATACAAAACAAAGGAAATAAAGGTCAGAACGTGACAGTACCCCCCTCCGGCCGCAAAACCTTGACCTATAGGGGAGGGTCTGGGTGGGCGTCTGTCCGCGGTGGCGGCTCTGGCGCGGGACGCAGACCCCACTTCACCATTGTCTTAGTCCGCCTCATTGTCCGCCTCCGTGGCTCTCTAACCATGGCAACCCCTCTCAATGACCCCACTGGAAAGAGGGGCAGAAGCTCTGGACAGAGGGGCAGAAGCTCTGGACAGAGGGGCAGGGGCTCTGGCGCCTCAGACTCCGGCAGCAGCGCCGGACAGGCGGGAGACTCCGGCAGCAGCGTCGGACAGGCGGGAGACTCCGGCAGCAGCGGCGGGAGACTCCGGCAGCAGCGCCAGGCGGGAGACTCCGGCAGCAGCGCCAGGCGGGAGACTCCGGCAGCAGCGCCGGACAGGCGGGAGACTCCGGCAGCACCGCCGGACAGGCGGGAGACTCCGGCAGCACCGCCGGACAGGCGGGAGACTCCGGCAGCAGCGCCGGACAGGCGGGAGACTCCGGCAGCAGCGCCGGACAGGCGGGAGACTCCGGCAGCAGCGCCGGACAGGCGGGACCACCTGCAGGGAGGAGACAGAGAGACAGCCTGGTGCGTGGGGCTGCCACAGGAACCACCAGGCTGGGGAGACCTTCAGGAGGCTTGGTGTTAGGAGGAGGCACCTGAAGGACCGGGCTGTGGGGGAGCACTGGAGCTCTGGTGCGCAACCTTGGCACCACTTCCCCAGGCTGGACAACTACTCTAGCCCGGACCCTCCAGAGTGCAGGCACAGGTTGAACCGGGCTGTGGGTAAGCACGGGAGATCTAGTGCTTACTACACGCACCTCTCCCTTAGGCTCCACTCCCACATTTGCCCGGCACGAGCGGAGCGCAGGCAGAGGACGCACTGCACCCTCCCAGCGCCCCGGAGACACAGCACGCAGAGCCGGCGCAGGATACCCTGGACCAAAACTGCGTACCGGCGACCAGACCCGCTGAGCAGGCACCATACGCCCTGGCTCGATGCCCACACTCGCATGGCACTTTCGGGGGGCTGCCCTATAGCGCACCGGGCTATGGGCACGTACTGGCGACACCGTGCGCTTAACCGCATAACATGGTGCCTGACCAGTAATGCGCTGCTTATAATAAGCACGAGGAGTGAGCTCAGGTCTGCTACCTGGCTTAGTACCACACCTCGTCTGCCCCCACCCCCCCAAAAAAATTTGGGGGCTGCCTCTCGTACCTGTCGCACTGCCGTGCTGGCTTCGCCAACCTCATTCTCCTGTAACCTTCCTTGCACTGCTCCATCGAATCCCAGGCGGGCTCCGGCACTCTCCCTGGGTCGACCGCCCACCTGTCTATCTCCTCCCAAGTTGTGTAGTCCAGATTCTGCTCCCATGTCCCGAAATCCTGACCTCGCTGTTGCTGTTCCTTCTCCTGCTGCTGCAGCTGCTGTTTGCCACGCCGCTTGGTCCTGTTGGGGTGGGTGATTCTGTAAGGGATTTCTTCCATTGACGGAGAGGCTGACCAAAGCGCAGCGTGGTTATTTTGATTCATGTTTTAATAAATCACTTCACATGAACAAACTAACAAACTAACAAAAACAAGAAACGTGAAAACCCAAAACAGCCTTATCTGGTGCAAAACACAGAGACAGGAACAATCACCCACCAACACACAGTGACACCCAGGCTACCTAAGTATGATTCTCAATCAGAGACAACTAATGACACCTGCCTCTGATTGAGAACCATACTAGGCCGAAACATAGAAATACCCAAATCATAGAAAAACAAACATAGACTGCCCACCCAACTCACGCCCTGACCATACTAAATAAATACAAAACAAAGGAAATAAAGGTCAGAACGTGACAGGTTGGTCCTCATGAGAGCCAGTTTCATCAAAGCGCTCGATGGTTTTTGTGATTGCACTTGAAGAAACTTTCAAAGTTGTTGATATTTTCCTGATTGACTGATCTTCATGTCTTAAAGTAATGATGGACTTTCATTTGTCTTTGCTTATTTGAGCTTACCATAATATGGACTTGGTCTTTTACCAAATAGGGCTACCTTATGTATACCACCCCTACCTATACCAGCCCTTCAACACAAGTGATTGACTCAAACGCATTAAGAAGGAAAGAGATTCCACAAATTAACAAGGCACACCTGTTAATTGAAATGCATTCCAGGTGACTACTTCATGAAGCTGGTTGAGAGAATGCCAATCGTGTGCAAAGCTGTCATCAAGGCAAAGTTGGCTACCTTGAAGAATCTCAAATATAAATTTTATTTTGATTTGTTTCACTTTTCTGATTACTACATGACTCCATGTGTTATTTCATAGTTTTGATGTCTTCACTATTATTCTACAATGTAGAAAATAGTCAAAATAAAGAAAAACCCTTGAATGAGTAAGTGGGTCCAAACCTTTGACTGGTACTGTAGGTCCTGAATGGCAGGAAGCTTGGCCCCAGTGATGTATTGGGCCATACGCACTACCCTCTGTAGCACTTTACGGTCAGATGCCAAGGAGTTTCCATACCAGGCGGTGATGCTCTTGATGGTGCAGCTGTAGAACTTTTTGAACATCTGGGGACCCATGCCAAATCTTTTCAGTCTCCTGAGGGGGGAAAGGGGTTGTCGTGCCCTCTTCATGACTGTCTTGGTATGTTTGGTCCATGATAGTTTGTTGGTGATGTGGACACCAAGGATCTTGAAACTCTGGACCCGCTCCACTACAGCCCCGTCGATGTGAATGGGGGCGTGTTCGGCCTTTCTTTTCCTGTCATCCACACCCATCTCCTTTGTCTTGTTGAGGGAGAGGTTGTTGTCCTGGCACCACACTGCCAGGTCTCTGACCTCCTCCCTATAGGCTGTCTCATCGTTGTCGATGATCAGGCCTACCACTGTTGTGTTGTCAGCAAACTTAATGGTGTTGGAGTCGTGCTTGGCCATGCAGTCGTGGGTGAACAGGGAGTACAGGAGGGGACTAAGCACGCACTCCTGAGGGACCTGTCATGCCAAATAATGTCCCCCTTTGCGTCGGTTGCTATATCAACGGTGTGATGACCTAATGATTCGAATTTCGGAGATCTTTACAGCCTAAATTACGTTATTTCCATCATCGCTACGCAAACAGGGCTGATTTCCGCAACAATGTGGCTGTTTAAACAAGGTTTGTTTTGCTAATAAAATGAAAACATTAATTCGAACTGCTTTTGGGTACCTTGTTAACATTACAACATGAAATCCTTGTCTTAAACTTTGCTATGTTTCGGAAATGGCAAAGAAAAGGTGTAATCTGCTTGACACAAAGTTACTTACCTTACAGATCACAAAGTCAGCTAATTTCCACTCCATTCATAAGCAAATCCATTTGATTCATACTGGCTTGTCTGGCTGTCATGTTTTCATTTTAACCTGCCCTTATCTTCGCTGAAATAATATCATTTCAGTACTCCTCTATTATGATTCCTTTTGTTCTATCTCGCATAGCTCATTAGTACCCCCTTGTGGTTGAATATATATATTTATCTATTGTAGGTCCTAGGATACAACAATGAATAATGCAGAATAAAGAAATGCCATCAAAGAATACCTTACAAATTACAATAATGAACACCTTGTGAAACAACTGTGAAAACCAAACGGGCAATATATAAGATTTTAATACATAAACTTTTATATTTTTGTAATGCAGGTAATTCATTTTCACAGATAATTGTTTGCACACTCACATGGCAATCAGACTGAAATACTTCATTCTGGTGGGTGGAATAGAGAGGTGGGTGCTGTGTGGTTGGGAGGTTCTGCCTGTCACCAGAATGTCAGCCAGTCTTAGAAGGGGGACTTAAAGAGGGAGAGTACGAAGTCCATGCACTTACTGCCCTCTTTGTTCTGTTTGCAGTGCTAGTTTTTTTTGTTGTTCATCTGTGTATCGCATATATTATGTGCCCAGTATGATACGGCTAGCAACCTTTATTAGCAGATAATGACAGCAACCATAGCTTTAGATGATGTAATGAGATGGAGGAGGGGGATGGGATGAGTGGGCAGATTGTTGGATAATCAGACGTCACTTGATGCAGAATTACGTCTGGGGGGAGATGAGAGAAAGAGTTAAATGATGAGGAGATAGGAAAGACACAGAATCAAGAGACAGGTGCTGCAGCTAGTTCTTCCTGTCACGTGTCCTCGACAGGCAACGTGTCACGGTCGTCATAATGAGGAGACCAAGGTGCAGCGTGGTAAGCAAACATCTCTCTTTTATTAAAGAGAGAACACTGAACAGAACAAAACAACAAAACGAACCGTGAAGCAACATGGCTAGTGCAGAACAGGCAACTAAACATAGAATAACAACCCACAAAATACCCAAGGAATATGGTCCCCAATCAGAGACAACGATAAACAGCTGCCTCTGATTGAGAACCAATCTAGGCAACCATAGACATATAAACACCTAGACTAGAAAAACCCCTAGACATACAATACCCCCTAGACAATACAAAAACTAAACAAACCACCCTTGTCACACATAATAAAGATGTAATATAATAAAGAAAACAAAGAGAACTAAGGTCAGGGGCGTGACACAACCACTCTCAGTCAGGGGTGGTGGGATGGAAAAGCAGACAAAGGATACTTCAGTTTCAATAACATGGTCCTGGTTTAGTTGGAAGCCCTCTCACCACGTCAAGGTACAGGCAGAGAGAAGTTTATTTTAAATGTTTATTACCCAGTTTAATTAAAGCCTTTAACCCCCTACTCTATCTCTGTAGTGTTTGACCTGATGGGGCTTGGATAGGTGTAGCAATATGGTGATGACTCAACCCTGCTGTGTAATGGACTCCCGGGAGACTTCTGCCATATTACATACACAAATCTAGAACCTCCAGATATGCAAACACTAACTAGAAACCCATGTCCAATTCCATACCAACCCCGGCCTAAAATGTGATTCATGGCTAGGGAGAATGGGTAAAGGACCAGTAAGGAACTGGGCAACTGAACAGCCAATGGAACATTTTAGCAGGTTTAGAATATTTACCAGCAAACAAATATTTACATGCTTGTAAACGTTACTTGCAATACAAGACAAATACACGTGCTGTATACTTACCAACCAACCAACCTCACAGCCAATGTCTGCAAGAAAACACATCTTTATACAAATTAGAAACAGTATTACACAGGTTATTAGCAATAACATACAGTTTACAAAAAGATGCAGTTGTAGTAAAATACCTACCGTCTTGAGTTGGGGAGCCGGTCAAGCAGTGACAACAAGGGTGGGGAAAACAGATGACAGACGATGGACAGACAAATTCACACACATTGATGACATGAGACAGACAAGACATGAAAATGCTTGCACCGGGCCACCTCCTTACCTTCTCTCACGTATTTCCGACAGAAGCAGTGGACCTCTGTTGTGTAGGGTGTGGACACCTTGGGAGGCCTGGACCCAGGACAGGGATTGGAATCGGGACTGGGAAATGGTGCCAGGCACCCAGCCTGAAAACTAGAGAAAATATGATTTCTCATGGATTTCTGATGGTCTCATGCCATGGAAGGGTTCCTCATCTCTGCAGAGAGTAAGACTGTTTGCAATAGAAAACAGCCCGCAATCTGTTTCCCCTTTCTGCCATTGGACGGATGGCCACTCCACAGTCACAGAGGTCAGTGGAAAAGATAAGAGAGAGATGAGTTGTGAGAGGAACTCTGGGCTGGTGTCACGACCACTGGAGTCATACACCTTAACAGTACCTACCAGGCAGCGGAGGTTACTTACCGTGACCCAGTGGTTAACCTTGAGATTGACTATCTGGACAAACCCCTGAACTAGTTGTCACGTTCGTCGTAAGAATTATCGGACCAAGGTGCAGTGTGATATGGTTTCCACATATTTATTAATTGAAACGCACAAAAACAATAAAGACACTAGTGTTGGTACTGCTGACAGCATGGTGATGCCGCCCACTGCGAGGAGGCTTCTGGATGCTGCACCTGCAAAAGAGCTTGAGCATGATCAATTGTAAAACTGTCTAACGAGGAAGAATGACCCCCGAAAGTCCTCCATCCGGCCACAGAGATGTCAAAGTTCAGTGTCGCCTTGATTGATAATACTGTATACTTCATATTATTACAAATACATCTCTTACATATCTCTTGGAGGGCCAGGCAATAAATGAACAGCAGACAATCATTTTTACCTGGTCAAAAACCTCCACATCCTTCTCAGCCCGTGTTTGAACGTGGTCCTCGAAGGCGTTCTGATCTGGTTCGACAATTTCCACCACATCAGGGTTTCAGTGATCTGAAAGTATGTTATTCAAAAACAGCAATAGACAAACAACAACACATTAAGTTAATCACACATTTGAATGACTGCAGTAAATGCAATATATATATATTTTTTTACCTCAGTAAACAGCTGCGGCTCCCGTCCGTATACAGTAGGCGATCGGGTGAGTACTCTGGAGGCCTGGACACTGTTGTTGTGTGCAGTCTTGGGGGTCTGGTTCGTCCGTTAATCCAAACCTAAATTGGGTGAATTTTGATCCATTGGGTGATTTTTGACCCAACTTTCACCCAACTTATTGTGGGAAGGTTGTGGAAGGCTACTCGAAATGTTTGACCCAAGTTAAACAATTTAAAGGCAATGCTACCAAATACTAATTGAGTGTATGTAAACTTCTGACCCACTGGGAATGAGAGAAGAACTAAAAGCTGAAATAAGTCATTCTCTCTACTATTATTCTGACATTTCCCATTCTTAAAATAAATTGGTGATCCTAACTGACCTAAGATAGGGAATTTTTACTAGGATGAAATGTCAGAAATGGTGAAAAACTGAGTTTAAATGTATTTGGCTAAGGTGTATGTAAACTTCTGACTTGAACTGTATATGCACAAAGAGACAAATTTAAACACTGTGTGCGCTCTGATATGACAGTCATCGAAATCATAATAATTTCAGATATAATAGCATGTGATTGATAAACAAAATATTATTTTACTTGCCCAGCTGTCCACATCCTTGACAATCCCACGCCAGAAGAAGCTTAGCTTGATTTTGGCAATTATGCGCTTCACGCAGAACTTGCGCTGCAAGTTCTAGCAACAGCCCTAGCGATGTGTTGTTGCATACCCTTACCACCTGGGAGCGGTCTGGCAGGAAGTCCAGGATCCAGTTGCAAATTGAGGTGATTAGTCCCAGACTGTGAATGTTGACCTGTTTAAAGGTCTTGCTCACATCGACTATGGAGAGCGTGATCACACAGGCTTCCGGAACAGCTGGTGCTCTCATGCATGCTTCAGTGTTGCTTGCCTCAAAGCTAGCATAAAAGGCCCGTCTGGTAGGCTCGTGTCACTGGGCAGCTCATGGCTGGGTTACTCTTTGTAGTCCGTAATAGTTTGCAAGCCCTACCACATCTGACGAGCGTCAAAGCTGGTGTAGTAGAATTCAATCTTAGTCCTGTATTGACGCTATGCCTGTTTGATGGTTCGTCTGAGGGAATAAGTCGCTCTGGATAAGAGCGTCTGCTAAATGACTTAAATGTAATGTAATGGAATAGCGGGATTTCTTATCAGCGTCCATATTAGTGTCCCGCTCCTTGAAAGCAGCAGCCCTAGCCTTAAGCTCAGTGTTGTTGCCTGTAATCCATGGCTTCAGGTTGGGATATGTACATACTGTCACTAATATGGTCATAACACTGTCATGGCACATATACTGTATTTAGACCTGTTGTGACATATATCACATTATTTTATGGCTGGTTATGACACCTACATAAGAGTGTCAAACCCCACAACACAAGGCAAAACATTGCTGTACACCATAGCCTATGTGTCAACAGTATGTTTATGTTATATAAAAAATGTACCATATTAAATGATCATTGTAATTGCACATTGATGTCAGACATGCACCTACCCCAATGCTCTGTTGCTGATGACCTGGATGAATGCAGGACCAGGTTTCAGGAGTAGGACAAGACACCCTCTTTTTAACTGATGAAGACTGATATAAAAGCATGTACGTGATATGCCTATCTGGCTTACATGATTATCATGGTCATGATGCTTCTTGACGGTGTCATGAACAGTGACACAGTAAGGTCATAATGCTGCTTTATTTTCAACTAGTTATTTAAAATATTATTTAAAAAACATGACTGTAAAGATTTCATAACAACAACAAAGGATTTAAGAAACAAAATTTCAAACAAAAAAAAACTTTGTGGCAGGGAAAAAACGAATTGTAATAAATGTGGGTTTTGACACTCTATGTGCGTGTTATAACCAGTGGTGACTCATCATTCAGTGGTGCCCCGTTTTTGTTGTTGCCTGTTTTGCATGTTATTTTGGCGTTAATACGTGTCACATATCAGTTTGAAAACAAATAAATAATTGAATTAATAAAGCCGCATACAAACATGGTCTCTTTTTTGCTTTCTTGAGTAAGGCAGGTGTTTCAGCTTAGCTTAGTGCTTTCTTGAGTAAGGCAGGTGTTTCTGTGGTGGTGGGCAGCCATCAGAAAATACGGAGCATAGGGGTTGGTAATGTTCTCTAGTTGCGCCGTGATTGGCTCAGTGTTCTGTCATTCATGGTGACAATGAGTGGTTTGGAGAGAGTCAGTGGCTAACTGCAAGCGTTGCAAAACAATGACTAGCCTGCTATTCAGTGGAGTGGGTGTGTGGTTCAAGTCTGGGTTTAATGGTCTCTTCTCCTAGCTTAAAGGGTAAACATTCAACACCACGGGCCAGAAAAGTTTGATAACAACATTTTCTCACAAGGACTGCCGCACCACCTTCCTATTCAAGTGAGCACAGCACAACGAGTTGAGTCCAAAAATGGCTTGTATGCTGCTGCATAAATGATGTAATATGCCAGGGAGGTATGTATACTGTAGCTAAGAAAGTAATACTAAGTGTATGTTGTGTAGTAAGCTGTTAGTAGCCCTTGTGCCTCACCCTAATAGTTTGTTCCCTTTCCCGCTCATAACATAGCTTACTGTTCTGACAAGGTGGTGCACATGTAGCCTATAGACTGTTTTAGAGAAATGTAATTATAGAATATTGTAAGAGCTTTAATTTTCTACTTATATGCCCCCTTTATTTATGCTTGGTGTACAGGGAGAATACTGTAAGAATGACCCATGTTCAAAAGTGCTGAACAAATAGTTATATTGACTACGTCCGTCCTAGCTGTCTCATTAATGTCTTAATCGAAATGACAGATTGCCTCTTATCCGCTCGTCGTTCCCTTATGCTATAGTTTGTACATCTCAATTGTCCACATTTGTTTATGCAAGTCAGCCATATCAGCCATTTTTTTTAAAGGCAGTAAATAAGACTGAATGAACTGTTTCACTGCCAGACAAGGCTCCGCTGATAGCCAGGTGTACCAGTGGTAATGATTAACTCCATGGTGCTGAAAAGAAAGCTCTGCTGTTGGGACAGCTTTATGTAGGACCTAGCAGTTTGTGGGCACCGTTTGTCACCGTTACAGTGTAATTCATGTATTGTTTAGTGTTGTGTTGTGTTTTATTGTGGCTTTGCTGGCATGCATCTAAAACAACTGTTTTGAGTTTGTCCCGCCAATATTGACATGCTAAAATCACCGCAGGTCATAACTACGGTAGCCATAAAATAATGCACTAAATGTCACAACAGGTGTAAATATATCGGGCATTACAGTGTTATGACATGTTATGACATATTCCCTCTAAGCTCATCTGGGACTGCCACGCAGAAATATCAGCCCATAGAGAAATGCACGAGATTGAATTTCACGAAACTTTCTAGAGCAGTGGTCACCAACCGGTCGATCGCGATCCACTAGTCGATCTCCAAGGCATTCCTAGTCGATCTCCAAGGCATTCCTAGTCGGTCTCCAAGGTATTCCTAGTCGATCTCCAAGGCATTCCTATTCGATCTCCAAGGCATTCCTAGTCGATCTCCAAGGCATTCCTAGTCGATCTCCAAGGTATTCCTAGTCGATCTCCAAGGCATTCCTAGTCGATCTCCAAGGCATTCCTAGTCGATCTCCAAGGCATTCCTATTCGATCTCCAAGGCATTCCTAGTCGATCTCCAAGGCATTCCTAGTCGATCTCCAAGGCATTCCTAGTCGATCGCCAAACATTTCTGTTAAAAACCTAACGATATAAAGCCTTTTGTTCCTATTTTGCATTATTCGTCTCGGTTCTGTTGGTGCACCCAATTTAGCGGCCCTGCACGCTGGGTAGGCAAACTGTTGCCATTTTGAACCATTTCATGTGTCTGAAGGTACAAACTCTGTCTTCCCGGTGGGCCCAGAGAGCAAATCAAGTGCACTACAGGCCTACCGCTGGCCAATTGGATGGCTCAGATTACTGTGTCTGCAGTGATGTGGCAGGCATAAAAGAAAGCTACTGCAAAGTTGATACTGTGAGACTTCAAAACGTTTAAAACCATGATTAGATAAAGACTGTTAACGAATACAGTTGTTTAAGTTCTTACTCAGCACTATCAATACTTTGTATTCAACACTTTTATAAGCCATAAAATGCATGTTCTTCCTATTTCCACTCAGCGCTACAACAAACAGTGTAGCAGTAATGAATGAGTAGGAAAGTGTATCTATAGGCTTGATTTGTTTGAGGAATTTCACTTTCTCTGTCCATAGGAGTAACAACGTGAATTTGTACATGAGGCAGAAATAATGCGTTGCGTCTTGAGTTTCCCCATCAGCTGAAAAATGTGTCCCTTTTTGGTCAGTTTCAGTGGAGGAAAGGGAGAGTGGGGATGTTGAGAGGCGGACCCTCAGTCTGTGTCATGATCTTGGAAATGAGCGGACCAAGGCACAGCGTGAGTATAGTTCCACATATTTATTTAAGTGAAACTAACAAACAAAATAACAAAATGTACAAAGACCGTGAGGACGTAGTGCCCAAACACACTAACAAACAATCAATATCCTACAAAACACAGGTGGGGAAATAGCTACCTAAATATGATCCCCAATCAGAGGCAACGATAAACAGCTGCCTCTAATTGGGAACCATATTAGCACCAACATAGAAATAGATATACTAGATCACCCCCTAGTCACGCCCTGACCTACTCCACCATAGAGAACCAAGGGCTCTCTATGGTCAGGGCGTGACAGCCTGCTGCTCTCTCCCTCCTCTGAGACTGACCATCAGATGCAGGCACAATCAGCCCTGTAAAATAAAAAACAAAAAGCAATAATAATAATAATTTGAATAATTTAAATGTATGCAAATAGACCATTGCCATATATGTATCTGTGCCATTTACTTTGAACTGGACTGTGTTTACAGCACGAGCGGTGGTGAGTAGATGCGCTTGTTTTGAGATCAAAGCAAGAGCTGCATGTAGCCATGTGTGAACATTTTGTTCATATCCTTTGCTAGTTAGTGAGTTATTAGCCCAGTTATAGATAATTTATAGCCAGCAATAGGAGAGTGACTGCTTTCTACAAGAGCACAAAACGTCTACATTTCTAGGCATCTTTGAAAAGCGAGTCAGGTAAAGAGCTTTTTTTGTCATAAATTGGCAGTGTTGTATTTTGAAACAGGCTTGAATAAGCTAAGTGGCCAATAGGCAGAGGGTAGCATCATTTGTCTGATTCTCTGTAATAATGGTATGGGAATAATAATGCATTTTATTTTGTAAAGTGGTTGCTTGCATCAAACAACACAACAACATTTTCAGTCACCTCCTTGTCTGAAGGACAAGTGGATAAACAGGTTCATGTCAAGCCCTGCATATTTTTTTTCAAAGTCTCAATGAATGTAGGCCCACATTGAGCACCAGACATTGGCTGCTACTGTAGGCTGAGTGACAGAACAGCTATTTCCATTTTAAAATGTTATGGGATGTATTTTCTCCATTGGATTTTTTTGATGGTAGGCCACTCTGGTAGGCCTACATTATTATCAAATAGCCACAGTAGCCTACTTGGACACTGTTAAAACTGTAACTTAAAGTGGGTACAGCCTCAGGGTTCACAGTAAACGTGCGCCGGAAGCTGCACAGAATTTTCACAATGTTCAAGTTTGCGCTCGGCAGACCTGAAATTTGCTCAGTGCCGAACATTTTTTAGAATGAACATTGGTAATGTATTATGACACTGGGTAGTCAAGTAAAGTGTTACCCGAAAATCTAATATCATGGATGGCCAGTCATTGCATTCGTAGCTCTGGCTATGAATTTAAGAGTGGGGCGGGAAGAACGGTTTGTTATTGTTTCACCTTTGATTGACGCTTTAACAGAGCGTTTACACAACACAAGCAGCACTCGCCTAGCCACGCTAGCCTCGTCCTCATATGGGCGCAAATAAGCTAGCAAGCAAGCTACAGTGAGGGGAAAAAGTGTTTGATCCCCTGCTGATTTTGTACGTTTGCCCACTGACAAAGAAATGATCCGTCTATAATTTTAATGGTAGGTTTATTTGTTTTGGGTCATTGTCATGCTGGAATACCCATCCACAACCCATTTTCAATGCCCTGGCTGAGGGAAGCAGGTTCTCACCCAAGATTTGACGGTACGTCCATCGTCCCTTTGATGCGGTAAAGTTGTCCTGTCCCCTTAGCAGACAAACACCCCCAAAGCATAATGTTTCCACCTCCATGTTTGACGGTGGGGATGGTGTTCTTGGGGTCATAGGCAGCATTCCTCCTCCAAACATGGCGAGTTGAGTTGATGCCAAAGAGCTCCATTTTGGTCTCATCTGACCACAACACTTTCACCCAGTTGTCCTCTGAATCATTCAGATGTTCATTGGAAAACTTCAGACGGGCATGTATATATGCTTTCTTGAGCAGGGGGACCTTGCGGGCGCTGCAGGATTTCAGTCCTTCATGGCGTAGTGTGTTACCAATTGTTTTCTTGGTGACTATGGTCCCAGCTGCCTTGAGATCATTGACAAGATCCTACTGTGTAGTTCTGGGCTGATTCCTCACCGTTCTCATGATCATTGCAACTCCACGAGGTGAGATCTTGCATGGAGCCCCAGGTCGAGGGAGATTGACAGTTCTTTTGTGTTTCCTCCATTTGCAAATAATCGCACCAACTATTGTCACCTTCTCACCAAGCTGCTTGGCGATGGTCTTGTAGCCCATTCCAGCCTTGTGTAGGTCTACAATCTTGTCCCTGACATCCTTGGAGAGCTCTTTGGTCTTGGCCATAGTGGAGAGTTTGGAATCTGATTGATTGATTGCTTCTGTGGACAGGTGTCTTTTATGCAGGTAACAAACTGAGATTAGGAGCACTTCCTTTAAGAGTGTGCTCCTAATCTCAGCTCGTTACCTGTATAAAAGACACCTGGGAGACAGAAATCTTTCTGATTGAAAGGGGGTCAAATACTTATTTCCCTCATTAAAATGCAAATCAATTTATAACATTTTTGACATTTTTTCTGGATTTGTTTTGTTGTTATTCTGTCTCTCACTGTTCAAATAAACCTACCATTACAATTATAGACTAATCATTTCTTTGTCAGTGGGCAAACGTACAAAATCATCAGGGGATCAAATACTTTTTTCCCCTCACTGTAGGTAGTGCTACGTATCAACAGCCAGTACGCTCTACTTCTACATACAGGACTTCTCAGTTGGAACATTGCAACTCTTATGACCTAACAGTCATTAGCTTAAGTACTCGGAATAAAATGACTCACTTTGTTCCAAACCCCAAGCCAAGGCCTGCATGACATAGCTTTTTTTTTGTTAAATAGCATCTACTGGATCTGGGCCACATGGCTTCAGCGTCAATCAGTCAAATGAAATGCACTTTGGACTGCTTTATAAATATGGAACATGTAGGCCTACCCCATTTAGCTGTACCCTCCAGTTCCCCTGTTATTGTGGTGATCAAGAGACAGTGGGAGGCCTGATAACATGCAGAACACAGAGACAGACAGTGCATCTCACCAGTAGCTGATTATCATCTGCTGAGTGGCAGCGAGTCACAAATAAATGGCACAAACTCTCACTCATTTATCAATGTTAATACATACACTACCGTTCAAAAGTTTGGGGTCACTTAGAAATGTCCTTGTTTTTTAAAGAAAAACTATTTTTTTGTCCATTAAAATAACATCAAATTGATCAGAAATACAGTGTAGACATTGTTAATGTTATAAATGACTATTGTAGCTGGAAACAGCTGCTTTTTACTGGAATATCTACATAGGCATACAGAGGCCCATTATCAGCAACATCACTCCTGTGTTCCAATGGCACGTTGTGTTAGCTAATCCAAGTTTATCATTTTAAAAAGCTAATTGATCATTAGAAAACCCTTTTGCAGTTATGTTAGCACAGCTGAAAACTGTTGTTCTGATTAAAGAAGCAAAAAAACTGGCCTTCTTTAGACTAGTTGAGTATCTGGAGCATCAGCATTTGTGGGTTCGATTACAGGCTCAATATGACCAGAAACAAATAACTTTCTTCTGAAACTCATCAGTCTATTCTTGTTCTGAGAAATGGCTATTCCATGCAAGAAATTGCCAAGAAACTGAAGATCTCGTACAGCGCTGTGTACTACTCCCTTCACAGAACAGCGCAAACTGGCTCTAAGCAGAATAGAAAGAGGAGTGGGAGGCCCCGGTGCACAACTGAGCAAGAGGACAAGTACATTAGAGTGTCTAGTTTGAGAAACAGACGCTTCTCAAGTCCTCAACTGGCAGCTTCATTAAATAGTACCCGCAAAGCACCATTCTCAACGTCAACAGTGAAGAGGCCTTCTAGGCAGAGTTGCAAAGAAAAAGCCATATCTCAGACTGGCCAATAAAAAGAAAGTGTCTGTGTTCTTTTGCCCATCTTAATCTTTTACAACATTAACAATGTCTACACTGTATTTCAGATCAATTTGATGTTATTTTAAAGGACAAAAAACAAGGACATTTCTAAGTGACCTCAAACTTTTGAACGGTAGTGTACATACAAACATGCACTCGTTCTTCATCATGTTTTATACATGTCAAGCAATTATCATAATGGTAAATCCTGTTAACAAATGTTTGTAACACTGATGACTACAATAACTGATTTTTGATTCCCAGTAACAAGAGACAACATGGGGGTGTGCATGTTAACATTTTGTGAACTTTATTCAAAGAAAACAAGCAATTTTTAATATATTATTGATCCAGGAAGCAATTAACTTGTGCCTCTGTCGGAGATGGGAATTTGACGTGAAAGGGAACTAATTGGAGATATCTCCTTACAACATGCACTAGCGAGCAATCTACAGGAAAACAACATTTGATGGGATGAATGTGATGAGAGGATGGTAATATTCAGAATAAGGAGGATGCAGTGCTAAATTTGGTATAGAAGAAAATTGAATAGTTTTTGTAATATGGATAGGTTCACTCAAATTTCCATTAAAGGTAGAGCTTTATACAAGAATACAACTTAACAGCAATTTCCACTTAACAACCAAGGCAGGACCTAAGGACAATATCTAACATGAGACAAGTATTAAGAAATATAAACTCAGTGTGAGGTCGGTATTGTATCTACAACAATCCATCATCATACTGAAATCTGGTAATGCAAACGTATCTCAAGATCACTTATACTTAAGCAATAAGGCCCGAGGAGGTGTAGTATATGGCCAATATATCACGACTAAGGGCTGTTCCTATGCCCGATGCAACGCAGAGTGCCTGGACACAGCCCTTAGCCGTGTTATATTGGCCATATATCACAAACCACCGAGGAGCCTTTTTGCTATTATAAACTGGTTATCAACGTAATTAGTGCAATAAAAATAAATGTTTTGTCATACCCGTGGTATACGGTTTGATATACCACGGCTGTCAGCCAATCAGCATTCAGGGCTCAAACCACCCAGTTTATAATGTACTATACACAACCACAGTCATTGTCTGTCACTCTTTTACTATGCCAACAGTGAAAGCAATAATCTGCGGTAGTTGCAAAAATAAATACACAAAAATATACTGAGAATCACAAACACAGCATAAATAACTTTTCCACATTATAAACACAGCACTTTGATCTGTATTCATACACAGTGCACACCAACATCACCTGTTGGATCATTTAAGGTTGCATACTTCAAGGGTATGTACAGTTTCATTACCAATTAGCCTTGCAACAGCTTGAAACTCTTCTAACTTAATTTCTGTTACTTTCTCAGTGTCATATCTGCATTTTACCATCTGGAATAGGCGCACATTTGGTTCACAAGTTCATACAGAAACAGGAAACTTTGTTCAGAAAAATGTTATAGTTTAAATTCAAAACACGTTGCTCTCATGCAATGTCGTTCCTTGACCAGAAGAAATCTAAAAAAGTGCTATATACATGTGAAAATGTAATGGGAGGAATTTTCTGCATTGTCTTCTTTTTTTACCAACTCTTTCTGGGCTCTCTGGTTGAGTTTATTGGCTAATTAATATCAGTGATACCCAGTTAGTAGTGAAATATGAATGTCCTCCTGCATAACCTAAAGATTTCCCTAATCATTGTTAACCAATATTTGATATTTAGTTAAGCAACCTGTAACAAGTAATTGTGTAGCTGGGGGACAGAAATACAGGTGGTTCACTTCATTCTTCCCTCACGTGGATGCTATAAATGGGTCTCTGTAGGTGAATTAAGGGTGCCTATAAGGGACACTAAGAGAACTGACTGAAATGTTTGGGGTGTATGTACTGCACATCTGGTGGCTACAGTCAGGTGTAAAAAGCTCGTTCACAGTCAAATGTCATGTCAGTACCTTCTAGTGCTGAGTGATTAGTGCTTTTTGAGGTCGGTTCAGTTTCTGTTTGTTATGAAAAAATAGTCACGGTTTTCGATTTCATTTTTTGGGGGACATTAAATGCACTATGTATTATGTGGGTTGAATTCTGTAACAAAGAATAAAACAATTTAATAAAGTTCGATGATGGTAGTGACTGTTCATTAATGCTTATCACTTATTAACCATCAATTATTCACATTACTTTACTGTAATAATATATTTCAGTTGTTTTATTTGATTATTTGATTAATTCCAAGTCATCATCTCATCTCTATAGAGCTGCTGGCTATGCTGTCTGACAAAATCACTATTTTAGTAGTTCTTCAAAGTAAATAAGGCATACTTTATAACTTCTTAATACCAACTATCAATCACTTAGATCATGTATTTTCAGGTAGATTCCTTGCTGAGCAACTGCTTTTTATCCCTCTATCTCTCTCCATCACATGTTCTCTCTTCTCTCCGTCTCGTGTCTGCTCCACACAGACTGGACAAGTAGGCGGGTGCACAATGGATTGTGATCATTGTAGTTTATTATTATGTTTTCTGTGCTAAACTATGTAGAATATTGGCCTGTTGGACACTACAACTCCCTACTACATAGCACAGTTCGGCAAGGCTCCAGGCCTTTAGCAGTCGCTTTGGCCCCCAACCTAAAAGTATTATTTTTTTATGAACTCAGTCGGGGCCTCAACTTACTGTTGCGAGTTAGAATAGTAGAATACACAGGGTGCAAGTTAAGACATTTGGTTGTGTATCAGCAGTTTCGTATCTTGTTGGGTCAGTCACTGACAGCCACTCAATTAGCAATGTCAGCTAAGAATTTTTAGATTGATAAATTAGTCTAGCCAGTTATCTGAACTGATCTCCAGGGGGGCCCCATTGATTTTGTTAGTCACTCTCACTCAGATATCATTATGATGGCATACTGAAAGTCATGGCAAAATGTGTAGAATCGCATGAAATTTGTTAGATATATTTCTGTTGTTGTAATGTCTCTGCCCCATGCCCCAAAAAATTGTATTGCAGGAAATTTGCTTTTTTAAGGGCAACTCCACCACTTTTCAACCTTATTTGCATTATCTCCAGCACGAATACCAGTGTCAACATATGTGAAAACAGCTTATTTCTTATTTTTGTAGAAATACAATGCCTTCAGAATGTATTCATACCCCTTGACTTATTCCACATTTTGTTGTGTTACAGCCTGAATTCAAAATGTATTAAATATGTTTTTTTCACCCATCTACACACAATACCCCATAATGACAAGTGAGAACATATTTTCAGAAAACAAAAATATCTAATTTACATAATTATTCACAACCCTGAGTCAATACATGTTAGAATCATCTTTGACAGCGATTACAGCTGGGAGGCTTTATGGGTGTCTTTAAGAGTTTTGCACACCTTTTTAAATTCTTCAAGCTCTGTCAAGTTTGTTGCTGATCATTGCTAGACAGCCATTTTCAAGTCTTGCCGATTCAAGCTCAAACTGTAACTAGGCCACTCAGAACATTCAATCTCATCTTGGTAAGCAACTCCAGTGTATATTTGGCCTTGTGTTTTAGGTTATTGTTCTGCTGAAAGGTGAATTTGTCTCCCTGTGTTTGTTGGAAAGCAGACTGAACCAGGTTTTCCTCTAGGATTTGACCTGTGCTTAGCTCTATTCCATTTATTGTTATCTAAAGAACTCCCTTGTCCTTGACAATGACAAGCATACCCATACATGATGCAGCCACCACCATGCTTTAAAACATGAAGAGGGGTACTCAGTGATGTGTTGTGTTGGATTTGCCCCAAGCATAACGCTTTGTATACAGGACAAAAAGGTCATTTATATATATTTTTACCCATCTACCAATAGGTGCCCTTCATTGCGAGGTACTGGGAAAAAATCCCTGGTCTTTGTGGTTGAACCTGTACTTAAAATTCACCGCTCGACTGGCGGACCGTACAGATAATTGTATATCTGGGGTACAGAGATGAGGTAGTCATTCCAAAATTAGGTTAAACATGAGTCCAAGCAACTTATTATGTGACTTGTAAAAAAAAGTTTTACTCTGGGAGTTATTTAGGCTTGCCATAGCAAAGAGCTTCAATACTTAATGACATGAGACATTTCCGCTTTTCATTTTGAATTAATTTGTAAACATTTGTAAAAACATAATTCCACTTTGACATTATGGGGTATTGTGTGTAGGCCAGTGACAAAACAATCTCAATTGAATCTATTTTTCATTCCGACTGTAGCACAACAAAATGTGGAAAAAGTCTTGGGGTGTGAGTACTTTCTGAAGGCTCTGTAAATAGAAAGTTAAAAAGTTCTACCCGATGACATCATCAAAAGATAAAACCTTTTTAAATACTTGATTTTCAAACTATATGAGATTCACAGTGACGTGGGGAGCAAAAAAAGACCCTCCCTTCGGTTAGAAACTCGTTGCAGATTTTGACCCTACCATGTGATGTCACAGAGAAGCATTTTTTTTTTGTACCTTATTTTTTTAACCACAGATCATAGAAAATAGCTATTTTAACATACACTTCATGACCAAAAGTATGTGGACACTTGCTCGTCGAACATCTCATTCCAAAATCATGGGCATTGATATGGAGTTGGTCCCCCTTTTGCTGCTATAACCGCCTCCAATCTGATGGGACGGCTTTCCACTAGATGTTAGAACATTGCTAGAGGGACTTGCTTCCATTCAGCCACAAGAGCATTAGTGAGGTCGGGCACTGATTTTGGGCCATTAGGCCTGGCTCGCAGTCGGCGTCCCAATTCATCCCAAAGGTGTTCAATGGGGTTGAGGTCACGGCTCTGTGCAGGCCAGTCAATTTCTTCCACACTCGACAAACCATTTCTGTACGGACCTTGCTTTGTGCACAGATGTACAGTGGGGCAAAAAAGTATTTAGTCAGCCACCAATTGTGCAAGTTCTCCGACTTAAAAAGATGAGAGAGGCCTGTAATTTTCATCATAGGTACACTTCAACTATGACAGACAAAATGAGAAAAAAAATCCAGAAAATCACATTGTAGGATTTTTATGAATTTATTTGCGAATTACGGTGGAAAATAAGTATTTGGTCACCTACAAACAAGCAGGATTTCTGGCTCTCACAGACCTGTAACTTCTTCTTTAAGAGGCTCCTCTGTCCTCCACTCGTTACCTGTATTAATGGCACCTCTTTGAACTTGTTATCAGTATAAAAGACACCTGTCCACAACCTCAAACAGTCACACTCCAAACTCCACTATGGCCAAGAGCAAAGAGCTGTCAAAGGACACCAGAAACAAAATTGTAACCTGCACCAGGCTGGGAAGACTGAATCTGCAATAGGTAAGCAGCTTGGTTTGAAGAAATCAACTGTGGGAGCAATTATTAGGAAATGGAAGACATACAAGACCACTGATAATCTCCCTCGATCTGGGGCTCCACACAAGATCTCACCCCTTGGGGTCAAAATGATCACAAGAACAGTGAGCAAAAATCCCAGAACCACACGGGGGGACCTAGTGAATGACCTGCAGAGAGCTGGGACCAAAGTAACAAACGCCTACCATCAGTAACACACTACGCCGCCAGAGACTCAAATCCTGCAGTGCCAGACGTGTCCCCCTGCTTAAGCCAGTACATGTCCAGGCCCATCTGAAGTTTGCTAGAGAGCATTTGGATGATCCAGAAGAAGATTGGGAGAATGTCATATGGTCAGATGAAACCAAAATAGAACTTTTTGGTAAAAACTCAACTCGTCGTGTTTGGAGGATAAATAATTCTGAGTTGCATCCAAAGAACACCATACCTACTGTGAAGCATGGGGTGGAAACATCATGCTTTGGGGCTGTTTTTCTGCAAAGGGACCAGGACAACTGATCTGTGTAAAGGAAAGAATGAATGGGGCCATGTATCGTGAGATTTTGAGTGAAAATCTCCTTCCATCAGCAAGGGCATTGAAGATGAAACGTGGCTGGGTCTTTCAGCATGACAATGATCCCAAACACACCGCCCGGGCAACGAAGGAGTGGCTTCGTAAGAAGCATTTCAATGTCCTGGAGTGGCCTAGCCAGTCTCCAGATCTGAACCCCATAGAATATCTTTGAAGGGAGTTGAAAGTCTGTGTTGCCCAGCAACAGCCCCAAAACATCACTGCTCTAGAGGAGATCTGCATGGAGGAATGGGCCAAATACCAGCAACAGTGTGTGAAAACCTTGTGAAGACTTACAGAAAACGTTTGACCTCTGTCATTGCCAACAAAGGGTATATAACAAAGGATTGAGATAAACTTTCTTTTTTTTTTCATTTTGTCTGTCATAGTTGAAGTGTACCTATGATGAAAATTACAGGCCTCTCTCATCTTTTTAAGTGGGAGAACTTGCACAATTGGTGGCTGACTAAATACTTTTTTGGCCCACTGTATTGTCATTTTGAAACAGGAAAGGGCCTTCCCCAAACTGTTGCCACAAAGCTGGAAGCACAGAATCGTCTAGAATGTCATTGTATGTTGTAGCATTAAGATTTCCCTTCACTGGAATTAAGGGGCCTAGCCCAAACCATGAAAAATAGCCCTAGACCATTATTCCTCCTCCACCAAACTTTACAGTTGGCACTATGCATTCGGGTAGTTAGTGTTCTCTTGGCATCCGCCAAACCCAGATTCGTCTGCCAGACTGCCAGATGGTGAAGCATCACTCCAGAGAACGTGTTTCCACTGCTCCAGAATCCAATGGCAGCGAGCTTTACACCACACCAGCCGACGTTTGGCATAGCGCATGGTGATCTTAGGCTTGTGTGCGGCTGCTCGGCCATGGAAACACATTTCATGAAGCTCCCGACGAACAGTTCTTGAGCTAACGCTGTTTCCAGAGGCACTTTTTCTCCCCAATTTCAATCTTGTCTCATCGCTGCAACTTCCCAATGGGCTCAGGAGAGGCAAAGGTATAGTAATACGTTCTCTGAAACATGACCCGCCAAACCACACTTCTTAACACCCGCCCACTTAACCAGCTGCACCAATGTGTCAGATGAAACACGGTTCAACTGATGACCAAGCTCCCGACCTGCCACAAGGTATCACTCAAGCGTGATGAGCCAAGTAAAGCCCCCCCCAGCCAAACCCTCCCCTGGGCCAATTGTGCGCCGCCCTATCGGTTGTGACACGGCCGGTTGTGACACAGCCTGGGATCAAACCCAGGTCTGTAAAGACACCTCAAGCACTGCGATGCAGTGAGCTTGTGTGGCCTACCACTTCGTGGCTGAGCCATTGTTGCTCCTAGACGTTTCCACTTCACTATAACTAATTTGAAGGGTGTCCACATATTTTTGTATATATAGTGTATGTAGACACTGCTTTGGTGCTGAAGATGATGAATATGAGATTGAAAAGGGGCGTAATTGCCCTTTAAAATTGCAACCATTTCTCTCCATCCCATGACAAGATTGGTAGAATTGCAAGCTCTGTCATGCTCTTTCAGGTAAATTATCTTTAAAACTGCTAAATTTCTCTCCGCCAACTTGCAAAATTAGTAGAATTGCATGAAATGTGTAAGAAAAGTGCACAATTTTCTCTCCATTGCATGGCAAAATGTTTAGAACTGCAAAAGTTTATCCCTGCCCCATGGCAAAACTTGTAGAATTGCATGAAATGTGTTATAAAATGTTTGTTTTTTCTCTGCCCCATGGTACAATTAGTAGAATTGCATAACATTTGTTGTAAAATTGCCACATTTCCTATCTACCACGTGGCAAAATGTGTAAAATTGGAAATCTACGATGTCTAGAGGACCACAACAACAAAAATCCCGCTTGGTGGCCGCTTGTTGGGGGCCCAAAAGGCTACAGCCAGCCCTGCAGTTCTGGCTTGGTCTGAGTTATCTCCAGAGAAACTGCAGATCGCACTCACAGAAAGAAAACTAAAAATAACTTACATTTCGGTTAATCGCTCAGCACTATTGCGCTCTTATCTCCAACCTGTCCATTTTCCAACCTCACCATGCATACACACCCCACTGTTGTTGTCCACCCAACTACCTTTCAAAGCTTCCACACCTGACACATAGCGACCCCCATTGAAAAGAGTCTATCCACATCCTCTGCATGAACACCCCTTTTTATTGACACTCTACTGTTACTGTTACTTCCCTCTGCCCAGGAGCCTCTGCAGAGCCTTCCTCCTTCCTCTGCTCCATCTCCAGAGACACGCAGCCCATCAGGTCGCTGTCGGTGTAGATGCGGTTCCTCACCCCCAGGGTGGTGAGAAAGTTGGCACTGAGGGCTGTGTTCCGGGGGGCTCTGGCATTGTGCCTCCGCTGAGCCTTGCTCACCACCTGCCCCTGAGGGACCACGCTGCAACATGATCTAGGGTGACAGGCAGCCTGGAAGCCCTTCTTGAAGTTCTCATTGAAGTAGCCATAGATGATGGGGTTGATGCTGGAGTTGGAGAAGGCCAGCCAGTGGGAGAAAGGGAAGATGTAGCCTGTCAGAAGGTCCAGCTGGTCCCCTTCAGGTCTGGCGTAGTCTGTGAGGAGCATCAGGGTCCAGAGTGGCAGCCAGGACAGCATGAAGAGGAGGGCCACCACAATTAGCATCTTAACCACTTTGACTTTCCTCTGGGAGATGGGGGACTTGACGTCCGGGTGCCCCCTACTGGACAGAACAGCTGTAGAGTAGAGCTTGGCCCCAATGCAGCCATACATTATCATGATGAGAGCCAGGGGCATCAGATAGATGTGTGTGAACAGGACCATGGTGTAAACCTTCCTCATCTCCGGGTCAGGCCAGGTCTCATAGCAGTAGTAGAGAGGGTAGGTCTGGTTGTCACTGGATACCATGTAGTGACCCTCCTCTTGCTCCACCATCAGCATCACAGCCGACGGAAGCATGATAACCAACGCAAGAGCCCATACCAGCCCTATAGTTGCCTTAGCAACAAGAAGGGTTAGCTTGGGCTTAAAGGGGTAAACAATACAGCGGAATCTAACATGAGAAAGGAGAGATAGATGAGAAGTGATTAAATGATTCATTTGAGCGATTTATCTGCCACATAGATTCAATTGTTTATTGTACAACATTAAGTATTTAACATGCATAGATGAGAGCCTCGCTATCCCCTTCCAGTTCCCATGTGTAGATACTTTTTGGGGAGGGGACTTACCTGTCCACAGCGATGGCAACCAAGGTGAATACTGATGCACCCACTGATATCCCCTGTACCAGACCACTTAGCTTACACACTGCATTGCTAAAGGGCCAACCTGCAAAACATCAATAGCAACAAAAATAGTTTATTAGTGAGCTGCCAGACATATCAATAGCCACACTTTGAACAGGTGTTTTGACATGTTTGGTACATGTGAGTTTGGTATACGGGATTTGGTCAGAATAATGAAGGGGATAACAACTTCAGGAGCACTATATTCATGCTTTTGTACTTTTCAAATCTGTATGAAAGGTACAGAAATAAACTGTTAGACAAGAGTGGATAAAGTGGAGGAAATCTTTGTACCTGCCCAGCGAAATAATTTAGCCTTGAAAAGGTAATTATTTTAATGTAAGCCTTCCTGACTGAGGGATTTTGTGGCATGTTTCACACTTTTGTAAATGTGGGGTTTTCTAAAAGCCCTTTTCCTGCCAAGACTCAAGTAATGTCTGTATTGATGTTGTAAAACATGAAGAGATTGTGAAGAACTGTCTAAAAAATGTTAAGTAATTCATCAGGCTGTCAAATGAAAGACAGCTGTGATCATCATGTTCAGGCCCACTACTATTCTCTCAGTTCTGAGACTCCAGCAAATATCCAAACATTAATCAGCAATTTCCGCAAGTCCATGTGTAAACAGATAGCTATAAATAATAGTTTTAAAAAAGCTAAAATAACCGGATGGCGATCCAGCTCGTGGTTTGTGAGATGTGTGAAGATTCAGTACTGTGGGAATGAACTGATCTTAACCATTGCAAAGCTGGCTGGGCTGGTGTATGTGCAACCACATAGACGTGTAGACCCGTGCTGAAACTGAATCATACATTACATGTGAATGAAAACTAGTGATAGCTATAATTATGCTTCTTTCAAGGCACGAGTTGTTTTTCCTAATAATTGTCATTACCAATAGCTAAAGGCAACTGGCCAATCTGTTATAAACAATAACTGTCTCTCGCTAAAGGTTGCATCATTATTTTCATCAAGGCCAACCGTAATCAATTCAAAGCATCATGCATTTATTAATTTATGGAATCATTATAGCAGTAGGGTAAAACTAACTCAGTGGCCTTGTGGGGTTAGTGTCCCCGCTCTGAGATTTGAAGGTAGGGTGGTTCGAACCCAAGTTGAGTCATACCAAAGACTCAATGGGAGGATGGGAGGACCCAATGCCGCTCTGCTTTACACTCAGCATTAATGAGATGGATTACGGGTAAGGCCCCTGCGATAGACTAGCTTCCTGTCCAATGGGTGTATTTGTACATCAAGCTGCCTCATACTACAGAAACAGGAGATTGGCCATTCTTCTATAGCAGTAGGGTGTTACCTGTGATGAGGTTGTCCACCAGCGTGGTGGGGATGCAGAAGATGCCCACCAGCAGGTCACTGATAGCCAGATTGAAGATGAAGAGGTTGGTGACCGTCCGCATGTGACGGTTCCTCACAACAATGAGGCACACCAGGCCATTACCCACCATGCACAGCAGGAAGATGAACAGGTAGGCCAGGGTGTAGCTGGCTGCTATTGTCAGGGAGTGTTGGTAATAAGGCGAGAGCTTGACGCTAGAGACGGTGCAGCTGGAGTTGGTGTTGGTGCAGTTGGTGACGTTGGTGAGGTTTGTGGATAGTAAGAGGTCAGAGGTCATGTAAAGAGTAGTGGTCAGTTGAAGTTCCCATGTGTCCTCCATCTTCTTAGACCAGGAGGAAAGTATCAGACATAGGCTAAAAAAAAATATATATACAGTATATATTTATCACATGGAAATATTTGGTGTCGTTAAAAAAAAGTGTAATCACATTATCAGTCTTTTGTCACTTTGGTAAATTCAATTAATTGAATGACTAGTAGATCGATATGGTTGTCCAGTTGATCCAGTCAGAATGCGCTGCAGTGTATAGTTGTTTAGGACAATCCACTGTAGGACCTCAGGGTAATGTACAGTATACAGCAGCGGAGGCTGCCGAGGGGAGGACGGATCAGAATAATGGCTAGAACTGAGAGAATGGAATGGCATCAAACACATGGAAACCATGGAAACTATGTGTTTAATACCGTTCTACTGAATACTCTCCAGCCATTAACACACGCCTGTCCTCCCCAATTAAGGTGCCACCAACCTCCTGTGGTGTACAGTATTGTAGCAAATACAGGGGGTAGCCCCGACCGGGACTCAAACCTCAGTTCAGTGACTGTCAAACCATCACCTTAACTGTTACGGCAGGAAGTCCAAACCTCTTTACGAGGTCACTAGATGTTGGGTTAAGGTCGCTACATTACCTCCTTCCTTCAGGAGAGCGTGTCCCCACACTTTTCTATACCAAGTCTCTCACGTGTACACAGTTCTCCGATGGTCTCACAGTCTCCCACTTCTGACACCAGGTTATGTGACTTTCAAGCCAACACTGTTATCCCAAGCGGGCCGGACCTCACGACGGTGTCACAAGGTGTTGGGTTAAGGTCGCTACAGTATTTTCTAGTAATCGGCCACAAGTTGGTCTGTTTGTAAGCTGTCTCCATCAAGCGACAATGCTATGCATAACAAGCCTCAATGAATTATGCAATTAGGTGAAGGCAATGTTGTTGTAATTATAGCGAGACGGTGAATGTCGATTAAGGAATATGAGAACTTCTCTATGACAACCATTCATCTTGGATGGCACAACACCCATTCTACTTTGCTGAATGCATTCTGTTTTTCAAAGGGGATGAGAGATGTGTTTGTGAAAGTCATTGGCCTTATGATATGTCAACAGGGATGTTTTACATAATAATTCAACAAGTCAAGTTAGCTCTGATGTCTCTGATTGCAATCGCATTCATTCATTACACTTTAACAATGCTATTATGCTTATGATATGCTTATCAAGTGAATAAAACTGTATAAACATACACAACCAATCATGAAATGTTTTTTAGATGTCAAAATTAAGCTTTCATTCAAAACCAAAAGCATTTAATTCAAACAATAAACAATGAAAGAATGTATAAACAATAAAATAATGTAACTATTTCTCACATTTCAATAAAACATTTAAAATAAATAAAGTGATACAATAGCCTATACATATTTGGTGTTATTTCTCAACACATTAGTGAAGTGTTCACAGAGATATGTTGACATAGGAGTGAATCTCATTTTCACAACAGGTACATTTCAATGGATCAGAATTTTTAAATGGAATGGCATTTTCTTTTCTTTACGATCATTTTACAGAGTTATCATACTTTTTACTATTTAATTCGCTTTACATTTTCCGAAATAAAGTGAAAGCGCCTACCTTATCAAGATAATTCCGTTGACAAAGAAAGCCCTATACTAGACTTAAAATAGTAAAAAAGCAGTTGATGATTTATAGAATAAAGACCATATCTTAAGTGCCTTTTCAAAGACCTCCACCCGTGCAGTAACAGAAGAAAAAATAACCAAATCGTAAATACTCTGCACACTAAATTAAGAAATAGATACAGAGAGAACGATTAAACTTTTCCTCACTAAAACACTTTCATATGCATATTAAGCTCTTTTGCTTGTGTGTCTCATCCTCACAACCGTCTATGCGTCGGGCGAACGAGGAGGCGTACACGGTGCACGTGAACGGCTTTTATAGCTACAGCGCAGTCGTGCGTGCGCCACAGTTGGAGATGTTCTAGACACCTCAGGCTACTCATCACCAGTTTTCGCAGAAAAGCAATGATGTCGAGTATTCCTTTACTTGGCAATTCCAATAATGAAATCACCCTACCATGTCGGAATACGTATATATTTGTCTGAATTCAGCGAAAGGAATTAATAGTGTTAGGCCTACGGGGTTACTCCCATTGTCAGCGTCAAGTGTTGTCACAAGTCAACACTGTTGTCACAAGTCAACACTGATACACTCATGTTTTAGCTTCACCATGACCCTAGCCATTACCTTGCTACTTGTGGTTGCACTTGTCATATCAGCTCATATCATGAACTCACTGCCTATATCCATATATCGCGAACAAACATCTGCACTGTAGGCATCCTGCATAAAGGGACGACGGTACATCGTGTAAATGGTATAACTGCATGATGAAAGTTGTTCAAATACATATAGGCTTTACTTTCAAAACGAGAGAAAAAGTTGACGAGTTGTGGTATACCATAATTACCAATCCCATCAGAAGTCAGTGAATGAGACATAATTTAGCTTGGAAAACATGTTACCAAATGTCCCCAGGGTACAAGCAGAGAGAGCAACATCAATTCGGTATCAAACAATCTGTGTCGATATCCTTACAAACCAATTGTGTTGAGCCCCAGTACTATTCATATGCGAGCCAATCATTTACAGGACCTGGGGAAACCATACAAATACATCAACCGCGTGCTCTAGCAGGGGTGCAAAGTGCTGTAGCTCAAATACAACATAATTATGCAAATAAGCGATGTGAAAGTACAAGTGATACATTTCATGCTCCTAAGGGAGCATTTGATATTCCTAATTTATGGCCCAGTCTACTGTACATCTCAGCCATCCAGTTTCGGATTGATGCAAGTTGTTGAAAATAGCTTTTTTTCATGTCCAGGACCACAGTGGAGCAGGTCGCAGTATTTTGTAAGGGCAACCACAATGTCCTCACTCCCTATCACCATTGGAATGCTTTCACATTGATTTCACGATAGAATGAACTAATTCAATATTTCTCATTGGTATTGACACAGCAACAGAAAGCAACTAATTCCTGTCTTGAAATCTCTTTTCCAAATAAACCTATAATTCTAAGAACAGCTGAAAGTCAAGGTTCCCTGTTCACCGGGAGTTGCCTTGAAACCTCTTTTATCCAGCAAAACACTGACCAGACAATGAGTTAGGGTGGTTGGAATAATGTGAAAGCATTCCAATGGTGACAGGAAGTGAGGACATTGCAGTTGTCCTTGGTAGGAAGGACAACCGCAATGTCCTCACTCCCCGTCACCATTAGGTCTGTGTCTTCTGGCATCCAGTACATTCCAGTAGTTTACTTACACAGTTTAAGAACTGCAGAACACTCTAAAATTCTATGTTCTTGCATCATCAATGTATCAATTCACATCAAGTTAGGTTGGAAGGTAAAGCCGAAGAACATACCAGTATGGACACGACTGTAAAAACAACATCATCATCCTCCATCAGCAAGCTTCAATACAATACATGCTACATAATATGTCTATAATATTCCACTTACATCTGAAAAATGTGATAAAGTGACTTGAAACAACCGTAAGAGGCGAAGGGAGTGGTTTGGACAGTCAGTAATGACAAAGCAGAGCGCGCGTGTGTGTTGTGTGTCATACATACAATCAGTGCAAATGGAGTCGTTGCACTATCTGACATGAGGAAATGTAGTTGGCTCATGACTGAATGGTTAATATCATGACTGGATGGTTAATATCATGACTGAATGGTTAATATCATGACTGGATGGTTAATATCATGACTGAATGGTTAATATCATGACTGGATGGGTAATATCATGACTGAATGGTTAATATCATGACTGGATGGTTAATATCATGACTGAATGGTTAATATCATGACTGGATGGTTAATATCATGACTGGATGGTTAATATTGTGACTGGATGGTTAATATTGTGACTGGTTGGTTAATATTGTGACTGAATGGTTAATATTGTGACTGAATGGTTAATAAAGAAACCTCAGACAAGAGATTGTCTGTGCTGTAGGGTAAGCATATCAGCTTGTCATGTTAACTTATCATCCAAACAAACCCAAACAAAATGTCTTATAGATTTAGGCTCCTCCATAACTCAAAAGTTTTATTGATGTTCAATATCCACATAGAAATTATTCAAAAGCACAGTGCTCTGTACATTTGTTTTGACAATTTGACAATCTGTACATTAGATTTCATTTCTCCCTTCATTATGACTAGGATTTGCATTAGGTTGGCATGAGACTGCCCTCCTGTGGTCACATGTGCAAACTTCAGCATGCCCAGCTTCCTGTATTTTTCAGCTAACTGCTTGTCAAAATGAAAGCAAGATCAAATCCATCTAAAAATTCAACCAGTATCACAAGCATTGAAATCATCAATTCAAAGAGCTGAACTGCCAGTACTTACAGCAAATGAATATGTACATCAAGTATTTGACTCTGTATTTATTAGATCATTATATCCAGAGAAAGAGTTAGAAACACAACCCAGGTGTATGAGCAGATGTTCAGCCTGTTAACGTGAACATCTTCTGATTCCACCAGTCAGTCAGTCAAGTCCTGTCTGAACAGCTGCTCTCTGACTCCTTGCAGCTCTGCAGTGTAGCATGCTACAGTATCCTCATCTTCATCCTATCTCCTCTCACCTGGGAATTCACAAAGAAAATACTCACAAAATATGAAATAAAGCTGTGAAGAACACATAGGTGTATTGTCCATAAAGTGTGGTACTCTACAGCCTGCATGCATTACACCAGAGAGATATCTTTGTGTGTGTAAACATGTATTTTCCATAAAGTGTGGTACTTTGAGTCTACAGCCTGCACGCATCACACCAGAGAGATATCTTTGTGTGTGTAAACATTTATTGTCCATAAAGTGTGGTACTCTGAGTCTACAGCCTGCACGCATCACACCAGAGAGATATCTTTGTGTGTGTAAACATGTATTGTCCATAAAGTGTGGTACTCTGAGTCTACAGCCTGCACGCATCACACCAGAGAGATATCTTTGTGTGTGTAAACATTTATTGTCCATAAAGTGTGGTACTCTGAGTCTACAGCCTGCATGCATCACACCAGAGAGATATCTTTGTGTGTGTAAACATGTATTACACCAGAGAGATATCTTTGTGTGTGTAAACATGTATTGTCCATAAAGTGTGGTACTCTGAGTCTACAGCCTGCACGCATCACACCAGAGAGATATCTTTGTGTGTGTAAACATGTATTGTCCATAAAGTGTGGTACTCTGAGTCTACAGCCTGCACGCATCACACCAGAGAGATATCTTTGTGTGTGTAAACATGTATTACACCAGAGAGATATCTTTGTGTGTGTAAACATGTATTGTCCATAAAGTGTGGTACTCTGAGTCTACAGCCTGCATGCATCACACCAGAGAGATATCTTTGTGTGTGTAAACATGTATTACACCAGAGAGATATCTTTGTGTGTGTAAACATGTATTGTGTGGCTATTATCCCATGTGTGACTCACATCTTTGTATTCTTTCTTAGTGATGGTGCCATTGATTGTGCAGGCATCTCTTCCCTCTGTATAGAAGAGGATCGATGTGAAAGCACATTGTCAAAGGGTTCATTTCTAGGTAAGGACACTCTTAAAAAGGATTACAAACAAATCAACAGAGCCTCAAACAAACAGTGAGAGAAACGAATTGCCTTCTTTCACCTGTCCTGTGTGTGTGTGTCCTTTGGTCTGGAGGCTGGTTGGGTGTGGTCTGGAGGCTGGTTGGGTGTGGTCTGGAGGCTGGTTGGGTGTGGTCTGGAGGCTGGTTGGGTGTGGTCTGGAGGCTGGTTGGGTGTGGTCTGGATGCTGGTTGGGTGTGGTCTGGAGGCTGGGGGTTGAGCCCTAAGCCAGGCTCACTGAGTCTTTGCCGGATGAGTCGTAGTTCTTCAGTCCAGGGGGGCTGGATGGGGTCTGAGTTAAAAGCTGATGGGTCAGTGGTGGAGGACGTACCAGGGTCTTCAGGTGAAGGGCAGAGGCCAGGGATGGAGGTGGGTGGCACACCAAGCAGATAGCCCATGGCACTCACAATGGCATGGATGAGCTCCGGACTGCTGGGGCCGGGTCTGAAGCGGGGGGACAGGGGAGGGGACACTGACTCCTGAGGGACCTTCTGTGTTGTAGGGGGGGAGCTGATGTGCTGAGAGTCTGTCTTCTCCCCTGGTACTTTAGCTACAGTATGGAGAGAACAGAGAACAGAAAGATAGATAAGTAGCTATTCAAAATGAACACATACACACTCACTTCTACCCATGTCTCCACCCATCACACACCAGATTTTGTAGAATGACTACTATTACATAGCAACAAAAGTATACTCTTTCACGTACTGAATCCATATTAACTTACATTTAGTCTGAGCTGAGGGTGAGTGCGCGCCTTTGATATTTTTGGAGTATGACTGGGGGCCATTTCTCGCAGGTGGAGGATTCTGGCAGGGTGAGGGTACATTTGGCCAACTCTTGTGAGAGCTAGAGGGTTTTTGAGTTGGTGCCCATGGTATTTTGACTTTAGTTCTAAAGTCCTCCTGTCCTGTAGTAGTTTTGTCTTTCTTTCTAAAGCATTCTTTAGGATGATCCTCCCGGCTTGGCTGTGGAATTGGGCCCCGTGCTGGGTGAAGGTGTCTCGGTGAGGGTGGACACCTTTCCCTCTCCCATCTCTCCCTCTCCCATCTCTTCCTGTCCCTCTCTCTCTCCCTGTCCCTCTCTCTCTCTCTGTCGCTCTTTCCATCCCATGGTAATTTGGCAGAATATGAGGCTTTACTCAGAGAACTCCTGGTCTGAGATGGACAGTCATGGGGGATTGCCAGGCCCCTAGAAGTGGGGGTAGTTGTTAGATTCCCCTCACTTCCCCGGAAAGGAGTACCAGTACCCCTATAGTTCAGTGAAATCCCTGTTGGTTTGCTCTTGGGGGAGTAGCTCTTTGGCCTGGGTGTGTCTGGTTTCTGGAAACCTTGACTAATTTTTAGCTCTAAACTCCTGCCCAGAATTGAGGTTGAGGCTGCAGGTCTCCCTTCTGGGTTGTTGCTGGAGGTGCTGGAGGTGGGCTGCATAGATGGGCTCTGATCCTGGATCGGATCTCGGATCCTCGGATCCTGGGTGAATCTGTGAAGAACTCTAGTCTGAGGCTTCTTGGGGGAGCGGGTCTTGGGAGAGGGGGTTTTGAGTGAGTGCGTCTTGGGGGAGGTGGTCTTGGATGAGGGAGTCTTGGGGGAGGTGGTCTTGGATGAGGGAGTCTTGGGGGAGCTGGTCTTGGATGAGGGAGTCTTGGGGGAGCTGGTCTTGGATGAGGGAGTCTTGGGGGAGCTGGTCTTGGATGAGGGAGTCTTAGGGGAGGAGGTCTTGGATGAAGGGGTCTTAAACAGCCTATGTGTGTCAGTCGGCACCCCATTCAATTCGCTGGAGGGTTTAGCCACCACAGTCCTCTGCTGATAAAGGCCTGTAAATACCTGCTTCAATCTTCTAAGGCTAGGAAGGGGAGGTCTCTCACTCTCCTCCTTTGGTTTTGGCACACAAGCATTGTTAGCAGAACCTTTAGTTTTAAGACTAGGGTCACAAGGAGAAGTCTTGATGGTTGGCCGGCTCCCTCCAGCACTTTCTTTTGTAGTTTTTGTGGATATAACATGTTGTGACACTGCAGAGTCTGCCTTACTACTAACAACACTCTGAGGTTTTGATGGTTTCTTGAAATTACTCTCAGTTTTGTCTGTTTGCTTCTCTGACAAAGAAGGTGCAGGTGTTAATTTAGGTGAATCAGAGGTCTTGGTTTTAGGACTTTTCTTAGGACTTGTCTTATCTTGAGACTTGTGCTTCTGATGTGCTGTAGTTGATTGAGGAGATGACTTCTCAGGGTTTTTAAGTGGACTGCTTTTGAGCTGTGGTACATCATAAGGGTAGGAAAAGATGGAGGTGAGTGTTAGCTTACTGCCTGGGATGGGCGTCCCACGGTCGAGCTCAGTTGAAGAAACATCAGGTGAGGCTGATGATTTCATTGATTTTCGTAGTCGTGGGTCAGCTTGTGGAATCTTAGATTCTTTCAGAGTGGGACTGGCATGTGATGATATGGAAGTCTTAGCTATGGCAGGAGAACATTTCTCAGTCATTTCCTTTGGTGTTGAAGTCTTCTTCATTTCACTGTTCCTTCTCATCTCAGAATCATCTTTCTTCGCTGTATCTCCTTTAATATTGAACATGTCTGGGTATGGAGTGTTGTCCACTTGGCATCTAGCTTTAGGGCTGGTTACTGAGTCTTCAGGGTTGGAACTGGTTACTGTCCCTTTAGCTAATGGTGGACAGCTCTCCAGCCCACAACATGTAGTCCTACTTCCTGAGATGTTACTCCTGGTGTGGAACGATGACTCCCTGTGAAAGGTACTATGTTGTGGGGTGCCAGGGGCACTGGAAGATGTCACCTGACTTCGTAATGGGGTGCCAGTGGCACTGGAAGATGTCACCTGACTTCGTAATGGGGTGCCAGGGGCACTGGAAGATGTCACCTGACTTCGTAATGGGGTGCCAGGGGCACTGGAAGATGTCACCTGACTTCGTAATGGGGTGCCAGGGGCACTGGAAGATGTCACCTGACTTCGTAATGGGGTGCCAGGGGCACTGGAAGATGTCCCCTGACTTCGTAATGGGGTGCCAGGGGCACTGGAGGTGAAAGAGTGGGGGTAAAGTGGTGTGCTAGGACAACTGGAAGGCGTACTGAGAGAGAAGGAAGGGGAAAATATTGGGATGTTGGGAGATGTGTTAGAAAGAGCAGCAGGGTGGGGAGGAGTGCTGGTAGCTGTGGGAGAGAGGAAGGGGGAGTGGGTATAGAGTGGGCTGAGCATGACACTGCCATCAGATGCAGGGGAGTCCGAGGCACTGCTGTCTAGCTGTCGGCGCCATGACCGGCGGTCCCATCTCCTCACCTGGCTGGGGGGTAAGCAACCTGACGAAAAGAAAACAATGCACCAAAATCAATGGCAAACTGTCAACATCCTCTGACTGCTCTATCGGGGCCCCTCATGGATATTTTTGGGGCCCACTTTTATCCAATTTAGAGCTACATAAATGACCTGCCCTCTGAATGTCCGGAGATCAAAATGCAGATGTATGCAGACCAGTGGTGCACGGGTGAGCTGTTTGTTCACCCACACCTGTCCACAATTGCTAATAACCCATCCCCAACCGCCCAACTATATGTGATAAAGTGAAAATCTGAGGCCCTCATCCGACCCTAACCCGCAAATATAGAACATATAGGCTACAGTCAAAGACTGCAGAAGGATTTGTTGACAGGGGGTGCAGGATTATTTTCCCTGATTTAGATATGTTTCTGCTTATAACTTGCAGATTTGTTTACGTGTTGCTGTGCGTTTTGTTGCCAACCTTACTTTGCTACCTGACAACTTTACAGGTTTTTACTTTTTAATTACCGTTTATATTTTTGGTTTTTCCCTCAACTTTTTTTTCATTCAACTTTTTCATTCCGGACGCTTTATCTGGACGTGGTTCGTCAGGACCTCCAACAACCGAAGCCTTCTAATTGCAGTCGCTGTACTCATAATAATACAGGAGAACGATCGCCTTACGGCGAGGATAGCTGTGCTGCAAGCCCAGCTTCAGACGCAATCGTTAGGCAAGGGTAATTTCAGTGTAGGAAAGGAAGAAACAGTGTCTGTGCCACCAGTAAGTACAGATAGTAACGTTAGTATAAATCCCCTCGCAAGGTCCCCGCAGCCGGACAACTTTCTCACGGTTTCTGGAGGGAAATGTTGTAGGAATGCTCAACCGGTGTCGCTCATTCAGCCGACAGAAACTTTCAACCGGTTTTCCCCATTAAGCAGCGGGTCGGTGTCAGAGGCCGAGCCCTCTCTTGTCTCTACTCCTCCCGTTGCGGGGTCTGAGACGCCGAAGCTTCCCACCATTAGCTCTGACAAATTGAAAACTCTAGTCATTGGCGACATAGCCTTAAAACGAACCATCCAGCGATCATACACTGTTTACCAGGGGGCAGGGCTACCGACGTTAAGGCTAATCTGAAGATGGTGCTGGCTAAAGCTAAAACTGGCGAGTACAGAGATATTGTTATCCACGTCGGCACCAACGATGTTAGGATGAAACAGTCAAGAGATCACCAAGCGCAACATAGCTTCAGCGTGTAAATTAGCTAGAAAGATGTGTCGGCATCGAGTAATTGTCTCTGGCCCCCTCCCAGTTAGGGGGAGTGCTAGAGCAGTGCTAGCCTCCCTACACTGGCTTCCTGTCAAGGCCAGGGCTGATTTCAAGGTTTTACTGCTAACCTACAAAGTATTACATCGGATTGCTCCTACCTATCTCTCTGATTTGGTCCTGCCGTACATACCTACACGTACACTATGGTCACAAGACACAGGCCTCCTTATTGTCCCTAGAAGTTCTAAGCAAACAGCTGGAGGCAGGGCTTTCTCCTATAGAGCTCCATTTTTATGGAATGGTCTGCCTACCCATGTGAGAGACGCAAACTCGGTCTCAACCTTTAAGTCTTTACTGAAGACTCATCTCTTCATGATTGAGTGTAGTCTGGCCCAGGAGTGTGAAGGTGAACGGAAAGGCTCTGGAGCAATGAACCGCCCTTGCTGTCTCTGCCTGGCCGGTTCCCCTCTGTCCACTGCCTCTAACCCTATTACAGGAGCTGAGTCACTGGCTTACTGGTGCTCTTTCATGCCGTCCCTAGGAGGGGTACGTCACTTGAGTGGGTTGAGTCACTGATGTGATCTTCCTGTCTGGGTTGGCGCCCCCCCTTGGGTTGTGCCGTGGCAGAGATATTTGTGGGCTATACTCGGCCTTGTCTCAGGATGGTAAAGTTGGTGGTTGAAGATATCCCTCTAGTGGTGTGGGGGCTGTGCTTTGGCAAAGTGTGTGGGGTTATATCCTTCCTGTTTGGCCCTGTCCGGGGGTATCATCTGATGGGGCCACAGTGTCTCCTGACCCCTCCTGTCTCAGCCTCCAGTATTTATCCTGCAGTAGTTTATGTGTCGGGGGGCTAGGGTCAGTTTGTTGTATCTGGAGTACTTCTCCTGTCCTATCCGGTGTCCTGTGTGAATTTAAGTATGCTCTCTCTAATTCTCTCTTTCTCTCTTTCTTTCTCTCGGAGGACCTGAGCCCTAGGACCGTGCCTCAGGACTAACATTTGAACATCTTGGCCATGTTCTGTTATAATCTCCACCCGGCACAGCCAGAAGAGGACTGGCCACCCCACATAGCCTGGTTCCTCTCTAGGTTTCTTCCTAGGTTTTGGCCTTTCTTGGGAGTTTTTTCTAGCCACCGTGCTTCTACACCTGCATTGCTTGCTGTTTGGGGTTTTAGGCTGGGTTTCTGTACAGCACTTTGAGATATCAGCTGATGTACGAAGGGCTATATAAATACATTTGATTTGATTTAATTTAATTTCCAACATTTTGGTAGGCTATTTGTTAGTTAACTTGTCTATAATTGTCACACCCTGACCTTAGTATTCTTTGTTTTCCTTGTTATTTTGGTTAGGTCAGGGTGTGACATGGGGGATTTATGTGTTTTGTCTTGTCTAGGGTTTGTCGTATGTTTATGGGGTTGTTTCCTTTCTAGGTACTTTGTATGTCTATGGTTGCCTAGATTGGTTCTCAATTAGAGGCAGCTGTCTATCGTTGTCTCTGATTGGGAGCCATATTTAGGCAGCCATATTCTGTGAGTATTTTGTGGGTGGTTGTCTTCTGTCTTTGTGTCATTGCACCAGATAGGACTGTTTCAGTTTTCACATTTGTTGTTTTGTATTTTGTAGTGTTATCGTCTATATTAAAGATGTTGAGCACTAATCACGCTGCATTTTGGTCCTCCTCTCCTTCAATGGAAGAAAACCATTACAATAATTAGATACATGCAGCTTCTCTTCTGTCATTATACTGTATGTTGCCCTAGAAGACTACATAAACCCCTTGCTCACCAGAATAATGCCATAGATTGATAGAATGAATGCTTCAATCTAGTTGACAGTTCTCTCTGTCAAAGATGTTTCTCTGTTAAAAAGATTTTCTGTACAAAATGTCCAAATAACATCTGTTTGACTGTGAAAACGACCCAATGTGTTTCTGATTAGATTTCAGTTCAGTTTAGATGCATATTTTATGTGTTTGAAATACTATCAGAAATCAGATTTCAGAAAATCAGATTTCTTCACTCCTGTTCCCAAGTCCACATTAGCAAGCTAGCCAAAGTTAGCTTGGATGCTTGAATGCAGTTGTGCTTCATTTGTAAATGATGTCTGTGTTGGAGTGTATCCGTAAATTTTAAAAACAATAAAATCGTGCTGTCTGGTTATAAGGAATTTGAAATGATTCATACTTTTACTTTGATTTTTGATACTTAAGTATATTTCAAATCAAATACTTTTAGACTTTTACTCAAGTAGTATTTTACCGGGTGACTTTTACTGAAGACATTTTCTGTTAAGGTTTCTGTACTTTTACTCAAGTATGACAATTGGGTACTTTTTCCACCACAGCGTGCTAGCTACTTCCAGACACAAATGAGACCTGACCATTTTACTCGCCCTAGAGCTGGTTTAGGCTGTTTTCATGTGATGGTGACTGTCACTTTGCTGCTGGAAACAATTTAATAACGTTTTTTTGCCGACATTTACTGACACCAGTCATATTCAACAGGTGTTGCTTTTTCGTAAATTCATCAGTTACTTTGCACTCTGGCACCCTCAGACGAGAGTGATCTGAAATCAGAGTAGATAGCCAGAGTGAATTTACCAATGCACCCTTCATCAGGAACAGTGAGACCCATCCACCTGAGATAAGTGTAAAGGGACAGAGGATTGAGGTGGTTTCACATTTGAAATACTTAGGAATAATTTTTGACTCTAACCTGTCCTTCAAAAAAGAATACATAAAGTATAATGACCAGTCAAAAGCAGCCTGGTCATTTCAAATTGATCAGGAACCAAATGTCAACAAATGCTGCTAAGCTGTACATGCACTCAATGATATTGCCCCATCTCTCGTAAACCTGTACTGTGTATCACAGCAATGAAACCACTGCAAAAGCTCTATAAAAAATAACTCTGAAAGTGCTGCACTAAAAACCAAACACCTATCACCAATGCAATATCATTAAGAAGTACAACATACTGAGCTTTGACAGCTTCTTATGCCGACACCTCTCTGCTGTTTAAGAACACTCATGACCTTTATCTTTATGCTATTTGCCTCATGACTCCTGCATGCTTTGTTGACTATGAACTTGCTTGCTTACCCAACCGTGGGGCAGTCTATGTTTGTTCCCACACTCAGGACTCTGACTCTCTATTGGTTACACGGACTCTTGGTCTCCCATCCTATTCTAACCACCTCTCATCGCCTTTGTATTCATGTTACCTGATGAAATTGCTGTATAATATGATCTTGTTGCCATCTAATGCACATTCAAATGTTATAAATCAACACTGCAGAGCTCTCCCTGTCCTCTGCCATGCCCCGATTGTATTACTGCTGATTATATCTGGAAATGTGCATGTACACCCTGGCCCATCTACTGTTGCTAGCCCCAATTCTGATTTGTGCCCTGATACCTGCTTCACTGATTTCTGCTCTTGTAAAAGTCTGGGTTTTCTGCACATTGACACTAGAAGCTTATCACCTAAAATGTATCAATTGAAAGTGTGGGTTCACAGCTCCAATCCAGATGTGTTGGTCATTACTGAGATGTGGTTAAGGAAGAGAACACTGATGTTAAACCACCTGACCAAGTCCTAAAGCAATGGGACTCCCTAAATGTTTCTCAGATTATTACCAATCCCACAAGTTATGACTCCAAACACTCAGAAAAGGCTACTCTCCTTGATGTTATCCTTACAAATAATCCTGATAGGTATCAGTCTGGTGTTTTCTGTAATGACCTTAGTGATCACTGTTTTACAGCCTGTGTTCGTAATGACTGCCCAGTGAAACGACCTGTCCTGACTCGTGACAGACGCTTGCTAAAAAACTTTAATGAGCAAGCCTTCCTTCATGATTTGGCCTCTGTAAATTGGTATAGAATCAGCTTGATCACCTCTGTCGAAGACGCTTGGACCTTCTTTTTTATATTTTCAGTTAAAAAAACACGCGCCATAAAGAAAATGAGAATTAAAAACAGGTTCAGTCCCTGGTTGACCGTGATCTGGCTGAGTTACTCCACCTCAAGAATTCCATTTGGCAAATCGCTCGGGAACACGCATACTCAGGGTGACTGGCTCTCGTCCAGACAAATTAGAAATAAGTGCACTCAGGCTATCCGGAAGGCCAAAGTTAGTTACTTAAGGACCAGTTCTCTCTCTGTGGGTCTAACCACAAGAAGTTCTGCAAAATGGTAAAAGACCATGTTTTGCCCGTCGACCATTTCCCTCCCACCCCTTCTAATGTGAATATCCCCGATGCTCCTCCCTCTTTTTCCCCTGCTACAAAGTTTCTCCCTGCAGGCGGTCACTGAGTCTGAGGTAATGGAGCTCCTTAAACTTGACCCCAAAAAAACATCTGGTTCAGATGGTTTAGACCCTTTCTTCTTTAAGGTTGTAGCACCTATCGCCAAGCCCATCGCTGACCTTTTTAACCTGTCTCCCCTTTCTGGGGAGATTTCCATTGCTTGGAAGGCAGCCATGGCCAAGCTGATCCTGTTATTGGCCAATTTCTATTTTGCCCTGTTTATCAAAAGTGTTGGAAAAACGTGTCAATAATCAACTGACTGACTGTGGTTTCCACTCAAGTTATGGATGTGTCACTGCAAACTTAAAGGGCTGAAATGATGTCACAATTGCCCTTGATTCTAAGCAATGTTGTGCTGCTATTTTTATTGACTTGGCCAAAGCTTTTGATACAGTATACCAGGGCTGCCCAACACTCTTCCTGGAGATCTACTGTCCTGTAGGTTTTCAGTCCAACCCCAATTTAGCATATCTGATTCAGCTAGTTACGGTCTTGTTGAGCAGCTAATTAGTCGAATCAGGTGTGTTAAATTAGGGTTGGACTGAATACCCACAGGATGGTAGATCTCCAGGAAGAGGGTTAGGCAGCCCTGCGGTAGACCATTCCATTCTTGTGGGCCGGCCAAGGAGTATTGGTGTCTCTGAGGGGTCTTTGGCCTGGTTTGCAAACTACCTCTCTCAAAGAGTACAGTGTATAAAGTCAGAACTTCTGCTGACTCAGCCATTGCCTGTCACCAAGGGAGTACCCCAAGGCTCAATCCTAGGCCCCATGAATTTCTCAATTTACATCAAAGCCAACAACTCAAGCAGTAGGAAGCTCTCTCACCCATTTATATGCAGATGAGACAGTCTTATACTCAACTGGCCCCACCCCGGATTTTGTGTTAAACGCTCTACAACAAAGCTTTCTTAGTGTCCAACAAGCTTTCTCTGCCCTTAACCTTGTTCTGAACACCTCCAAAACAAAAGTAATGTGGTTTGGTATGAAAAATGCCCCTATCCCCACCGGTGTGATTATTACCTCTGAGGGTTTAGAGTTTGAGGTAGTCACCTCATACAAGTACTTGGGAGTATGGCTAGACAGTACACTGTCTTTCTCTTAGAACATATCAAAGCTGCAGGCTAGGGTTAAATGTAGACTTGGTTTCCTCTATTGTAATCACTCCTCTTTCATCACAGCTGCCAAACTAACCCTGATTCCGATGACCATCCTACCCATGCTAGATTACGGAGACGTAATTTATAGATCAGCTGGTATGGATGCTCTCGAGCGGCTAGATGTTCTTTACCATTCGGCCATCAGATATGCCACCAATACTCCTTATAGGACACAACACTGCACTCTATACTCCTCTATATACATCTCTGTATACACGTAGCAAGACCCACTGGTTGATGCTTATTTATAAAACCCTCTTAGGCCTCACTCCCCCCTAATTGAGATACCTACTGCAGCCCTCATCCTCCACATACAACACCCGTTCTGCCAGTCACATTCTGTTAATGGTCCCCAAAGCACACACATCCCTGGGTCACTCCTCATTTCAGTTCGCTGCAGCTAACGACTGGAACGAGCTGCAAAAAGCACTCAAACTGGACCGTTTTATCTCAATCTCTTCATTCAAAGACTAAATCATGGACTCTCAGTGACAGTTGTGGCTGCTTCGCGTGATTATCTGCCTTCTTGCCCTTTGTGCTGTTGTCTGTGCCCAATAATGTTTGTACCATGTTTTGTGCTGCTACCATATTGTGCTGCTGCCATGCTATGTTGCTACCATGTTGTTGTCATGTTGTGTTGCTACCATGCAGTGTTTTCATGTGTTGCTGCCATGCTATGTTGTTATCTTAGGTCTCTCTTTATGTAGTGTTATGGTGTCTCTCTTGTCGCGATGTGTGTTTTGTTCTATATTTATTTTTGTTATCATTTTTTAAATCCCAGCCCCCGTCCCCGCAGGAGGCATTTTGCCTTCTGGTAGGTCGTTATTGTAAATAAGAATTTGTTCTTAACTGACTTGCCAAGTTAAATAAAGGTTCAATAAAATAAAACATTTTAAAAAAACTTTCCCCACCACCTCTTAAGCAGTTTGATACATATTGCAAAGACAATACCAGGACAACAAGAGCTTCAACCAGAGCGGACAGCTCAACTCAGTTTAGGTCCACCAAATTTGGTCAGACAACTTTTACAGTCAGAGCACCCTGCCAACCAGTGTGAGAGTGCTGCTCCTTTGCTAGGCAAACCAGTCATGTGAACAATAAGACATTCAGATACTGATTTCAAACACAGTGGGACCGAGGGTCAACTCTGATGTAGTATTATCATTATATTGTCTATTGTTGTATATTTGATTTTTTTTTATATATACATATTTTAATATGATGTTATATTTTAGCATTGTATTGATGTATTAATGTTCATTGTTTTCAGCCAGGGGACTACAGATGTAAATTTGCTATCTAGCTAAATCTGTTGCAATGGCATGATGCACATGGTCCCTGACAAATAAACAAATGAATAAATAAAAACCTTTCTCTGACGGCGGACTCCTTCTCCTCTTTCCTCCCTGGTAGGGTTTACAGACAGACCTCCCCTCCCCAGCACCCAGAGGGGCGGTGTGTCTCGCCTGGACACCCGAGGGGCCTAGTAACAAATGATAGGGCAGGGAACAGGTAATTACAATCATTAGTAGAGTAAGCTTGCAAAAAAAAAGGCAATCACAGACAGAAGAGAAAAGACTGAGTTCCCATTGACATAGCATAAAAAGGACTGTATCATTATTTTTGATGTCTCACACTTGGCGGACTAAAAACCCTAGCTACCTCTTTCAGCATTAGACTCATCTGATGCCTCCTAAGGAAAGAAAAGTGAGAGATGACAATACAGTAAGATCCAATATGAGAGTCACTAAATTGATTTGTTTAGATCTTTTTTACCCAGGCATGAGTTTAGTCAAATAGAATACAGTGTTTACCTTATAGCAAAGCTGGTCAAGCCTCTCCTTGTGATGTTTGGTCTTCTTCTCGCTGCGCACCGCCTGGTACCATTTCAAACTGTTCTGGTAGCGGCGGGTGAGGTAGGCCGGAGTGGTGCATCGGAACTGGGACTCAGAAGGAGACTCAGAATCCTCGTCGTCAGAGCTGGAGCTAAGCAACTGCAAATCCCTGACAGAGCGGGATAGGGAGGCACCATCTCCTCCGCCTCCCCTGTCCTCACCTCCAGCAGCCTGCACCTTAGCAAGGGATCTGTGTGAGTGGATACTGTCTAGGGGGCTATGGTCTGCAGAGGGGGGCTGCTTGCGTGATGGTGGTCTGGGTGTCACAGGTCTAACCAACTGACTACCAGGGAGGGTTCTCTGCCTGGTGAGCTGCTCTAAGTCTGGCCTCACTGGGATAAAACGGAGGGTGGCCTCAGGATGTTTAAACTTCACTCTTTTATCAGTCAGGTTGGGGGAAGGGTTGGGGACGGGTCGTTTTATTGGACGAGGTCTACAGTGGCGCCTGCCAATAGGGAGGGCTATTGTGTATTTGAGCAAAGGCTTGTCATAAGGTTCTCCTTTCCAGGTCTCTTGCACTGGCATCCAAATCTTGGTCTTGGCTGAGAGAGTGGGTTGAGGTAGGGGGTACTTTCTACTGAGACCTGGTGGGGGGAGGGCAGTGGTCTGAGCATTCTGAGGAAGGGGCATAGCCCCTTCTCCTGCAAGACTGTGAGCTGGGAATGCTGGATAAAGAGATTTAAATGCCAGAAGAGATAGATGTCAAAATAGACATCTAGCTACTGTATTAAGTTAGATTGTCTAGCTAGCTAATAGTCTTCTAAATTCTTTAAAATCCTCACCAGCTAAATGTGAACTTTCTCTCACATTGTCTCCTCCCTCCTCCTGGAACCTACAGTAAGAAAAAGCAGTGCTTTTCTTAAACTTCTTCCAGCATTATTAGTTAGCTAACTTTTATTTTTGAATTTATGAAACACTGCATTCAAGATTCAAGCTTTAGCTAACGTTAGCTAGCTAGCGCAGTTCAGATAATTTAGGTTAGCTCAAGTTAGCTAACTTAACTACACGAGACTGATTAATACCAATCAAGCCAATTTTGGGTGGCCGGTCATGTGTTGCTAGCAAGCTGTCAGTGTTAGCAAAACTGATGCTCTGAACTGGAGTACGTGTATTCAAACGTACCTTTTTTTCTCCTTCTTTAGCCGGACCTGGGTATATTTTGGTTTCATCTTGTAACAAATATGACATTCATTGACAAAAGTAAACAAAGAAGTGACATCATTAACGGCAGAATTCTTTAAAAAATGCATTATGCTCGAGCAGCTTTTCCAACTTGCTGCACACTTCATTTCATGTTTCTATTCTCGTTCCAGCACAGCAACCATATACAGTATAAATATATGGAGCTGTCCAGTGCTGAAAGTAAAAGGACTATAGCACAGCACCCAAGCAGCATGCTGCGTGAATGATACATTTCCCAACATACATGGTGAATAAACCCCTCGCCCTTGTCCTAACAGAAAGACGAGAAGAACAGAAAATACAGTATAAATGAAGTCCATATAACGTTGAGAAATTGTATGAGAAATTATGGATTTTATTTGCTAACATTATCAATTTAACATCGCGATGCAAGAACAAACACTGCATAAAGCAAAGTCATCGAGTCAGCTCCTTAATAAATGGCACTATTACTTAGTATATTATTATATGGAGGTATCCATTGTATTTGTGGTGACAAGATAACGTTAACAACTGTTAATAAATAACATGAATATTACAATATAAATGCCTTAATTTAGAATATTAACAATATTTTATTACACATGTACAATCCCATTTCCAACTAGTCTCTCACATAAAACGGATGCACACCTTGCAGGAGTAAAACAATACAACATGTTAAATCTAGAGTAGGGCAGGTCAGGTAAATAAAACCAAAATGTTTTGACAAATCCTAACTTCCTGGCCTACATTCAGCTGTGTCACTCCACTCATCCCGCTGTCCAGTCTGTGCACGTTTATTTATTTTCTAAGTAGGAGAGGCTCTGATCAACACCAGTCAGAGTTTCACATTGAAAATGTAAATGCCAGTCCATATTCACTCTATTCTTATTTACTGAGAATAAACCATGTTGTCCTAAATGGTGAGTTGACCGACAGAATGTCCATCTAAAGGATAAACACCACAATGACCTCCACAAATGTTGACGTTTCACTTCCTCTGTTACCAGCACATCTCCTGCAAAAAAAGAAAAAAGACAAAGGACATGCATCACACCGACGTGTAAAACATCATTCCTAAAATAGTTCAGTGAAATTGGATTTACCTGCACTACAATCCCTTCTACCAGTCTCAGACCCAGGAGTCGAGGGGTGGAGGTTTGCGCTCCACCAGGCCCACTGCAGGCCTTCCAGCCCGGATGAAGTGCTTCCTCTCTGGGATACTCTACAACAAAATGTGAGTGTGTGTTTAGTTAAATGTGAGTCCCCATTGAAGAACTCCTGGCCGTACGTATAGTAAGGCGCTCTGCACATTGTTACTGACCTGGAGAGGCTCTCTCTCCATCATGTGGCCTGGCCCATCACCCACTCTGTCCCCTTGCTCCACAGTGGAGTATCCATCTGTGGGAAAGACAGAGAGAATACAATAAACAAAGGCCATTTTACATTCAAATGACAAACAAGGAATAGGCACACCCACACTTATGCTGAAGCTACAGTCTCATGGTGACCTTGATTTTTCTCCATCAGAGGCAGTGTGATGTCATCATAGCCTGACTTTCCGCTCTTGGGTTTTTTGGGCATTCCACTAGTTGTTGGCTGAGAGTAAAAAAAGAGAGAACACACAGTATGCCATTAGGAACTAATGTTGTCCTATACAGTGCTCAAGTTACAAATCAATAACATAGTTGTGTTTGTGCCACCCATTTGGACTGTGTAGTGAATGGGGAATACAGCCTTCTACAGCATGCCATGCCATACCTTAAAGTGGCTCTTGTTCCAGCCTCCCTTGTAGAGACTGTTTCTTAGGTCCTTGTAAGCCCACACTGTCTGCAGGACATGAGATGCTGCTTTGGTCTCTCGCCCAGATTGGCTAGCAAAGAAACAACAGAATCAACCAGAGCCAGCATAAAGGAGAAAGCACAGCACTGTGGACTGAGCATCTAGCCAATTGAAACCAACACCATATAAGATATTATGATATGAAAATCTACCTTGTCTTGTTGATGGCTACCAGTTTCTGGATGGCGTGGCCCTGTATGAGACCTCGGGCGTTCTCAGGGCTGTCTGAGATGATCTCATGGATAGTGTTCAGAATGGCCACCACTGTGTCCCCTTCCAGGTTCTTGGCTGGCCTCTGTTGACCACAGGGCATGTTACTGACCAGGTCCCTCATGGCATAACTCCCTGTGGGGAAAAGAAAATGGTCAAATCACCTGTGTGTGTGTGTGTGTGTGTGTGCGTGTGTGTGTGTGTGTGTGTGTGTGTGTGTGTGTGTGTGCGTGCGTGCGTGCGTGCACGTCTATGTACCTATGAGGTCTTTGTTGCGACGATCTATGGCCAGGTTGCGGAGAGCAATAGCTACAGCCCGGACCACTTTATCACCATCTGAACGCAGTAGCTCCACCAGGACAGGCAGACCTTTCTCCTTCCTCACTGTGGCCCGGATGTAACTGGACCACTTTGAGCAAAGGCACAGAGAGAGAGAATAATAGAAGGGTGTAATGTATGACATTTTGTAAAGTCCTATTGTGCTACTTATGATTATTAATACATATTCATACTTTTATACACATTATTGTTTTTCAACCACAATTCAATCACACTTAATCAACCCTTCACACAGAGAGCAAGAGGGAGAGAGAGAAAGAGAAAGGGGATGAGAAACAAACAGTCTGTTCTCCCAGATCAACTGCTTCTACGATTGCCCTTCACTCACAGCCCAGTGTCCTGCAGCGAGGTTCTGCAGCGCTCCGGCTGCTGCCTCCAGGGTGTTGTGGTTCTGACTGCAAGTGAGGAGAGACAGGTACAGCCTCACAACCTCTGGCTGGTAAAGCAGCTCCAGGCCTACAGAGAGGGAGAGAGGGAGGGAGGGAGTGAGGGAGGGAACGAGAGAGAGAGAAGCACAGAGAACTCTCAGATACATTGGAACTGGTATAATGAGACACAGTGGTTTTCAAGGCACCAGTCAACAGAAGGTTGGATCAGTAACCAGCACATACAGTTAAGCACTTAAAAGCTAATTTCAGACTTCATAGTGAAACACAGATGAGATAAAAACTGATTACTTGTGCCATACTGTTTGTTTTATGTAGTAGAGTATACATTTTCAGACAGCTTGGAGTTTTGTGGCCAAAGTGAGAAGACTCTAAGCTGGACAATATGAAAAATGCAGTGCAGCTTCCTATGAAACTTTTTTTTTTTAATTCTTCACATTTTACATTTACATTTACATTTTAAAACAGTCCATCTATATTTTCCAACGGAGCTATACATTTGGGTGAGGTTTTTTTCTCCCCGGAGTAGCCTCGTTTCACTGCCAAAAATGTCAATGTCAAGGGCCTCCCGGGTGGCGCAGTGGCCTAAGGCTGTGCCACCAGAGACTCTGGGTTCGAGCCCAGGCTCTGTCACGACCGGGAGGCCCATGAGGCGGCAAACAATTGGCCTAGCTTCGTCCGGGTTAGGGAGGGTTTGGCCGGCAGGGATATCCTTGTCTCATCGCACACTAGTGACTCCTGTGGCGGGCCGGGCACAGTGCACGCTGACCAGGTTGCTAGGTGTACGGTGTTTCCTCTGACACATTGGTGTGTCTGGCTTCCGGGTTGGATGTGCCCTGTGTTAAGAAGCAGTGCGGCTTGGTTGGATTGTGTTTCGGAGGACGCATGTCTCTCAACCTTCGCCTCTCCCGAGTCCGTGCGGAAGCTGTAGCGATGAGACAAGACAGTAACTACAACAATTGGATACCACGAAATTGGGCAAAAAAATTATGTCAATGTCAAATACAGGTAGCCTAGTCAAATAATTAACATCCAACATCCAATTACTCTCACGGGAATTCCACTAATGGTCCATATGTAGCCAAACGACACTGCTGCTCATTCTGTTGGCTCGAAAATTGATAAATGGTTCAAAAAAAGTAAGGCCAGAGTCCATAGAGACACATACCAGCTCTACTGGTAGTACTGCTGCTAGCACTCTACTGGTAGTACTGCTGCTAGCACTCTACTGGTAGTACTGCTGCTAGCACTCTACTGTCGATGACACAAGCTGTAATTCTACATGTGTTGTTAGCCCAGTTAGCATGGACACTGACAGTTGTGAATCTGATGCAGCCGAAGAGCTACTGCTCCCTTACCCGGGAAAGCACCGAACAACATCGAAGAGGCGCAAAGATGATGAGAACTACATTGATTTGGAGTAGTGCCTTTCCTCAGCCACAGTGTGTTATATTTGCAAAAGTACTATCTCACAACTCGATGAAACCTTCACTCTTGCGCAGACATTTAGAAACAAAACACTCCAATTTGAAAAATAGTTTTTTGAGACAGAATTAAGATTACTTTTGAGTATAAAAGCAACAGATACCATTAATAAGAATGCCTTCATCAAACAACACTGTTTCACGACGTATCAGTGACATGGCAGGAGATGTTTTGAAACAACTACTGCTTCGCATACAAGCCAGTGAATTCTATGCAATTACAGCTGGATGAGTCAACAGACGTGGCGGGTTGGCACAGCTCCTGGTATGTGTCTGTTATGTTTATGGGGGGTCAATTAAGGAAGACATCCTCTTCTGCAAACCACTAGAAACCAGGACAAGAGGAGAGGATATTTTTAAAGTACTGGACAGCTTTGTGACATCAAATTGACTTTGGTGGTCAAGATGTGTTGGTATCTGTTCTGATGGCGCAAAAGCCATGACAGGGAGACAATGTGGTAATGCGCGTCCAAGCAGTTGCTCCCGACGCCACTTGGACACACTGCAGCATCCCCCGAGAGGCTCTTGCTGCCAAGGAAATACCTGACCGCTTGAAAGACATTTTGGACACTACAGTGAAAATGGTTAACTTTATTAAAGCAAGGCCCCTGAACTATTTTCCTCACTATGCAATGATATGGGCAACGACCATGTAACGCTTTTACAACATACAGAAGTGCGCTGGTTATCGAGGGGGCAAAGTATTGACACATTTTTTGAATTGAGAGACGAGCTTAAAGTTTTCTTTACTGACCATCATTTTCACTTGTCTGACTGTTTGCATGATGATGAGTTTGTCACACGACTGGCCTATCTGGGTGATGTTTTTTCTCACCTGAATGATCTGAATCTAGGATTACAGGGACTCTCCGCAACTATATTCAACGTGAGGGACAAAATTGAGGCTATGACTAAGAAGTTGGAGCTCTTCTCTGTCTTCATTAACAAGGACAACACACACATCTTTCCATCATTGTATGATTTTTTTGTGTGCAAATGAACAAGGTTACGGACAATATCAAATGTGATATAGCGAAAAGCACCTGAGTGAGTTGGGTGCGCAATTACACAGGTACTTTCCCGAAACAGATGACACAAACAGCTGGATTTGTTACCCCTTTCAAGCCCTGCCTCCAGTCCACTTACCGATATCTGAACAAGAGAGCCTCATCGAAATTGCAACAAGCGGTTCTTGAATTTAATCAGAAGCCACTGCCAGATTTCTGGATTGGGCTGCACTCAGAGTATCCTGCGCAAATCGCGCTGTTAAGACACTGATGCCCTTTGCAACCATGTATCTATGCGAGAGTGGATTCTCGGCCCTCACTAGCATGAAAACTAAATACAGGCACAGACTGTGTGTGGAAAATGATTTAAGACTGAGACTCTCTCCAATACAACCCAACATTGCAGAGTTATGTGCATCCTTTCTAACATACCCTTCTCATTAACCTGTGGTGAGTTATTCACAATTTTTGATGAACAAATAAGGTTTTATATGTAAAATGGCTAAGAGCAAAATGATTGATTATTATTATATTATTATTTGTGCCCTCTTTGTCATTTTCCACGAGCCGGGTTGTGACAAACTCACACGCATTCTTATGTTTAATAAAACAACATTTGAGAGAGTGCTGACCCTGATGCTAGAGGGGGTACGCAGCTGGAGGTTGAATGTTTGAAGGGGTACGGGACTATAGAAATTTCGGGAACCACTACTCTAGAGAATATATGTAGGCTTACACAGTTAGGTTATGAAGCTCAAAATGATTATTGGCTTAGTATTTCAGAAAGACTATACAGTATAATGTACACAACATAGATAATACCCCCAATTAAAGCTCAGCCATGTTTGTGTGTGTACATTTTAGATATTCACACTGCCTTTCTGCCTTGCAAAAGGGATGTGGACTGTACATGATATTACAAATGCATAAAGAAAACAAAATGTCTTTTCCAACTCCAAACTTTCACGCAAACACCCCAACTACATGTAAACATGGATCACTGTTGCATTATTAACCAATGGGCGCTTCGGGCTCCAACTCTTATCAGCTCTCTGTGCGCTCTTGTCTGCTACAAAAGGTACCACCACTCACTTCAACAATATTCACAGACTGTATTATTCTACTGGAGTGAGAGGCTTCTAGCTACACACACATCCCCAGTAGTCATGCTGGAGTATAGAAGGAAGCCAAATACTCAGGAATTCTCTCACAGGCCGCCCTCCAGAGGCTTTCCAATGATATTCAGCCAGCTGAAGCCGAAGATGCTGATAGGCTGCCTCTGGCTGGGAGACTTACGTGCTGTCTAATCCTGACCTAGGCATGTAACCTTCTTATCACATTGATTGCAGCCGCAGGCAGGAGTGTGGGATGGCTCCACAGCCAGACACGCAGGTTCTGTGGAGGGTATAAGATTTTCTACAGACCTGTATAATACCTGACTGGCCACACAGGTCCATCGAGCAGTGCCCGTTCCCTGTGTCATCAGAAACCTTCTCGCACAAATTCTGGTGGGCCACGACCAAACCTTCCCTCTAAATCAGTCTGGACTTCTACATCAAAAGACATCAACCATGCTCAGGGAATGATTTTGTCTGTATATGTATATTCATGTATCTGATTATGTTCCAATGCCATATAGAAGAGAGTTGTATAATCTAATCAGTTATACAACTCTCTTTTTTACTAAGGTATAATCTATTCAGTTATACAACTCTTTTTTACTAAGGTATAATCTATTCAGTTATACAACTCTTTTCTACTAAGGTATAATCTATTCAGTTATACAACTCTTTTTTACTAAGGTATAATCTTCTGTTGGAACTTCTGAATGTCAATGACTAGTTTAGAATCCTGTCAATAGTCTGCGATATTACACATTATATTTGACATAAAAAAGGCAGCTATAGTGCCTTATCATCACGTGGCCCAAAATGCATTCAATCGTCCCTTCATTTGATGCTGACTATAAGCTCTACTAGCTGTCTATACTGCTCCATCTCAAACACAGAAGTACATTATTCACAGTATAAGTCTCTTGAGTTGCCACAGCATTCCCACCAAGCTATTGCATATTGTATTGTACTCATACAGTAACTGACACATGGTACGTTTGTATGGACCATGTAGTTCTGCCAAAACATTCAGACAACCTATTGTTATCTCTGAATGTTTTGAAATACAATCCAACCACTTCAAGACAGTACAACACATTGGAAACTATTCTACATCATGCACGAATACCCTTTCCAAATGCCTAATGCCAAGGTTAAGGCTTTATACAACGTACGCCTTTGGAATGCATCTTGAAGTTACATAAATGCATGTCTTGAATCTTGACCAATCCACAGATCCCTAAAGATGTTCCATACCTTTCATTGGTTCTGTGCGTTTGGGTAAATCCAGAGTACCATATTTTTTATCACTTGGTCCATTTCTCCAGCCTAGACAAAACACACACACACACGCAACCACGCACACACACACACACGCACACACGCAACCACGCACACACACACACACACACACACGCACACACGCAACCACGCACACACACGCACACACGCACACGCGCACACACGCACACACACACACACACACAATAAATAGGAAAGATCAAAACATGCAAAGTGTATAGAGACATGGAATGTGTAGAAATCTTTTCTAACAATGTGCCAGAAAACCTTAGGTCTTCCATTGAAGCTCAGGTCTTGAGGCAGACAAAAGGGCAAGCAACCACAGAGGTCCTGGTTTCTCATAGTTGACAGAACATTATTTTGGATTTTCAGATTGTCAAATATCATTCATTCAGACAGACTTACTTTGACTGAACCACTCCTCTATTGAATGGGGATGGAAGGAAACAAAACAAAAGATAAATAAGGAAGACAGTATAGCAACACAGAGTACACACCAGAAATCCCACAATTCTACTGCGTATTACGTGTTGTGCAAACTGCTTGACAACCATTCATATAGCGCCATCATGAGGTCAGATTCAACTCACCCTTTGGCTTCTTCCCTCCAAAACAGTCTGCCTCCTTCTTTTTCTTCTGGTTCCCTCCTAACCCTGGCACCTGATTGGCCACGGGTTCCTGAAATCTCTCCGCCCCCGGCACCTCTTTGTGGACGTGGTAGGAGAGGTTTCTCAGGATGCAGACACAGTTCTCTACCGACTGAGAGAGAGGAGGATAAACAACACAAAGATGCTCATCACAGACAGCAGATGCATAGAATATAGGGAGGGTCTGATTCTCATTTGTGGTCCAGAATACTTTTGATTAATGTACTGATTCTCATTCTGGCTATAGTGTTTTCGTTGGGATTTACATGTGCTCAACTGTGTCTGCGTTCACCTTATTGTCGGTCTCCTTGTGTGCGACAGCTGACTGAAGGGCATGGAGGAGTGCGTCCACCAGCCCCTCACACTCCCTCAATCTCTGCCGAGCCTCTGCCCCATCTGAGCTCACATTCCTGGGGGAACACAGCTCTATTAGTGGGGCGGATGAAGTTATCATAGCACCGCTATCAGTATCTCATTTACCATTACGTCCAATTTAGAAACGTCCAATTTAGGGAGCAATGAACCCTGAAATAGTTCTTGTGTAAGGTTCCATTATCTTTTCATCTATGTAGCTGCTATACTTTGCCTGAGACATCCTGAGGTGTTCTTGAACACGGTGGTCCACTCTGTCTCCTGGGGTCTGGAGTGCTCAGTAGGGTCTCTCCTCCAGCCAGAGTGGGGGATGATGACCTCATCAGTCAGTGTCTGGAGCCCGTGGTTGATGATCATCATCTTCAGAGGCTCATGGGAGGAGAGGTTCCACAGGGTCCCTATAGGTAAAAAGTATATGCGATTTGTCCGAATGCTATACACAAAGTGTTTGGGTAATCAGGGTGAATATTTTGTCATAGGCTCACTGTACCTGTGACCAGCTCTCTGACCTCCATGTTACTGGACTTTCTCAGCAGTCTGACCAGGGCGGGGATGCCGTCACAGTTCTTGATAGCCACCTTGTTGTGGTGGTCTTTCCCGTAGGAGATGTTCCTCAGGGCTCCACAGGCCTTGCGGTGGACCTCGGCTTTAGGGTGGTCCAGGAGGCCCACCAGTACTGGAACCCCCTTTAGCTGCCTGACGTCCTGCTTCATGTGGTCGTTCTCGTAGCACAGGTGCTGCAAGTAGGCGGCGGCGTTGGACTTGACCGGGTCCATGGGGTGGCTGAGCATGGTGATGACCTCACTCAGGTTGGGGTCCCTCCAGCGGGGGTCCTTACGGATGCTGTCCAGGCTGACCATGCTGCAGCGCTTGTGGGGGAACTGTAGCATCTGGGCCCTGGACATGGCCTGGAAGAAGGAGGTGGGGTCTCCGTCCACCTGGGACATGAGGGCCTCCTCGTATCCCCCTCTGGAGAAATAGAGAGTGAAGGAGAGGTGAAGTGTGTGGGGGGGGGGGGGAAGCAGAAGACAGGTGTTGGAAGTGACGGGGTGCTAGATAGTTAAGTATCATTTACATTTACATTACATTTAAGTCATTTAGCAGACGCTCTTATCCAGAGCGACTTACAAATTGGTGCATTCACCTTATGACCTCCAGTGGAACAGTAGTGCATCTAAATCTTTTCAGGGGGAGGGGGGGGTGAGAGGGATTACTTTATCCTATCCTAGGTATTCCTTAAAGAGGTGGGGTTTCAGGTGTCTCCGGAAGGTGGTGATTGACTCCGCTGTCCTGGCGTCGTGAGGGAGTTTGTTCCACCATTGGGGGGCCAGAGCAGCGAACAGTATCCTCTGTAAACAGCTCATTGACAGCTTACAAGCTGAGGAAAGTGCTGCTGTCAGTCAGTGATACAGGTGTAACCTCCTTATTTATTGACTGGTGGCCTCCCTGATTGTTACCACCTGCTCCTAAACTGCTGGCCATCTGTCTCGCCCCACCACATGGACTACAGCAGCTAGAAGCTCCCACTGAGGCTCAACACTATGGAACGCAATATACAGAAGTCCACTCGTGCAGTTTCAAGCCATACTGAGCTGTGTTGAGTCGTATAGTAGAATTTTCTAAGTCTCCTCTTTTCTTTTCTTTTTCTTTTAAATGTGTCCATAAGCTACATAATGGGATTTTGAGGGTCAGTGTATGGTGAAGTTTACTCTACGGGGTTATCTCTTCACTGAAAACAGCATTTATGTGGTGAATGAAGATAATGATCGTGTACCGGACTGTTCCATTGGTCAGTAGCAAACAATACACAGAATGTGTCCTCCTTTTCAAATGACTACCTACAGACTGCAAAAATCAATGCCCTGTCTTGTCAAGGGTAAACTCATTTACAGAGAGGTTATTGATATTTGCGCGCCACACATTAGATTTCCTTTTTCTACTGTCCATTCTCTGAATGTAAATAACTCATTTGAATGGGAATAAAGGACTTGACTTTGAATCAATGGATTCCATCACCTTTCCATAGAGCTGACATAACAAGGTCACCAGTCTTTTTAGCTTGGATACGCTGCTAGGGAGTTCTACTGTCATGCATGTGCCGAACTAGCTAGCCCATATCCTAACCTGGTTCTGGACGGCTCCATCAGGAGCTCCATGGTAGTGATGGGTCTGAGATAGTGGATTCCCCCCAGGGTGGCGTAGCTGGAGGTGGGGTAGTCAGCTTTTACATCCTGGGCGTCCCCTGGTCCTTCCCCCTCGGTCTGGTTAGTCAGGCCCACCTGGCCGTAGTTGTCCCTGGGTAGGGGCAGGGTGTAGTGGCCTCCGGGCTGGGTCTGGTAGTTCCTGGAGGGCCAGTAGGTGTGGAGGGAGCTATGGTGGACACCTCCTCGAGACAGGCTGCCATACCCAGAACACATATCACCTCCAAGGACAGGAAAGGGAGGGTCGGGGAGGGTGTAGATTCTGTTCTCCCTCTCAGGGATCTCTGTGTTGGGATCACGGTCTGTGTTGTTGTACGGGGGGGGGAGAGTGGTGATGGTAGCAGTGGTTGTGATAAGGGGGGTGAGGTACTCAGAGGAGTGTTGGACGTTGGTCAGGGGGCTGGGCTGCAGAGATTGGTTGTCTGGACACATGGGAACCTGGGTAACCGGGGGATGCTGTGGGGCTGGGGGAAGCTGTGGGGTGGGTGTGTCTGGGGTGTTCGGAGTGTCTGCCTGGTCATTCGCCAGTTCCACAGCCTTGGGGTCCTGTAGGGAGGAAGGCATATCGTTCATTTCAATACACCAGTCAGACTGCCCCAACTGTGGGATCTAATATTCCATCTCCATCACAGCCTCAGCCAAGTCTATGAGACGCCATCCCAAAGCTGCACTCACTGCCTCAAATAACCACATCCACGTTTATCGATACTACCACCAAATCTACTACTAACTTTTTTCCCCAACAGCAGAGAGCACAAAATGGCACAGTTTGATAAACATTTAACTCTGCATTAAACAAACCAAAAAATCCCCCACAAGCTCTCGTCTCACAGGAATTATCCATCATTTTTATTACAACAGATTTGTGGCTTTGAAGTAGGCGACTAGATAATTCATTCTGCTTGGCTGCCAGTGAATAATGTATTTCCCCAGTTGGAAATGAGTTTAGATTGGACTGTGATGAAACAAGCTGAGGTCCAGCTACTGTTGAGTACTAGAGTAAATTGCAGGAAATGAAAATGGTCTGTTTGATGGAAGTGGATTTTGATGTTAACAGTTTCACAACCACCAAGACCAACACGCAATCTGTGTTTTTATCTTGCACAACTATGAACATGATGTAAATATGTATGACGTTAGATGACTCAAATAGTCTGATGAATAGTTTTGTGGAAATTCTACACTAGGATAAGCTTTGTGGCATTCTCTGGGCCTGAGATACAATAGTGTTAGCTGCTACTTCCCCAAGGGAAATTCTGGCAGCTTGGCACAATACAGCCTTCAGTTCAAAAAGCTGTCTGGGGCCTTTAGATTTACCTTCTGTTGAATGGCAATTTGTTTCTGGCGGATGGTTAGGATTAAAAACACATCATGGTTCACCACAGCTGCAGATGTATTACACTATATAGTTATTGTTTCCCATTGTTCTGACATAAATCGTAATGCACAGGGATGGTGTTTTATTGGAGATATAATGGAGGATTAATCCATGCTTCAGATTCCAGTAGATAATGATTACAGTATGATCCTGGGAGAGATGTACTGTAGAGATCAACTGGCTGAGCTTAGACGATGACTGATTGCTAAATTAAGTAAATAGTCCATAGGGGATCAATATATTGAAGAGTGGGAACCTCTGTGTGTTGTGGTGCCTCTGTCTCTGCATTGGAGCTGCCATTGGTGGAGGTGACAACAGAGGAGTTGGAGGTGGGTGTGTTCAGGTCATCGTCTGCAGACTCCACATGTGATTCCTTGGTCTCCAGGGTTATAGCCGACAGAGACGAGGGCCCCTCTGGGATCTGCTCCTACACAACAGAGGAAAGCGTTAGATACACACTCCTACGCAGCAGGCAAGCACATAGCACAGGGTAGAGGGTTGGAGACATATCCTAGTACAGACCAAGTGCAGGGTCAAGAGTTTGATACACAGCAAAGGGAAGATATTTAGTTAGACATCCTAAGTGTAGGAGAGAACGTTTCACAGAGAAAGAGAGTGAGTGAGAGAGAGAGAGAGAGAGAGAGAGAGAGAGAGAGAGAGAGGAGAGGGAATAAGAGAGAGAGGAGAGGGAATAAGAGAGAAAGGAGAGGGAATAAGAGAGAGGGGAGAGAAGAGAGAATAAGAGAGAGAGGAGAGGAGATAGAGAGAAAGAGAGAGAGAGACAAAGAGAGAGAGAGAGGGAATAAGAGAGAGAGAGAGAGAGAGAGGGAATAAGAGAGAGAGAGAGAGGAATAAGAATAAGAGAGAGAGAGAGGGAATAAGAGAGAGAGAGAGGGAGAAGAGAGAGAGGGAGAGAGGAGAGGGAGAGAGGAGAGAGGGAGAGGGAGAGAGAGGGAGAGAGAGAGAGAGAGAGAATAAGAGAGAGAGGAGAGGGAGATAGAGAGCGAAAGAGAAGAAGAGGGAGACAGAGAGAGAGAGAGAGCGAGAGAGAGAGAGGGAATAAGAGAGAGAAAGAGAGAGAGAGGAGAGGGAGATAGAGAGCGAAAGAGAAGAAGAGGGAGAGAGCCCGGTATCCTTTGTAAAGAGAGGGAGAAATAAAGACAAACTAAAGGTGACAGGACAGTGAGAGCAAGAGAGGGTATTATCTAAATGTGAGAATGAGCTCCACCTGTTTAATTAAATCAGCGTTTGTTTGACCTCTCTTGAGGCCCTCTCACCCCGTGGACCAATCTGCTGCTGCCATTCTGCTGACCTTTCACTTCCACTGCTGACTGCTCGCATATTGTTCATTTTTAAGCCCTCTCTTTCAAACACCCCCTCACTGTATAGTGTAAGACACAAAGCTATTCAGCCTTTCCATACTGATGTGTGGCCATGTGTGGGGAATGGCAAAGAGGAGAGCAGGCTGTTGTAATTTTGGAGGTTCAGGTGCTGAGAGACTTGATTTGTTAAAAGAGTAACGATGCCATTATGTGGATTAATGAGGAGGAATGGTTTGGCATAAGTACTGAGATATAACAATGTCCTGTCTTTAATCAGCCCTCTCCAGCAGCTAGCCTGAGACACACAGAGTCATTTACTGATTTATGCTTATTTATTTAAGTTAACTTGGGGATTGCATTTCCCCAAACTAGGAATCTATTGAATATAAAACATAAACAACTTCAAATTGATCTATAAAGAGACTAAAGAGGCATAAAATATGAACAAAAGTACCCATAATTAATGTTGACTTGCTTTAGCATACTAAATAGTGTTCAGACATGGAAGATTCTGTTTTGATCACATACTAATACCCAAGGGTGTCTGAATCTGAGATCTTATTCAACATGTTAATGAGCAGAACTCCATCGATTTATGTGCCAATATCTCTTGCAAACAAGCAGATAATCTGACATAAAATGCATTGCATCATATCTCACCGTTCTAAATTAAATGCTCTCAATCTTACTGTGCAGGAACAAATGGAAATACCAGGTTTGCCTGTAAGGGCTCGATTCAATGAGGATAAAAGTGATATTTCCAATTGAGATGACATATGCAGGGTTTTACCATGAATGCATTTTCTACGAACATGGGAACATAGCCTTTCAATTCCCATCTCGCTATAGTGCTGAACTTCTGCGATATGGATTGAATCGAGCCCTTACAGAAACATACTGTAGATAAAAGTTCATTCAACAGTATTCCAACATACTGTAAATAAAAGTAAATTCAACAGTATTCCAACATACTGTAGATAAAAGTCAATTCAACAGTATTCCAACATACTATAGATAAAAGTACATTCAACAGTATTCCAACATACTATAGATAAAAGTAAATTCAACAGTATTCCAACATACTGTAGATAAAAGTAAATTCAACAGTATTCCAACATACTGTAAATAAAAGTAAATTCAACAGTATTCCAACATACTGTAGATAAAAGTAAATTCAACAGTATTCCAACATACTGTAGATAAAAGTAAATTCAACAGTATTCCAACATACTGTAGATAAAAGTAAATTCAACAGTATTCCAACATACTGTAGATAAAAGTAAATTCAACAGTATTCTAACATACTGTAGATAAAAGTAAATTCAACAGTATTCCAACATACTATAGATATGTTCATCCACCTCTGGCCTGCTCGCCTCCCTACCACTGAGGAAGTACAGTTCCCGCTCAGCCCAGTCAAAACTGTTCGCTGCTCTGGCCCCCCAATGGTGGAACAAACTCCCTCACGACGCCAGGACAGCGGAGTCAATCACCACCTTCCGGAGACACCTGAAACCCCACCTCTTTAAGGAATACCTAGGATAGGATAAAGTAATCCCTCTCACCACCCCCCTTAAAAGATTTAGATGCACTACTGTTCCACTGGATGTCATAAATGGTGAATGCAAATGACTTAAATGTAAATTAAATGTAAAAGTAAATTCAACAGTATTCCAACATACTGTAGATAAAAAGTAAATTCTACTGGATAAGAGCTATAGATAAAAGTGTAGATAAAGTAAATTCTACTGTAGATAAAAGAAATTCAACAGTATTCCAAATGTAAATGTAAATGTAAATACTGTAGATAAAAGAAATTCAACAGTATTCAACATACTGTAAATTCAACAGTATTCAACAACATACTGTAGATAAAAGTAAATTCAACAGTATTCCAACATACTGTAGATAAAAACAGTAAACATACTGTATTCAACAGTATTCCAACATACTGTAGATAAAAGTAAATTCAACAGTATTCCAACATACTGTAGATAAAAATAGATAAAAGTAAATTCAACAATTCAACATACTGTATTCAACAGTATTCCAACATACTGTAGATAAAAGTCAATTCAACAGTATTCCAACATACTGTAGATAAAAGTAAATTCAACAGTATTCCAACATACTATAGATAAAAGTGATTTCAACAGTATTCCAACATACTGTAAATAAAAGTGATTTCAACAGTATTCCAACTTCAACGAATCCAAGGTAAATAGTAGGGGGCTGCATGTAAAATAGTCCTCAGAATCTGTAGTTATAAAACTCATTAATGTGATGGGAGAGCTGATTCACACGCAGCCTCCATTTCCCAAACATAATGTCCTCATCTTCATGCAAATAAATCTGTCATAGAGAGAAAGAAGGAGAGATGAAAGCCCCATGGTGGACACACAGCAGAGAGAAAGAGAGAGTGAGGGAGAGAGAGACAGAGTGAGAGAGAGAGTGAGAGAGGGGGAGAGGGGGAGAGAGAATGCCATCTTAAACAGCCCTGGAGGGATAAATGATTGGAGCAGAGATAAATAAATAACTAGCTGACTAAAGGCAGGGTGTCTCTGTTCTCTAGGGAAGGCTTGATGGAGGGATTGAGATATGGTAATAGGGTTTGATAGAGGCAAAGAGGGATGTATAGGGAGGTTAGGGATTGTGAGAAATTCCCACCTGGCCCTGTTTTTAGATTAGCCTTTCAACAGATCCAGAGCCTTCCAACACTGTTCCTCCATCACATCAACCAACTATCCTCATATGTCTACAGATTCGTTGCTGTTTACAAATGAGATGCAGGAGATAGATGTTGGAGGCACTGAAGCAGGGGACAAAGTGACACGATTAGAGTCTTGTTCCAGCCAACTGTCAAATCAAGGCTGACTGCACCACATTATAGTGGAAAGGCCAACAGTCTGATCTTCTGCTGAGTGAGTTCAGATTTAGTGGCGGGCTCAAGGGCACTCCAGACGCAAGCCACATTTAATACTTGTCACAAGCTCATTACGATAGACGAATCATGCAGGGGAGGGAGAAAATGCATGCCCTCTATCTCAACATTAATGTAGCTCAGAGGAGAAGCTGCGACCCTGTTGGAATTACCACTGACAATGCAGTCAATTTGTCTTCATCAGATGGAGGAGAGAGAAATGTGTATCGCTCCAGTACTTGATGTGAAATGACTGTGTGCACAACATTGCGGTAAACACCGAGCAATAACTTGTCACAATTAGACCCCCTCCCAGGGTTCCGAATTAGAGGGGCAAGAAGTTGGCTTGTTTTTGTTTCGTTGTCAAGACGTGGGAGGAAAACATTCGCTGTCCACATTACCCAAACACAGCATTACCCAAACACAGCATTACCCAGTCACAGCAGCCTCAGAGAGCCACTGCAGCTAGGCATTACAGCATGATGACATCAGGATATCCCATCTCTTTCACCGCTGTGCCAAGACTAATTTCCATTGAGAATGAGGACACCGCTCATCCCTTGTCTTTGTCTATGCAGGATGCAGGAGCCAGGAAGCCCCCTAGACAACGAGCAGTTCAATACTTGCATGGATATATTTAATGTAATTCTAAGTTCCAGTGGCTTGCTGGCGGTGTGCTGGGTGATAAAAGCGTATGCAGCAGCAGCACATTCCCCTCTGGGCGGTTATCACTCAGTCTCCTCTCATAATGTTACCATGATTGACAGCCTCTCCATATGTCCTGCAGCATACACACTGAACAGAGGTGTTAAGAGCATGTCCCTGAGCACACACAAGTAGACTGAGGGGAGAAAAGAACGCTTTCCCCTTCATACTAGGAGAGAAGCCTATAGCTTACCGAATAGAATAGAATACAGAACAGCTGTGGACTGGGCTCCTGTAGGAAAAGCGTCGGCGGGAAAAGAGGGAGGGTAGTGGAGAGAAAACAAATACTAAATCAAAACACTTACCTCTTTCACCTCTGCAGGCATTGCCAAATCCCTTTGATTAGCTTTCCTCCCAAACGATGGACAGAATCCTTCCCCAGTGAGAAGAGAGCACCGCGTCTGTTCCCCGCCTCCTGCTGTTTTCTCCCCTGACTTTTCCCTTTCCCTGCGAGCATGGAGGCAGTTCAGACACGAGCAGCCATCCTTCCTCCCGGGCTCTCACTAACGCACGTACGTGCACGCAGGCACATCCACACACTCCCTCTCTCTCTCTCTCTCTCTCTCTCACACACACGCACACACGCAGACACGCACACACACACACACACACTCTCACATGTTCACACAGTGATCTCAGATTGATTCTGCACTCTCCCCCATGAAAGAGATGCTGAATCAACAACAAAAAACAGGCAGTCTCATCATTACACACCCCTCTCTGCCGTCATACAAACAGCTGTATCCAAGGTTAGTAGCAAGACGTTGGTAAAATCAAACTAAAAGAAATACTGCTGAACCCTATAAGAAAAGGGGGTGAGTATATCCAGTTAGCGGAAAGCAATCTGCGTGCTTTCTCCCCAGTAGCCTGCTTCTCTCACTCACTCACACACACAGTTCCCTCTGGGCTGGCAAACAGATGCAGGTGGAGCAGGAGAGAAGGCTGCTCCAGCCCAGCCCCGTCACCCATGTGCAGGACAGAGGGAGGGACGGATGGGAAAAGGGGATGGAGGGAGAGAAGGATGGAGGGATGGAGGAGAGGAAGGCAAAGGGTGCCGCAGGCAAAGAGAGGCTACCCTGCACACGGCGATAACAGCCTCGAGTGAAACTAGATATTTGCATGCAATTCAATTAGACAACATTACATTTTAATATTAAAACCCAGTCATCTAAAGAGGCACGAACATCTAATTATTACCCTATAGTGATCTGTGAAAACACCCTTGAGTGATGTAAGCTCCTACTCATGCTCTGTGAATTGTAAATCCAAAACAGAAAGCTAGACATAGTGAAAAAAGAGACAAATATTAGATTAAATGGTGATAGTCTAATTACCACTTGCTCAAATGCATGGCCATGCTGTGTATCTGTGTGGGATGCATGGCCATGCTGTGTATTGCTAGCTGTCCCCCTCAATGACTTGAATCTTACAGTAATAGGATGGCTTATGAACGACAGTTTAAAAACATACAGATGAAAATACAAGGGGGACAGCTAGCAATACACAGCATGTCCATGCATCCCACACAGATACACAGCATGTCCATGCATCCCACACAGATACACAGCATGTCCATGCATCCCACACAGATACACAGCATGTCCATGCATCCCACACAGATACACAGCATGTCCATGCATCCCACACAGATACACAGCATGTCCATGCATCCCACACAGATACACAGCATGTCCATGCATCCCACACAGATACACAGCATGTCCATGCATCCCACACAGATACACAGCATGTCCATGCATCCAACACAGAAGCACTGCATGTATGGTACGTACAGTACATTGTACAGTACAGTAGGGGATCACGCGCTCAAATGGACACGCATTCTGTCATGCTCAGCGTTACATTCCTCCACATCCATTCATTCCCACTTTCTCTCTATCACACAGACACATTCCCTTTCATCCGTTCTAACCCCCCCTACATGAGTCTACTCATGTACCCCATAGTACCCTAGGTTGGGAAACACTGATGTAGGCTATGGCAGGACCAGGCAACTAAAATAAGAAACAGTCATATATCTGGGACTTGAGAGAACCCATTGGGCAGACGTCAATTCAATGTCTATTCAGCGTTGGTTCAATGTAATTTCATTTAAAACGACGTGGATACAATGTCGATTCAATCAGTGTGTGCCCAGTGGGAAGGAGGTTTTCCAAGAGTGGAGCCAGTAAGCTTGAGAGCCTCTCCACTCCGACTACTAATAATACTGTGCCCGACATGCTGTCTTCCAGTTAGCAGTACCTGCAAATCAGAATAATCCACAGAAAAACAGGAAAAGGAACTTCAGGAAAGGAAATTCCCCCGACGCAGACAGTCCAACAAAGGGCCGAGTGAATGTTGAAGTTCTATAGATAATATATGAGATACAAGTCTCTTTGAATTGTGATAAATAATGAATGTAAACCAGGGGGCCCCAGAGAGCTGAACTACACAAGGTGTTATGATTTATACTGGGCCTTCCTGTCAAGTGTCACCACAGGAAACGCTTCATCATAAACAGCCCAGGGAGGAAATGAAACGCTTCAATGGCACGGGAATCTGAACCTGGTAATCAACAAGGCACTGACGACCCTGATGGATGGAGCATATCAATTAGGAGGAGAGTGTGTGTGTGTGTGTGTGTGTGTGTGTGTGTGTGTGTGTGTGCGTGCGTCTGATGTAGGTGTGCATGATGGCGTGCATCTGCTGCACTTCACAAACTCAACGAACCACAAACCCTCCTCTTCACAGCGGCCCTCCTCATTAACATTTTACCCCAGGCTACAGAAACAGTGAGCAGAGAGAGGGAGGGAGAGATGGGGGGTAAGAGAGAGAGAGAGAGCGAGTGAGAGAGAGAGAGAGCGAGAGGGGGGTAGAGGGAGTGGGTGAGAGACGGAGAAAGAGAGGGAGAGAGTGGGAGAGAGGGAAACGGAGTATTAAAACTACATCAAAACCAGCATCTCAGAGGTCTGCAACTGGGCCAAAGTTAAAAACACACAGGAACAGAACACCAAGATGAATATTTGATCAATGGCCTTTAAAGCGGTCCCATCACTAGACTTCAGACGGTTGGAAGTGTCATGATTCCTACAAGCTGGGTGAAGATCAAAAGAGCTCGTTCAGACTGAATAGACACAGTGGGGTCACGGTTGTAGAGGGCACCGTTTCATAAAGAATGGGGGGGGGGGTCAATCCAGGAGGAGAGAGAGAAGAAAAGGAAGATGAAAGGATGCACAGAGTCTGAAGAACGGTAGAATTTTACATTTCAAAAATGGATACGTCAAATGAAGGGTGGAAAGACTTCAGTCATTAGTGAGACAATAAGCTATTTGTTATGTGATCTAACCTGAAGGGATGAATGGTCATGAATAGTGCATTGTTTGGGACTCAATACATGTTCTGTGATGTCATAAATGGAATGAGAGAAAAGGCCGGTGCCAACTGCAGAACCATAGAAACTGGAACGTGACAGCAGGGAGGGGCTGCTGTTAACCACGGCTGTTCCTTCTTTTCCTGTTTTCTGAGTACCTAACCTCTGTGTAAACGGTTGTTGATGTTCTCTGTACTTCTCACTACAGCCCTGCAGTTCTGGAATGATGTCTCAATCTCTCTGTGTCTATGGCAACGATCACTGGCAGTCTGAGAAATATCACCGCATCAGAATGCTGGTGCAGCACACAATCTCAGTGGAATTACCTCAATAGCGAAGGCTTCATTTATGTAAGATATCCAACACATACTTCTCTGAAACCCTTAGCTGAGCGCAGCGAGCCTCCCATCAAAAAGGAGGCCTAGAGGATTACCTACCCATTCATTTGGGTAGGTTGAATCCCCGAGCTGACAAGGTAACAAAGTCTGTCGTTCTGCCCCTGAACAAGGCAGTTAACCCACTGTTCTCAGGCCGTCATTGAAAACAAGAATTTGTTCTTAACTGACTTGCCTAGTTAAACAAAGGTCAAATTAAATATACTCTTTGAATGGAATTTTCTTTATTCTACTCACAGCACCTCACACAAGTCCACTAGGGGGTACCATTTCCTCATACTATTCTGAACGAAAGCTGACCTGAGCTCAGTTCCTGCACCTTGTGTCAAAGCGGGACCCAGGTGAAGCCAAGCTTCAGTACCTTGTAGGTCAGAAGAGAAATCTTGGATAAAAGTAAGCTAAACCAAGGTTATGGGTTAGGGGTGTGTTTAAGGCTAGAGTTAGAGTTGAACTGGGATGTGGACTGGAAGCTAGTGTTATTAGGATAAGGCGCCCCATACTAGGCTCGGCTTGCTCCTAGCAGAACCCGGCTAGGCGAAGTGAACCTCTTTGCCTCACATACTTTTTCGATTGAAAAACGATTAAAGTAGCAAAATTACTGTTTGTCCTCTTGAGACCCCGTAGCAACAACATAGCCAGTATACACTTCCTTAAAATATTAAGAATGAATCTAAGATAAATCAAGAAATATGTCATTCATTTGGATGTTTTCGACCGAGGAGGTCTTAGTCGCACAGTTTACCATCTAACTAAGATATTTAGGTATTTCTCAAGTCGTCTCAAAGTTGAATGACAACAAACAATCCCGCCCATAGTTCCCACTCTTACTAGGAGTAGTACTGTTGACCAATCACCGATGAAGGGGCGAGGACTTCGGCTGCCGGACTTCGACTTGCCTTAAGAAAAACATTTGTGCGCGAACAGCCGGGGGGAAAAAACAGCTGAACACCCAAACGAACTAAAACGTTACCAAATGTAATCATCAAAAATGCGCAAACTGCTTCGCTTGGGAAGAATGCGACAGGCTTTATGGTTGTGGATGAGCCTAGGGTTAGATTTGAAACGGGATGTGGACATGAAGCTGGTGGCAAGAACGGATAACAATAACAGATCATAAATAACGGAATGACAACAGCTTATAACAGAAAAGGGAAACAAAACAGTGACTTTTTTTATTTGTCAAAACAACCACAAAATATGACTAAAGCATGATTTCTACAGACGCAGAATAATAGAATGTCCCATCATCATCACATAACATTCTTTCTCAAAAGCATTATCAAAACACATAAACCAACAATAAAAGATCTGTCCTCTGTACATGTCTGCTGTTCTAGTTGAGTTCATTGATTCCTCCGACTGCATAAAGAGGCACAACTGTCTGCTAATTGGCCACTGTCCTGAGATCTCTGCATATGCTGTTGGTTATCACTCACTCTATATTCAACACACACTCTTGTCTACCGAGATGTCCAAGTGCAAATATATGTACAAAACGATTCCCATGACTGCATGTTGATGTCCTCTCAACTCCCACACACTGACAACCCACACAGACACACTTACACAGTGCTGGGAAGTTGTGGATATACAGGCTAACACTGCAGAGTAGTGTGGTTGGCTGCACACACCCTCCAGGAAGACTCAATAGTTCCTATTTGGGGGCACCCAAGGGTGCTGAGTGCTTTCCCTCCATGGCATTGGTGAGTAAGGGGCGTTATGGGGGGGCATCTGGGGGAGAGGCAGAGGAAAGGGTGCTGGGCAGTGTGGAGGAGGAGGAGGATGAGGGCTGGGCCTGCCTGTTTGGGGGGAGGTAGGCTGGGGAGGGGGAACGACCCTTACTCTGCAGGCTGCTGCTGCTCTGCAGGGGGAGCTGGAAGTCCTGGGGGCTCGAGTCAGAGAGGACGACGAGGCGCTGGAGAGGGGCGACCTCGTACCCCCGTACCCCAAAATACCGGTGCTCATCAGGAACTCCCTGGAGCCGTATGCGGGCGGGGTGGGGCCGCGTGACCCTGGGAGGCGCATGCTGTCTGCAGGGAGGCTGCATCTGCTGGGGATGTCGTACAACCCCATGTCTGGGCAGCCGTACAGGGCCTGGGACCTGGCCTGCATCCGCAGCATCCTGTCCCTCTCCTCCATCTCCCGCCGCTCCTGAATGGAGACCATGATGGTCTTGGAGAGGTTGTCATAGCGGACCGGAGAGGCCTCCCGGTGGATCAAGGCTTGCTGGGAGAGGTCCCTGTGCATCAGGGCCTGAGGGGAGAGGTCCCGGGAGGTGAGGGCCTGAGGGGTGAGGTCCCGTAGAGAGGGATCCCTGGGTGAGGTGTCCCTGGGCTGGGGGAGATTGCCTGGTGACCCCCATGAACACAGGGCTGTAGGTGTGTGGAGGGGGCCGCTGCAGCACACTGCCGTCATGTCCCAGGGTCATGAAGTGCGGGTGGTAATGAAGTGGGGGTCCCCCTCGCTGGGCCAGGTAGTGGGCGTCACTTGAGTTCACCAGGCTGTCATAGGAGAGGCTGTTGCGGTTGGACAGGGGGTTGTGAGGGGGGAACAAGCCCGGAGATACCTGATGGGAGATCAGACCCTCTGGGTACAAGACCGGCAGCTTGTTGTGGTGGCGATAGGCGTGTTTGAGGGTGAGGGAGCGGGAGTTGAGGGTGAGAGAGTTGAGCTGGAGTGGAGCGGACATGGGACCGGATGGGACGGCTAGCTGCTGGTCCAATGTGCCCAGGATGAGTTCTGATGACAGGTCATGACGTCTACTGCTGCCCCCTTGCTGCTCTGGTGCCACAGCCACCTAGACACAATCACAACACATAACCGACTGTCAGAGAGCTCTCAGAACACAACACAGCCACAACAGTCTGTTAGAGGGTCGACAGAACACAGAATCACATGGCCAGTCTGTTAGAAAGCTCTCAAAACACAGCACACAACCATGATCTGTGGAAATGGCTCAAAACACAGCACACAACCATGATCTGTGGAAACGGCTCAAAACACAGCACACAACCATGATCTGTGGAAACGGCTCAAAACACAGCACACAACCATGATCTGTGGAAATGGCTCAAAACACAGCACACAACCATGATCTGTGGAAACGGCTCAAAACACAGCACACAACCATGATCTGTGGAAACGGCTCAAAACACAGCACGATAAATCCACAGTGTATCTGAATGGTGTCAATGCTGTGAATGATATGACTGACCTGATGGACAGGTGAGGGGGGTGGTGCCTTAGATGTGGACTGCGGTAATGGCCTGAGCTGCTGCAGGGTCTGTCCAGGGGAAGGGGTCACTGGTTTGGGATGCAAACCACTCTCTGGAATCCAAACACAGATGGAGAAGGAAATCAATATTTAACTAAATGTGAAATATATTACCATAATGTCTGTTGGGATTTGTGACTGAACTAATCCAGAAAGAGGCAGTGACGTGTCTCATTAACATATAATGCAAGTCTGTCCTCAGAATCACCTTAATTAGCCGAAACATTTGCATAAACAGGAATTTGACTTGGTGAAATGGTGCTGCCACAATTAACAGAATATACAGACAAACGATAAACAGGATATACAGACAACAGACGTAGAAGCATAGTTTACACAAATCCATACGCGGTAAGTATTCTACGTACATTGTAAACTAAGAACTGCGAACTTCACTACAAACACTAAACTACATTCTAAATCAGGCTGGCTCAAATATTCAGTAGCTCATCACGAGTGAAACTTGGTTGGAAATCCACAAGTAAACAAACAAAGAAAAACCAACGAAGACACAAGCAGCAACAAAAACCATGGCTGCCTCTCTGTTGAATAATGTGGCCACCAGGGTGCAGTAGGAGAGCAGTGAGTGACAGCTTGTGGGGTTTCTGGACCGTTTTGAGTTTCTTCATGATCATTTGCTCATGTTCTCTATAATATGAGGTGCATAAATACAGGTACTGTCTCGGTGGTTGTCAGATTACTAATGTGACCCGACCTTCAAGTGTTGCTAGGTGTCTTCCTCAGCACTTTGGGATCTGGTTTGGGGGGCAGAGGTGGTGGGGTGTCCAGACGTTGGATGTCTGACTCTTCCATACCGTCAGTGGACGGGCGCTGAGAGTGGAAGAGAAGGCACTACTGTTAAACATATCTGATCTGCTGATGAAGTTAGTTAAATACGGAGGCTTTATGTGAATCTGGGATGTTCCCTTCGGAGGGTATTTTGGGGTGGACAGACTTACTTTATTTTGGTTATCATGACACTGGATGCCGTTATCCTCAACCTTAATAATTGGTATCTGTCTGTCAGTCTCTGGTCTCAGGAATGGAGGAATGATGCGAACTGTTGATTTCTTAATGGGCCTCGCTGTATACCTGGTATGGTCCAAGCAAATAGATAATCTAATGAGCTCCAATACGTTATATTAAACATGATGTTTACATAAAAACGTCAAATGCTTCTTACTTTGGAGAAATGGGACTGCATATGAGATACTCCAAGTTGCCACAGCAACCTTGTGTGAAAGGGTTGACCCCTCCTTGAAACTTCCCAGTGACCTGTGGAAAAGAGGGCAACAATTTCCTCATTAAAGTGAGGACTCGACCGAGGGCGGCCTCATGTATTCCAGAATCCTTTTATCTAGTCGTTTAAAAACATGAGCTACATAGAGGCGTCTGACCTGTTCATTGGTGGTTCGGCCCCTAGACACCAGGTAGAGGTGGAACCCTGTGAGGCCCAGGACAGGAATGAAGAACAGACCTGATACACTCATCACCACCAGGCTAGACACAGCAGTCAAGGAGACTCACGGACTCTCTGTAGGGACCTTTAGAAATGAATGACCATGACCATACTGCACATACTGTATGAACACACACACACACGCACACAGTACACAGAGTTTGTGCAAGGAAGGATACGTGACAGTACAGTGCAGCTTCCATAGGTCTTCCAGATGGTGTAGGATGTAGAGCAGGCCACCGGAGAGCACGCCCACCATGTGCAGCGTGAGTGACAGGAGGAACAGGAAGAAGTAGCGGTAGTTCCGCCTCCCGATACAGTTGTTCACCCAGGGACAGTGGTGGTCAAAGTCCTGCATGCGGTTATGACACGATGAGACACAGCATTAGATACAACATTCAATCCCTCTGAGAATTATGACAACACACTGTAGTAGCCTACATTACATGACTCTGTCCCAACATTGTGCATCCCATGCTACAAACAGTATTCTGGAGTGGTCTAGCTAGCCACATCCACATGGGATTGATCAATCTTGGGACAGTGGAAAGACATTATCAACAGAAGTCAAATATCATCCAAGTGTTGATAGGCACTGAGCTGTCTAAATATACCTCAGTGTAGACACAGAGATTGTCCCAACCATTTCCAAATCTCATCTCTCTCCCCGCTGCGGGGACATTAAGGATCGGGGGAAAGGGATTAACCTGATTAATGTGATCTCTCTCTTCCTCCCCCTCTATCCCTCCATCATCTTCTCCCACCCACCATTACCCTACAGCCACACACACTATTGATCCCTCCTCAGGCCCTTCCTCCTCCCTCCACCATCAACCACTACCCCCCCCCAAGCAGGTCTCACATCCACAACTTCCCCCTATCCACCCCTCCCTCCCGCTCTCCGCCAGCCCTGGCTTGTTCTCCCTTTCCCTCCCTATCCCTCCCTTCCTCTCCCTCCATCCCTCTCCCTCCATCCCTCTCCCTCCATCCCTCTCCCTCCCTCCCTCTCCCTCCATCCCTCTCCTCCATCCATCCCTCTCCCTCCATCCCTCCCACCTCTACACAGTGGTCACAGGCACTGCAGTGGGAGCATCGTGGAGGTCTGTAGAAGTGGCAGGAGGCACACCACTTCATCCGGACCTGGACACCCTTCACGTCCACGTTCTTGTAGAGCGGGGCGCGGAAGTCATCGTCCTTGTCCTCGTCCTCATTAGCTGAAACCCAAACGCACAGCTCGCCATGAACTATAGGTCACCGGCACAACACTGGGCATTGGGTAACACAGGATATTCTTGTTTTTATGTGTCAATGTTTTCTCTTCAAATTTCTTCTCAGGCAGAAAATTAACATTACTAACATAAACCTGGCCTAGTTTATCAATATATTGTCATGGTAATGAAATGGACTAGTATGTTATAACTAGTAGATAATAATTCAATAGAATTGAACAACTGCCTGCCAACCTCCTGTAATGTTTGTCCTGTTTAGTTACACTATAGTGTACAGTAGTGAATAGACCAGTGCAGGTTCTCTGTTCTACCTGATAATTAACTGCACCCACCTGGTGTCCCAGGTCTAAATCAGTCCCTGGTTAGAAGGGAACAATGAACAACTGCAGTGGAACTGGCGTTGAGGTGCAGAGTTGACTTTGATGGCAATAGTGTATAATATAGTAGTTATAGTGTAACTAACCCGTGGGGAGAACACCCGCATCCATAAAGGTTGCCATGGTGAAGTTGGCCAAGACAAAGAAGAAGAGGATGCCACTGCATGGTGGCACGTAGATTGACACAGTCACTGCCAGCCACGGGCACCTGGGACAGAGACAAGAGACCTGAAGCACAGTGGACTCACAATACACACACACACAGTAGTTTTGCAATACACACACATTACAGTCATAGTATAGACGTAGAACATGCACCGTAATATGTCTAGGTTGAATTGGTTGAAAGGGGTATAAATCTCCCTCAGGCTCAAGTGTAGGAATCAATCAAAAGGAATCGTCAAAATGATTTGGTTCCTCGGCAGGGAAATGTAACTACACTCGGCGACACTAAATTCAGATTGATGCCCAACTTCATGGCTTTTTCTGGATATGTCCACAGGGCTTATAGAAACCATCACAACCATCACTGTCATTTATGCAAATGTGGTTCAAACTGGAGAATTTGATTTGGTGAGAGGATGCTATGATTATATCTCCACAGTGTGAGATGAAATAAAGGCTGTGTAATCAGGTTTACTGACGGGGACACAGGGGAAGGCACGGTGGATTATAATGATTAAAGGTCGGCATGAGGAGCCTATACAATATCCAATCATAGTTTTTTATCTGTATAGAATTGAGTCCAAAGCCATGCTGCAGTTTTACAGCAGAACGGGTTTCAGCATTGGACCTCTTACATTATCACAACTGGCATCGTGTCATAATGGCATAATGCTCCTACTTCCTGTCGGTATTTGATGTTTAGGGGCAACAACAGCAGAAGTGTGGTTTACCATTGAAGTGCAGACTGTGTATTAGTGACCATGGCCGTAACAGTGACTGTAACAAGACCGTGATCAGTGTGAAACAGATACTGGGTGGATCCCCACCCCCACCCCACCCCCCACACACACAACCCAAACCTGTCTCCCCACAGTTGCAAAGGTGAAGGGTCAGGAGGTGACGAAGGCAGAACGTATATGTGTGAACCCCAATAGACTGACCGTGACTGTGAACACCGTGAAATTGACAACATTTTGAGTCAAGAGTCTCCTTTCCCCAACTCCAGCCCAGCCCAACCTGGCGCAAGCCCCCCAACCCCCACAGAACAGCCCCAGTAAGGATGAGCGCATGGGGGAGAGTGGCGTAGAGTGGGGGGAGGGTGGTTACCCCCAAAGGAATGCCTGGTAATGCCATGCCAGCTGCAATCTCAATAATCCCAGGATTAGGGACTCTGGATTACAGCCCACTCTGCCAGCCCGCGATGGTGGAATCCTCCCATCAGACGACAAGCACACAGACCCTACAGCCTGCAGCACACAGCACAACACACAGCCCAACAGAACCTATTCCATACCTTTAGGATAAAGGAAACCATACATATTCCATTACCTATACAGCTACAACAGACACGCCTGCCTTTACAGACAAACAGCCTTCCTAGGCAAATACAATACAGTTCTGTACAGTTCTGATCTGTCAGAATAATGCTCCTCTTGAAGGATTTACTTCATTGAAACATTAACACTAAATTGTACTACTGAGTAAATCAGATTAATGAGGGGAACAGAACAGTGGTTCCCCCACAGCTGGAGGAGGGGATTTATATCTTAAGTCCTCTCTGAAGCAAAGTTTCACTAAATGTGTTCATGTTTGAGATGTACTTAAATTGTCATAAGAGAGCTAGATTACATGGATAAGTGCATTATACTGCACCCCTGCACTACCCAGAGTCCACACTGTACTCGTCCCAGTACACTGAATACTGTACTTGTCCCAATACACTGAATACTGTACTTGTCCCAGTACACTGAATACTGTACTAGTCCCGGTACACTGAATACTGTACTAGTCCCGGTACACTGAATACTGTACTTGTCCCAGTACACTGAATACTGTACTAGTCCCGGTACACTGAATACTGTACTAGTCCTGGTACACTGAATACTGTACTTGTCCCAGTACACTGAATACTGTACTTGTCCCAGTACACTGAATACTGTACTTGTCCCAGTACACTGAATACTGTACTAGTCCCGGTACACTGAATACTGCACTTGTCGCAGTACACTGAATACTGTACTTGTCCCAGTACACTGAATACTGTACTTGTCCCAGTACACTGAATACTGCACTTGTCCCAGTACACTGAATACTGTACTTGTCCCAGTACACTGAATACTGCACCTGCATATCTAGCCACTCTACAGTATAAATAGGGGATGTGGATGAAGTTGGTTGATTCAGGGGTAACTGCCAGCGGGACAGCACTAAATATGAGGGACCAAGCCCAGTCAGTCTGCATGGTCTGGAGTAGTGTTCAGCACTAAATATGAGGGACCAAGCCCAGTCAGTCTGCATGGTCTGGAGTAGTGTTCAGCACTAAATATGAGGGACCAAGCCCAGTCAGTCTGCATGGTCTGGAGTAGTGTTCAGCACTAAATATGAGGGACCAAGCCCAGTCAGTCTGCATGGTCTGGAGTAGTGTTCAGCACTAAATATGAGGGACCAAGCCCAGTCAGTCTGCATGGTCTGGAGTAGTGTTCAGCACTAAATATGAGGGACCAAGCCCAGTCAGTCTGCATGGTCTGGAGTAGTATTCAGCACTAAATATGAGGGACCAAGCCCAGTCAGTCTGCATGGTCTGGAGTAGTGTTCAGCACTAAATATGAGGGACCAAGCCCAGTCAGTCTGCATGGTCTGGAGTAGTGTTCATGTATCTGCACAATACTTTCATCATCCTCCTCTACCAGCAAGGCCAATGGGTGGTGGGGAAAACAAGGAGACAAAAAGGCAATTAGGAATAGGTATACTGTCACTGATTATCTTTTCAAAACTCATTATTTAGATGGTCAAATCCTCTTCCCCCTCACCCATCTGTCAAATAATGGATCTATCACAAGAAAAAAATTAGTCAAAATGAGCACAATATGGAAGATAATGATATTGCGTTCAAAATAAGCAGAAATCAGTCAAACTCATTTGGGCTGAGTGCGGAGCGTAGAGGACACACCAGATAAGGTGGAGCGCTCTAGAAGAGGGTCGATCCGTGACTGCCTGATTTCTTATCAACGGGATTATTTCTGTGGATGCCATTGCATGAGCGGCCTTGCCGTCCGGCCCATCATTGGTTTGTGACCATCTGGAGCACAGCACAGGGAGAGTTCATTATGCTGCAGTGTGGCGATGCAGGCAGACAAGCCCCTGCCTTGCGCCTAATGAAACAGACAGCAGAGCCGTATTAAATCATCCAGAAGGGTAAGCTGCTGTTGAGGCTGTCCAATCTGCACACTGCCCTGCCTGAGTAAAGCACAGTAGTGGGCAGGCTAGTCATCACTACCAGTGTCTATCACATCGACAGCAAGCAGCAAGCACAGAAGAGCATTAGAGAGGCTCACAACTACACTCTCAGGGGGAAAAAAAGGGTTCCAAAAGGGTTATTCGGCAGTCCCCATAGGAGAACCCTTTGAAGAACCTTCTGTGGGAAGGGTTCTTCATGGAACCCTAAAGGGTTCTACCTGGAACCCGAAAAAGGGTTCTTCAAAGGGTTCTCCTATGGGGACAGCCGAAGGGCCATCTTAGGTTCCAGTGTATGGCTCCTAGAAACATCTCATGGATAGAAAATATGAGTGTTAGAAATGCTGAATGAAATGCGATCATAAGCCCTTAGGAATGTAATGACTTGTCTTCAGCTTCAGCAAACACTGAATGAACACATAACACTGTTATAACAGGGCTTGAATATCAGCTATGTATGTCTACTTAAAGGAGACATATGTGTACATATTACATCATTGTATCCAGGGATCGATGCGTATGCGGGCATAAAATAAACCGTTTGTTTGGGGAGGAGTGTTATTCTATAAATATCTGACCCACTATGGGTGTGTATCACATCTGACATCCTCCCCTCTGCACATGGTTGCATAATTAACTCAGGAAGGAAGTAAAAGGTCAAAAAGGCTTCTCCTTTACAGAATTGTGTAGCATCTCAGCTACATCAAATCTTGACATTAGCCGGGGGAAATTGTTACGAGGAAACACCCTTGAAAGAATCTTTGCTTGTAATGGTTCAATTTCGTAATGTTTCCACTGCTGGTCTTTGCATGTCTTTTGTGAATTGTCCACAGTAACAGTACTTAGAGAGAACAACGTAACACAAACACACTCTGAAGGCTGAGATGACCGTTTCCGTTTTAGCTCAGCAACGCGGCTGTTTATCAGGTGAAGGATGACCAAAGGTTCCTACTTTCAGTGGTCCCTCCCCTTGCCAACTTCACAGGAGGGGTTTTTGTCTTGATATTGAAAAGTGTCCTAAATCTTGCAGAGACCAGTTTGTCAGTTTGTCTGTGAGTCGTGTACTTTGATACATCAGAGTAACTGCTGGAGCTTTACTCTCCGTACTAACAGACTGGGGTTGCATTTGGGCACTTTATTTTGACACGCACATACTCTAAGTAACAACCTGAGAGACCACGAGGTCTGACTGACATTCACTTTGGACTCCCTGCAGCAGCATATAGCACCAAGGACGAATCAAGGTCCCTTTCCCTCAGAAGGACCCAGGTAGGGTTGCATTTGGTCGAGATAACGACAGAATCTGGCATCTGTCCATCACTGCTTTTAAAGAAACACAGACATCGTCCCTGCTGACAGAGCAGACAGGCAGACAGACACAGACAGACAGTCCTTCTCTGAGTAAAAGGCTGTCTAACAGTGATGTAAGGCCTACATATGATGTAACGGCAAAATATTGTCCCTACAGATTCCATTTCTTCTGCTACTGCCAACGTGAAAGGGCAAACAAACGAGCATGTGTGATTGGGCTGGAACGCTCTGTTTCAACATGACCTTATCTTTGAAGAATGGCTGTCCATGGAATAGAAACCTCCGACATAGTCTATTTTATCATCGTGAAACATCTCTCAGTGGGAACGTTTTCGGGAATGTTCTTTATGTCTCTTGTTGGCGATCTTCAGACAAACCTGCAATAACAGCCACTTGTCCTGGAGCAGTAGAGCTCTAGAGGTTTGTTCTATTGAAGTGTGGATGTTCTCTTTACAAATGCAGATACGAGTCTATTGATCATTGATGGAAACGGACCACTCACCCTCATTATATAATACTAGGGACAGACTGCTGCCTCTGCCTGGCCGCCAACGTCATGCTACCCACATACAGCAGCATCCATCATCTGATGGCAAAAACCAACACAGAATTTCAGGGATTATCGGAAGTTGTGAAAACTTTTTTTATTTTTATACTTGGGGACAAAAATATTTTGTTACATTTATTTAAGCAAAAAAAATACTGTTTGTTTTTGGAATTTTCTAAATATTTATAATATTATTCATGCATGTCAGCTCTGTGCCAGGAAATGCCCTTGTCCAGAACAAAGGATCCCAATTTCAAACTCCCCCCAAAAGTGTTTACAACTTTTAAAACGGGCTAAAATGAATATTCACTGACAAAGGATCTCATGTAGTTTCTTGCAATAGCCCTCTCTGACTTTAAGGAATATGTTTCTCAAAACTGTGATTCCTAAAAAAATTGTCCAGAGCATTGGTCAACTCTGTCAGATTTGTTCAAAATCGTAAATTAATTTTTCAAAATGTGTAGGGTCAGCTATAGGAAGCCTATTACTTCGCCACTATGGCCTATTTATTGCCTTAACTCCCTTATCTTACCTCTCATTTACACTCATTGTATATAGACTTTTTGTTTTCTTTTGTTCTACTGTATTATTGACTGTATGTTTTGTTTATTCCATGTGTAACTCTGTGTTGTTGTATGTGTCGAATTGTTATGCTTTATCTTGGCCAGGTCGCAGTTGCAAATGAGAATTTGTTCTCAACTAGCCTACCTGGTTAAATAAATGTGAAATAAAATAAAATAAATAAAAAATTAACATAGAATATGACTTTTGGTTCAAATATGTTCATTTTAATTAGGTTATAACAACTGAAGAAAAACAACATTGCTATGCAGTATAGCACTTGAATAAAGAAGAAAAATTAGCAATTTGTCAACCCCGTAAAACATCAACTCAGTCAGATTTTTGTCTAACGTCTGATAGAAGGGTTGGGCCAATTGCAAACACTGATGGCCACTAGATTATCACCAATTGACGCATCGATGTACCGCTCCATAACACAGATGTCGGGGTGTTCTTTTAGTTCTGATCGCAACCAACACTTTTCAAGATGATTTCAGCCTCTTATCATCAGAACATTTTAATCTAGCTATTTGAGCAAAGTAAGGGCGATTTATCTATTTGACAATCATTCAGTACGACTGAAATAAAGTATGTTCTTGTTTAGCACGGCAAATTGACTGTGGAAATTTACCGAACATTGTTGTATGATTGGAAAACTAATGTTGAAGCCTACTTATTGTTTTAGTCATTCCAATTTATGTAATCCATTAAATACAACTGCCTTTGAAAAAAAATGTGTCTGATATGGTCATTTCTTATCAAGATCGAGGGTAAAATATCCCTGGACTGCCCATACTGTGTGACTAAATCAAGTAAATCGTGATTGAGTTATATAATGTATCTTTTTTTAATCAAATGAAAATATAGTTTACAGCCTAAATGTATTTTGAATGGCATATACTATGTTGGCATTTAATGTGAAACGTTTTGATGAAATATAGGCCTTCTAATACTACTACTTCTATACTGAACAAACATGTAAACCCAGCATATAACAATTTCAATGATTTTACAGAGTTACAGTTCATATAAGGAAATCAGTCAATTCAAATAAATAAATGGGGCTTAATCTATGGACTTCACATGACTGGGAATACAGATATGCATCTGTTCATCACATATACCTTTTTTAAAAAGTAGGGGCGTGGGTCAGAAAACCAGTCAGTATCTGGTGTGACCACCATTTTCCTCATGCAGCGCGACACATTTCCTTCTCATAGAGTTGATCAGACTGTTGATTGTGGCCTGTGGAAAATTGTCCCACTTCTCTTCAATGGCTGTGCGAATTTGCTAGATATTGGCGGGAACTGGAACACGCTGTCGTACAAGTCGATCCAAACAGGCTCAATGGGTGACATGTCTGGTGAGTATGCAGGCCATGGAAGAACTGGGGCATTTTCAGCTTCAAGGAATTGTGTACAGATCCTTGCGACATGGGGCCGTGGAAGAACTAGGACATTTACAGATTCCAGGAATTGTGTACAGATCCTTGCGACATGGGGCCGTGGAAGAACTAGGACATTTACAGATTCCAGGAATTGTGTACAGATCCTTGCGACATGGGACCGTGCATTATCATGCTGAAACATGAGGTGATGCCGGTGGATGAATGGCACGAACATTGGCCTCAGGATCTCGTCACGGTATCTCTGTGCATTCAAATTGCCATCGATAAAATGCAATTGTGTTTGTTGTCCATAGCTTATGCCTGCCTATACCATAACCCCACCGCCACCATGGAAAACTCTGTTCACAACGTTGACATCAGCAAACCGCAAGCTCACAGAATGCCATACGGTTGTGAGGCCGGTTGGATGTCCTGCCAAATTCTCTAAAACGATGTTGGAGGTGGTTTATGATAGATCAATTAAGATTACAATCTCTGGCAACAGCTCTGGTGGACATTCATGCAGTCAGCATGCCAACTGTATGCTGCCTCAAGTCTTGAGACATGTCTGGTATTGTGTTGTGTGACAAATCTGCACATTTTAGAGTGGCCTTTTATTCTCCCCAGCACAAGGTGCACCTGTGTCATGATCATGCTGTTTAATCAGCTTCTAGATATGCCACACCTGTCAAGTCGATGGATTATCTTGGAAAAGGAGAAATGCTGACTAACAGGGATGTAAACAAATTTGTGCACAAAATTTGAGAGAAATCAACTTTTTTTTGCCTATGAACAATTTCTGGGATCTTTTATTTCAGCTCATGAAACATGGGACGTTTTTATATAAATTCTGCCTGTTGGTTGCAATCAAGCCATTGTGTTTTTGTTGGGGATTGTCAAATGTATCATCCATATTTTAAGTAATGTTTGTATTTACATACTCTGTTTTGAGTATCTGTTGTCACCTTGGGCAGTTGCTTGTCAACTCTTCACTGATTGCTAATCATTGTCCTGAAATATATGCTTCAACTATTGAACACTTTGCTGTGCTAGGGAAAAAAAAGCATAATGTTTGCTTTATAAACATTGTTTTAAGTTCTTAATCTACAAAAACATGCCAAAATGCTAACGAAATTAGCCCTGGAGCATTATACAGTGTTCTAAAACAAAACAAAATATTTGAATAAGCTAATGTTAGAATGAAACAATCAAGGCCTTTAAACACTTGTTGTACAATAAATATAAAAATGAAATGCCTTTTATGGTGTCTGATGGAGTTGACATAAATCTAGTTAGGTGCACTTTTATGAAAACATGTTTTCATTAGGAGGTTGTTCCTTTACATGGTATGATAGCTGATACTTTGGTTTAAAATATACGTATTTCAAATGTTGTTATTATGAAGAAAAATATTTGTGACAAATGTTTATTGTCTCATCTTTTAAGAATTCCTGATTTTACAATCCCAATTAAAAACATACCCAGAATCAGTCAACAACAGCGGGGCCGCCAAGATAATAACGCAATAAACAAGCCTACGTGAAGAGATGCAATTCAACTTCAACAGCAGCAGCCACATCAGCAGCCAAGAGTTGCAGTAAAATGGAATGAATTTACTTTTTTTTTTACACATTCACTTATCAGATGATTCATTGTATTGTATTTCCCATAAAGAATTCTAGAATTCCTCATTCCAAACAGCATGTGAATTGGGGGTATGCAGAAGGCATGGCCATGTCAGTTCTTATATTCAGTTGTTATATTCACTGTTGACACTTTCAGATACAAGATACATATAACAGTTCAATGACATGAAAATGACTGAAAACTGTGACTCTTCCATGCTAAAGATTCAGATCCTTCCCTACAGAGCCATAGAGGATTACACATCTCTCTTAAGCCCAGTGTCCATAAGCTCCTTGTCTTTGAACAGCAGGGAGTAAAAGAATAGGGAGGATGTCAGTATGAAATCACTCTTTCCAGACTCTCTCACAAATCATTGGATAACCCCCAGCCAAGTCCGTGGCTTTAGTCCAAATCAACCCAGTCAGTACAGTATAGTACATTTACAACTCAATCCACTGTGGCCCACTTTCTCTTTCCTCACATCAATGCATAATCACGTCACTGAGGATATATCGTTCTAAAATATTTCAGTTAATCAGAAGTGCATGAACTCTAGTACACTTATGCCAAGTTCCCACCTGAGAATTACCCCAGTGTTTTACCCAGAAGGCTCAGACTTTTCTCTTTCCATCTCCACAGACCGGCACCGGTATCACACTGGACCATGGCCTCAGGGAACATGCTTTGATTTTAGGGCCAAGGCCAGGTCCTTTTCAGCTACCATTTACATAACAGTAAGTGTGAGCATAAGTTAACATCTTTCTATAGTTAACACCTCCTCATCGAGCGACTGTCTTGATGATGCAGAGGTTGTTGATTCTGCCCTTTACAAGTCATCGATAGTTTACTCCTCCCTGCTCGCCCCGAGTCTTCAGTCAGCCCTTGTTCCACAGATGTGGGAATCAAGAGGCATCGATCAGAAGATCGGGATCCTAATCGGAAACTTCTCATCTGCTAGAGGATCCACTTGAAAAATTGCTGGTAAACCAACAGATGTGGAAACTGGGACATATTTGTCTACAGGGGTCTGTATAGAAGTACTGTTCAAATCAAATCAAACTTTATTAGTCACATGCGCCGAACACAACACGTGTAGACCTTACAGTGAAATGCTTACTTACGAGCCCTTAACCAATAACGCAGTTAAGAAAAATACCTACAAAAAATAAGATATAAATGTAACAAATAATTAAAGAGCAGTAAAATAACAATAGCGAGGCTATATACAGGAGGGTACCGATACAGAGTCAATGTGCGGGGGCACCGGTTAGTCGAGGTAACTGAGGTAGAGTTATTAAAGTGATAATAACAGAGATTAGCAGCAGCGTAAAAAGGGGGGGATGCAAATACTCTGGGAAGCCATTTGATTAGATGTTCAGGAGTCTTATGGCTTGGGGGTAAAAGCTGTTTAGAAGCCTCTTGGACCTAAACTTAGCGCTCCGGTACCACTTTCCGTGTGGTAGCAGAGAAAACAGTCAATGACTAGGGTGGCTGGAGTCACTGACAATTTTTAAGGCCTTCCTCTGACACCGCCTGGTATAGAGGTCCTGGATGGTAGGAAGCTTGGCCCCGGTGATGTACTGGGCCATACGTACTACCCTCTGTAGTGCCTTGCTGTCAGAGGCTGAGCAGTTGCCATACCAGGCAGTGATGCAACCTGTCAGGATGCTCTCGATGGTGCAGCTGTAGAACCTTTTGAGGATCTGAGGACCCATGCCAAATATTTTCAGTCTCCTGAGGGGGAATAGGTTTTGTCGTGCCCTTTTGACGACTGTCTTGGTGTGCTCGGACCATGTTAGTTTGTTGGTGATGTGGACGCCAAGGAACTTGACGCTCTCAACCTACTCCACTACAGCTCAGTCGATGACAATGGGGGCGTGCTCAGTCCTCCTTTTCCTGTAGTCCACAATCATCTCCTTTGTCTTGATCACGTTGGGGGAGAGGTTGTTGTCCTTGCACGAGTGAACAGGGAGTACAGGAGGGGACTGAGCATGCACTCCTGAGGGCCCCTCGTGTTGAGGATCAGCATGGCACATGTGTTGTTACCTACCCTTACCACCTAGGGGCGGCCTGTCAGGAAGTCCAGGATCCAGTTGCACACCATAGTGCCCTCAAAGCTTAGTGATGAGTTTTGAGGGCACTATGGTGTTGAACGCTGAGCTGTAGTCAATGAATAGCATTCTCACATAGGTGTTCCTTTTGTCCAGGTGTGAAAGGGCAGTGTGGAGTGCAATAGAGATTGCCTCATCTGTGGATCTATTGGGGCGGGATGCAAATCGGAGTGGGTCTAAGGTTTCTGGGATAATTGTGTTGATGTGAGCCATGACCAGCCTTTCAAAGCATTTCATTCCTACAGACGTGAGTGCTACAGGTCAGTAGTCATTTAGGCAGGTTACCTTAGTGTTCTTGGGCACAGGGACTATGGTGGTCTTGAAATATGTTGGTTTTACAGACTCAGACAGGGACTGGCAAGTGAAGACACTTCAGCGCATGCTCGGAGTACACGTCCTGGTCACACAGTCGTCCGGAACAGCTGATGCTCTCATGCATGCTTCATTGTTACTTGCCTCGAAGCGAGCATAGAAGTTATTTAGCTCGTCTGGTAGGCTCGTGTCACTGGGCAGCTCACGGCTGTGCTTCCCTTTGTAGTGGTATGGTAGTACAGTGGGACTATTGACCCAGGCGCTATTAGCAATCTAGGGGATGATGTTGAAAATGTTGTTGTTGGTATCCCAACAACACGGTAGTGATTCTCACATGACTAAAATGTCGTTTTGAGAACACAAGTACGATTCGGGAACCTGTGGGAACCTGTGTTGCTTTAGCCGACCCAGTCTGATTTCTAACTGACTCCTGACTCTAAGCTCTAAGCATCATTGCCTTCTGGAAGAAGATAAAGGGATTTAGGAACACATGTTCACATACACTCAGAGGTGTGGTTGTGTTCATTATATTTTGAGTCACAATCAAATATAATATAATGACGTTTCCGGATTAGGACACAGTTATATCAACCACTGCACCACATTAATCATCCGAACATTTGAGTTTAGCCTAACAAGAAAATCAGCCTTAGACATAGGCCTAATAGTTAAATAGCCTCTTAACTCACATAGTCCCCATACCAAATTCATATAGCCTACAGTAGCTTATATTAAGAGGATCAACATGATATTAGGCAATGACATGTAAATACTAATAGACAGCTTTGGGTACAGTATTGTTGAACTGTTTAATGAATAGTATAGCATGTTGATATGTAATTAAAACTACACCAGAATTTCACAAAAGGGACTTTTTTCAACAACAAATATGTGTCATATTTCACTTCTGTCAGATTGAACGGCAAAAAAACACTGTTCTAAATTCAGAATGTGAAGTTTGCCTAAACATGTTTATGGGTCGTTCTTGAATTACAGTGGAACTTGGACATGGCATTTTGGACAAAATGTACTTCATTTTTCTTTATTTTATTTGGGTACATCTTCCCATTCTAAATCAACTAATATGGTAGCTTAACGATCTTAAAAAGTGTGTACCTTTATGACAATGTTGTGACATCTGTAGGAGTAGTAACACCAATGAAGGTAACACCAATGAGACATTTGAGGTAAATTAAGATGGTCTGAAATGGAGGCCACAATGCTCAAATCTAAGTTAATCAAACCTGTACTAAAGTGATATGATTAATCATTTTTCTCACAATGATATTTCCCTTCATTTAAATGGACTAACCCCAAGTCGGGGTCGGGCAGGTAGCCTAGTGGTAAGAACGTTAGGCCAAACAACCGAAAGGTTGCTAGATTGAATCCCGAGCTGACGAGGTAAAAAATCTGTCGTTCTGCCCCCGAACAAGGCAGTTAACCCACTGTTCCTAGGCCCGTCGTTTGTTCTTAACTGCCTAGTTAAATTAAAAAGTGACACTTTGGATTTTGACACCGAATGAATTGACTGAATCCTCAAATGTATGACATATTTAAAGGGTGTGATTAGCTAATAATTTCCTTTAATATAGACCACTCCCTGAAAAAGAGTTTGCCACTGGAGAGAATGCTCAAGGCTCTTGTAGATCTTTGTAATGAGTTATTTTCAAGGTGGTAACCCCAGTGACATAAAACAGAGGCTCACACATCATACCGGTAAAATAATAGGTATTTTAATAGCCTTCTTTGTTTTGATTAATCTATACAATATATGACATACTTTTGTTCACTTTCTAGCATTCAAATTCCAAAAAACATGTCACTAGAACTCCACTACTGTGACAAGCCTGCTCCTAAGTGCTTTAAACAATGCATCAACATAGAGGGTTGCAGTATGAAGGATTTTAATTATGTTTTATCATTTATAAACAGTTCAATATAAACCAAAACGTGTATTATTTGTGTTTATTTGTCATTTTCAAGTGTGTTTCATGGTTGCAAAGGCAAGGGACTCAAATGCCAAATCAATTAAAAAACGACCCTTATTCTACACAGTGTGTGAGCGAAAGGACCTATTTTATCGTAACCTTTCCCTAGAGACAACTTTACCGTTTGGAGCAATTGTGCATGCCCATTGGATCTGATATGCCCATTGGCCTATATACAGTATATGCAATTCAAATATGTGGACTTGGCCTAGGCCTACTTTAGATATGGAATATAATAGTTTCGAAAAGGTAGGCTACTTTCGTGTCTGGTGTCAAACTACATTTTCAAAAGGAGGCATATCGTCAACTTACGTAAAGACAAAGAATAAAGTGGTGGACCCGACGAGGAGGACTGCAGCGGTGGACACTGGAATAAACGCGCTGGCTTTAATTCTTTCACTGCCGCTGGTGGGCATTCTGTACTTTCCACAAACATCAGCAGTTTATTCCAGCGAAACGATTACACCGAGATACAATACATGATCCATGATACGACGTATTCCCACTATGTTCTGTCCTGGGTCTCCATGGATCAAATGCAACAAATCCATGGTCAAAAAGTCCAACGAGCTGTGCCCGTCTTGGAAATCCCACCGTACAGACTGGGCCCGACCAACCACCAACTCAGCGAAGCGGCTCTTGATTTGATAGGTGGGGCTATCGCCGGGGAAAGGTAGCTTTGGGACACAACATCGGGAGTCTGTCTATTGGTTGGACTCGGTTTAAAGGAGGACTTACGTGAACTACACTATAGCAGAATAGACTCAAATGTGGTGTATGTTTTCAGTGCTAAATATTATTTTTACAATTGAAAAAAAACGTATTTCATGTCATAGTCATACTCTTGATTACAAATGTTATTTGCTTCAACATGGAAATGGATCTGTCATTAGAAATTGACAATAATGTTACTCTATAGTGACAGATAAAAGTATATAATGTATAAATGTTGAATATTCTAACGACATAAACATAGGCTATTCAAACTCTGCTCCTTTACAGTGATCCAAGTTCAGTTTGGTTTTTCGCTTCTGTATTGGGATACTACAAGTCTCTGGCAGGGGCGAACTGGCCATCTGGCATTTTGGGCAAATGCCAGAGGGGCTGGTCCATTTTTAGCCCAGTGGGCCTGTCTAACTTGTTTATTTTTAATTATCTGGCTGTTGATGGGGGCCTCAACAATTAAAAATGGTCCGGTGTGTTTGAAATGCCGGTGCCGGTTTCTGGTCCCAGTCTCTGGTGCTGACCAAGAACTGAAGACTAGATATGTATGGCAAATGTGAGGTTAAGTCTCTAAGGATTTGTTGAGTGGTTGGGCCTGGCTGTAGCATGATATTAACATCCCTTATAAATGTTGAGCCAGATAAGGCTCAGACATAGATAGATGCCCCAGGCGTGATGGATGCAACGGAGTGGATCGAAGCCTTCATCCGAGGGCTGATGTGTCTGCTCGGGATCCTGGGGAACAACTGGCTTTGTCTCCGTTCTCTCCCCGGACCCAAGTCCAGTCTCCGCACCAATGAGGTCCTCTTCATCAACCTGGCCGTCTCCAACCTCATCACCAACTACCTGGTGGACCTGCCCGATACCATGGCTGACTTTGTTGGCTACTGGTTCCTGGGGGAAGCCTACTGCTGTGTGGTCCAGTTCTGCTCTGACCTGTCAGAGACCAGCAGTGTCTTCTCCACCTTGTTTATTAGTGTGTTCTGGCACCAGAAGCTGGTGGGCTCTCTGAAACGCGGAGGAGCTCCGATCCAGCTGGATAGCCTCCGTCTCGTAGCCTGTCTCCTGGCTGGCAGCTGGACAGTGGCTGTGGTATTCAGTGTTCCACAATTATTCTTTGTCCGGTTGGAGAGTGGTAATGAGAGCCACGATGACTGTATAGAACTCTTTCCCTCCCAAACTGCAAGGCAGACCTATGAGCCGTTGTATCTGACCTTCGCTAACGCCCTCCCCATCACTGGTATAGCGTTTGCTAGCATCCAGATTGTGATCACTCTGCTAAGGCACCAGGCATGTATCCAGGGCCTGACTTCGGACCATCACAAGGGGACAGCTAATTCTTTACCTAACAATGGACCTTCAGTTGTACACAGCTCGATCAGTTCCCCCCTCTACCAGGTCGAGATCGGGGACAGCATAGTCAGAGCTCCACCCGATCTGAAGAGGTCCTCTCAGCCTCCAGCTAAGCCCAGACCAGGCTCAGGTACTCAGGTGAGGGCAGCCAAGAGCGTGGTGGCCGTGGCCACTGTGTTTGTGGTGTGCTGGGTGACCCACCTGCTGCTGATGATGGCCAGCAACATCCACACGTCCTCCTTGGTGTTGGAGCTGGCCAGCTACATCGGATCCTCTTACACCTGCATCATCCCCTACATCTTCCTCTATGGAGTAAAAAAACTGTCTTTCTCCTGCAGAGGGTAGCTAGATATAGTCATACACTCATTTTCTATTTAGTGGTATCAAGTGCTTTGTATAATTGTTGCTCTTTTTAAAATTGTATTTAACTAGGCAAGTCAGTTAAGAACCAATTCTTATTTTCAATGACTAGGAACAGTGGGTTAAGTGCCTTGTTCAGGGGCAGAATGACATATTTTTAACCTTGTCAGCTCAGGGAGTTGATCTTACAACCTTTCGGTTACTAGTCCAACACTCTAACCACTAGGCTATCTGCCGCCCCAGATGTCTTTAGGACATCTGTGTTGCCTGAAAATAAATGAAATTAGATTGGCATATCGCCATGATTTCATTAGTGTAGTTATACTAGTGTAGACACAAATTCAGTATATACACCATCACGTCTGGGTGAACATCAGTGAACTCCAACGACTCTCTGACAGATCGAGCTATTGATGGTGACTGACAATTAGAAGTGTGTTTATGATGGAAATGTTGTCAACCCTGTAGAATGTTAAGTTACATAAAATACACTATAGATATATACTCACACATGACTTTGATGTTAATGATTTGCTATAATATCTTACATAAAGTTTGTGTTAACAAGCATTTCAACTTCGAGTTTGATTTAATTGCTTCATGAACTTGGGAAATCAATGCCGCATCTCTGGATTCAAGTCTACTTTAATTGTTTTGTTTCCAGCACATTAAAGTCAAAGGCCCGTGCCTGAGTAATTGGAGAAAAGCATCTCAGCAATTATTGCTAAGTTGCAGAGACAACAACCAGCCCTGGGGCACAATTATCCTCTATTAAGGGTAATTATGCCAACAAAAACAACAGGCACACAACAAAGTATGAACAACCCTCTACAATGGGGTGTCTGTTAATTGTCAACAGTACTATGAGGCTGTGTGCTGTGGGGCCTTCTGAAATTATTCAGACCCCTTTGACTTTTTCCACATTGTTACGTTACAGCCTTATTCTAAAATTGATCAACCCCCCCCCCCCCCGCCTCATGTACACACAATACCCCATAATGACAAAGCAGAATACTTAAGTAAATATCACATTTACATAGGTATTCAGACCATTTACTCAGTGCTTTGTTGAATAACATTTGGCAGCGATTACAGCCTTGATTCTTCTTGGGTATGACGGTACAAGCTTGGTACACCTGTATTTGAGGAGTTTCTCCCATTCTTCTCTGCAATTCCTCTCAAGCTCTGTCAGGTTGGATGGGGAGTGTCGCTGCACAGCTATTTTCAGTTCTCTCCAGAGATGTTCGATCTGGTTCAAGTCCGGGCTCTGGCTGGGCCACTCAAGGACATTCAGAGACTTGTCTTGAAGCCTCTCCTGTGTTGTCTTGGTTGTGTGCTTAGGGTCGTTGTCCTGTTGGAAGGTAAACCATCTGAGGTCCTGAGCACTCTGGAGCAGGTTTTCATTAAGGATCTCTCTGTACTTTGCTCCGCTCATCTTTGCCTCGATTCCCACAGCATGATGCTGCCACCAGCATGCTTCACCGTAGGGATGGTGCTAAGTTTCCTACAGACGTTATGCTTGGTATTCAGGCCAAAGAGCTCAATCTTGGTTTCAGCAGACCAGAGAATCTTGTTTTTCATGGTCTGAGAGTCTTTATGTGCCTTTTGGAAAACTCCAAGCAGGCTGTTATGTGCCTTTTACTGAGGAGTGTCTTCCGTCTGGCCACTCTACCATTAAGGCCTGATTGGTGGAGTGCTGCAGGGATGGTTGTCCTTCTGGAAGGTTCTCCCATCTCCACAGAGGTACTCTGGCACTCTTTCAGAGTAACCATCGGGATCTTGGTCACCTCCCTGACCAAGGCCCTTCTCCCCCGATTGCTCAGTTTGGCCGGGCATCCAGCTCTAGGAAGAGTCTTGGTAGTTCCAAACATCTTCCATTTAAGAATGATGGAGGCCACTGTGTTTTTGGGGACCTTCAATGCTGCAGACATTTTTTGGTACCCTTCCCCAGATCTGTGCCTCGACCCAATCCTGTCTCGGAGCTCTACGGACAATTCCTTCAAATTGGTTTTTGCTCTGACATGGGACCTTATATAGACAGGTGTGTGCCTTTACATATTATGTCCAATCAATTGTGTTTACCACAGGGGGACTCCAATAAAGTTGTAGAAACAGCTCAATGATGATCAATGGAAACAGGATGCACCAAGCTTAATTTCAGGTCTCATAGCAAAGGGTCTGAATGCTTAAGTAAATAAGGTATGTTTATTTTTTTTTATAACGTAGCAAAAGTCTTAACCTGTTCTCGCTTTGTCATTATAGGTTATTGTGTGTAGATTTCTGAGGATTCTTATTTATTTAATCCATTTTAGAATAAGGCTGTAACATAACAAAATGTGGAAGGTCAAGGGGTTTGAATACTTTCCGAAGGCACTGTATACACTCAGTGGTCAATTAAGTACACCACTCCCTTAACCAAAACGGTTCAGTCCTACAGACAGTGAGTCAAAGCAGGCAGACGGGCATCCAGTTACTGTTCGATTTAACATTAATTAGAATGGGCAAAACGAGTGACCCAATCAACTTTGAGAATGGTATGATTGGTGCCAGGCGCACTGGTCCAGTATTTCAGGAACGGCTGTCCTCCTGGGCTTTTAACGCATGACAATGTCTAGTGTGTCCTGAGAATGGTGCCACAAACAAAAAACATCCAGTCAGCGGCAGTCCTGTGGGTTGAAAACAGCTCGTTGACGAGAGAGGTCGAACGAGAATGGCAAGAATCGTGCAAGCTAACAGGCAGGCCACAAACAGGCAAATAACAGCGCAGTACAAGTGGTGCGCAGAACGGACAACTCGTCGGTCCTTGTCACGAATGGGCTATTGCAGCAGACGACCACACCAGGTTCCACTCCTATCAACTAAGAACAACAAGCGGCTCCATTGGGCACACGATCACTAACACTGGACAAAACATGACCTGCTTTGACAATTCCCGGTTCCTGTTGCATCATGCTGATGGCAGTCAGGATTTGGCGTAAGCAGCACCATTCCAAGGCCCCATCCGGGCCTGCTATCAACACTACAGGCTGGGGCCGGTATTGTAATGTTTCTGGCAGACGTTAGGTCCCTTGATACCGATTGAGCGACATGTCCATGCCCTGAATAATTCAGGCTGTTGTGGAGGCGTCTCACCCAGTACTAGATGGATGAACTAGATACACTGTGGACAGTTTATATCACAACAGGACCCATACATGGATATCTGTGAACATTCACTTGTGCCAAGAGTTCAAATCAAAGTGTTTATTTTTTATATACTGAACAGGTTGCAAATTTTATTATACATTTTTTTCCAATACAATCTTAAACAAAAAAACAATGACAAATTGAAATTATTCTATGCATGTAAAATTGGCTTATTTGATAAAATTGCTCACTGCAGGCCTGAGTTCTCAGAGTAAAACTGTTTGAACAGCGCCCTTATACAAGGCATGGATCGAGGATTTCAGTCTCATCCCTGAAATCTCAGTTGAGTACAACACTCATACAGTCAAATAAATGCCATTTAACTAGTCAGCCAAAAGCAGACACACTGATTAAGGTGTTAAGTCATTCAGAAAAATAAGAAATACTAACAAAACATGTAAAAGTAAGGTTAAGTTATTACAAACCTTTGGCAGAGAAGGCATTCTTAGCATAATGTAAGGAGTACCAATATTTTACTCTGTATTACGGAGAGGTTGAGTGGTACAGACGAAGCCAAATACTGTCAGCTTAACAGTCTTCTTGACATCTAAACAGTGGGGGGGGGGGGGGGGGATTAATCTGGGTTTAAATGAGTGGAGTGATTAAGACAGCGTCCTCAGCTCGCATCAGAGGCTAATGTCCATGGAACAAATACTTAGGCCTGAATCATGGCAGGCATGTAGAAGGAAAGACACTCATGAATGATATCAGCACGATATACAGTCATCATGTAAGTGCATTTCTCCTCTACATACGTACATTCTATATATTTGACCCACATAAGTACAGTAACTCCATATGTAAATGACAATCCCATCCCTGTAAAGTATTGTCCCCTAATTATGTGTGTGACAACAGTTCATGTTTGCCTAACATTCATTTGTGAAACTAATGCAATTCCCTCAGACACCAATAAGTTGTCTTCACTTCTAGGCTTATGTCACAAAACAAATGCATACTGTACTTATAAAATAAGTTAAAAATAGGATGTAAAAAGTCTGAAGACAGGGGTGTAGTGAGCTGGTCAATAAACCCATTCATGAGAAATGTGGGGGTGTAGTCCTTTGCGACGCAACTGCAGTCTGAGAGACCGAACTGTATTCTCAATATCACTCCACTATCAAAAACCAGCCAGAACAAGAGATATACAGAAGAGTCATGTTATTCAGAACTGTAAACCGGTTTCATTCTGTCTCTATACATGCTGATCTTCCTGTGACCCCTGGGAACCTCCTCAGTGAACTTTCCCCAGCTTGGCCTGCAGGGCCTTGAAGTTGCCGATGGTGAGCCGCAGGGTAGAGTTAGGACTCAGGGACTGCAGCTCCACCAGGTAACCACAGATGTTATCCAGACACACATTAGTGAACCGCCGTCTGACAAGATGGGGAAGGAGGAATAGGAGTTAGACGGAGTGTATTAGATCAATTAGAGATACATTTTAAACATGTTTACAAACAATAATTGGCATGACTACGTACGTATACGGGTTGATATGTTTTCAAATGAGAAGCACGGCCTAATGAAGAGAGCAGCGACGGTTAGCACACGTGGTGATTGGTTAGTTACCGGTCATATGTTGGTACTCTGCTGGGGTCCTCTACGTATCCTGACAGCAGCACATGTATACACTCTACCAGGTGGAGAGGTTTCTTCAGACGCTGCCAACACGGATCCTGGGTGACACAGCCACAGTTCGAGACATTCAGTCTTTTAAGGTCAACAGAACCTTATTAATTAATCAAATAAGGCTCAAGTTGAACAGGTGTAAAATATGAGTTTATAATAACCCTTTATTATGAAGAGTATCTTTATCTATTTGTATCCCAAAACTGCCAGCAATAATTGCCCCTCCGGGATGAATAATGGTCATTGAATTTAATTGAGAGACATACCCGTGTCTTGAAGAGTTGGTCGTAGACCTCCAGCAGACGGGGGAGCTGTACTCCTATCTCCTGCATGGTGAAGGTGACAAAGCCCACGTCCCAATTCAGATGACACACCTCCTGCTCCAAAAACTTCACCAGGAATTCTGGAGACAAGACAGTAGAAAAGTACTGTACATTAAACAATTTGCCCATCTCTGTAGTTCAATGGTAGGAGACAACCTAGGACAGGTGTTGGTGGATAATGAAGCAATTACAGATGAAACGTCCAGACCCTATAGACATAACACCTTAGAGACAGAACTGCTAATGTAATTACACTCAGTATGGATGTCTTACATAGAGGACAATCAGAGAATTGGCTGAATAAATTAAAGTAGGCATGTGGTTTTACCTAGTGGAAAGTATCTGGGTGTTCCTGCGTAGATTTTCCCCAGAGACACCAGTTTGAGACTCAGAGCTCTCATCCTGTCAGCTGGACTCATGGCCACACTGTCACCCAGCTCTGGAATAAAGGACAAATAACAGAATTCAAGATTTAGGTTGTTTATCTACTTACCCAGAGCCAGATGAACTCATGGATACCATTTGTATGTCCGAGTGCAGTTTGGAGATGATTGAAGCTAGCATATTGTTAGCGTGGCGCAATTCCGTGAAGTCTCCCGGTACAGTATCCAGCTCCTCTCAAAAGCAGGGGAATAGACCTAACTACTCCAAAACTGCGTGGTAGGCCATTTATAGTCTTACAAAGCTATACATCGTTATCAATATTTTACCAATATGTTCATTTCTCTGATAATCATAAAAACTAGATTCTATCCACTTCCTTTTGTCGCATAGAGATGTATGGAGATCTGTCCCATTATGGCCTCTTCAGCACACGGGCAGCACAATTGAGAGATCATTTGCAATCTCCATACATCTCTATGTGACAAAAGGGAAATAATAAGGAAGTGGATAGAATCTAGTTTTTATGATTACCCGTAACCAACCACCCAGTTTCGGAGTAGTTAGGTCTATTCCTTAACTACTCAAGAGAAACACGTTGGATAGCGTCAGGAGCACTTGTCTGTACACACCTTTCTCCATGATCTCCTGCCACAGAGAGTGCACCAGGATGGGGTCAGAGTGACCAGCACAGTGGATGATGGCCAGTTTGCATTCAGATAACCGGAAGTGATCTGCAAACTCCCCATACAGCTAGATAGGAGGACAAAGGACAGGGGTATTAAAACATTTACTGTATGGGAGGAAAATGTATTACCAAACAGAACTATTAGAGTGAGGGGCAATGTTAGATATCCATGCACCGTTACCTTGGTGATGTCCATAAGCTCGGAATCCAGTTGTGACATGGCTCCCTGTACAGAGGGATGCTGGGAGTAACGTCTGCTCAGAGTCTCCTGGATCTGGACCTGAATACGCACCACCTGGGAGGCAGGACCGACAATATAAGCTTAAGTTGACAGAGCCCAAATCTAAACCTCATCAAAAAGGGGCCAAAACCTAAAAATTCAGCGAGGAGTTATTTCCCCTCCCCCGTACCTCCATCTTCTCCTCCAGCTCATGCAGGAACTCCCCTTCAGCTCCTTGAGCAGAGATGCAGGAGGAGCTCTTGGCTGACAGGATGGCCCTGGAGATGTACTCCAGCCTCTGCTTCAGGGAGATCTCAGTACTGCACACAGACAGACACACATATAATATGTTCGCACTCCTTTTTAACGTCGCTCAGAATCTACATGAATGAGGCCATTTTCATTTGTCAGTGGTAGCGCCGGGCTCTATCACTGTGGAAATGGCCCATCAAGACTCGGGGGGGGGGGGGGGGGCTGTTAGATCATACCTGTGCATGTCAGCGAGCCTGGCCAGGACGTGAGCTGCCTTGCCAAAGCTACGGCTCTTCTCATAGTACCGCCACAGCAGGTCCATGTTCCGCACCTTACTCTGGTCCTGCTTGATCATGTGCATCAGGTGTTCCTCCAGGTATGGAGAGTTCACCTGGATAGAGGACAGAGAGAGAGACAGAGACGATAATAAACCACAATGAAAGAATGAAAGATCAGTTTAATGCAATATACTCATCCACTATAAAGAACAGAACCAGGCATCTCAGGCCGTGATTGTGGGACAATGCCAGAAGGTTCTTACCTCCAGAAGCTTGTCGGTGAGGTCAGCCTGTATCAGCCAGTTGTAGAGGGCTATGTGGAAGAGTTCATCCTGTGACCTCTGGGCCAGACCAATGACCTGCTCAAACTGCCGGGGAGAGCGAGAAGATCACGAGACAGTTCATCCATAGCATGAATGAATTAAAGGCCAAATCTTTGGACCTAAACATTTCCAGCCTTATACTAAACAATAATGAAATTATTATTTTCAGAAACAAATTCCTATTATTGTTATTGGGGGTAACAGTCTCCTCCACGCAGCACTTACGTGGGCGGTGGCATCCTCATTACTCAGCATGTTGGGGTCAGAGGTCATAACAGGGGGTCCTGGCTGCTTAGGGACACTGGGAGACTGAGGAGCCGCTTTACTCTGGTTCACCAGCTCCTGCATGGTGTCTGTGATGCACTTATAACATGACAACCTACAGGAGGAGACGAGGGGGTGGTCAGTCTGTCAGCACAAGGGAGAAAATAAAAGGGCCAGGAAGTCCCTTAGCAGATATCTATTACCACAGTCTCATGATCAACGTGTACAGGTGGTTAAGTTACCTCTCCTGGAAGGCCAGTGCTCCAGCCTGGTCCTCCTCTGGTTCTCCGTTCTTATAGAAGTGAGGTCCCAGCCTCTGAGGATCCTTCTTATCCGCTGCAGTCAGGCACAGCTCAAGCACCCCCTCATAAAAACGCACTGAGAGAGAGAGAGAGAGAGAAACACACTTAGCGTCCCATCCACACTAAGCATGAAGAGTCAAGGACATTTCAAATAGCATTAGTGTGATGGCCAAGGTGTGTGTGGAGCCTTACCCTGTCTGTACTGGGAGCAGACCAGTGGCAGGTCTGTGTGTTGGCTGATCAGCTGGTAGAGTTGTAGTGACTCTCTAAGTGTTCTCTCCTTATCGATCTTAGTCTGGATCTGTCTGGAGCCCTGCAGCAACTCATTAGCCTGGGAGGGACAGAGGGAGATGTAGTTCTGAGATACATTTGTAAAGGGAAAAAGAGGACCGAGGAGGCAACCGTGGATGCTATCAAACTTTGCCCAGGGACTGCAGATGGGACCTTGTAGTCAAAATCAGATGGGCATCTTCCCTGTCATATAGACAAATAAAAACACAGCGCGTGTATTTGTAGACTACCTTTGAGCAGACGCTGTCGTCGCTGCTGTACAGCAAAGGACAGATGTCTCTAAGGTGGTTGCTGATGGCATCGACAGAGGCGGAGTCTTTGATGTAGACGTTGATGAGGGCTGTGATCAGAGCTCCGGTCAGCTCTCGACCCCGGATCACTACGTCCTTAAAACTAGCCCCCTTCATCTGGTCCTGGAACTCCTATTACAAGTCACACACGGGTTACAAACAGGAGACATCTTTACAAAAGACTTCAGAAATACACCTTCCTCCATATTGATTTGGACAGTGAAGCTAAAATGTAGAAATTTGTCTCTATACTCCAGCATTTTGGATTTGAGATCAAATGTTTCATATGCTGTGACAATACAAAACGTCACCTTTTATTTGAGGGAATGTTCATACATAGCAACAGCTCTGGTGAACATTCCAGCAGTCAGCATGCAAATTGCCTGCTCCCTCAAAACATCTGTGGCATTGTGTTGTGTGACAAAACTGTACATTTTAATGGCCTTTTATTGTCCCCAGCACAAGGTGCACCTGTGTAATGATCATACGGTTTAATCGGCTTCTTGATATGCCACACCTGTCAAGTGGATGGATTATCTTGGCAAAGGAGAAATGCTCACACTAACAGGGATGTAAACAAACATGTACACAACATTTGAGAGAAATAAGCTTTTTGTTCATATGGAACATTTCTGGGAACTTATATTTCAGCTCATGAAACATGTGATCAACACTTTGCATGTTGCATTTATATTTTTGTTCAGTATAGTTAAGTGTAGTATTTGGTCCCATATTCCCATCATTCCTTAACTGCATCAAGCTTGTGACTCCACAAACGTCTTGGATGCGTTTGCAGTTTGTTTTGGTTGCATTTCGGTAAATAACGTATTGTCATTTGAGTCACTTTTATCGTAAATAATAATAGATGTTCCTGAACACGTCTACATTAAATGTGGATGCTGCCATGGTTACGGGTAATCATGACTAATGATACGTGAGACAGTTAGAGGAAAAAAGACCATACCCCACCAAAACGCTAACCTCTCGCCATTACCAATAATAGGGGAGGTTACCAATTTTGGGGGGAGACTAGATACCTAAAGTGCTTACATTTGTAAAAGGTTAAACAGATATCTATTAAAATACCCTCTAATGAACGGTGGTGACATGTACTGTCACCTCATTTGAAACATTTGATCTCAAATCCAAAAATGCTGGAGTATAGACACAAATTGACACATTTTAGCTTCACTGTTCAAATAAATACGGAGGGGAGTGTGTGTTGATGATTAACCAATTAGATTAATTAGTCTGACTGACAGCACAATGTAATCCTGCACATCCTGAATATCCAGCGCTGGTTTCCCGGACAGATCAAGCCTTGTCCTGGATTAAAAATCTATCCCAACGGAGAATGGACTAGGCTTAATCTGTGTCCGGGAAACCAGTCCCCAGTGAGGTCATTGGTGCTGGAAGCTTACCATGGGCAGTTCAGAGATGATGAGGCTAAACTGGTGGTCACACAGCAGCTTCCACAGTGCCAGGGTCTGACAGGAGCGATGCACCAGCTGCTGGATACCCTGCAGGGACATCTTCTCATAGGCCTGAGCCTCGGCTGTGGACGGGGAAGAGAGAGAAACCGTAGTCACAAAGTACAGAGACCACAAAATATAAGTATAGTGTTTTCTCATTGGTGTTAGGATTCTACTCCAACAATGCAGTCATTCTAGTTGCTCCTGGATTTGGAATGGCAGTTTAACATCCACACATTACTTACTGTGGTACTTCCTCTGGAGTTCCTGCTGGACCTGCTGAGAACTGGCTCCTCCATCAGGCCGCATGAAGCCCAGCAGACGCTGCTGCAGATTGGCTGGAGAGCTGAAACTGCAGATGCGTGGAGTTCAACATGCAAATAAAATACTATTTATTTCACTAGATGACCATAGAAGTGTGGATATATAGTACCTCCCATAAAGCAGCCAGCCCAGGTCTTGGCCATGGGGAGAGGCAGGGTCCAAGGCTCTGTCTTACCTGGCTGCCCCCAGAGACGAGGGGCTGAACTGGGAGTTCTTATCCAGGAAGTCCTTCAGACCACGGAGCTCCAGAAGAACTGACTCCAGATCAGATGAGCTGGCTGTGCTCTCCAACTGGGGCAGAGAGAGAGATTGATCATCCTCAAATTAACTTGCAAAGGAGGAATATAATATGCTGTTAATGCAATACTCACAATACTGACAGCCTGATTTCCTTTACTGATGGTCTTCTCAACAGCAAGACTCCCATCCCAGATATTACTGTTAATCAATAACGTTCACAAGTTAGTGAAGCCACTCAAGTCATGCTATAAGTGAAACATGAGTAATGTCTCTCAGTCCAGTACAAAGTCAATTAATTTTTTTAAATGCATTTCCCCGAGAATGGAAGTGAGGCCTGAGTACAGTACGCTATCCAGGTGAAGGGACTGACCCCATTATGCGTGCGAAGTAGACACTGATGCCATTGTGTTTCCCTGAGAAGACCACCTCTGGCCCAGAAGACATGCCAGTGATGGGGGCGGAGGGCATGGGCGTGGCTGGTATATAGGGCGTAGACACACTCTGGGGCATCATACCTGAGAGATTGTTGTCAGGGCACACACACACACACACAAACATTAAACACTTGAATGTTGTTAATATTCAGTGGGTGAATGTGTTGAGTACTGTCAATGGGCAAGGCACTCTGCAAAAAAAAGAAAAAGGGCCGTGTACCTGGAACAGGCGTTGCTAAGAAACTAGGGTTAGGCATTGGACTGCTACCAACCGGCATAGGGGACCCTAAAACAACAGGCAGGCAGGGAGTAAGACAATTGATCAGCAGTCTAATTGCAATGCACTGTGTAAAACTTATACAGGGGATTTTGACTAGGGCATTATTGCCATGCTCCAACGAATGGGAATTTGGCTTTAAGCAGAAATCCTGCCTCAGATGCGCCTCACCTGGTACAGGAGAGCCGAACAGAGCGCCGACGTTGCTCGGAGCAGAATGAGCCGAGGGGAACCTCATCTGAGCCTCTCCTCCATACCTAAAGAAGGCTCTGGTGGCCCACTGAGACACCTCTCTGTCGCAGGCAGCACTGGAACAGGCTACTATCAGAGCAGTGGCACATGCCTGCTCCTCCTGAGGTGAAGAGGGTTAGATCAACACAGAAATAAAGAGTGTGTGTAGCAGTGCTTGCAGTAACAAGACAATGAGTAATGAGATTCATACCCTGTGCAGTTTGAAGAAGCGTTCGACTTCTTCACTCTCTCCACCAGTACCGCTCACCAGTAGGTGGCGCAGCTGGTCCACCGGCCGCAACTTGTGGAAGATGTGACTTCCCTGGAAAACCATGAATAACAACCCGTGTATAGACGTTTGTTCACAAAATGACAGACAGGACTGCACAGGTTTCATTGACCGTGTGAAGTTACAGTGCCATACTAAGCCGTAAAATCTTTACCGTACCTTGGCAGAGAGAAGGACAAATTTCTGTGGAGGGACATTGTGTTGCTGCACCACGACAGGAGAGTCAGTGAGGGGAACCTGATCCTTATTCAGGGGGGTAGAGATTTTAGGTGCCTTCTCCTCCTTGATGGCACAAAGCGCCCAGGAGTGGCCATCTACATTGGACATCATCTGCAATGATATACACAGACAATAGAACTATAATGCTCTGAAGCCAAACAAATACTACATTTAAAAGGAAACTAAATCATAGCATATGCATTGCAAAGTAAGCTGGGGTTTTGACTACACATAGTAGTGTGTCTAATTTCAACTCCAAAGCAGATGGGTTTTTACATCTCTAATTAACTATGACCCTCACTCCCTCAGCTCCCACCTGAGCCTCCATCAGGGGTTTCTTAAAGGGGAAGGAGTCGTGGTTGATGCACCACAGGATGTCACTGTCCTCAGTCTCAGACGCTGCCATCAGGAGAACTCCTGTAGGGATAAACACCAGAGACACATGAGTAAACCTTTAGGTTTATTACAGGATAGCGTATAGACTGCAGAGTGGCTTTTACCTTTGCTGTGCAGAGCCTTGTGGACCTTGGCAGGCTTCTGCAGGGTGGAGGACGCAGAGAAGCCTGGAGGCAGGCGGACATGGACCAGAGCAAGCAGGCAAGGGCGTACCCCTGGCTGCTTGGCATGTGGTGGGGCAAAGGGAGCGGTGCTGAAGTAGAGACGCACTCCTACAAGCAGAGATAGAGACCTACATAAGGTCTTTGTAGATACTTATTCCGCAATGAAAATAATGTCAGTACGGCCTCTATTTCCTCTCCCATGTCAGTCCGTCTCCTTACCTGCATGAGTGACAGCCAGCAGGTGGCAGTCGGACGACTCCGATCGGTCTATCACAGAGATCTGAATGATGGGTTTAAACACAGAGCGATCTATGGTCCTATAGGGAGCGATGTAAAAGAACAAAGAGATTCATTTTGATTTGTTCTTAAGCAGTGATGAGCGTTGACCATCTGAACCATTCACTAGCACTCTGGATTTAACCAGAGGTGAGGAGTAGCTGACAAACCTGGCAACGTTTCCTGCTGCAGCCACGATGGAACTCTGTGACATGGCTGCCACACGGCTCATACCCTGCCCATCTACACCCAGATCATACACCTGGAACAGACATCATCAGCTTTTAACTCAAGGTCCCAATTCAGCGTTTCCCAAACTAGGTCGCAACCCCACGTGGAGTCGTCTGATATGAAAATGGGGTCGTGGGAGAATTTCCAAAATCCTTATTTTTTTTTGCGCATTCAAATGACCTATCGTCATTGTATCTCAAAATCACTGTAACGTGGTTAAACTTAAAAATCTAAATGAAAACTATTAAAATCTTAAACTCAACCAGAGTACTCTTAGATCGTGGGGAAATGCACTTGAATCGGAATTATTCAGGTGCAACAGTCAAGTGCGGCCTTTTGAGCGGTCATGTGGACATATGCTGCAGACAAAGCATTGACGGGTCCATCACGGAGGAGTTTTGGTCCCTGACTCAGAAGGGAATACCCTGCAGTCTCTCTCAGAGCGTTAAAACTCATGGTACCCTTTGGCCGGTCATATCTGTGTGAAGCTGGATTAATTGCTCTCGTCTGCATTAAAATCAAATATTGATCCAGGTTGGATGTGACAGCAGAGATGAGGTGCGGACTGTTGACCACGCCCCCTGACTTTCAGCAGCTCCAATGCGACATGAATCAAGCACACCGATCTCATCAGTGGTGATGATAGGATAGATACATTATGTCAGTTCAATTGGCTGTTATAGGCCCAAATTAAAAGTATGTGTTCGTGAGTTGACAAGACAATCAGAAATACTGTTACAATGTTTTGCAATTGACTGCAATAGTCCCAAATAAAAAAGTAAACACTGGCTGTTAATCACATCATGTTGAGAATTTTCAGATATCAAAATGGGGTCGTAGATTAAATAAAATTTGGGAACCCCTGTTCTAAATAGTACAACCTTTTGAAATGTCTGACAAAGTTCTACCCAAAACATCACCCTATTCAACAAATAAACATATTGATATTTACTACAGTGCTACCATTCAAATAGTTGGGTTGTGTACCTGTAGAACCCCCTTCTCTGAGCGGGTGAAGAGTGTGTTACGGGAGTTGTCAATGGCAATCTGCACTACCGGGTCTGTGGGGCACCAAGATAGAAAAATAGTCAAATTCAATTCAAGAACTAGAGCACAAGAAAGTTCCAATTCCACAAGGAGCCTCTGAACTATCCTTACCGTCCTCAGAGAAGGAGAACTGGAGCAGAGAGGGGACTAGGAAGGACAGGCTGCTTTTGGAGTGGTTAATCTTCCTGCAGCGTTGGCTGAACCAGCCTGCCTCGGCCTGGTAGGCTACCTCATACAGGCAGCCATCTTTCCCTGCCAGGAAGATGCGGCCCAGGTCGGTGGAGGTGATGGCCAGGAGGTAGGTGTTGTCTGTGGGGATGGAGTACAGCGGGTCTGGTAGTAACTGCATCCCTCCAGACATGCTGTCATTCAACCCTGATAAAGAGAGGGAGAGGGAAAGAGAAGTTGAGAGAGTAAATCCATTTCTGAAGTAGCCCATTGTGGGTTAAAGACGTTCCAGTGATTTTTATACTTTTCCTGTTGAAAAGCGATATCCCAGGTATAAATACAGTAAACACAGACACTAAAGGGCAGTGGTGGAAAAAGTACCCAATTGTCATACTTGAGTACAAGTAAAAGATAACTTTATAGAAAATTACTCAAGTTAGTCATCCAGTAAAATACTACTTGAGTAAAAGTATTTGGTTTTAAAGTACAAATAATTTCGAATTCCTTATATTAAGAAAACCAGACAGCACCATTTTATTTTTTATTTAACCAATAGCCAGTGGCACACTCCAACACAATTTACACACAAAGCATGTGTGTTTAGTGAGTCCGCCAGATCAGAGGCAGTAGGGTAGGGCTGGGCGATATGGCCAAAATATATCATGTATTTTTCAAATTTTTGACAGTATGACGGTATTTTATGTTTTTGATTCATAAAAGCTCTAAGTTGGCTTTATGAGTAGAGCGTGACAACACATATATTCTACATTATTTCAATGGGCCTTTCTCCATTCGGATTGTTTTATTCTGTTCAATTCAACTTCAACCTAAAATTATTTCCTGCATTTCCTGCACTCATTTGAGATAATTTCCACACTGCCACTATATGGGCAAAAATACTAGGCTTTATTTAACCAAATGTCGCAATTGCGATATAGATCAAAACCCTTGGGTGAACTTTTGGAATCATGGAAATATAATTTTTATTATAATTCTATAGTTAGAATATAAATAATGGTGGGCACTTTGAATAGTGTTGTTTGACATAACGAATGAAAATGCAATGGACGAGTTATTGTGACATAGGTAGGAACCAAAGTGGTGTTCAGTGTTTCCTAGGGGACCCTATAATCTTTGGCTACATTAAATCTTTATTCATATAGTCAACATATTCATGCTTCACCTATTCCTTTTTGATTTAGAAGATACTGTTGGACAAACATGCTGATTTAAGCCTCCACCAGTACTGGTATCAGGCTGTATTAGCCAGCTACGTTTGCTCTGACTCAGTACTTTTGTCAGCTAGTTCGCTAGCCAGCTAACACGATTTAGCTTAACTTGGTAAGGAAATACTAGCTGTTTGCAGATGTAAGAAACACACACACGGCGTATTACATTTAAGAAACCAAACATTAAAATACCGTTATAGAAGGTAAAGTAAAAACCCAAACTGGTCCGTGCATAAATACCGGTATATAGTCAAATACAGTGTACCGCCCAGCCCTACAGTAGGGATGACCAGGATGTTCTCTTGTTAAGTGTGTGAATTGGATCATTTTCCTGTCCTGCTAAGCATTCAAAATGTATGGAGTGCTTTTAGGTGTCAGAGAAAATGTGTGGGTAAAAAGTACATTATTTTCTTTCAGAATGTAGTAAAAGTTGTCAAAAATATAAATAGTAAAGATAACTACAATAGTAAAACATACTTTGAATTACTGCTTAAGTACTTTACACCACTGCTAAAGGGTAAAAAATATATGTTTTAATAGTGTTCAGACAACTGCAAAATTCAAGGAGTAGGGCATTCAAGCATTTGGACTGATGGTGACTTTGTGATGTCATCAGCCTCCCCTCTTGGTTGAGGAACAATAGAGAACAAAAAAGGAAAAGAGCACCCCCCACTTGTGCCATGTCATGAGGATACACGGAAGACCTATTGAGATGTGCCATTTGTTAAAGGGATACTTTGGGATTTTGGCAATGAGGCCCCTTTATCTACTTCCCCAGAGTCAGATGAACACCTGGATACCATTTTTGTCTCTGTCAAGTATGAATGAAGTTAGAGGTAGTTTTGGGGGCCAATGCTAACTAGCATTAGCACAATGATTGGAAGTCTATGGGTATCCGCTAGCATGATTAGTTAGCAATTCCACAAGAGCTAGTTAGCAACGACACTAAAACTGCACACAGAGACAACGATGGTGTCCAGGGGTTAATCTGACTTTGGGGGAAGTAGATAAAGGACTCATTGGCAAAATCCTGAAGTATCCTGTTAAGTAAATCAGGTGTTAAATGAGGTGAAATGGAGAATGGAGTAGGACTTTAATACTAATACCAACAACACAAAGATAAATCTAAACCAAATCAACCAATTTCAAAACTGTATGTCGAATTGATGACACCGGGTTGTGTGCTTCAGGTCTAGGAGGATCATCATTACTCACCTGCCTGAGCTTTAGGGAAGCTGAGCCCCAGGATCACTACATCCACAGGAGTGGCTAGGACCAACAGGAAGTGGATGTGTGGCTGGAAAATCCCTGTGGAAAGAATTAAGTAATTTTTTCTCTCCCAATGCAGCCATTTAAAAAAAATCTCAATATCAAATTATATTTGGGTAACAATTAAGTACCATACTCTTAGATTTTTGACCATTTTAAATTGAAAACAAGACACAAAATTAGCTTCTTAGCAAAGAGGAATTTATCAAGCAAGAATTTTTCTAGGACTGTCTGGGAGTGGTCTGAGTGGAGAGGGGAAACATAGCTGTTATTGGCAGAGAGGTTTGGAACACTTTCTTATTGGTCTATTACCTAAATGTACAGCCTGGTGATATCACCAGGCAGGCAAAAACTCTATTCCTTCAAAACAGGCTGAAATATCAGGCTTCCCCACCCCCCATACAGGTCTTACACTAAATGGGCATTATCCTTCTCACAATATTATTCCAGCCTCAGTGTGGGAATAAGTTTATTAGGTACCCCACCCTGTTCACAAAAAAGGCTCACTCCTACAGAGTCCATGAACCCATCTTGCCTGCTGTCATTGGTACATGCTGGTGGCGGTGGTGTAAGGAATGTTTTCCTGGCACACGTTCGGTTTCTTGATACCAATTGGGCAACAAACACATTGTAGAATCCATGCTTCAGACTATTCTGGAGGCAAAGGGGGGGGGGGTCTGACCCTGTACTAGATAGGTGCACCTAATATCTATGCACAGTACAAATCAAAGGTTTGGACACCTACTCATTTCAGGGTTTTCCTGTATTTTTCACTATTTTCAACAGTAGTAGAATAGTAGTGAATACATCAAAATGATTAAATAACACATATGGAATCATGTAGTAACCAAAAAAAAGTGTTAAATAAAAAAATATGAGATTCTTCAAAGAAAGTCCCTTTATCTTGATGACAGCTTTGCACACTCTTAGCATTCTCTCAACCAGCTCTCTGGTTACAGCCTCATTCTAAAATTGAATAAATTGTTTTACCCCCCATAATGACAAAGCAAAATTAGGTTTAGAAAACGTTGCACATTTATAAAAAAAAATAAAAAAAGTCAATATCAAATTTACATACGTATTCAGACCCTTTACTCAGTACTTTGTTGAAGAACCTTTGGCAGTGATTACAGCATCGAGTCTTCTTGGGTATGATGCTACAAGCTTGGCAAACCTGCATTTATTTGGGGAGTTTCTCCCAGTCTTCTCTGCAGATCCTCTCAAAGCTCTGTCAGGTTGGATGGGGAGTGCTGCTGCACAGCTATTTTCAGGTCTCTCCAGAGATGTTCGATCTGGTTCAAGTCCGGGCTCTGGCTGGGCCACTCAAGGACATGCAGACTTGTCCCGAAGCCACTCCCGTGCCTGTGTGCTGAGGGTCCTTGTCCTTTGTCACAGTCTGAGTGGGTTTTCATCAAGGATCTCTTTTTACTCTGCTCCGTTCATCTTTGCCTTGATCCTGACTAGTCTCAAAGTCTCTGCCACTGAAAAACATCCCCACAGCATGATGCCGCCACCACCATGTTTCACTGTAGGGGTGGTGCCAGGTTACCTCCAAACATGACACTTGGCATTCAGGCCAAAGAGTTTAATCTTGGTTTCATCAGACCAGAGAATCTTGTTTCTCATGGTCTGAGAGTCTTTAGGTGTCTTTTGGCAAACTCCAAACAGGTTTTCATGTCCCTTTTACTGAGGAGTGGCTTCCGTCTGGCCACTCTACCATAAAGGCCTGATTGGTGGGGTTCTGCAGAGATTGTTGTCTTTCTGGAAGTTTCTCTATCTCCACAGAGGAACTTTAGACCTCTGTCCGAGTGACATCGGGTTCATGGTCACCTACTTGACCAAGGCCCTTCTCCCCCGATTGCTCAGTTCGGCCGGGCGGCCAGCTCTAGGAAGAGTCTTGTAGTTCCAAACTTCTTCCATTTAAGAATGATGGAGGCCACTGTGTTCTTGGGGACCCTTCAATGCTGCAGAAATGTCTTGGTACCCTTCCCCAGATCTGTACCTCGACACAGTCCTGTCTTGGATCTTCCAGACAATTCCATCGACCTCATGGCTTGGTTTTTGCTCTGACATGCACTGTCAATTGTGGGACCTTATATAGACAGGTGTGCCTTTCCAAATCATGTCCAATCAAAAGAATTTACCACAGGTGGACTCCAATCAAGTTATAGAAACATCTCAAGGATGATCAATGGAAACAGAATGCACCTGAGCTCAATTTCGAGTCTCATTGCGAAAGGTCTGAATGCTTAAGGTATTTCTGTTTATTATTTTTAATACATTTGCTAAATTTAAAAAAAAAAAAAACAGTTTTTGCTTTGTCATTATGGGGTATTGTGTGTAGATTGCAGAGGATGTTTTGTTATTTAATCCATTTTAGAATACGGCTGTAAGGTAACAAAATATGAAAAAAGTAATGTGGTCTGAATACTTTCCGAAGGCACTGTATACTAGAGGTCGACCGATTAATCGTAATGGCTGATTTCAAGTTTTCATAACAATCGGAAATCGGTATTTTTGGGCGCCAATTTTATTTTTACACCTTTATTTAACTAGGCAAGTCAGTTAAGAACACATTCTTATTTTCAATGACGGCCTAGGAACAGTGGGTTAACTGCCTGTTCAGGGGCAGAACGACAGATTTTCACCTCGTCTGCTCGGGTGATCCAATCTTGCAACCTTACAGTTAACTAGTCTAACGCAATAACGACCTGCCTCTCTCTCGTTGCACTCCACAAGGAGACTGCCTGTTACGCGAATGCAGTAAGCAAAGGTAAGTTGCTAACTAGCATTAAACTTATCTTATAAAAAACAATCATAATCACTAGTTAACTACACATGGTTGATGATATTACTAGATATTATCTAGCGTGTCCTGCGTTGCATATAATCTGACTGAGCATACAAGTATCTGACTGAGCGGTGGTAGGCAGAAGCAGGCGCGTAAACATTTATTCAAACAGCACTTTCGTGCATTTTGAAGGCAGCTCTTCGTTGTGCGTCAAGCATTGCGCTGTTTATGACTTCAAGCCTATCAACTCCCGAGATGAGGCTCGTGGAACCGAAGTGAAATGGCTAGCTAGTTAGCATGCGCTAATTGTCGTTGTGTTGCTGGTTCGAGTCCAGGGAGGAGCGAGGAGAGGGACGGAAGCTATACTGTTACACTCGCAATACTAAAGTGCCTATAAGAACATCCAATAGTCAAAGGTTAATGAAATACAAATGGTATAGAGTGAAATAGTCCTATAATAGCTACAACCTAAAACTTCTTACCTGGGAATATTGAAGACTCATGTTAAAAGGAACCACCAGCTTTCATATGTTCTTATGTTCTGAGCAAGGAACTGAAACGTTAGCTTTCTTACATGGCACATATTTTACATGGAACATAATGCACTTTTACTTTCTTCTCCAACACTTTGTTTTTGCATTATTTAAACCAAATTGAACATGTTTCATTATTTACTTGAGGCTAAATTGATTTTATTGATGTATTATATTAAGTTAAAATAAGTGTTCATTCAGTTGTTGTAATTGTCATTATTACAAATAAATACATGTTAAAAAATGGCCGATTAATCGGTATCGGCTTTTATGGTCCTCCAATAATCGGTATCAGCGTTGAAAAATCCTAAAATCGGTCGACCTCTACTGTATTAACATACAAAAATCACATTTTTGACTGCACTGGGCCTTGAATCCAAACACCTACAGAGCTGTTGTAATTTTAAATATAGGAAACACAGCTCAGGTGAAAGTGTGTTGCCATTTTACCTGCTTTAGGTTTGACCAGCCCCACGGACAGGATGGTTTCACTGAGTCCGTCAAAATATGCAACGTCCCCCCTGTGGAACAAAGTGATGACAGTGTCCAATGAAAATGGGTCCATGTTTACTGCTCCTGCAATGTTTTTTTGAACAAAATAACTTAATTTATGAGTGCTTGGTACTCACCCATCCTCATAATTCCACATAAAGATATCGTTGTCAATGGTGAGCCATGCTCGACAGATTTCAGGAAAAACTCCCATCATACAATTGCACTGCATATCTGTTAGGGGAAGGTTAAGGACTAGACAGCTTTTCTGAAATGGTGGTTAGTTTTACACAATTCACATAATTCTGCACAGACATTTCAGTTATATGGGTGAGACCTGGACAGTTGAACACAGCTCCCTCTGTGTATTCTGATTCAGAGGGGTTGGGTTCAATGCGGAAGACAATTCAGTTGAAGGCATTCAGTTGTACAACTGACTAGGTATCCCCCTTTCCTTCCCCTAGTCTCTGAAAAGGATACGGCTGAATTGCTCCACCAGCTCAGGGGGTAGGGGAACCCTTCGGAATGCACTGAGCTCAGGAAGGTTTGGCACGCTGATCAGCCCAGGTCCCTGAAGAGGGTAGTCCATGTCTGACCCCCCAGACAAAGATGGCATGTCTGCAACACCGAGTGGGGAGTGAACTAAGCCCTGAGATGTGGCTGTAGCCTCCCTACGCACAGTAAGCTGGCTACAGCCAAAATATCAGGGCTAAAGTGTCTTGTGAGATTAATTGATATGACAAACTTGAACAACATATAACCTTGCACCGCCAATTACTTGACTTACTGTGTGAGGGGACATTAAGAAGCTCTGAGAGGTCAGGGAAGCAGCGGTCATCCTGGAGGTGTCTGTCTATGAGCCGGCCAGAGCTCTCCAGCGCTTCCGCAAGGGCAGCAGCAGGACTGCTGGGTCCCAAGGTGGACGGCATGTTTGACACTGTGGGACTGATGAGATTCGCATGAGAAGATGAACATATTTCAGCACCACTGTGACGTCAGCCGTGGTCAAAATCCAACCACAAACAAACCAGACTGTCACCGCAGGTGCAACTTTACGGGCAGACATGTCCCCTAACTTGCAAACTATACGACAGATGAAAGGCAGTACGGACATAAACGGTTGATTATATGGCAAACAGAGAGTAGCCAACTAGCAATCTCTATTTAGCCTGTCCAACCCCGTCACCACGTTCTGCAATGACTCTGTAGGTAGTTAACGTTGGCGAGCTAACGTTAGCTAGCCAATTAAGTTAGTTACACACAACACTTTTGTTTATCAAAATAAGGCTGGTGGAAGTTATAAAAGTACGTGTGAAACTGGATGAGTTAGCTATCTAAACTAGTTATATAGTAGGTTAATAGCACATAATAGCACATCTTGCTAACACTAAAATAGCTAAAAACGCGGGCTAAACCCTGTTTATTTTAAGCTGCGAGCTAACGTTAGCTAGCTAACGTTAAGTTAGATTTGTTGAATAACGTTCGCTACTTTTCTTACAGCTTACCGTACAGAAAGCAGTCCGGACGTAATTAATTGTTAACACAATGTGTGATAAGCAAAATATTCTAGTCCTCGGTGTAAACAAGTGTAGCAACTAGCCCGCCAGCCTCATGACACTTTTGAACAGGGTGAAAGGTTATAGGATGTACTTCCTGTGTAATTTCAAATACGCGTTAGAGGTGAATTTCTACATGCTCTCTACACTAATGGCATTTTCAAATGTGTTGAACTTTTCATAATATTTCGTTGCCCAGACTAAAACGACTGGCCTTTTCACTTTTTTTTTTCAGCCGATAGAATCTGTTCTTGCAGCACAACGGACACTGTAATTACAATTTCTGTCCACTAAGAAGCGCCAGCGTATTAACTATAGGTTTGGACATGGTACACACACATACCAGTTGAAGTGCTGAACGCATGTGCGAAATATCAAAATCCTCTATTTTCGGGCAGAAACAGAGCGCTCTGATTTTGGGCGGCAGATAGCATGGCGGGCAGGAGGAGCGTTGGGCCAGTAACCGAAAGGTTTGGCAGATCGAATCCCCAAACTGACAATGTTAAAAGCTGTACTTCTACCCCTGAACAAGGCCGTTAATCCACTGTTCGACGGAGGTGGATGTCGATTACTGCAGCACCTCTCTGATTCAGAGGGGTTAGGTTAAATGTGGAAGATACATTTCAAAACATTCAGTTGTACAACTAACTAGGTATCCCCCTTTCCCTAATGAGCTACTCCCATTTCTTTTTTAGCCTGAAACAACAACAAAAAAACAGCCTGGCATTCAGCACTTGACAGATTTGTTGGGACAGGCAACAAACTGTTTCTTTACGGCACAAAACCATATTTATATTTTTCTGAATATTAATTTTCTTATGCGGATCGTCCATCACGTTCATAGAGTACATGGTTATACTAAATCCAGTTCATTACAAAAACTGTCAGTGGCATACAGAAACAAGATAAAACAAGATAACAGATGGATTCACCACTGCTTTTTGCAAGGCCCTATCTGAAACTGAGTTGATGAGCGATGGATTTGAGTTCTCGGAGTTGCAAACACCTAGGTAATCAAACACCGTGGACTACTAAATTACCACAATAAACCCAAGACAAAATTGACCATATTACAATTCTACTACTAGGGAATCAAAATACTGTAGCCCTTACCATCATCCTGGACCTTCCACGTATAATATCAAAAACTAAAACAGAAAACAACCAACAAAATTGACAAACAACAAATGACAAGTTGACAACATATACTACATGGTGGTGCACCATCACCATGAAAAGAATAAAATAAAGTCAAATGCAAACGAGACAAGTAACAAAGAGAAGTAAAAAAATTTATTGCAGTATTTGCTCCGCCAGAAGTGCTGGGGATGCCTTTTAGTTCTCTTGGGTGACCTAATACATCAAAATCTAAATTTACAAAAAACTCCCCTGCATGTAGGCCACATATACTGCATGCTTCGCTTTCAACCGAATAAATTATATCCAAGAGACTCCATTGTACAGCATGGGTAAACAAAAGGGAATAAAACAAAATAAAAAGGTAAAAGTTTTAAAAGTAGCTTCCCTGGAAACTAAGCTAAATAAATCCATCCGGTGCTAGGTTAAACTCCAAGAACACTTTATTAAGAACATTAACAGACTAATTTTCAACATTCACTTTGTTTATTTTTTTAAACAGAATTTTTGTCAGCGATATAAACATTTTTGTCATTTTTTTTGTTAAACTATGATACAGTGGGAAAATCAAACAACCGAGTTTTGCTGCACAACAGCGAAGGAGCTCCCACACAATGTTTTCCAAACATTTCCTTCTTGTGTTTTTTCTGTTTAACTTAAACATATCCTGGATCCAGATTAAATGTTCATCACAGACCAAAAGTTCACAATACTTGCTCTCTATCTCGTGCTTACATTTCATGTTTTGCGTGTCTGTAGTATTTTTTGTATTTTCTGTATTAGAAAAACGTTGGTTCCTCATAAGAGAGTTTGGCTGCAAAGAGTTTATCTGTCTGAGAGTAACCGTAGAGTCGATTAGGAAGTTCCGTCCTTGGCTGAGTACAGTGACCGTAAAGTCTGCACCACTCTGTTCGTCAGCTTGTGTGCACTCGTCAAGGGTATTTTCTTGTAAATAATGTCCGACTCCTTGATAGTGTCCACCCAAGGCACAGTTTTGCGTCCGTCCCGTTTCTTAGCCTCAGCCCAGACTCCAGAGTAGGACCCAGCCATCCAGTGCACCCTGTAGCCCGTGTTGGTCTTCTGGATGACGCGGGCGATCTGTGGCCGGTCCTTGTATTTGGGGCAGCAGAGGGCGATGACGTCCATGGAACCTACCGTCTCGTTCATGTGACCTGATGCCTCCGCAGAGTCGCCGTGCTTCCTGGATCTTCGTGATGACTGGGGAAAGAAACAGCAGTGTTACTACAACACCCAGCTAACTACTGCACCGAGGGCAGTGAGAGCAGATACAGTGCCTTCAGAAATTATTCACACTCCTTGACATTTTCCACATTTTGTTGTGTTACAGTCTGAATTTAAAATGTATTAAAAGTAGTTGTCACTGGCCTACACACAATACCGCATAGTGTCAAAGTGAAATTGTGTAATTAGATCTTTTTAAATTATTTTTTTTACAAATGAATTAAAAATGAAAAGCTGAAATGTCTTCAGTCAGTAAGCATTCAACCCCTTTGTTATGGATAGCCTAAATAAAGTCAGGAGTAAACATTTGCCTACCAAATCACATATTGAATGACTATCTCATCTCTGTACCCCGCACATATAATTATCTGTAAGGTCCCTCAGTTGAGCAGTGAATTTCAAACACAGATTCAACCAGGGATGTTTTCCAATGCCTCGCAAAGAAGGGTACCTATTGGTAGATGGGTAAAAATGTAAATAAAATAAAAACATTGAATATCCCTTTGACCATGGTGAATCACGCTTTGGATGGTGTATCAAGACACCCAGTCAGGAAGGAAATCGTTCAGGGATTTCCCCATGAGGCCAATGGTGACATTAAAACAGTTACAGAGTTTAATGGCTGTGATATGAAAAAACTGAGGATGGACATTGTAGTTACTCCACAATACTAACCTAATTGACAGAGTGAAAAGAAGGAAGCCTGTACAGAATAAAAATATTCCAAAAGATTCATCCTTTTCGCAACAAGGCACTAAAGTAATACTGCAAAACTTTTGGCCAAGCAATTAACTTTTTGTCCTGAATACAAAGTGTTATGTTTGGGACAAATCCAATACAACACATTACTGAGTGTGTACCACGCTCCATATTTTCAAGCACGGTGGTGGCTGCATCATGTTATGGGTATGCTTGTAATCGTTAAGGACTGGGGAGACTTTCAGGATACTAATGAAACGGGTCTAAGCACAGGCAAAATCATAGAGGAAAACCTGGTTCAGTCTGCTTTACACCAGACACTGTCAATGACAAAAAATACAAGGCCAAATCTACACTGGAATTGCTTACCAAGAAGATAGTCTATATTCCTGAGTGGCTGAGTTACAGTTACATCTACTTGAAAATCTATGGCAAGACCTGAAAATGGTTGCCAAGCAATGATCAACAACCAATTTGACAGAGCTTGAATTTTTAAAATAAATAATAATGGGAAAATGTTACACAATCCAGGTGTGGAAAGCTCTTAGAGACTTACCCAGAAAGACTCATAGCTGTAATCGCTTCCAAAAGGTGCTTCTACAAAGTATTGACTCTTATGTAAATTAGATATTTCTGTATTTCATTTTCAACAAACATGTTTCCACTATCTGGGTGAGAAAAAAAACAAAACGTGGAATAAGTCAAGGAGTATGAATACTTTCTGAAGGCACTGTAGGTTTCAGTAGCCAACATGGCAGTCAACAGTCTTCTAAAAAGTTATTAACAGGGACAATAACAGCTGTAAGACAGCTGCAATAGGCTGCCTGGGGCTCACCCCTGGGGTTTTCTCGTCTCCGTCGCTCTCGTCGTCGTCCGTCTCTATAGGAGCCTGATGGTGGTTCTTGTGGTCCTGATGGCTGGACCCTCCCAGCAGTGAAGTGATGGCTTTGTTTCTGGCGTTAGCGCTGGCTGACGCCTCACCTTCCTCATCCTCTTCATCAGGGTCCAAGTGCTCCATCAGTAACTTGAACTGAGAGAGACAAGAATATTAACCAGTCTGCTGCGCTCAGAGACAACACTAGGTCACCTTACTGCAGGGATCATCAACTAGATTCAGCCGTGGGCCAATATTTTCTTGAGCGGATGGTCGGAACATAATTTCATATAATTTGGAGACTGCAAATTGACCGCAAGAAGCCCAAACAGATATCACATTTGACTAAAACAATCATTTCAAACCTTGCTTACATTTTATATGATCACATGTCTATTATGTGTGGGAATACTTGGGAACAGATTTCATAAATTAAAATAACTTGGAGCTGATTTCCTGGTGTTTTTACAGTCTTATGTCCAACAATAAAACATGAAAAAAATTGGGAGGGTTTAGAAAACTTTGGGGGCCAAAGTTGCCAGTTGGCAAACCCTGCCTTACTGCCTAACCCTTTTACAAACGACAAAAATAAACCCCATCTGGCTCAATTCCGTTTCAATTCAGGAAATAAACAAATTCCAAACCCAATTTTCCAAAATTCCATTATTTCCTTTATACGACCCAAAACAACTAAAGAGACTTTCAGAAAAAAGGAAGAGTGAGAGTGATCTCTTACATCTAGGTACTGTTTGACGATCCTCCTCTTGATGTCGTAGGTCAGTTCAACGTTGGCCAGGTCAGAGGATAAAAAGTCCAATGTCTGACGTGGGCTGAAGTGCACGTGACTCTTCCTGTTCACAGCCTTCTCGTACACCTTAGCCGATTCCGTCGGAGAGTACTTCTGGATTTTACTACATGAGCGGATGAAGAGGTTAAGTTTAGGTTATTTCTTCATTAACTGAGAAATTGGCATGGCAACATAAAAAGACAGAATTATTATCAGTATCATATTGTGATCTTCCTAGCTCGGTCTTGTCCAGCGAGATGTTATGTAGTGACGTACCTGTCTGAGAAGCCATAGAGGTTCTTTAGGTGCTGCTTGAGAACCAGCAGCAGAAGGATACCCTGCGAGGCGTTGGCAAAGTCCAACAGGGGGATGGAGTTGTCAGGCAGACGCTGCATCACCTTGTCCAAGTCCTCAATCTCCAGGTCAGAGTCAGAGTCAGACTCTACGTGGGCCTGGGCCCGGTGTCTGGGCTTCTTGGGCCTGTGGACCACCTCATCGTCACTGCTGTTGGAGCGGCTGCTGTGACGCCCCTCTTCCTCAGAGTTATCCTCCTCCGAGTGGTACTTCCTCTCTTTCTGCTTCTTCTCCCGCCGCCTCGGCTCTTTGAGAAGGGACTGCAGAGAGGACAGAGGAGTGAGTCAGTCATTCACAACCAAACAAAAGCTAGTGTTGGGGATTATTATAGGGTATAAAACCCACGATAGCTTGTATGTCTTTAAAAGTCACATTATAGGTCGTGTTTTTACAAACCACGTGTGGCTACGTGTGATCTTGTGTGTATGACCTACCTCCTTGAAGGACTGCAGCAGGTTGCTGCCGGACACAGACAGGGTGATGTCTATGTGGTGCATGATGAACAGGGGCTCCTCCTGGCTCTGGTAGGGGAAACAGGCCAGGTTGTCTGCCATGTACAGGAGCATGTTTACCTCCATCTTCTGCAGGGTGGGAAAAGTCACAATAACAACCATTACCTTCACCAAACTCTTACTTTTGTCTATCTGTTCATTCTGTCTATGTATACGGCTATAATACTGATTCTTCACAATGTGTATCTAGGGGAAGGAGGGACTCACCGAGCTGTCATCAAACAGGTTGAGCAGTGAGATGAGGAAGGCTCGTCGGTGCTGCCGGTTGGTTCGGACCATAGAGAAGAGGTGGGCGCAGAGGGCCGAGGTGGTCTCGTCCTGCCGGTAGCCACGGATCACCGTACCCTTAGCTGACCAGATAGCTTGCTGTACCTGGTAGGACATTTTCATCCCCGCCACGGCCTTCATCTGGACACACAACCAAACACAATGCGTTACATACATTGATAACATACAGTAGATCATCACACTACCAGCCTGTTGAGAGGCCAGGCCGCTCTTTCTACCCTGAGACCGGCCCACAGACACTCACATGGATGAAGCCGGTGTACTTCTTATCAATCTCCACCAGCTGCTGGTCAGCCTTGTTCCTCATGGTGGGCTCTGGGTCCGTTCCCATGGCAATCAGGTAGGGCACACACTGAAAAAGAAGATGGATCAACAGCAGTTACAAAACTGTTGACAACAGTGATGCTTTTCTCCATTATAATCACACATGTATTTTTTACATGGCCAGAGTTTAGGAATGACTTGTCTGAGAAGAGTAGTCCAATGGTATGCTGTATGGGTTTCTGAAGTGTTATGTACCTGCACAGGATGGATGAGGCCCTGGTTGAGCGTCAGGGCGATGACGTTGAGGGCAAAGTGTCGTACGTTGGACTGTGTGTGGAAGAAGGCCTCCAGCACCTGCTTCAGGTACAGCTGCATGATGGAGCTGCTCATGCCTGAAGAGATGTCCCCCATCTCCTTCAGGTCCTCCTGCTTCGACAGCTTCTTCCCTGCAGACGCACAAAGGCGAGAACCATTAGGAACCCTGAGCCTGGTTCAGTCGTATGGAAACTAGCCACTAGACATCATGGAGGCATGCACCTAACTAACACACCCAATATCCTGTGCCCCATTCTAACACTTTATTATATTGCTGTGCTTGTGTTTTATTTGACCTGTATTGATGTGAATAAATTAACTTTTGCTTGGACCACCAATATGAACATGTATACACTCTATTTTGTAAGTCACTTTGGATAAGGAAATTGAATATATTAGATTGAATAGACGCAGAGGTGAGACTCACACTGTTGGTCGGCCTCCTGCATGCGAGAATCCTCCTCTTGCAGGTATGTCTGCAGGTTCTTCAACACCTGGATCTTCAGGTTGACGGAGCTCTTCCTGTCCGACAGGATGCCGTTGTACAGAGTCTTTACATCCTGCATGAACATCAGCCCTGGGTACTGGATGAACTGGAAGCCTGGAGAATGGAAAGAGGGGGATGGGGTGTAAGAGAGAAGGAAAAAGATATCAGCCCAAGCACCAAGGAACCAGGGGAACAAAAGCCATTGGTGGTGGATGACAGAAGTTTGTTAGAACAACTTGTGGTCTGTGCTAGGGTGAAGTAAGGTTAGCTTTACCTAGACCAATGATGGCCTTGGTCTGAACTTCCTCATCTTCATGTTTGGTGAAGTACAGCAGAAGTTCCATCACTTTGTCCTTTATCACAACCTGAAGGGAAAAAGCAACAGTGACCGACAATGCATCAAGTATCCAGGTCTTTAAAAATCCCCAACAATACAAAAATATATCTCCCTTCTATTTCCTGGCTCTACCTTGCTGGGCCCCTTGAACTCCTCCTGGTCAAAGTCAAAGTGGCGACAGAGCGCCCCCACAGTGAACAGCGAGCGCAGCAAGGCCGGTTTGTTAGCAGCCAGAACAGGGTTGTTGCAATCCTCTGAGTGCTGGGTCTTCAGCTTGGTCAGGGCACCATAGTAACGGTTGAAACAAGCCCAAACAAACTTGTAGTTGTGAGTGACCCGGTTCACGACAGCGCCAAGACAGCTCACACAGTGTTGCACAACCTGCGAAAAAAAAAAAAGATGACAGAACAACTAAAAACCGGTCCTTCACATTTGATTTGGTTTCTTCACGGTTATTTTAGCATTGAACCTGGCTACAAGCTGTAGCCTTTACTAGAGATGTACCGTCATGCCGTATTTGATGGTGAGCTTCATCAGGTCTTCCTCTATTGTGGTGAGGAAGGTCTCAGAGGGGTGCTCCATCAGAGGGATAACCAGCTCCAGGATCTTGGCCACGTTACAGATCACCATGAAGTCACTCTGGGTCTGAAAACAAGATCAAATTCATATTGATACAGTCACAGAGATCTCTAATGTGAGAGAAAGCTTGACCTGTTGGTCATGTTGTTGTATAAAACGTGTACCGACAATAATCAACCACTAGATGGCCCTAGAGCGCTATGTAAAATCAGGTGGCTAATTTTTGCTTGAACTTTCTTACACCGGTGTCAGTGTTTCAACAAATTGAGGAGAGAAGGTTTGCGTGGGTCCTTACGTTGCACTTGGTGGTGAGGTAAGGCTGCATGGTCATGGCATGTTTGACCATCAGCTGGGCTCGATTCTTACTGAACAGGAAGAGGGTGGTGATGCAAGACACCAGACGATTAGAGTTCACCCCCTTGTTCTCAATATCTGAAACAGAAACACAGATCCTTCCTTCAGTCTCAACTGGACTTTCTATCATATCATAAATCAACAGTACATTGATGTGTCAGGATAAATGGCGATTCGCAATCTAAACTGTGAGTGACCTCCATACCAGCGAGAGACTCTTCGTATTTGAGGATGTGTTCCACTAGATTGTCCACCAGCTGAACGCAGGCCTTTCTGGCTGGTTTATAGGAAGCATCTTCCTCCGTCTTCAGCAGCTAAGTAAGGGGGAGGTTTTGAAGTGAGGCACACAACGTAAATCTTTCGGGAACCTGTTTGTAACAGCTCTCACAAGAGAAAAGTGATATATATGAACAAGTCACAGTAGACCTGGAGTAAACAGCATAACTTCCCCCTGTGCTTAAAACTTTCCACGACCACGAATAAATGGGACAACAATGAACCTGAGCCAATGTGAAAAAAGTTCTGAATGTGACTCGAGGCCAACTACCACCACGTAACACACGACGACAACTGGAAATACTCACGTTTTGAAGCAGCTGCTCAAACCAATCATAGCCTGTATCTTTGCATGCAGACACCTAGGAAAGATGATGTCATCAGGTCAAGACATGTCGAACAGGCAACCCTCAAATACAGACTGAGATGTACATTGGAAAGATGTACATTGGAAAGTTATTTGACAGTTTGATAGTTTGAGCCCTGGAACTCACCACGTCTGTGATGTTGAGGATCTTACGGGTCATGGCATCTTTATCGTGATTGGGTGTAGGGGTGAACCAGAGTTTCTGGAAGGTCTCATTCACAAGTTTCTGAAGAAGAAAGTGGAGCAAACTATGAAATTTGCACACAAATGCGCACACGACAACAGGTAACGTTCTGCAGCCCTGTGAAGTATCCATCTGCAAATGAAACACGGACATTTATTACAGACGCAGACGGATACACACCTTGATGCCCTCCTCGTCGTTGACCCTGCGGATCATCTTGACACACATCTCAGTGATCTTGTTGAAGGTGGGTTGCTCCAGACAGATGTCTCTCAAGATCTTGATCACCCTCTTCCTCACACTGATACCCGTGTCCTAGAAACAAGAGGGGTGCAATGAGGTCAGATGGGAATGCAACATCGACCATATATTTACACACTTTCACTCCAGGGCTACCTCTGCCTTACAAGCGACCATGATATATATTATCAAAAATAAATGAAACATTAAATAAGTAATGTCATATTAACAAAACGACAATCTGAGTTACTTTCGTTGAGTAGAGGAGAAATGATAGCTGTTCAAATGCATTGTGTTTATGTTTGAGAAGCCTGCAGTTCTCCAGCAGAGCCCTGGGTGGCAGTGTGGAGAAAATAATATTACCTTAGGTGAACTTTTACACTTGGAATGAACTCTCAGCTAGAGGTGGGAAGTGTCATCGGCCCAGTTCCATTTCTCACTACTCTGTCTCAGCTGATGCCTTCTCATTCTCCTAGAAAAGGCTCTGAGCCGTGTTATCCTCTTTAACAGCTTGTTTGCGCATTGCTCAAAGAGTTGCACTTCACAACTGTGTTTAGGGTGTCACGCTGTGACTCTGTATCTGTGCATAAAGATGTGTGATAGTCTGCTTGCTCAGGTGTGTATTACGGCACGTGTGTGTTCGTTACCAGTATTCTCTCGATCAGCATGTCGTAGTACTGCTCTGTGAGTTGGGGTCTGCTCAGCACAAAGCGTCCCAGCAGCTCCACTGCAGCCTCGCGAACACTGGTGGAGTTGTCCATCAGACGACCATGGACCCCACGCTGCATGTCCAACTGATGAGAGGAGAGGATGAGGACTGAGGAGACACTTATGCACAGACAAACAGGTATATATATAGGTATATAATTCACCCCCCTTGACATTTTGCCTATTTTGTTGCCTTATACCTGGAATTAAAATGTTTTTTGGGGGAGTTTGTATCATTTGATTTACACAACATGCCTACGACTTTGATGCAAAATATTTTTTATTGTGAAACAAACAAGAAATATGACACACACAACAAAAAAAACATACATAACTATTCACCCTCCCAAAGTCAATACTTTGTACAGCCACATTTTGCAGCAATTACAGCTGCAAGTCTCTTGGGGTATGACTCTATAAGCTTGGCACATCTTGCCCATTCTTCAAGGCAAAACTGCTCCAGCTCCTTCAAGTTGGATGGGTTCTGCTGGTGTACAGCAATCTTTAAGTTAAACCACAGATTCTCAATTGGATTGAGGTCTGGGCTTTGACTAGGCCATTCCAAGACATTTTATTTTTTTTAAATTTTATTTCACCTTTATTTAACCAGGTAGGCTAGTTGAGAACAAGTTCTCATTTGCAACTGCGACCTGGCCAAGATAAAGCATAGCAGTGTGAACAGACAACACAGAGTTACACATGGAGTAAACAATTAACAAGACAATAACAAGGTAGAAAAAAAAAAAAAAAGAGTCTACACATTGTGTGCAAAAGGAATGAGGAGGTAGGCAAATAATTACAATTTAGCAGATTAACACTGGAGTGATAAATGATCAGATGGTCATGTACAGGTAGAGATATTGGTGTGCAAAAGAGCAGAAAAGTAAATAAATAAACAGTATGGCGATGAGGTAGGTAAATTGGGTGGGCTATTTACCGATAGACTATGTACAGCTGCAGCGATCGGTTAGCTGCTCAGATAGCAGATGTTTGAAGTTGGTGAGGGAGATAAAAGTCTCCAACTTCAGCGATTTTTGCAATTCGTTCCAGTCACAGGCGGCAGAGAACCGGAACGAAAGGCGGCCACATGAGGTGTTGGCTTTAGGGATGATCAGTGAGATACACCTGCTGGAGCGCGTGCTACGGGTGGGTGTTGCCATCGTGACCAGTGAACTGAGATAAGGCGGAGCTTTACCTAGCATGGACTTGTAGATGACCTGTAGCCAGTGGGTCTGGCGACGAATATGTAGCGAGGGACGGCAGACTAGAGCAATACAGGTCGCAGTGGTGGGTGGTATAAGGTGCTTTAGTAACAAAACGGATGGCACTGTGATAAACTGAATCCAGTTTGCTGAGTAGAGTATTGGAAGCTATTTTGTAGATGACGTCGCCAAAGTCGAGGATCGGTAGGATAGTCAGTTTTACTAGGGTAAGTTTGGCGGCGTGAGTGAAGGAGGCTTTGTTGCGGAATAGAAAGCCGACTCTAGATTTGATTTTTAGATTGGATATGTTTGATATGAGTCTGGAAGGAGAGTTTACAGTCTAGCCAGACACCTAGGTACTTATAGATGTCCACATATTCTAGGTCGGAACCATCCAGGGTGGTGATGCTAGTCGGGCGTGCGGGTGCAGGCAGCGAACGGTTGAAAAGCATGCATTTGGTTTTACTAGCGTTTAAGAGCAGTTGGAGGCCACGGAAGGAGTGTTGTATGGCGTTGAAGCTCGTTTGGAGGTTAGATAGCACAGTGTCCAAGGAAGGGCCGGAAGTATACAGAATGGTGTCGTCTGCGTAGAGGTGGATCCGTGAATCGCCCGCAGCAAGAGCAACCTCATTGATATATACAGAGAAAAGAGTCGGCCCGAGAATTGAACCCTGTGGCACCTAAATGTTTCCCCTTAACTTCTTATGGCTGCAGGGGCGGTATTGAGTAGCTTGGATGAAAGGTGCCCAGAGTTGCCCAGAGTAAACGGCCTGCTCCTCAGTCCCAGTTGCTAATATATGCATATTATTATTAGTATTGGATAGAAAACACTCTGCCGTTTCTAAAACTGTTTGAATGATGTCTGTGTGTATAACAGAACTCATATGGCAGGCAAAACCTGAGAAGAAATCCAAACAGGAAGTGGGAAATCTGAGGTTGGTCGATTTTCGAACCCAGCCCCTATTAAATACACAGTGGGATATTGGCTATGTTGCACTTCCTAAGGCTTCCACTAGATGTCAACCGTCTTTAGAAACTTGAATGAGGCTTCTACTGTGCTGTGGAGCCGGATGGGAGCTGTTTGAGTCAGTGGTCTGGCAGAGAGCCAGGTCCTGGTCACGCACATTTCACATGATAGCGACCTGCGTTTCATTGCTTCTCTACAGACATAGGAATTCTCCGGTTGGAACGTTATTGAAGATTTATGATAACAACATCCTAAAGATTGACAAGTTTCTTCGACCTGTAATATAACCTTTTGAAGTTTTCGTCCGACGTTCGGCTGTACCTGCACAAGCGTTTGGATTTGTGTACTAAACGCGCTAACAAAAGTAGCTACTTGGACATAAATAATGGACATTATCAAACAAATCAAGCATTTATTGTGGAACTAGGATTCCTGGGAGTGCATTCTGATGAAGATCGTCAAATGTAAGGGATTATTTATAATGTTATTTCTGATTTCTGTTTTTTTATTTCACCTTTATTTAACCAGGTAGGCTAGTTGAGAACAAGTTCTCATTTGCAACTGCGACCTGGCCAAGATAAAGCATAGCAGTGTGAACAGACAACACAGAGTTACACATGGAGTAAACAATTAACAAGTCAATAACACAGTAGGAAAAAAATGGGCAGTCTATATACAATGTGTGCAAAAGGCATGAGGAGGTAGGCGAATAATACAATTTTGCAGATTAACACTAGGGTGATAAATGATCAGATGGTCATGTACAGGTAGAGATATTGGTGTGCAAAAGAGCAGAAAAGTAAATAAATAAATTTAAAAAACAGTATAAAAACAGTATGGGAATGAGGTAGGTGAAAATGGGTGGTCTATTTACCAATAGACTATGTACAGCTGCAGCGATCGGTTAGCTGCTCGGATAGCTGATGTTTGAAGTTGGTGAGGGAGATAAAAGTCTCCAACTTCAGCGATTTTTGCACAGTTCGTTCCAGTCACAGGCAGCAGAGTACTGGAACGAAAGGCGGCCAAATGAGGTGTTGGCTTTAGGGATGATCAGTGAGATACACCTGCTGGAGCGTGTGCTACGGATGGGTGTTGCCATCGTGACCAGTGAACTGAGATAAGGCGGAGCTTTACCTAGCATGGACTTGTAGATGACCTGTAGCCAGTGGGTCTGGCGACGAATATGTAGCGAGGGCCAGCCGACTAGAGCATACAAGTCGCAGTGGTGGGTGGTATAAGGTGCTTTGGTGACAAAACGGATGGCACTGTGATAGACTGCATCCAGTTTGCTGAGTAGAGTGTTGGAAGCCATTTTGTAGATGACATCGCCGAAATCGAGGATCGGTAGGATAGTCAGTTTTACTAGGGTAAGCTTGGCGGCGTGAGTGAAGGAGGCTTTGTTGCGGAATAGAAAGCCGACTCTTGATTTGATTTTCGATTGGAGATGTTTGATGTGAGTCTGGAAGGAGAGTTTGCAGTCTAGCCAGACACCTAGGTACTTATAGATGTCCACATATTCAAGGTCGGAACCATCCAGGGTGGTGATGCTAGTCGGGCATGCGGGTGCAGGCAGCGATCGGTTGAAAAGCATGCATTTGGTTTTACTCGCGTTTAAGAGCAGTTGGAGGCCGCGGAAGGAGTGCTGTATGGCATTGAAGCTCGTTTGGAGGTTAGATAGCACAGTGTCCAATGACGGGCCGAAAGTATATAGAATGGTGTCGTCTGCGTAGAGGTGGATCAGGGAATCGCCCGCAACAAGAGCAACATCATTGATATATACAGAGAAAAGAGTCGGCCCGAGAATTGAACCCTGTGGACTCCAACATGGCGGACAATTAAAAAAGATTCTGAGCGCCTTCTCAGATTATTGCATGGTTTGCTTTTTCCGTAATGTATTTTTGAATTCTGACACAGCGGTTGCATTAAGGAGAGGTATATCTATATTTCCATGTCTAACAATTGTATTTATCGACATTTATAATGAGTATTTCTGTAAAATTATGAGGCGCTCTGCAATATCACTGGATGTTTTTGGAACTAGTGAACGTAACGCGCCAATGTATACTGAGATTTTTTTTATATAAATATGAACTTTATCAAACAAAACATACATGTATTGTGTAACATGATGTCCTATGAGTGTCATCTGATGAAGATCATCAAAGGTTAGTTTTTATCTCTATTTGTGCTTTTTGTGACTCCTCTCTTTGGCTGGAAAAATGGCTGAATTATTCTGTGAGTTGGTGGTGACCTAACAATCGTTTGTGGTGCTTTCGGTGTAAAGCCTATTTGAAATCGGACACTGTGGTGGGATTAACAACAAGATCACCTTTAAAATGGTATAAGATACATGTATGTTTGAGGAATTTTAATTGTGAGATTTCTGTTGTTTTGAATTTGGCGCCCTGCACTTTCACTGGCTGTTGTCATATCGATCCTATTAACGGGATTGCAGCTCTAAGAAGTTGTAAACCATTTGAGTGTTGCTTTAACAGAATGCTTAGGGTCATTGTCCTGCTGGAAGGTGAACCTCCGTTCCAGTCTCAAATCTCTTTAAGACTGGAACACATTTCCCTTAAGAATTTCCCTGTATTTAGCGCCATCCATCATTCCTTAAATTCTGACCAGTTTCCCAGTCCCTGCCAATGAAAAACATCCCCTCAGCATGATGCTGCCACCACCATGCTTCACTGTGACATAGCGTTTTCCTTGATGGCCAAAAAAACTCTATTTTAGTCTCATCTGACCAGAGTACCCCTTCTTCCATATGTTTGGGGAGTCTCCCGCATGCCTTTTGGCGAACACCAAACATGTTTGAAATTTTTTTCTTGAAGCTTTTTTTCTGACCACTCTTCCGTAAAGCCCAGCTCGGTGGAGTGTACAGCTTAAACTGGTCCTATGGACAGATACTTCAATCTCCGCTGTGGAGCTTTGCATCTCCTTCAGGGTTATCTTTGGACTCTTTGTTGCCTCTCTGATTAATGCCCTCCTCCTTTTTTGATAATGGATTTAAATGGTGTTCAAAGTTTGATATTTTTTATAACCTAACCCTGATCTTTACCTCTCCACAACTTTGTCCATGACCTGTTTGGAGAGCTTCTTGGTTTTCGTGGTGCCCCTTGCTTAGTGGTGTTGCAGACTCTGGGGCCTTTCAGAACAGGTATATACTGAGATCATGTGACAGGTCATGTGACACTTAGATTGCACACAGGTGGACTTTATTTAATTAATTATGTGACTTCTGAAGGTAATTTGTTGCACCAGATCTTATTTAGGAGCTTCATAGCAAAGGGGTATGAATACATATGCACGCCCCAGTTTTCGTTTTTTAATTTTTTCAGAATTATTTGAAACAAGTTCTTTTTTTCATTTCACTTCACCAATTTGGACTATTTTGTGTATGTCCATTACATGAAATCCAAATAAAAATCCATTTGGATTACAGGTTGCAATGCAACAAAATAGGAAAAACGCCAAGGGGGATGAATAGTTTTGCAAGGCCCTGCAGGTAGATCAGTTTTCGTGTTGGGTAAAGCAGACTCACCCTGGCTAGAATACTGGGGTCTACAGCCACCACCTCAGACAAACACTTCATGGCTTTAGTTCTGACAGCTATGGCACTCTCCCCCAGCACTCTCAGGATCTGTTTGAGAGGAGAGAACAGAGATCCATTCTTTACCAACCATACACAAAGCACCACGTTTACCATATGCTGGTTCACAACACGCAGGAATTAAACTAAATCCACCCTCTTACCTGTGTTAAATAAATATCGAAGCTCTGCGCGAACGGCCTCATAGAGGCCAAATATCTGACAATCAGGCAGGAGTCGTCATAGTCCACAGTGTCAGAGTTCATCCTGTGGGGGAAAAGAGACACAGGCCAACATTGAGGATGAGCCACATTTACACTTGAGTCATTTAGCAGACACTCTTACCCAGAGTGATTTACAGGACAAATTAGGATTAAGTGCCTTGCTCAAGTGCTCATCGACAGGTTTTTCACCTAGTCGGCAAAGGGACGCGACCCAGCAATCTTTTGGTTACTGAGTGGGACAGCGAGGGTTGAGTCCTACCTCAGTGTGCTGAACTGCGAGGGCGCGGTCTTGATGATGTTGCGGAGGTACTTCTTGCGGGCCTCAGCTCTCTGCATGATCTCGCCAGTGCTCTCGATGTCCTTGGCGTGGTGCTGGCCTTCAGAAGAGTCCTCGTCCCCTCGCTGGTTCTGAGACTTCATGGCCTTTTCTGTCTCTGTCAAAGTGTCCCTGAACCACTGAGCTATGTAGAACTTCCTGGCAAACTGAGGAGCAGCAGCGGAAATGAAGAGTTACACCTCCCATCTGATATGTAAGTAACGGGCAGTTATTACTACGGTATGTGCATTAAACACACTCACAACTAGAGATGGATCCGTCTCTGCGTTCTCATCCATGTAGGCCAGCAGGGCTTTCTGTAGCTGCTGGGTCTCATCATTGCCTTGGGTCTGGGTTGGAAATACAGCAAGAACATTGAGGATGAGGTTGAGCATTGGTCATGGTCAACCTAAAAATGTGTGCGTGTTCAGATTGTTCTGTGTTTGACTGAACGTTTACCTCTTTGAGGATGCGGTCAATGGAGCGCTGGTCCATCTGGCTGGTGACTGCGTCTTTGCGCAGGCGGGCAGCGACCGTGCCCAGGTAGTCAAGCGATGCCACCCTCAGAGCCATCTCCGTCTGCTTATTACTGAACTGGTGCACCTGGAACGGTGGATAGGGAGAAGAGTGTCATTCAGGCTGTTCTTTTTTCCCCACAACAGCAAAGAACTCACCAGAGTAAGGACGGGCATTTTAAATAACGCAACTATTTTGGGGGGATATCCGCATAGTCGAACTACATGTGTTTTTAAATGTGTTATGTTTTTAACCTGAGCTTCTGCTACAGCAGCGGGCTGGGGAGTGACTGGTGTGTGAGACGGAGAGAGAGACCAGTAAAGTAGCAACGCCATCTCACGCTAGACAAACTTGTAACGGTTGCCATAGCTTATCTATCTGACAGTGTATGTCTAGACTGCATCAAATCAATGTAGAGATGTAGATAGCTAGCTACTTGAGGCTATAATATGCCACGCTCCCCATCCTAGTCAACAAATAAGAACAACTCCATTCAGATTAAACAACAGCCTACCTGTCGGTTGTAGCCCACGCCTTCTCATTTAGCAAACTTTTTACTCAATAATTGTTTATAAAATGTTGGAATGCTTAGAGATCTCTCACTTCACTTGCTACACATGGAACCTCTGCTGCTTTGAATGTCCGACAAAAACAAGCAGCTACACGCGTGAAACGCTACCGGTATGTCTATTTTGTGGAGCACACAGCATTAAAAAAAAAAAACAGTTAAAAGTTTGTTTTATTAAATTAAGAATTTCAAATGTCACGGTACTATATATCCGTGTATGGAACAATGTCACATAGACAATTTAACATTTTGACAAAGCCTTTTCATTGTTAAAATAGTCCTATATTATTTTCTTATTTTTAGGATTACTCACAAGTAATCCAATACTAATGTATGTTCGGATATCTGGATAAACGTGCCCATCCCTACACCAGAGGAGTCCTATGTGCTTTTTATCTCTACTGCTAGTCAATAACTGATTGATTTAGCGGAATCTTTGTTTCTATGATGGATGGACTCACCAGTAGACGTCCCAGCAGACTGAGGAGAAGCTCTGAAGCTGGCCACTCTGGTTTGTTCACCGTAGACAGCAGGTCCTGGACAAAGTTCTCAAACAGCGGCCGGTAGTCCTCCTCTCCCTGCTTACTGCCACACCTGAAACACAGACAGAGGGAAGTTTGATCGAAGAGCTTACAGTATCATAACAGATATCTTACGCCATCTTTTTTTTACCCCTTTTTCGTGATATCCAATTGGTAGTTACAGACTTGTCCCATCGCTGCAACTCCTGTACAGAGTCGGCAAAGGCCGAGAGCCACGCGTCCCCCAAGACACGACCCCGCCAAGCCGCACTGCTTCTTGACACACTACTCGCTTCACCCGGAAGCCAATCGCACCAATGTGTCGGAGGAAACACTGTACAGCTGGTGGCTGTACACTGTACAGCCACTAGCACTGCGATGCAGTGCCTTAGACCGCTGCACCACTCGGGAGGCCACACCGTCTTCTCATAACAGTTAGGATGTAGTTTGATTTTGAGAATGAGAGATCAACTTACTTCTTTAGGAAGACGGACAGGAAGTTCTGAGCTGCTCTCATGGCCGTCTCATAAGAGTTAGTGATCAGGACATCTTGATCCACCTGGGAAAATAAAACAAATGAAATACGGAAGTCTTTGGCTGAGAATTCTGTCGAATCACCACTAGCCCAGGTAGTACATGGCATCTCTAACGTACCTTCTTGTTGTACTCATCGTCGTGACTGTCCCTGTTGCTGGGGAGGTGCACCACACACTGGATGAGCTGAAGCACCAGAGCTGTGACCATCTGGATGTACATGGGCTCCCCATCCTTATCACTGCTGTTCAGCCTAGGGACGCACACATAGACAAAGAAACACGGACAATTCATTTCAGCAGATAAACACGCTGAAAATAACCAGAAAACCATTTGAAAAATAAGGACTGTTTCTTGAGAACTACGACATGGTCTCTCGTGGCGCATGTTCTCTACAGGTACAGTTACCTGAAGTTCCTGAGGCTGCGTTTGCTGGTGGGTAATCTGGCCAGAGAGGTGAAGATCTCTTCCAGGATGAGCTGCCTGTGCTTCTCATAGCGAGAGAACACCTAAGGGAGATCAGGAGAAAAGGCTCATCATCGGAGTCACACACACACACACACACTCTATACACACACACACACACACACATTGTAATATTGTAAAGATTATATTGTACATTTGTAATAATAGAGTAATCATGTATTGTATGAGGAATTGTTTTATTTGATGTAATTGTTCTAATCCTGTTTGGACCCCAGGAAGTGTAGCTGCTGCCTTGGCAGCCGCTAATGGGGATCCTAATAAATACAAATAAATGAAAGAGTTACCCTGACATTGCTATACATAATACATACACAATGAAAGGAAATATATTCTAGAACAAATCCAGACTCCATGGGAACCCTGGTTTGAAGCACCACATCAAGAGCAACCCTGGCACTGCTATACAAGGGCTGTATGGATGCAAAATAAAGGGAAGTGTATTTATATTGACTCTGTACCGGTACCCCCCTGTATATGGCCCCGCTATTATTTACTGCTGCTCCTAAATTATTTGTTATTCTTATCTCTTACTTTTTGGGGGATTTTTGTAAAACTATATTGTTGGCTAAGGGCTTGTAAGTAAGCATTTCACTGTAAGGTCTACCTACACCTGCTGTATTCGGCGCATGTGACAACTCAATGGGAACCCTGTTTTGGATTCTTACCGCGGTCACTAGTTTGATGGCACACAGCTGTAGCTCACTGACACTCTCCACAAAGAATGGAGTGATGCCCATGGAGGAGACCTGAGGTAAGGAGAGAGGGAGAGATGGGTCACAAGGTGAGCAGGGGTCAGAGGACATGACCCCCAGGGATAGCACTAGGAGCCGAGTCTCACCTGTAGGATGGTGGTGTCCGTCAACAGCTGGATCTCCAGGAGCTCTGAGATGTTGCTGACGATGTCACACACCTTGTTGTAGAGCATGATGATCACCCTCTGCTTGTGTGTGGAGCTTTTAGCCCTCTTAGCCCTGGAGCTCAGATAGCCACCTGGGTGGGAGACGGGAGGAGAGACCATGAGAAAATCAGTTAACAGGGAATGTAGAGCAAAAACCCTTTCCACAGTCAGTCAGTCAGGAATATGCATAACAGTGGCCCCAGTAGTTCAGAGACGGACCACACTGCCTTGAATATACACACTATGCTTATTCTTTACATGAACTGTCTTTCAAACGTTCTGGGTGCTCTGGTCTTGAACAGAGTGTATCAAGACTGTGACTGGACATTTATACTGTTCTCGCCACATTATGCTATGGCTTTGCTCCAATTGCTTTTGATAGTAAGGTGGGTTTAGGGTGCTGACCTCCATGAGGGTTCACTCTGTAGACAGGGTCATACTGAGGGTAGAGGGTGTTCTGCAGGTGAAACTTGGTGTACTGCAGCACCCTCTCAATCACGTCCTCGATGTACACCGCCTTGGGCATGCGGGACGACGTCATTATGTTGAGGGCCGTCAGACAGGCGTCTGCAGACTTGGTCACGCGCTCCATGATGAGGTCACGCCACAGCCGCTCCTCGTCTTCTGCGTCTGCGTCCTGTTGGGACAGAGAGGGAAGACGTTCAGACAAGTGGAACTTGCTTTCTAAGTCAGGATGAGACAATCTGTGTGCCTGGGAAACCATATGAGAGGACAACTTACATGGTTCATCAGTGTGGAGAGCTTGGAACCGTCCTGAATGTTCTTCTCCAGGATGTTCAGGACCTTCACCAACTTATCAGATGGAAGCTATGGATGAGACAGATGAGAAAATACATAACAGAATACCGTATCCAATTTAGGATTGACAGAAAGACTGACATCTCCCTGCATCCAGTGTTCCCCTTTCTTACCCTGAAGGTGATGCCCATGGCCTTGATCTTAGCAGATTCGCTGCCCAGCTCGCTCAGCTGGTGTTTCCCCAGCAGAAGCTCCTGTGGGATCTCATCATCATCTGTTGACAAGAGTTCTGGAGTTAGAGGAAGCAGTTCTGTCACCGTCATTTATCACTGAACATTACTACGGCCGAAATCGAATTACATTTGGAAAATAATTCCAACAATCACAAGGTTATCTGTCCCATCCTTGGTAGAAGGTATTAAAAACACTGACTCAAACCGCTGAGGATAAAAAATAAATTAAAAAACACCTGTAAAAGTAGATCATGAATAATGCATACCCATGGCGTTGAAGTCAATGTCCTCCAAGCTCTCCAGAATGTTGTCCACACTGGCTGAGAACCTCTTGAACGTGGAGGAGTCCATCAGTTCTGTTGAGTAAACACAGAGAAAGTGAGTAACCTGCGTTAATGGGACAAAAGTCATACAACAAAGACACGGCTGAAGTTAGGACGGAATTACCTTCTGGTGTCAGCTTGGGCTCGTATGACTTCCTCTTCTTCTGTTTCTCCTTCTTCATCTTTCTGGCAACTGGACAGGATAGATGCATGTTCGAAAAATACATTGGACAGCAACACTTACCTAGTGAAATATTACTACAGATCTAAGATCTTAATTTGAACGATATAGTCTAAGCAAAATAATCATGCAGCAACAGGATTTGAATGTTTAGTCTGTAATGTTGCTTGATCGGCGGTTAGGCTATTAGCTGGCCAAAAGTAGGCTGTGTGAAAAGTGCAATACTGTTAATATAACAGTGTGTTCGTGGTGGTTTTCAGTGAATTCGCGTAAACTACAAAGCTCAGCAACAAAAGGGTGATCAAATGATGATCTTACATCTCATCCTCTGCATTTTTTTTACCCTGCATCTAATGCCCAGGTATAGCCTGCAGGTTTAAACTCTTCAGACAGTGGAAAAGATAACCATTGACGCACATGCTGGATGGTCAGTCGAAGACAGTGCCAGACTTACGGTCACTCATGCTGGGTGGTGGGGATTCCTCATCCGATTCCTCTGGGCTGCGTTCTCGGTAGCGCCTGCCAGATCCCTTGCGCCGCTCCTGGGAGCCCCCACTACTCCTCCGGTGCTCTCCTGAGCCTCTCCTCTCCCGCTCATCAGGCGCCCACGTCTTTTCTCGCTCCTTCTTGTGACGCTTCCGTGCAGCTGCAGGGAGAGAAAGAAGGAGCAACATGTCGCAGGATGTTGTTTTAATCATCAGGGGTTTGTTATCAACCATTAGCCCGCACTACTGGGATTGGAATGAACACAGTTTTGGATATGGCTGTGGGGGGAGACGGCAATGTTGTGTGACACTCACACTCCGTCACAGAGTCGTCGTCTGAGTCGTCGGAGTCGACTTCGGCGTACTTGGGCTTCTCGTTGACGGTGCTGCGCTTGCGTTTGTTCATCTTCACTCTCTCACACAGTGGCATGGTGGACTCTATCTCAGCAATGAGATGAGGAGGCAGTTCTTTCAACACTGATTCATCAAGACCTCCTAAGGAGAGGTCACCCAGTCATCTATTAGCCCTTGTATGAAAGGGCTAAATACACTAACAACGACACATTACGCGCCACAATTAAAACCAGTAGTGTCTTGTATACAGGATCATTAGCAAGGCCGCATGACCAAATCAATTCAACCCCAAAATAAATCAGAATCCCTTCAAGGGGAGTGAAATACAGTACGTGATTCTGTGCTGCTAGTGGATCAATGTGCAAAGTAATTAAAACTCAAAGTTCTCAAATTAAGTTTAAAAAAACGCATGATGTCAAAACCATAGTTAAACCTTAACTTCACCCACACAATAAGCTGACCCAGTCAGTCACGCAGACAGCAGGATGTCTCTTACCTTTCCCAGACTTCTCATGTGAGTGTCTGCTCTTGGAGGACTTGGAGCCGCGTGCGTTCCTGTCCTCTCTTTCCCTGATGATTTTCTGCACCTCGTCGATGCTGAGTTTCTGCAGCACCACAACAGGTTTGGCTCCTGTCTTCATCTCCTCTACCAGTCCCAGTCGCTCCAGCTTGACCCGGGGCTCGCTCCAGCCCTCCATTACAGGCCCCAGACCAGACCCAGGCTTCCTCATCTCAGCTGCCAACACATGCCCATCCTTATCCCGCTTCATCTTGGGAATCACAAAGTTCTTAAAGCCTCCAGACTTTACCCCCCCTAGCAGGTAGGCAGGGAACTCCTGTTTGCTTTCAACAGGCTGCTGTTGCTGCTTGGAGTCCTGTCGGTTCCTGCTGCCGTCCCCACTCCTCTTCTCCTCCCCGCTCCTCCTCTCCTCTTTATTAGGGGGTTTGAGGTTGGGGCATGGCCGGTCAGTCCTCTGGCGCCCACTGGGGTCCACCACCCCTCGGCCCTCCTGCTTAACTCGCGGGCTCTCTGGCCTGGAGCGCTGCTCTGGAGACCGGCGGTCCCGTGGTTCCCCTGCCTCTGTCCTGTGTTTCCTCTCCCTGTCTTTATCCGCCCGCTCCCTGTCTCTGTCCCGTCCATGTTTGGAGTCGTGTTCCCCCCTGCTGGACTTGCTGGGGGTCTCTGGCCTGCGGATACGGGATGGGTCGCTGTCCCGAGACCTCTCTTCCCTGTGACCAGAGTCTGAGCGGCCCTCGTGCCGTTGTCGTGGCGTGTCTGGCGTCCTGCTGTCAGGTCGGGCCTTGCCATTGTCAGGTTTTCCGTCGTGTCTGTGTTTGGACGAGTCTCTTCTGTTTTCGTGCTTGTGTTTAGGGGTCTCCGGTCGGCCGTCGGGGCCCAGCTTCTTGGGGGTGTCGGCGCGCTGCTTGATGACCTCTGGCCGGCCGTCTGCAGTCTGTAGTCGCTCTCCATCCGTCTTGGACTTTAGCCGCAGGACTCCGGTAGAGTCTGAGCCTTCCTCTGGACCCAGGCGTTCCTCGGGCCAGCGCCGGGCCTCCACGGCTGGGGTGGGGGTGCCCATGTTCACCTCTGGCTGCCCGTCAGCTCTGCCTGCTTGCTGCAGGTCGATGCTGACCATTAGGGCTGGCCGGCTGGCACCATTACTGGCTGCACTAGCCTCCTGGGGTGCCAACTTGCTGCCAACATTGCCCCCTCCCACGCCAGGCTGAGTTGCCCCCGCTGTCCCACCAGCGCCAGGCTCCTGAGGATACGAGTCCTGCTTCCGCTTCTTCAGTGGCTTGTCTACAATGAGGAAACCATGGGTAAGGAAATTGACAGACACCCACAACTATCAAGTTCTTTCTCCCATCTCTCTTTATTAAGTGAAAAATATTGCCAGTATGTGATAAATCAGTAAGTGTAAAACTAGATGAAGCAAGATGTGCACACTCACCTTTATCCTGAACCTCTTTGGAGCAGCGCTCCCTTTCTATGAGCGTCTCCCGTTCTATCCTCTCGATCTCAGCGAGAGCGTCCATCTCAGCATCGTCGTACACAGCTCCGCTGATCACCCCTATTGCCTGTTTGGTGTTCTGGAGCACAGGGACCTGCTGGTAGCCTGACTGCTCCCCCTGGCCCGGGGCTAACCTGTGGGCAGGGTCCTGCTGCGTCCGGGAGAACTGCAGGCTGTTGTAGGCCAGGTCAGTGTCCTGGTCCTCTACCCCGGATAGGAGCTCTCCGGACTGGTCCAACTCAGAGGACTTCACCCGGGACAGTTTGAGGGTCAGCTTGGTGGAGTCTTTAGAGGGAGCGCTAACAATGTCGTACATGGCAGCTTTTTCCAACTGCTCTTTCTCCTCTTTAGTTAGCTTCTTCTGCTTCTTCTTGTGGTCAGGAGAGTCCAGGAGGAGGTTGGGAGCGGCGTCACGGGGGGGAGCATAAGGTGGAGGGGATTGCAGAATGAGGCCAGGTCGTGACCCTGCCAAAACAAAAAGGCGAGTTTATTTTTTAACAAGGATTTTTTTCAGCAGTGGTGGCAAAGTCAGCTTGGTGGGGAAGCTCAAACGTTATTTAAAAAATCTATGGGGCCCCATGGCATTTTTTTAATCTTACATTCTCCTTCTGTAGACTTGTTTGAGTGATTATTACTTCTCAAATAAGATCTTATTTAAATATATATAGCTCCCTTATCTATTCTACATATTTAGATATCTGGTTTAAGTTTACACTGAAAACGTTTTACCAACTTTTTTGTAATCATTATTTGAAGTGGTGGGCAGCGGCTACTAAATGAATATAGGGGAAACACTGCTTGGCATAGAATAAGTAGGTTGACTCGTGATTTCCAGCCCACAGCATGATCATGCATAATACCTTTTGGGGTCCCTTCGCTGCCCACAGGGGAAGAAACAGACTGGGGCGATCGGAGCGGGAAGGAGGCATTTCTCATGGAAGGATCACTCTCCTAGGGAAAACACATGTCACATAAGTATCAATATTTCAGATCATTAAAGCAGCAATGGTGGATACAACAAATACATCCAGGCAGTGTACAAGTAATGAGGATCCACGCGAGAATAGTCAAAATAGTCTCTTTGCTAGGTAGAGTTTAATTTTGGTATGAATCATTTCTTGTGTTTACCTCATTCCCTAGTCTGTGGACTATGTTCATGTAGTCTTCGTTCGAGCCATGTCTGGCATTGTGATTGGCTGAGTTGCTTGAAATTTGCCCGGAGACCTTGTTGTCGTGGATGTTCCGCATGCTAGCAGGAACCACGGGACTGGCAACTGAACAGACACAGACAGACACCCAAATAAATCTCAGATACAATCAATCAATAGTTTAACTGGCTTCCAGCTAAGCCAAAACCCATATTCAACCACTGGTTCACCTGTAAATCTTGTTTAAAAGCTGGAATGAATGCAAATAAAACAAGACATAAAACAAAAGAAACAAAAGAAAGAAAACGTGAAATATTATGCCAATGTACAGGAATCTTGCAGCAAGTGTGCATCGCAAACCAACACTGCATCCTGTATTGTTACACACAGAGTTTGCGTCGACAGAGCATGGATATTCGGTGCTGCAAATAATACACAGACAGACACATGAGCCCATGGGTCACAGCTTAGAGGTGATGGGGCAGGATAGCGGATGTTTGACATGATGTCCCCAGGTGACTCCCATACCTAAGGTTGGGGTGGAGGGGTTCTGGTGGGGGGAGGCCTGGGGCTGGGTCTGCACCTCTAGGCAGGGCTGCACAGGCCTCTTGGGGCTTCCTGAATAAGAGGGTGCTGCCGGAACGACAGGGGAACCATGCAGCTCTACGACCACAGAACATCAACACAACACACCAGGGTAAACCATGGGTATATATCCATGTTAGTTTGACTCGTTATTGTTATTCATTATGCACTGTGTATCTACTCCCTGTTTCACTATTTCTACTTTAATCTTCAACTCTGCATTGTTGGAAAAGAGCCTGTAAGTAAACATTTCATTGTTGTTTATGAAGCATGTGACAAATACAATTTGGTCTGTTGGTTTAAGTGTGTTGGTTCGACACAGAATCAACATCCTGACATACAGCACCAGTCAACAGTTTGGACAGACCTACTCATTCAAGGGTTTATCTTTATTTGGACTATTTACTACATTGTAGAATAATAGTGAAGACATCAAAACTATGAAATAACACATATGGAATCATGTAGTGAGCAAAAAAGTGTAAAACAAGTCCCATAGGGCGGCGCACAATTGTCCCAGCGTCGTCCGGGTTAGGGTTTGGCCAGTGTAGGGTGTCATTGTAAATAACAAGTATGACTGCCTTGCCTAGTTAAATCAAATAAAAATGTAAAAGCTGGTTGAGAGAATGACAAGAGTGTGCAAAGCTGTCATCAAGGCAAAGGATGGCTACTTTGAAGAATCTCAAATATAAAATATATTTTGATTTGTTTCCCACTTTTTTGTTCACGACACGATCCCATATGTGTCATTTCATAGTTTTGATGTCTTCACTATTATTCTACAATGTAGAAAATAGCAACAATAAAGAAAAACCCTTGAATGTGTAAGTGTCTCCAAACGTTTGACTGGTACTGTACATAAAAGTTAGGTACAGTACGGTTACCTGAAAATCAGTTTTGTAGGTTTCATGCATCATTTCCCTATACAAACGCAGAGGTGCAGTCTCACCTTGCTGGATCTGTTGGTGCTGAGAATAGCTGGGGGGATGAGGGTACTGCTGCATATAACTTGCAGGGCTTTGGGGGGCGTAAGGGCTAGACACAGGGCTGTTCTGCTGGGGCGTGAACCTAGCGCCAGACCCCATCTGTGGAGATGCAAAGCGACTGTAGAGGCAGAGGATGAGAAGAACATGTCAATTCCAAGGGAACTTGCAACTCTCAAAAGCTGACAGGAGTCTTGAATGAACCATCAGAGCACCCACTGTACCATTACACGAAATTGAATGAGAAATGTATCGTTATACCTAGAAGGGCTGTGTGAGATAGTGGATTGCTGGTAGTTTGTCGACGCCGGACTCCCATGCATGGAATTCTGGGACATCTTGTACTGCGGCATTATTGGCTGCTGCATTATATCTTTGAGATGAAAAGAAGAAGTGATTAAAGAGGAGTAGAGAAGGCCAGTGCACAGCACCAGTACGGAGGCAACCTCCAGGCCAAAGCAGAGGGGTCCTGTTTATGTCAGTGGGAGATAGAAGACCTCACTCAAAGAACTATTAAGCTACTTCGGGAGCGAGACTGCATGAGATCACTTTCTGATCCTCACTCAGTTATCTGGTGGTTTGACAAAATGCATTTCTTTACAAAACACTAGTATTTAAGAGTTCTGGGGAGTGCAGGAGATTACAGTAACAGAACAGTTTTCACAGAGTGTACGACAAAGTCCAATAAACACATTGCACGATTCACTGTTGAATACAACAGCACAGTGTCAGGCCAGAGGTTTGGGAGACATTTCACTGGAGGACATGCAAATGGTCGGGTTCACTTAGCCAGCAGAGATGACACAGGATACAAGTCTGTGTCATCATCATAACACACGTAGCTTGCCTAATCAAGGTCCTTAACCAAACATTAACACACAAAAAACTGCTTAGAAAAACAGAGCATGACAGGGACAGTGATAAGCTATTTCAATTATCCGGATAATGAATGCAACAGCAGCTAGGGAAGAGGTTAGCATACTCATTTGCATGTCTACTATGGATAACAAACTGTCTCAGACATGACGAGGTTCCAAGTCTTGCGCTGTATCCCAATCTCAGCACAGCACTACACAGTACAGGGGATCCCTACTGGCACCAGCCTCAACCGTCTGTGCAGACACCACTTTCCCCCTATAGCACCAGAAACTAGACACCAGTTTGTCACCAGTTTGTCACTGACTGAAATCGCTTCTTGATCTGTCCACTACACTCAAGGCACTAAGCACCAAATCAAATCAAATGTATTTATATAGCCCTTCTTACATCAGCTGATATATCAAAGTGCTGTACAGAAACCCAGCCTAAAACCCCAAACAGCAAGCAATGCAGGTGTAGAAGCACAGTGGCTAGGAAAAACTCCCTAGAAAGGCCAAAACCTAGGAAGAAACCTGGAGAGGAGCCAGGTTATGAGGGGTGGCCAACACATACCACAAGCTCTTTCCAAGCTACAAGTACAGCGCTAACTCTAAAAATCACCCAAGACAACAAAACTTGCCTTGCAATGCCTCAAAACGCTGTTTTGACCTAGGAAGTGTTTATCAGGTCAACAAATCAAGGCCATAAGAAGAAGGGACACAGTCAGTGCTGTATTAGGCCATACAATGTGCTACAGAGCAGCGTCCAAGACACTCTTCTCCGTACCACCCTGAACCCCATGCCAGGCTGACTTACTTTTCTCCCTGAAGATGTTGGGGTTCCTAGAGAGCACTGTCTGCAGCAGCACAGGCACGTCACCCTCCGGGTCATCACTGCCCAAGTTGTCCTTCAGCTCTCTGCAATGGGAGGGGAGGGGGGTGGGGCAGAAAGGATACAGTCAGCACATCAGAATAAATCACACACTTTATACATGAATCAACTATGGCAACTGTGGCTCATAACTTTCTCTACTCAGCTGTTTTGAAAACTAGCGTAGAAATGTGCAGGGGTGGGGAGGTACTCACATGTGCTCGGTGGAAACCTGGTTGAGGCTGTGAGCCAGCTGGGACACCAGGTTCTCATCCCGGCAGGCCAGCAGACAGTTGACCTCCTCCGCGATCCTCCCATTGTACAGCAGACTCTTAGTGGTGGTGGCAGGGAGAGGGGATGGCAGGGGCAGCTGGTTTAACACTGCAAAGACGAAGAGGAGACTGGTTAGCCTGAGTGAGTGGGAGGTTGGGTGAGCGAGAAGACATCCGCCATAATGAAGAGACACTGAATATCCCTTTGAGCACGGCCAAGTGAATAATCAAGCTGTGGATAGTATATTATACCACCCAGAAAATAAATATCCCACCTTCCTTCCTAACTGAGCTGCCGGGTAGGAAGGAAACTGCCAAGGGATGTCAAGATTTTTTTTTTCACCTTTATTTAACCAGGTAGGCTAGTTGAGAACAAGTTTTCACTTACAACTGCGACCCAGCCAAGATAAATCAAAGCATTCCAACACAAACAACAACATATAGTTACACATGGAATAAACAAAACATACAGTCAATAATACAATAGAAAAAGTCTATATACAGTGAGTGCAAATGAGGTAAGATAAGGGAGGTAAGGCAAGAAATAGGCCATAGTGGCAAAATAATTACAATAAAGCAATTAACACTGTAGTGATAGATGTCCTGAAGATGAGTGTGCAAGTAGAGATACTGGGGTGCAAAGGAGCAAAATAAATAACAGTATGGGGATGAGGTAGTTGGATGGGCTATTTACAGATGGGCCATGTACAGGTGCAGTGATCTGTGAGCTGCTCTGACAGCAGGTGCTTAAAGTTAGTGAGGGAGATATGAGTCTCCACAACTCCAGTGATTTTTGCAGTTCGTTCCAGTCATTGGCAGCAGAGAACTGGAAGGAAAGGCGGCCGGCCAAAGAGGAATTGGCTTTGGGGGTGACCAGTGAAATATACCTGCTGGAGCGCGTGCTACGGGATGAGGCCAATGGTGATAAAACACCTATAGTTCTCTGTTGATGTGGATTTATGACACCCTTTAACAACACATGCGGTGTATGTGCACTAAAACTAGTTAACTTTGATTTGTGATCATGGTCGTCTCTGCTCGCTGTAACCAACAAAGGCTGAGATGGGAAAAATGTGCATGCAGGGTTCAACATTATAACGATGGCCAGTGGATCTCGTCAGTCACTGGACCGACCTGGCCATGAACTTTTCTGCTCATTTTTTAGTTCCATTTCAACATTTACCTTCTCTGTCACAGTCTACCATTGAAAACCAATGAAGACCACAGGCAGAATACTCAAGCTATTTGTATTTGAGCAATATGATCGGCCATTCATTCAAGCACCACCATGCTACTGATGCCTTCACACAGCACACGCAAACTGTCCAGAGCAAAAAGAAACGCACAAGAATACATTCGCTGGGCATATTTATTTTACGGAAAGGAATTTACAAAATTAAACTCTCTGCTTTGGCTGGAACTCGAATTGTTAGGGGGCTGGCCCACATTTGTATTTTTTTTATACCTTTATTTAACTAGGCAAGAACAAACGATTAAGAACAAATTATTATTTACAATGACGGCCTACCAGGGAACAGTGGGTTAACTGCCTTGTTCAGGGGCAGAATGCCAGATTTGACCTCGTCAGCTTGGGGATTCGATCTAGCAACCTTTCGGTTACTGGCCCAACGCTCTAAACACTAGGCTACCTGTTGCCCCATGGGAGGAAATGTAGGGAAACAGTTGATTTCAAATGAGGGATTTCGTGGCTAATTGAGGTAAAACAGTAATTCTGCTCAAAGATTATGTATGTATGAACTACACATTGAAACATCCAGCCCAAAGCGGATGTTCAATAATGTCTTAGTCGCCAAAGTACTGGAGAATATCTTTAATAGTTTAATATAGAGAGAAGCATACCAACCTATAGACCAGTGTTTCCCAAAGTTGTTCCTGGGGACCCCAAGGGGTGCATGTTTTGGTTTTTGCCCAAGCTCCTCACAGCTGACTCAAATTATCTAAGTTTGATAATTTGTTGATTTTTTGAATCAGCCGTGTATTGCTAGGGCAAAAAACTAAATGTCCACCCCCAGAGGACCGAGTTTGGGAAACGCTGCTAAAGGCCCTGCATGACCCCAATGCATTAAAAAACTGTCCGGGCCAGTAGAAATTCTGTTTGGGACAGTACATTTTTGGCCAACTGGCCTGACGAGAAAGAAAATAAGTTAAGATTGGACCCTGGCATGGTTCAACACATCCCAGCTACTCAGGTTTCACTGAATAAGGAAGCCTATATGGAAAAGCCTCCTTCCAAATGAAATAAAAAATTAAAAAACATTGTATAACCTAAATGCAAAGTATTAAGGATAAAATCAATACTTCACATTACTGCATAAAACCATCCATAGTTTTAGGGTGTTTTCACACTTGGTTCCTTAAAATGTTTGTGCTCAGTGCAGTTCACTTCATTTGTTGTGCAGTGTGAACACTCCAAAGGAACTCCGAACCCTCAAAAGAGACCCCGAAGCGAACTGAGACCATCAGGAGAGGTGGTCTGAGTTCGGTTCGCTTGAAATCCACGGTCCGGTTCTATTTCAAGGCAAGACCTCAAAAAAGGCAAGACCTAAAAAAAAAAAAATTGTAGACCTCTGATTCATCATTGGGAGCAATTTCCAAACGCCTGAAGGTACCCCGTTCATCTGTACAAACAATAGTACGCAAGTATAAACACCATGGGACCACGCAGCCATCATACCGCTCAGGAAGGAGACGCGTTCTGTCTCCTAGAGATGAACATACTTTGGTGCGAAAAGTGCAAATCAATCCCAGAACAACAGCAAAGGACCTTGTGAAGATGCTGGAGGAAACAGGTACAAAATATCTATATCCACAGTAAAACGAGTCCTATATCGACATAACCTGAAAGGCCGCTCAGCAAGGAAGAAGCCACTGCTCCAAAACCACCATAAAAAAGCCAGACTACAATTTGCACATGGAGACGAGGATCGTACTTTTTGGAGAAATGTCCTCTGGGCTGATGAAACAAAAATTTAACTGTTCGGCCATAATGACCATCGTTATGTTAGGTGAAAAAAGGGGGGGCTTGCAAGCCGAAGAACACCATCCCAACCGTGAAGCACGGGGGTGGGAGCATCATGTTGTGGGGGTGCTTTGCTGCAGGAGGGACTGGTGCACTTCACAAAATAGATGGCTTCATGAGGGGAAATGATGTGGATATATTGAAACAACATCTCAAGATATCAGTCAGGAAGTTAAAGCTTGGTCGCAAATGGGTCTTCCAAATGGACAATGGCCCAAAGCATACTTCCAAAGTTGTGGCAAAATGGCTTAAGGACAACAAAGTTAAGGTATTGGAGTGGCCATCACAAAGACCTGACCTCAATCCTATAGAATATTTGTGGGCAGAACTGAAAAAGCATATGCAAGGAGGCCTACAAACCTGACTCAGTTGCACCAGCTCTGTCAGGAGGAATGGGCCAAAATTCACCCAACTTATTGTGGGAAACTTGTGTAAGGCCACCCGAAACATTTGACCCAAGTTGAACAATTTAAAGGCAATGCTACCAAATACTAATTTCCTGTATGTAAACTTGGAATGTGATGAAATAAATCATTCTCTCTACTATTATCCTGACATTTCACATTCTTAAAATAAAGTGGTGATCCTAACTGACCTAAGACAGGGAATTCTTACTAGGATTAAATGTCAGGAATTGTGAAAAACAGTTTAAAAATAGTTGGCTAAGGTATATGTAAACTTCCGACTTCAACTATATCTGCGTCATTGCTCTGTATCTACGTCATTGCTCTCTCCCTCTTGCACTCTGCTGTGTGGGAATCTTGCTTGCTGTCACTCAAATACTGAGGGGATGATGCTCATTGGCTGGAACTATAATTGCTAGGGGGCTGGCCCACGTGGGGGAAAATGGCGCAGCACAGCTTTCAGTAAACAGTTGGTTTCAAACTCAAGTGTTTTCCATAAACACCGCCCATAGGCTAATCAGCCGATAAGACTCATTTTCAGCCAGCTACTTTTCCACTTCATATTAACTAGGCTACTTTTAACTTAGAAAAGTATATTTCGCTAGTCCGTCAAACCCTCTCCCTCCAGAATGAGCGATATGCATCTTCTAGCAATCTATTGATAGGATAGGCGACTGTCAGTCACAAAGCGAACGAGGACAGGGAGAAAGTGTCATGTCTGTTCTCCCTCCCAGTAAAACTGCTGTGGTTAGTAAACAAAAGGATTTCTTAGGTGTCCTTTCCTAGGATGTCAGGGCTTGCCATACAGTGATGCTAAAGTGAGTGACTCTCGTCAGTCAGTATAGCCTACCGAATTGAATCGGTGAGAGAGCCGTTCATAGGCTATTGGTAGGCCTGTGCTTTTTGGCGAGTATCTGCAGATAACTTATGAAAGGATTCGATGAAGAATCAATACTACAGAAACTATAAGTTGAGGAGAGCCTCATTTTGGTCCAAATATGATAATTAGGGCCCTCGCGGAATCCAAGCATTAAAACGGAATTCAACAATATTTTTTTTAAATGTATTGACTTTAGTAGGGAATTAACTACAGTGCCTTCAGAAAGTATTCACAGTCCTTTACTTTTTTCCCCACATTTTGTTGTGTTACAAAATAGGATTAAAATGGATTGAATTGTAATTTTTGGTCAACGATCTACACAAAAAACAACCTTTTTTTCTTTCTTTTTTAAATATGAAAAATATCTTGATAAGTATTCAACCTCTTGGAGACAATACATGTTAAAAACACCCTTGGCAGCGATTACAGCTGTATGTTTTTTGGGGTAAGTCTAAGAGCTTTGCACACCTGGATTGTACAATATTTGCCCATTATTATTTTTCTAATTCTTCAAGCTCTGTGAAGTTGGTTGCTGATCGAAGCTATTTTCAAGTCTCGCAATAGATTTTCGAGCTAATTTAAGTCAAAACTTTAACTAGGCCATTCGGGAACATTTAATGTCATCTTGGAAAGCAACTGCAGTGTATATTTGGCCTTGTGTTTTAGGATCTTGTTCTGCTGAAAGGTACATTTTTCTCCCAGTGTCTGTTGGAAAGAAGACTAAAATGATTTTGCCCGTGCTTAGCAGTATTCCATTTCTTATTTTTTTATTGTCATTTTTACCCCACTTTTCTAGCCCAAATTCGTGATTACGATCTGGTCTCATTGTTTCAATTCTCCAACGGGCTTGGGAGAGGCGAAGGTCGCGTTATGCTCCGAAACAAGACCCACCAACCGGCGCTTCTTAACACCTGCTCACTTAACCCAGAATCCAGCTGCACCAATGTGTCGGAGGAAACACTGTTCAACTGAGAACTGAAGTCAGCCTGCAGGCGCCCGGGCCGCCACAAGGAGTCGCTAGATCACGACTCCTTGTGGAACACCAGGCTGTAGTGACGCAGCAACACTGCAGTGCCTTAGCATGCTGTGCCACTTGGGAGGCCCTTATTCACTTTCTTTTAATCCTAAAAAATGACAAGCATACCTATAATATGATGCAGCCACCACCATACTTGAAAAAATTAAGAGTGGTACTCAATGATGTGCCTTGTTGGATTTGCCCCAAACATGGCACTTGTATTCAGAAAAAAAGTAAATTTCTTTGCCATTTTCTTTGCAGTATTACTTAAAGGGATACTTTGGCAACAAGGCCCTTTATCTACTTCCCCAAAGTCAGATGTGTCAGATTATGTCTCTGTGTCAAGTATGAAGGAAGTTAGAGTTAGATTTGCTTACAAGCGTTACCCATATACTCCCAGTCATTGCGCTACTAGCAACGATTATTTTCTACACATCTACCAATCGGTGCCCTTCTTTGCAAGGAACTGAAAAACCTTGGTCGTTGTGCTTGAAATTCATTACTAGATTGAGGGACCTTACAGATAATTGTATGTGTGGGGTACAGAGATGGGGTAGTCATTCAAAAATCATGTTAACCACTATTACTGAACACAAAATGAGTCCATGCAACTTATTATGTGATTTGTGAAGCACATTTTTACTCCTGAAAGTATTTCGGCTTGCCATAACATAACAGGTTGAATACTTGTTCACTCAATACATTTCAGCTTTTCATTTTTTATTAATCTCAAAAATGTTATACAATCTAAATACCACTTTGACATTATGGGGTATTGTCAAAATTCAGGCTGTAAAACAACAAAATGTGGAAAAAGTAAAGGAGTGTGAACACTTCCTTAAGGCAATGTAAATGTATTGACAATTATTTAATTTGCCCAAGTTTGTCATAAGACATGAACAGAACGCATCAGTGATTCATATTTCCTGCAACTTTCTAAAGAGGCAACAAGCATGCCCCTGTCTGTGTCTGGTGTGTACGTCTACCACTTTTTATAGCCGTTAGCGATGATGCGAATGAAAACAGTCTTCTGGTAGATGGAAAGGCTTTCCCAAAACCTTCTCATTTAAATATGAACTACAAAGTAGCCTATGCTTACCTGGCAGAAGGATATATTTATTATTTTAATCAATCCAGTGGGTATTTCCTTTGCAAACTCGGCCATCACGTGCACTACAACAGCCTAAACAACAGCCTCTTGTGCTAGGTGCACACTTGAATTAAAGGGCAACTACACCCAAAAATCAAAATTACTTACATTTTTTCCAGGCCTCAAACGTTAGCTCCTGACGTGGTGTAAGCATTGTTGTGGACTTAGAAAAACAACAACGGTGGATGTTCTGTTATTTTTAGAGCGAAAACCATAAATCTGGAAAAACTCAATGGAGAAAACAGAATTTCGGAAAGAACAAAACGGAACCAGGCAAAAACTAACCATACCTAAATGTAAAATGTTTCAATCATTTAGGTTATGCAAATCAGAAAGATATAATACTTAAGACTGATATAACTCTTTTATTTTTATATATTTGACCGTTAATAGATTTTTCAAGATAATGTGGTCTATATAGCTCCTTTTTCAGTTGTAATAAATTACATAATTTCAAGAGCAAACATTATTGTGGCAATTCATATCTTGCAGTAAAACTGTAAATAAGACTAATCAAGAAAAGACAGATTAAATGTTTTTAAAAAGGCTTAGTAGTCCTGATCAAATAGGCCTAGATGATATCCAAAACAACTAACAATACACTGAAAGTTTTTTGTCATTTAAATTGTAAAGTCATGTCTTTCTACACAATACCCCAACAAATTGTTCCAATCTGGGAAGTAAATCATTTCGCTATTTATCCTATTTTGGATGGAATCAAGCCATTAGAATGTACCAGAGGCCACCAAAATAGAGCTACTTTGGCAAAACATTTTGACCCCTGGGGGGGCAAGACCCCCGCCGCCCTCTGGGCCGGGGGGCGCCTGGCAAACTACTTTTTCCATCTGGCTGGCTCTATGTACGTGTCCTTGTGGCTAATTGAGGTAAGACAGTAATTCTGCACATGTATGAACGACACATTGGCACATCCAGCCCAAAGCAGGAGATTTAAAAAGTACTTACTAGTCCCCAAAATTGCGGAGCATGTCTTTAATATTCTTGATCACCAATAATATTAAAGACAGAAGGATACTATCAACAAACTACTTGTTGATAAGCAACTGCTTGTTAGGGTAACACTTAGAATAAGGGTAAGGGTAAAAGTTAAGGTTAGGGCTAGTAGATAATTAGTTAGTTGAAGTGATAGTCTATAGAGCATCTACAGATGGAGTATCCAAATAAAGTGTTACCCATTTATGGCAATCCTCCCTCCCTACAATTTGACATTTGCGCTGTACAGCAAATCAGCAATCTGTTGGCTAGCTCACCAGACCTGTGTGGATTGACAGTTTGCTGGTCCAATCAGAGGGCGTTCCACTAGCCAATCTGTTGCAAGTTGCTGTTGCTACTGTCTCTGGCTGAGTGTCGAGTAATCCACCGAGACCCTTCCTCAAAATGAGTGGCAAAACGTTATACAAAACCTGGCCAAATCATTTCAAGTCATCAGTCTCAAGTCAAAGTCTAATCCCAAGTCTTGAGGCTCAAACGTGACTCCAGTCAGACTAGAGTCCAAGTCATGTGACTCTAGTCCACACCTGTTGTGGTGGCGGCATCATATAACAGGTATGCTTGATATCGGTAAACTTGGCAGGATCAAAAGAAAATGAAGAGAGAAAAGCAGAGGCTAAATAATAGAGCAAATCCTTCTGCAGTCTGATAAAGACATTACGTTGAGAGAAATCCACTTATTGGCAGGACAAAAACCTAAAAGCGAAATTCAAATCTAGTGACTGTTTGGCAGGTGGATAGGAAATCCTGAGTAATAATTCAAAGAAACGATGCCCTGGCACACTGTACTTGCAAAGACACTTGTTTATTTTGTGCCAACGTTTCAGCCTCGTGGCTCGTCGTCAGAGGTCATATCTGTATTCAAGCTACCTAGCTACTGGACTACTAGCTACAACCTTATGAACTGTCAAACTCAGGCAAATGGCCAAGAACAATGTAAACACATGCACAGAATGTTTGCCTAGATTTGTAACCCAGAGACATTTACATCCAGGCTTGGACACTTAACCACTGTGTAATGAATTGCATTGAAAGTTGAGGCACTAAGGCAACAAAATGTGCAAAGGTGGATACTTTCTTGATATGGGCACTATACATCATATTCCACTACCAATGCAATTCTAAAGCAAGGGCTATGGAAAAGTGCCATCAATCATACTCAGTTGTAGGAGTGTCCTAAATACCAAGACTGCAATATTAACGTAGTGAACATTAATGCTTTATTACAACAAGGGAAAAAAAGGAGTAATCAAACAAAGCTCAATTTAAAAAAAAAAATCAGGCTAACTTGGTAAATGAATAATCTAAATACCAATAAACGAGCTTTGCGGCAGGCAGCACTGACCATAAAGCAAGCAAAATGGTTGTGATGTATTATTTTTTAAAGGATTGTATACATTTTGAAAACAGCGTTGTATACTAAAGATGTATTAGTATAAAAAAGCTTGCAGCAGGAATAAATGTCAGTAGACTCGGTACATCAAAAATAGCTTGGCCCCACCAGCATCGTTTCACTTGCTTTCCAGGAATCCACCATATCAGTAAATATGTGAGTGGCAGTGTAATACTTACAGTCTGTAAGGCTAGCGATCCCAGCAAGAGTAGTGATGGGAACATGAGGCATATCCCCATTCATGCTGAAGATGGGGGTGGGGGAGTCGTGTCGATGCACAGGTTTGCTCAATGTCGTCGCTCTCCGACTGTTCCTCACATCTCCCGACCGCTGCAGAAGACAGAGGGCTTCATTAGAACAGCCAGCGGCAACGAAAGATGGACAATTCACAATATCACACAACACTCCTCAATGTGCAACACTGCTCAGAAGAGCCGGGGCATGTTAAACCAAAGCCTTGGTGAACATAGAATCAGGGGCTTTCATATCAAAAGTCAAAGTGATGGAGGAAGAATTCTCAGGGATGAACTAACGGGGCTATATTAATTAGGCACCATTGTTAAGCTAAGGCTGAGGGGAATGACACAGATGTGAAAGTAGTGCAACAGGATACAGAGGGTTACACTGGTTAGTACAAGGATATAAAACGCATACAACACTCACTGACAACTTTCACTCAGGCAGCAGCTCAAGGTTTTACTTGCATTAGAAATATGACCTAGGCATTTTCCATTAACGAAACAGGAGCAATAGAAACATAAATTAATGAAATCGCATGTGAAGTAAAATAGGCTACTTGTTGTGCAGATGGAGAAATAGGCTACTTGTTGTGTGCATGGTGAAATAGGCTACATGGGGAAATTGGTCAATGGCTGCTAGAGCAAACACACTAGTAGAACACATTAGCAGACATGCATCAGTGGGGAGAAGGAATTGAAGAAAACCGAGTACAGTACTGGTGGTGCCCTTACTCTGACAAGTTCCAGGGGTGTCATCAAAAACAGCCCATACAAAATAGTCAGATCCTTTCCTACTGATAATGCAGTGGATTTGAAGCACGCAGAGAGTGTTTTTGAGTAGGACTGAGTGAACCCCAGTGCATTTAAAAAGTGTGTGCACTTCTTGCAGTTGGACGGAACACCTCATTATCATTCACTACTATTATGCTTGGCCACCGACAAGACAGCCACTGTCAGAGAAGGCAACAAGAGGAGTAATTATATCCCTATAGCATGCTCAACACCAGACTGACAGTAGAGACCAGGAACGGCAACACATAGCAATAGGCCTAGATGACTTGACATGGCACAGGTCTATTATCAGTGGTTACTGGGGTAGTACCTTGATAATCCTAGGAAGAGGTGTGAACCCATGCATGCGTAAATGAAAACAGCTACCCCTTTCCAGACCCAAATGCTCATGGTCACTCTGAAGCTGTGCTGGTTGGGTAGGAAGGTAGACGAGCAAGCAGCATATAGGATTATCTGGTTTAGGGAAGGGAGGCAATTTCTCTGGCGCTGCAGGATCTTCTTGAAAACACTTGACTTTATATGTAGCGCCCTATAAAATGTGTCCTACCGCGGAGAAGTTATGATATCTGCCACAGAGGAGAAAACCATGCACATGCTTCAAAAAACATATTCTACTTATTGTTTTATCTATAAAAATGTCTTGCACAACTAACTTCATTCGTTTTTATTACTTTACGATCAAACCATGTAAGGACCGTCTCATTTCAAACAAGCGCACTTCCGTCCTCGTTCACCGGCTCTCTTCGATTACCTTTGACCTTTTTCAAAATGAGGTGAGAGAGGTCTGAGAGAGGACGCAGGAGATGAGCAAATCCAATTGAGGAAAGGCCCCTGTCTGCGAGTGCACGTTTGTCTACGACTTTCTATAGCCGTTAGCAATGACTTTAATGTATTGACAAGTATTCTGGTAGATGGAAAGGCTTTCCAAAAAACCTTCTCAATCACGAGTGCTACAGAAACATCGCTTACCAAACAACCGTTGGTAATTAGGTCTATCAGGTTGGTGTACAGTTGAATTAAAGGGCAACTCCACCCAAATACAACATTTCTTCAATTGTTGTGGTCTTCTGATGTGATTTAAGCATTGTTGTGCACTAAGAACATCCTTTTATTTTTTAAGTGTGATTTTGAGAGCGGAGACTGAAACCTGGAAAACTACAACTTTAAAAAAGGATTTGGGGGGGGGGGGGGGGGGGGATGACGGAATCAGGCAACAAAAAAAACAGATATGCTCCCTAACTGTGAATTTGCAGCTAGCTACATTTAAATTGTATGCCAAACAAAAAACATTGATTTCAAAGTTGAACAAAATCATACAACTCTCTGCACAAGGACTACTGACTACTTTTAACAAATTACACTGAACATTTGACAAAAACACATTTACTAGAAGAACTGTGCAGATGAAAAGTTTGGTAACAGAATTCCTTAAAATCTCCCTCAGATTATGTGCCCATGTTTTCCAAAAATGTGTAAAATATCTGCTCTGAATTAAGCTCTGAAGTAAGATTCAACGATGTCTGCAGAAAGAATGGGGTGTCCTCTATAACATGACACAATGACTTTCAAAAAATCTCCGTTGGTTATTGAACTAGAGTAAGTGAAATGGATTTACACATGGTAACGGAATTGCGGTAACAGAATGTCATCATGTGTCCCTGATCTGCACTACAAAGAAATCTTGGTCGACCGAAAGTAGTCTGTTCTTTCGACCAATTGTTAGTGTATTTTTCCATATGAAATCAACTATATGCACTGAGCTTGTTTGATACTTTAAACACACCGTTTGATTAAATAATTAAGACAAACAAATGACTTGAGCCAGCGAGTGCCTTAGACTGGGCCCTGGGGTGAGTTGTTTGAGCCTTGAGCCAGCGAGTGCCTTAGACTGGGCCCTGGGGTGAGTTGTTTGAGCCTTGAGCCAGCGAGTGCCTTAGACTGGGCCCTGGGGTGAGTTGTTTGAGCCTTGAGCCAGCGAGTGCCTTAGACTGGGCCCTGGGGTGAGTTGTTTGAGCCTTGAGCCAGCGAGTGCCTTAGACTGGGCCCTGGGGTGAGTTGTTTGAGCCTTGAGCGAGGAGAGGGACGGAAGCTATACTGTTACATTGGCAATACTAAAGTGCCTACAAGAACATCCAATAGTCAAAGGTTAATGAAATACAAAATGGTATAGAGGGAAATATTCCTACAATAACTAAAACCTGAAACTTCTTACCTGGGAATATTGAAGACTCGTGTTAAAAGGAACCACCAGGTTTCATATGTTCTCATGTTCTGAGCAAGGAACTGAAACGTTAGCTTTCTTACATAGCACATATTGCACTTTTACGTTCTTCTCCAACACTTTTTTTTTTTTGCATTATTTAAACCAAATTGAACATGTTTCATTATCTGGGACGGCAGGGTAGCCTAGTGGTTAGAGCGTTGGACTAGTAACCGGAAGGTTGCAAGTTCAAACCCCCGAGCTGGTTTTATTGATGTATTATATTAAGTTAAAATAAATGTTAATTCAGTATTGTTGTAATTGTCATTATTACAAATACAATAAATAAATAAAAATGTTAATGTATTTTAAAATCGGCCGATTAATCGGTATCGGCTTTTTGGGTCCTCCAATAATCGGATTCGGCGTTGAAAAATCATAATCGTTCGACCTCTAGCTGGAACAGTGTAAATAATGCTAAATAAATTACGTGTACCAGAGAGTCTGTTCTAACGGGGATTTTTTAAGTGCAATTATTACTGCAAAGACTAAAAACAGTTGCATGCATCCGTGAATGCAATTGCTGACATGTTGCAGTTCATTTGTTGTTTTGGCTAATTATTCGAGAATCCCTTTGTTATATCATTTGTAAACTAAAATACTTGATTGCATTTCAAAACATGAATGACTTGTATGCTGTGTGATGACATGAACGAATGAATGATTGTACGGAGCCCTCTTAGGCCATACAGCTCGATGGTGGTTATACAAGGCTACTATACTAAGACTACTAATGATAATGACATTACTTATTATTATAATAAACATGATCGTAATTACAATTGTAATAATAACAATAAGTAGGAGGTCAAGAAAAGGAGGGTGTAGGAGCGAGAGCTGCGTGCGTATTGTGTGTAACAAACAGGTGCTGTTAGGTTACAATCGGGGCATAAAATAAATGTTTTGGTCCACCAGCCCGCTAAAATTACACCAAGAAAACGCAAACAAAGAAAATTGATGACCATGCTTTGTAATGTTTCTAAAACAATAAATGTATTACTAGTAAGAAGTAATGTGTGTGTATATTGATACAATTTATTTTTTTGACCCAAGACTTTTAACTAAAATATCAGAGAAATGTTCAGGGAGGTTATCGTGGTAGCACAACTCGAGTCATGTTTGTGCCTGTGAGATTTGAGTCTGACTATTACAAGCGTTGTCTTCTCTTCCCTAGCAGTTGATCTCAAACTTAGAGAAACAACCTAGATTGTGAACAATGTAAATAGCCAAGAAATACAAGGACAAAGTCTCACTTCAGTAGACTTTCCTTTCAAGTAAATTAGACCAACTTTTATGCCTGTGCGCAGCGCTTCCGAAAATGAATATTTCACTTAGTTCTTCACGTGCTTTATAGATCGGCAGGTAAGGGTGCTCTCGAGCGGCTAGATGTTCTTTACCATTCAGCCATCAGATTTGCCACAAATGCTCCTTATAGGACACAACACTGCACTCTATACTCCTCCGTAAACTGGTCATCTCTGTATACCAGGCACAAAATCCACTGGTTGATGCTCATTTATAAAACCCTCTTAGGCCTCACTCCTCCCTATCTGAAATATCTACTGCAGCCCTCATCCTCCACATACAACACCCGCGACTGAAATGAGAACAATGAGCTGCAAAAAACACTCAAACCGGACAGTTTTATCACAATCTCTTCATTCAAAGACTCAGTCATGGACACTCTTCGTGACAGTTATGGCTGCTTCTGTTGCCTCTGCCTTTTTGCTGTTGTCTGTGCCCAATAAATGTTTGAACATTGTGTTGTGCTGCTACCATGTTGTTGTCATGTTGTGTTGCTACCATGCTGTGTTGTCATATGTTGCTGCCATGCTATGTTGTTGTCTTAGGTCTCTCTTTATGTATTGTTGTGGTGTCTCTCTTGTCGTGATGTGTGTTTTGTCCTATATATATATATATATTTTTTTTTTATCCCAGCCCCCAGCATTGCAGAGCGAGGTGGAATAGGCTATATAGGATTTGTAGTTCTTCGATTTTGTGCAATTAATTTACCAGCTATGAAACCAAGCAACGGAAATACTTTGAAAACAGCTACAGCAGCATTTATTTGACTATAAATGTGATCACACTTTACTATTTCTATCCACAAATTTGAGTGACATGCTCCCACTGTGGAGCCCTGATCACCGGCCAACATGGCTGGTGAAATAGACATCTTACCCACCAATGCCAAAATCTACCTGCATTTGGCGGGTGTTAATTATAGGCCCTGATTACAATATGATAATCTTTCTGACCGTTTGGAACAGTGTAAACAGCACTAAATAAATTAAAAGCAGCCTATACCAGAGATATAAATCCTAGAAAAGAGTTGATTTTTTAAACTTGTGAAATTGCTTTTGCGTGTTGCAGTGTCGTGAGGCTTGGAGCTCATGGAATCAGTAGGCTATTAAACAAACTCAAATACGCAACAGAAGCATATTTATATTTATTTCTGTAGATATATATATGATTTAGAAAGCCAGGCACATTTAACAGATAGGCTATTGATTATAGGCTATTGATTATAGACCTAATTAAGTTGGGGTTTCCTCTCTCCTCAATTTTCATAGACATTTAAAACGCCTCACTCCACTGCTGCCTCCGCCGCATTGTTCTCAACACCATTATGCTGGTTAACTTTGCTATTATGCACATAGCAACATGGTCTTGGAAAAGGCGGCCATTCAACAGCGTACCAAAGATTGTTTCAGAACCACAGACAGCAACCGCTATCCAATGCGGGGAAAACCGCATTTGTTATAAAATATATATTTTTTATTAGTGTTGCACCATTGTTCTTAAATAATATAACCATATACATTTTCAGTAGCATATGTCAGAGCGATGGACTGTTCCATCCCCGTGGCCTCAGCAATGGATTAGTCCACTGAGACAGGCATGAATCAGACGGCTGTCTAGTGCGCCGTGAAATATATATATATATATACTTATGATTGCTCGACTAAAGAAATCTCAGTCGACCAACAGCCTATCGACCAAACAATCAACTAAATGGGGTCAGCCCTAACAAACGCATAAATATGAATGTCATTCTGTTCATGGTGATGTGTCCTATATAGGTACACAAAAGGTATAAATATGCAATATCCTCCTTTGCATATTTGGGTATTATTCTACACAAGAATAATTATTCTAATAATTATGCTATTATTCTAATGACCTCTGCACCCAAACAAGACCAAATTTGGTTGGTCCTGACCGGACCAAATCTGAACCAATCATAGAGCTCTATGTTTCACAAGTTTGGACATCCATGTGCAGCACAGTAGAGCTCAGTAGAGTACAGTACAGCTCAGCTCAGTAGAGTACAGCACAGAACAGTAGAGCTCAGTAGAGTACAGCACAGAACAGTAGAGTTCAGTACAATATAGTAAAGTATAGTTCAGTACTGTAGAGTACAATTCAGTAGATTATAGTGTACTCAACTCTAGTGTGCTCTACTGTGTACCATACTGAACTCCTGTGTTGTACTGAACTATACTCTACTTTTCTTTACTGTACTCTACTGTCCGAACTTGTGAACCCAACTGTGGTTTGTGACTACTATTATTTTCTATTGTAGCCAACTCAATTGCAAAAATTCCATTACCACATTTTCTGAAATTCCGTTACTGATTTGGTAACAGATTTTTTTTGTTTTAATCACTTAATAATTCATAAACAAAATTGATATCAATAAAAACTAGAGGATCGGCCGATTAAATCTGCATGGCCGATTAATTGGGGCCTATTTCAAGCTTTCATAACAATCGGTAATCAGCATTTTTGAACGCCGATTATGGCCGAGTACATTGCAATCCACGTGTTACGCGAGTGCAGCAAGGAGCCAAGCTAAGTTGCTAGCTAGAATTAAACTTATTTTATAAAACAACAATCAATCTTAGCATAATCACTAGTTACCGATATATGTTTGATGATATTACTAGTTTAACTAGTTTGTCCTGTGTTGCATATAATCAATGCGGTGCCTGTTAATTTATCATCGAATCACAGCCTACTTCGCCAAACAGGCGATGATTTAACAAAAGCGCATTTGCAAAAAAAAAAGCTAAATTGTTGCACTAATGTACCTAACCATAAACATCAATGCCTTTCTTAAAATCAATACACAAGTATATTTTTTTGAACCTGCATATTTAGTTAAAAGAAATTCATGTTAGCTGGCAATATTAACTACGGTAATTGTGTCACTTCTCTTGCGTTCAGTGCAAGCAGAGTCAGGGTATATGCAGCAGTTTGGGCTGCCTGGCTCATTGCGAACTGTGTGAAGACCATTTAATCCTAACAAAGACCGTAATTAATTTGCCAGAATTTTTCACAATTATGACATAACATTGAAGGTTGTGCAATGTAACAGCAATATTTAGACTTAGGGTTGCCACCCTTTCGATAAAATACGGAACGGTTCCGTATTTCACTGAAAGAATAAGCATTTTGTTTACAAAATTATAGTTTCCGGATTTGACCATATTAATGACCCAAGGCTCGTATTTCTGTGTGTTTATTATATTATAATTAAGTCTATGATTTGATATTTGATATAGCAGTCTGGCTGAGCGGTGGTAGGCAGTAGCCGGCTCGTCAGCATTCATTCAAACAGCACTTTCCTGTGTTTGCCAGCAGCTCTTCGCAATGCTTGAAGCACAGTGCTGTTTATGACGTCAAGCCTGTCAACTCCCGAGATTAGGCTAAGAACATCCAATAGTCAAAGGTATATGAAATACAAATGGTATAGAGAGAAATAGTCTATAATTCCTATAATAACTATAACCTAAAACCTCTTAACTGGGAACATTGAAGACTCATGTTAAAAAGAACCACCAGCTTTCCTATGTTCTCATGTTCTGAGCAAGGAACATAAACATTAGCTTTTTTTTTTTACATGGCACATATTGCACTTTTACTTTCTTCTCCAACACTGTGTTTTTGCATTATTGCAACATGTTTCATTATTTATTTGAGACTAAATTGATTTATTTTATGTATTATATTAAGTTAAAATAAAAGTGTTCATTCAGTATTGTTGTAATTGTTATTATTACACACACACACACACACAAAGGAACTGCCGATTAATCGGCATCGGCTTTTTTTGGTCCTCCAGTAATCGGTATCGACATTGAAAAATCATAAATCCATCGACCTCTAGTAAAAACACTAACTAATTGATAGGTCTACCTTTACTTGTTACTTCTGTGAACTTTTATTATCCCCCCTCCTCATAAGGGAGAGACATTTTTTAAATATCTTTAAGATATGTGGGTTTTTGGTAACGGGATTTCAAGGCACATGGCAATGTTCCTTAAACTCACAGAAGGTAGAAAAATGTATCTAAATATATCCAAATATAAGTGTTGATATTAGTTGGCAGAGATCTTTACTTCAACATGTATGTTTTGATGCATTTCTAATACCGTTTAAGACTTTCTGATAGATGTTTTCTTAAAACCCTTTTCCACCAGTTTGACCAGAAAAAAATTATAGACTCTTATCTGTCATTTGACACCCAATTTGATATGCTCCTATGAACTTCACATGTTGGTGCTCATGGGAAATGTCCTACTACTATAGTTGTTACTATTATTTGAATGTGTATTTCTTTCTGGTCGATAACCATCATTCAAGCAGTAACATTCCCCCATAATCAACTAGTCCATACAAAACTTTTACACAACTACATTTGCCGTGAATACAGCAGACATGCAGCCTGTATGTGTAGACTAAAATATGTTGGTAAATGAAAAGCCAACGCTGTAAACGAATTTCAGTCATATGGGATAGTCACAACATTTTCCACAGATAATGGGTCATTTAGCTTGCTCGTGTACTTGGTAGATGAATTCAATAACATTGAAAAAGTAGCTATACTCAAGTTAAGATAATGCACGGATACCATGTCTAAGTGCTAGCTAGTAGCGAGCAACATACTACGTTTCCATTAGCAAGAAAGTCCTCTTCCCGGCAGCATTTTAGACGGGTGATCTTTGCCATCATTTGCATGCACTACTAAGTAAACATGGTGCATAAATAATGAGGTTGCTAATTTAGCTACGGTGTGCACACAAGCTTTTTTAGGTAACTACCTATCATTAGCTGCAGAACTAACTATTTAATATATTATAATAACATATATAATACATTCCATTTAGCAGACATTTTTACCCAAAGCGACATACTATTACGCGTGCATATATGTTATGTATGGTGGTCCCGGGAATCAAACCCACTACCCAGGCCTTACAAGCGCTATGCTCTACCTACTGAGCTACATGCCTAGCATTGGCCAAATTAGCCATCTAGCTAGCAAAGTTGAATTGTATTTCTGCTTTATCCCAGTGATGCTTAACCATCTAGTCAGTTAGCTAGCTAGTTACCACCTTGACAGAATCCGACTTCTGTTCATTTCTTCTCTCTAGTCGGAATGGTGCTATGCCGAAATGTGGACAGCCAGAGCGGTATATGGCTTGGAAAACCAACCTCAATCCAAGGATGGAATATGTCACTGTACTCCTAATTATCCTGAAATGATGAATGGTGAATCGAGAAGATTGGAATTTTTTTATTTAACTGCTGTTTTTGGCAGCATGCTAGGCTAGCTAACGCTATAGTAGCCCATTCGATTCCGTGAAAATGCAACACCTAGCATTGGGATGAGTAGTTACTGGAAGTGTTGTCAAATCCAATGGGCTGCTTTAGCATTAGCTAGCATGCTGACAAAAATGGCAGTTCAATTAAAAACAAGCAGAATTTCAGTCTTCTCAGTGTATCGTTTTGAATAATGGGATAATTCGGAGTACAGCGCCCTCTCACATCCCTGGATTTTAGGTACATTGTCCGAGCCATATTTCGCACCGTCTCCACGGTGTTCTGACCACAGCTGCCTACCATTCAGACTAGAGGTCGACCGATTAATCGGAATGGCCAATTAATTAGGGACGATTTCAAGTTTTCATAACAATCGGAAATCAGTATTTTTGGGGACCAATTTTGCCAATTTTTTTATACCTTTATTTAACTAGCCAAGTCAGTTAAGAACATATTCTTATTTTCAATGACGGCCTAGGAACAGTGGGTTAACTGCCTTGTTCAGGGGCAGAACGACAGATTTTCACCTTGTCATCTCGGAAGATCCAATCTTGCAACCTTACAGTTAACTAGACCAACGCTCTAACCACCTGCCTCTCATTGCACTCCACGAGGAGCCTGCCTGTTACGTGAATGCAGTAGAAGCCAAGGTAAGTTGCTAGCTAGCATTAAACTTAAAAATAAAAAAAATCAATCATAATCACTGGTTATAACTACACATGATTGATGATATTACTAGTTTATCTAGCGTGTCCTGCGTTGCTTAAAATCAATGCAACGCTGGGGGATGATTTAACAGAAGCACATTTGCGAATCGTTGGACGATTGTACCTAACCATAAACACCAATGCCAATCTTAAAATCAATACACAGAAGTATATATTTTTAAACCTGCATATTTAGCTAAAAGAAATCCAGGTTAGCAGGCAATATTAACCAGGTGAAATTGTGTCATTTCTCTTGCATTCATTGCACGCAGAGTCAGGGTATATGCAACAGTTTGGGCAGCCTGGCTCATTGCGAACTAATTTGCCAGAATTTTACATAATTATGACATAACATTGAAGGTTGTGCAATGTAACAAGAATATTTAGACTTAGGGATGCCACCCGTTAAGATAAAATACCGAACGGTTCCGTATTTCACTGAAATAATAAACGTTTTGTTTTCGAAATGATAGTTTCCGGATTCGACCATATTAATGACCAAAGGCTCATATTTCTGTGTGTTATTCTGTTATAATTAAGTATATGATTTGACTGAGCGATGGTAGGTAGCAGCAGGCTCGTAAGCTTTGCAAGCACAGCGCTGTTTATGACTTCAAGCCTATCAGCCTAATGGCTGGTGTAACCGATGTGAAATGGCTAGCTAGTTAGCTGGGTGTCTGCTAATAGCGTTTCAAACGTCACTCACTCTGAGACTTGGAGTAGTTATTCCCCTGGCTCTGCAAGGGCCACCGCTTTTGTGGAGCGATGGGTAACGCTGCTTTGAGTGTGGCTGTTGTCGATGTGTTCCTGGTTCGAGCCCAGGTAGGGGCGAGGAGAGGGATGGAAGCTATACTGTTACACTGGCAATACTATAGTGCCTATAAGAACATCTAATAGTCAAAGGTTAATGAAATACAAATGGTAGAGAGAGAAATAGTCCTATAAATACTATATTAACTACAACCTAAAACCTTGGAATATTGAAGTCTCATGTTAAAAGGAACCACCAACTTTCATATGTTCTCATGTTCTGAGCAAGGATCTCAAACATTAGCTTTTTTACATGGCACATATTGCACTTATTACTTCTCCAACACTTTGTTTTTGCATTATTTCAACCAAATTGAACATGTTTCATTATTTATTTGAGGCTAAATTGATTTTTACTGATGTATTATATTAAGTTAAAATAAGCTTTCATTCAGTATTGTTGTAATTGTCATTATTACAAATAGAAATACTGTTTTTTTGTTGTTGTTTTTTGTGTGTTTTAAATCGGCATCGGCTTTTTTGGGTCCTCCAATAATCGGTATCGGCATTGACAAATCATAATAGGCCGACCTCTAATTCAGACCTTACATGGAAGATCTAATTACAGTGACCGTATGGTCTGAATCTTTAGACTAGTTACAACCTAACCTAGTCAGTTACCTCATTCACCAGCACCAATTTACAGAGCAGTGCAAAAGAGTAAAAACTAGTTAATGAGAGCTGACTTGCTAATGTTGCTGGCTTAGTCAGTTGAGAGGGCCTTCTAAGCATAATTTTCTAGTCAGGAGGCTAAACATAGTCAGCAACAGAGACTTGCTCCTTGAGTAATATTAGCTGGATGTGTACATAGTTAGTTAGCTCACCTATAGTTTAACTATGATCACCTAGATTGAAGGATAACCGTGTGACAAGCTGGATGCATGATTACAGACATGATTATTCTCTCTGCTGCTCCGGCTGACAACATAGCTGCACATCTGTCTCTCTCTCTCTCTCTCTCTGGCAACACAGTAATCGGTCAGATACAGTAGGCTGCTAATTGCTCACCCAACACCAATTAGGGTCCAATGTATTTAATCAACTTTCTTTTCATCAGCTACGCAATAGTCTAACATAGCCCTGATTTATACATGTTTGTGTTTTACAATAACCCCGTTTTTCACACCCCTTTTCCTGATGATTTAGCAAGCTTTCCAAGCAAGGTAGCTATATTTACTTGCTTTATCAAGTTACATTAATATCTACAACATTGGATAGATTGCTAATTTCCCTGTAAACAAATGAATCTAAGTTGGTTGAAGTTGCCAATCCTATGCAAAGGGAATAGCTATAGGTATGTTTAACATGTTATCAACTAGACAAGGGGTGGTCTCATCACAAATTGTTATGTTAAATCTCTGTGGTGTATCTGATGATTCCATTTGATAGATTGTAGCTAGCTAGATAACTTGGTGGATAATACATATGCAGCTATTACTTTATAAGCGACTAGGTCAATTATGCTTAATGTGTACAATTTGGTAGCCTCAAAACGGTGAATAGCAAGCTTGCACAGTTATTAAGCAAATGTTTAAACCAGTTTAGTTGACATTGCAAAAAATATATACTAGCCACTAGCTAGTGTGTAGCATTGGATAGCAAGAGCCTATTTCTCAGAACATCTGACTCCAGCATAAAACGTCAGAAAACATTACCCTGCTGAGAAAACACTGAAGTTGCACTTGTTAGTTTTGTCTAAATAGCCAACAAGTAACGTTAACTAGCTAGGTAACACTACGCACATACTGTAGCAGCTAGTTAGCTATATTATTCTAACCTTTGATAGCTAACAAAAGTTAGCTATGGCTAGCTAGTCAACGTTAGCTACCGAGACTGCAACCGAATCCATGTTTGCCTTGACTCGCCCACACATAATCATTCATTTGCAACCCTATGACCATCCCTTTTGGTTTGTTATCATGATTGCGCGTGCGGATTAGGATTTTATTTTCAGTTTCAATGGCCTACATCGGCCTATTAGCTTGCTAACTGGACCTCGGACTCGCCTGAGGAAGCGTAACCCCGACCCGACGCCTATATGAGCGGATACAAGGCAACATAAATGTTAAAAACACATATCGGTGCATTCCACAACGTCTATCCAGTTTCACTGAATATAAACAACACCCGTGTAGCCGATCGGAATTGTTTTGTTATGGTACTCCTAAATCTATATTGTACAATCATATTTACCTCTGGATGTGTTGATAAAAAGAAATGGTTGCAAGGGGGTTGGATCCGTGTCTCTAGCTCCCTCTCCGTTCTATCGCTCGAACAGCTCCTCCGAGTAATAATATAACAACAATAATCCGGTTCGGGAGGGTTCGTTCTTCCTTCTCACTGCAAACATCTATGCTTGGAGAGGGGCAAACATTCCATAACCAGTCCTTGTACCGGTTTATCCCCAACACCGGCAGAAGATGAGTTTAAATTCCAAAGGGTTTCGGAAAACAATCAAATGTGAAAAACAGAAATACTATTGACGCGGTGATAAAAGGGATCCACTCAGACTCTCCTCCTTCTCTTGCAGAACAAAATGCCGACCGGAAGAACTGCTGCAGGAATAACTCCCTCCACCGGCGCCAAACCAACTAGCAGGAGCAACCATAGCCAGCAACCCAGTTACTTCCGCCGCTTTCTGCATTACTACTATACACCGATACCATCCATTCCACACAGCTGCTGTAAATATTTTGGAGGACGAGGTCATCCTTGAGTATGTAACCAGCTAAACCAATGTAAGCAGTTAATAAAATAAGATAACTAGCATAATGATAATTCTAATACATACATAGTAGTTGTGTATGAATTGCATTATTTGATGTAAAACTTTTTTTAAAGATATTTGGAATTTGGGCTGACATGAAAACCTATCAGTGCTTGGCTCAACAACCATCAACGCACACACACACACACACACACACACACACACACACACACACACACACACACACACACACACACACACACACACACACACACACAGAGAACAGTTACTTTAAGTTGGTTCTCTAAAAAATAGAAGCATGATGACCACCATGGTAGCAGAGAATTCCAGATATGTTGGTGTTGTCTCCTGCTGCATGCACCCACAAGCACCCACTTTCACACTTACCTTTGATTGACAGGTAGGTAGTTCAAGTAAGATTCTACCTATGACAAATAATGAACAATAAGAAAGTTAATTTAATAAGCATAACATTGATGGAAATAGGGAAAATGGCAAAGGAGTCAACAGACATGAATCGATCAAGGTATTAACATGCCCAAACAACAAGAGCTGTTGATATTTTGTGGAAGAAAGCGAAAGTGAGCGAACTGACTTAATTTTTTAAACATTTTTATTTCACCTTTATTTAACCAGGTAGGCAAGTTGAGAACAAGTTCTCATTTACAATTGCGACCTGGCCAAGATAAAGCAAAGCAGTTCGACAGATACAACGACACAGAGTTACACATGGAGTAAAACAAACATACAGTCAATAATACAGTATAAACAAGTCTATATACAATGTGAGCAAATGAGGTGAGAAAGGCAAAAAAGGCCATGGTGGCAAAGTAAATACAATATAGCAAGTAAAACACTGGAATGGTAGTTTTGCAATGGAAAAATGTGCAAAGTAGAAATAAAAATAATGGGGTGCAAAGGAGAAAAATTAATTAATTAATTAAATACAGTTGGGAAAGAGGTAGTTGTTTGGGCTAAATTATAGGTGGGCTATGTACAGGTGCAGTAATCTATAAGATGCTCTGACAGTTGGTGTTTAAAGCTAGTGAGGGAGATAAGTGTTTCCAGTTTCAGAGATTTTTGTAGTTCGTTCCAGTCATTGGCAGCATTGATTGAATTGATTGAACAGGTCTGATTTCAGAAAATCAATAAACAAATAAATACTTTTACTTTCTGCCTTACCTTTATTTGATTTCTTCCTCACGCTTGGCATCCCATTAACATGGATGGGCCAGCTGTGTATTCAGTTAGCTAGAGACCTGGCAAAAATGTTTCCCAGTAAGATCGTTGTTAGCTAACTTCAGCTAACGCGTTAGCTAGCAAGCAAGCAGAGAACGGACTTTTATTTATTTAACGTTTAACAAATGGACACTGAGAGCAAGTAACAAAGTTCATTCATAATTTACCCGCAAAACAATTTTGCAACCAGATACAGATAGCTAACTAGTTTAAAACTGTTTCGGCGCTAGCTAGCCTGGCCAGTAGCTGTTGTCCTCGGGATATAATTATATTTAGGAAAGGATGTTGTTGAAAAAGTCGCGCTCTTCGACTTTCGGTGGAGTCTGACATAATTCTCGTTGCCAACCAACGTTTCAGCAACAGCATCTCTGAGGCTTTTCCTCTCTGGTTTCAACTATATAAGGCTACCATATACAAACACAAGTTGAAATGAGGTAAATATGGATATTTCATGTAAGTATGAATGGTTTTATCTGATTTTACCTTCTGCAGGTGCTTTGTCAGCCAGAGCATCGGCCAGAGTTGGGTCAACATTTGAATTAAATGCTAGCTATGATGCAGTCTACATACCGGTAGATATTTAACTATAGTATGTAGATGGCCTGCCCTGCTCCTTTATTTCTATGTATCTACACTTTTGACAAGAAAACACCCATGTTGAATTTGATCTCATATTTCTTGTGACATTGCTATCACCGATTCATACCCATTATTGACTTGAAATAGCCTACAGTAGTACCATTATGTTGTTTCCGTAAAGGTTCATAATAGGAATGAAAAACCCAGGGGTGCTTGTGGTGTCCCCCAAAGTTATCGCCACAGATGAAAGGGAGAAGTTTGCATTAAGTGCTGCTCAAATCTCACCACAAGATGGCAGCAAACGTCCACAAACGATTTAGCCGGCTTTCCCAAGAACCGTTTCATTTTATTTTTTTAATTTAACCTTTAATTAACTAGGCAAGTTAGTTCAGAACAAATTCTTATTTACAATGATGGCCTACCCCAGCCAAACCCTAACGACACTGGGCCTATTGTGTGTCGCCCTATGGAACTCCCAATCACCACCAGTTGTGATACAGCTTGGAATCAAACCAGGGTCTGTAGTGACACCTCTAGCACTGAGATGCAGTGCCTTAGACCCCTACGCCACTCGGGAGAATAAAGAGGGGTCTTTTTTCTCCTTTCTCTTTCAAACTCCATTTTATTTTGCCAGAAAAGTGACATTGATATAAATAATCTACTTTTTTTTCTTACATCCATCAAAAATATAATTTGATCTTTTTACATATCTATCTATGCCACTAGATTATTCAGTGTATGATCATCATCATGATCATCATTACATTACTAGTATATTACTATTACATAACAGTATATTACTTTAGCCTATTAAAGCCACAGTCTGTACGTGTCCAGTCATTTCAACTAATGAAATATACCCCTTGATTGAAAAGACCACGACATGTAGTTCGTACCATAGTACAACTGTCTTTATGACCTCATCATAACCAATTCAAATCAAGACCTAGGCCTATTACTCCATTAGTATGGTTGTATTGTCATATTGTGTGCCGTGTAAGATGATATCCACAGTTATCATTTATATAACAAATGTTATGTAACTGTTTATTACTGTATGTGTGTCATTGAATACAAATCACCCAAATCAAACCCTGATTCATTTAAAACATTTATTCAAAATTGTATTCACCAAAGACAGATCTGACAGTCTATTTCCCTTTTCACCACAAATGATGCATTTACAGAAAGTGAACAACAATATCAGAAACCATAAAGGGAAAAAAAGAAAATCACAGTTTCTATTTGAGTTAGTTCACACATGCTGTTATTTATCACACACTGTGTTCCTTGATTGAACTTTCCAAGGCTTTGGAGTGGCATTTCAGCCCTGAAAATGAATGTCTTTCAACATTTAGATGAAAGAAAACACATTCAAGTAAACAAGTATCAAGTTAACTGTATTCTATAGTTCATTTACACAATAGTGTCGTACAATCTCTCTACAGGCAAAAAAAATCTTATACACCTGCTATGTTAACAGAATTATATACTAAATAGTGAAGGATATTTCAAATACTAATTTGTCTTAGGGCCGGAAACAAAATAGTGAATATACTGTATAGTGATAACAATGGGATTGTTGGATACATCTCATATACATTTTAACAATATTGTCAGCATCACAGCACCAATTTCCCAAATTGTTTCAATCCTAATAAAGTAAAAAGAAAATTGGAGTTCTCATATTGACAGCATGAAGAAAGGGAAAAGAATAAATAACAATCCTCAAGTGCTGTGCATTTTTTAAATTTTAAATGACTCTTTATTGAACCCACGATAAGAAGTTGTTTATATTTCCACAGAAGCCATTTACACTACATGGCCAAAAGTATGCGGACATGTGCTCGTCAAACATCTCAGTCCAAAATCATGGGCATTAATATAGAGTTGGTGCCCCCTTTGCTGCTATGGGGAGGCTTTCCACTAGATGTTGGAATATTGATACGGGGACTTGCTTCCATTCAGCCACGACAGCATTTGTGAGGTCGGGCACTGATGTTGGGCGATTCGGCTTGGCTCGCAGTCAGCGTTCCAATTCATCCCATAGGTGTTCGATGGGGTTGAGGTCAGTGCTCTGTGCAAGCCAGTCAAGTTCCTCCACACTGATCTCGACAAACCATTTCTGTTTGGACTTCGCTTAGTGCACGGGGAACATTTTCATGCCGAAACAGGAAAGGGCCTTCCCTAAACTGTTGCCACAAAGTTGGAAGCACAGAATCGTCAAGAATGTCATTGTATGCTGTAGCGTTAAGATTTACCTTCACTGGAACTAGGGGCCTAGCCCGAACCATGAAAAACAGCCCCAGACCATTATTCCTCCACCATCAAACTTAATAGTTGGCACTATGCATTCATGCAGGTAGCGTTCTCCAGGCAGGTAGCATTCTCCAAACCCAGATTCATCTGTCGGACTGCCAGATGGTGAAGCGTGATTCATCACTACAGAGAACGCGGTTTCCACTGCTCCAGAGGCCAATGGCAGCGAGCTTTACACCACTCCAGCCAATGCTTGGCATTGCGCATGGTGAGCTGAGGCTTGTGTGCGTCTGCTCGGCCATGGAAACTCATTTCATGAAGCTCCTGACGAACAGTTGTTGTGCTGACGAACAATTCACGTGATGACGTTACTTCCAGAGGCAATTTGGAACTTGGTAGTGAGTGTTGCAACCGAGGACAGACGATTTTTACGTGCTACGCGCTTCAGCACTTGCCGGTCCCATTCTGTGAGCTTGTGTGGCCTAGCACTTCACAATAACAGCATTTACAGTTGACTGGGGCAGCTCTAGCAGGGCAGAAATGTGAAAAAAACTGACTTGCTGGAAAAGTGGCATCCTATGATGGTGACACACTGAAAGTCATTGAAAGTCACGAAGCTCTTCAGTAAGGCCATTCTACTGCCAATTTTTGTCTATGGAAATTGCAAGGGTGTGTGCTCGATTTTATACACCTGTCAGCAACGGGTGTGGCTAAAATATCCAAATTTGAAGGGGCGACGACATACCTTTGGCCATGTAGTGTATATTAGGGCCTAATGTCATTAGTATCAAATTAAATGTGTTCTCTGTTGCATTTTGTGAAGGATATCGCTTGTCCAGTCATTCAAACATATGTTGTCTTTCGATCTTTTTACAAAAAACCTTTCTGACACCAACGCCCTCATCAACTTCCTCCTTATACCATTATACCACGTACTTATTCTAGGCCAAGATGACTTAACTCAACACAAAAATAGCCAGAAAAACCACAAAAACAGGAAGCCTATCTATCTTGTAGAGCGGCAGCAGATGTAAGCAATTTGATTGGGCCACTTCAGGGAGATAATTATTTGTTTGTTTTGTAAAAGGAACTTTATGAATGACAAAACAACAAAGGAAAGGAAATATGGCACAGTGGCAATAACTGGAAAAATATGACAAAGAATAAAAACTAAACTAAACCAAAACGTGTATATGTGTGTGTGTGTGAGCATTGAGCTACATCTTGGTTTCAGTGCCCGGACGTTTGGCGTTCTCGTAGTCGTTTTCCTGAGAGATGAGCTGGTATGGTTTCTTCCTCTCCTCCAGTACAGCGTTCCCCATCTCCACATCCTTGGCCTGCAGCTCGTGTCGAGATAGGAACTCCACAATGCCTGCCCCAATGGAATCGCCCAAGACGTTTGTCGTGGTACGCAGCCGATCACTGCAGCGCAGAAATAAGGGAAGAAGAAAAAGGTTAACCAGGGGAGGGAGTCATATACAGTGGGAGGAGAGGTAGAGAGGGTTGCGGGACATTCATTCATTTAGAAAATAAAACACTATGTCCCCTGGGACGTTTGGTCATGTTAAATGGAACAGTCAACAACTCAAAACCTTCACCTATTTTCTGCTTTTGTTGAAAGATAAACTAAACTCTTTAGAATTCTCAGCAAAATAATGTAGATGGGAAATAGGCCACAGTGCTATCAACAGGGATATTTACCATCTACTGTGAAAGAGTAACCAGAGCACTCTCTATAGGCTATCTCATATTCTAATCACTGTGAGAAACATCCATGATGTTTTCAGTAAATGAAGCTTTGACTCTGTCTGCACATTCCGTCCATCCTAGTTTAAGGAGAGTGGGGTTTTTTCTCACTACCCAATTAGCTGTGTAATTTCTGTGAAGGGGATTCTAATTGAAATTATTAATTTGGGCAACCTAATTATGTTTCTATGTTAAAACTCATTGCAAAAAAATATGTAATTCAAAAAAAAAAAGTGGACCAAGACCCTAGGGATAGTAGTTAAAGGGATAGTTCACCCAAATTACAATATTTCATATTGGTTTCCTTACCCTGTAAGCAGTATATGGACAAGGTATGACAGGATTCCATGCTTTGGTTTAGTTTCTCTGGCACTTTTTCCAAATGCTAACGTTTTAGCATTTGTGGCACAAATCCCATTCAAGTCATTGGACCGATATTAGCATTTTTCACACAGCATGTTCAAATAATCCATAAGTGACTTTGTTGAGCTTCACAATCAATTTTAGATATTTTTGGAATTTTGAAATGCTAATATCGATCCCGACTTGAATAGGATTTGTGCCACAAATGCTAAAATATTAGTATTTGTAAACATTGACTGGGAAGCTAAACCAAAACATTGATTGCTGTCATACCTTGTCCATAAACTGCTTACAGGGTAAGGAAACCAATATGTAATTTTGGTGAACTAGTGTCAAAGGGTTGTAGTTGATAAAAAGTTTGTCCTTTAAAATGAAAGATAAATGATTTTCATTTCAGTTCAGGTCATTAGACAAATTGTATTTCACAAAAACTTGTATGTGGATTTGCACCATAGTAGCCTAATCATTAAGAAAATATAGTTAATTCATTCTAATTTCTCAATCTGAAAATGGGAAAAATTACTCACAGGAACCAATCAACCGCAATGATGAGGGTGATGTCATCAGTGGGAAGTCCAACAGAGGTCAGCACAATCACCATGGTGACCAGTCCAGCCTGTGGGATCCCAGCAGCTCCAATACTTGCTGCAGTGGCTGTGATGCTGTTTGATAACAGAAAATGACACGTTGATAAATCATGTAATTTAGTTGTAAACATATCAACACCCTTTGATTCTGTAAACATAAACCTTAGCTTATAAACCTTGGATACTCATTCGCACCTGATTGTGATGATCTGACCTATGTTCATCTCCATGTTGTTAACCTGGGCTATGAAGATGGCTGCCAGAGCCTCGTATAGTGCTGTTCCATCCATGTTGATGGTGGCGCCCACCGGTAACACAAACCGGGTGATGCGCTTATCCACCTTGTTGTTCTCCTCCAGACACTTGAAGGTGATGGGCAGAGTTGCTGAGCTGAGATAAAGATGGAGAGAAACAGGTAGTGTTTGAGTTTGACGAGTTGTTGTTGTTTCTATTAAATCTATTATCCGTATTTGCCATATAAACAAACGTAAGTAATCCCAATAATGGGGATGATGATGCCTCCTAGGTTTTTCTGAACCACACAATCTGAGCAGGAACCTCTACCTGGCCCTACTACTTTGATATGAGTCGGCCAAGCGAGGCATGGCTACAGTGTCGGTAGTCGGAGAATAGCAGCAGTGTTCGGGGAACCTACCTGGAGGAGGTTCCCAGGGCTGTGATGAGGGCCTCCACCAGCCCCATGATGAAGATGAAGGGGTTCAGCCGTGTGATGGCGAAGTACAGGCCTGGGAGAATGATGAAAGCGTGGATGGAAAGGCCTATGATCACCGTGATGGTGTACATGGCCAGCTGACCACCCATCTCAGTGATGTCGTCCATCTCCACGATTTTCCCCGATATGAGGAACAGGATACCGATTGGGGCATACCTGTAAAGCAGAGGGAGGAGAAGGAGTTAAGCCAGGGAAGGATAAGGTCACAGTTCAAATGACCCTACATTCTCAGGATCTTACTTATTTTTCTGTGTAATAGGCCTGAATAGGAAAACAATTAGTGAAACCATCAGTGCCTTCTGAGACTGCAAGCACAGGCTATGAAATTGCCTTTATTCATTAACAACTTGATTTATATCTGTCAGATATCTGACTGGGAATATTTTGATTTAATTCGCACAGTGAACATGTCACTGGTTTTGATTGCAAAGCCTTGTTATTCAGCTGTGCAACCACTTAGCGTCAGGAAGTGATGTCCTGAGGCGGTTCTGTGTTGGCCAATTATTAGGTGGTTCTCATGCAATTATCTCAGTAGACCTAAATACCTATATCAGATCTCACCTGTATAGAGTTACCAGATAATTCACAGCAATGCCTCAAGCAAGAGGCTAAATGAAGCCATTTGATTGAATTGAGAGGGAGAGATAAACATAGTACCGCCCCAACTCTGCAGGGACTCCATAGACTTAGCTTTCCAAAGCTAAGATTTCTCTGTAACAGATGCATGGGGTTCACATACACACTCACCTAATGAAGATGGGGATTATTGGACCATCATCATAACACACACACACATCATCTTTATAAACACCCACACACAAACACACACCAAATACTCACCACATGATAATGGCGACCAGCCTCATGATGGCCTCATTGAGACTGTCGAAGAACTCCCTGAGGGGCTGGCCCTGCTCCTTCATGTTGCCGATGATGAGGCCGAAGCACATGGAGAAGACCACCAGCCCCAGGGCGTTGACCCCGTTCACCGTGCCTGGGATGGGGATCACCTCCTCCCTGGTGATCTGCTCGGTCAGGTTGGTCAGGTTGAAGACAGAGTCGTTCACTGTCATCGTCACATGGACGATTCGCTTCCCGTATTTGGTTTTGAACTAGAGGGAAAGAGCCAGTTGTCGTAAGTGATGGGTTAACATTGTCTTGTTAAAGTGATGATAGCATGTCATCTCCTTTGGTGAGAATTGTACTGAAATATTGTATTTTGTAATGTTTACTTTATAATCGTTCAGCCATCTATTCAGTAGAGCTCATAAAAAGCCAAGCTGATAGATAAGGTATCGAGGGATTGTAGTCAGACGTGTGCCATTTCGAAAGACTAGAGAGCAAAAGTCTAAAGTCATTAGATGCTTTACCTGCTGTGTGCAGGCCTGGATCATGTTTGGTGGAAACATGTTCCTGAAATTAAAGAGCAAGATCATCACAACCAATGAACACTCCAATATTAAGGCAGGAGTACAATGGCAAAATACAGTGCATCTTTCCTCCACTAAACCCCTGACCCTCTTCCTACAGTAGCAGGCAGCTACCTGATGAGATCCAGGAAGGCGTCGGCAGGGCTGATGTCCTCTATCTTCGACTGCTTCATGAACTCATCCTTAGATCCTTTCCCAGGGTGGATGATGAGCACCACGATGATGCCTATGATGACAGCGATAATGGTGGTGGTCATGTAATACACCACAGCTCGCATGCCCATCTTTCCTGAAGCCTTACTGTCCAGCGCTGCCATGCCTAGATGGGAGAGACAGCGGAGATGTTGTTTAGAAGAACAGCATTATCCCTTGGTGCAATAGTTCAAACATTTCTTCATAGCAGTGGCATGACAACACTTGAAATAGCAATTGCTTGTAGCCATGGTAGCCATGCGTTCTGGCTAGCTCCTGAAGCTATGCTGATGTGTTGGATGTTGTCTTCACTGACAATTTCAACCTCTCCCTGACTGAGTCTGTATTACCTACATGTTTCAAGCAGACCACGATAGTCCCTGTGCCCAAGAAAGCGAAGGTAACCTGCCTAAATGACTACCGACCCATAGCACTCACATCTGTAGCCATGAAGTGCTTTGAATGGCTGGTCGTGGCTCACATCAACACCATCATCCTGGGAACACTAGACCCACTCCAATTCGCATACCGCCCCAACAGATCCACAGATGACGCAATCTCGATCGCACTCCACACTTCCCTTTCCCACCTGGACAAAAGGAACACCTATGTGAGAATGCTGTTCATTGACTACAACTCAGCGTTCAACACCATAGTGCCCTCAAAGCTCATCACTAAGCTAAGGACCCTGGGACGAAACACCTCCCTCTGCAACTGGATCCTGGACTTCCTGACGGGCCTCCCCCAGGTGGTAAGGGTAGGCAACAACACATCAGACATGCTGATGCTCAACATGGGGGCCGCTTAGGGGTGTGTGCTTAGTCCCCTCCTGTACTCTCTGTTCACCCACGACTGTGTGACCAAGCACGACTCCAACAACATCGTGAAATTAGCTGATGACACAACGGTGCTTGGCCTGATCACCAACAATAATGAGACAGGCTATAGGGAGGTCAGAGACCTGGCAGTGTGGTGCTAGAACAAAAACCTCCTCCTCAATGTGAGTGAGTAAGACAAAGGAGATGGTTGTGGACTACAGGAAAAGGTGGGCCGAACACGCACCCATTCAAATCGACTGGGCTGAAGTGGAGCCGGTCGAGAGTTTCAAATTTCTTGGTCTCCACATCACCAACAAATTATCATGGTCCAAACACACCAAGAAAGTTGTGAAGAAGGCATGACAACGCCTTTTCCCCCTCAGGAGACTGAAAAGATTTGGCATGGGTCCCCAGATCCTCAAAAAGGTCTACAACTGCACCTTCGAGAGCATCCTGACCGGTTGGATCACTGCCTGGTATGGCAACTGCTCGGCACCCGACCGTAATGCGCTACAGAGGGTAGTGCGTACAGCCCAGTACATCACTGGGGCCAAGCTAACTGCCAACCAAGACCTATATACTAGGCGGTGTCAGAGGAAGGCCCAAAACAATTCAGCCATAAGACTGCTGAACAATTCATCAAATGGCCACCTGGACTATTTGCATTGACCCCCCCCCCCCCGAGCTGCTACTCGCTGTTTATTATATATGCACAGACACTTTACCCCTACATACATGTACAAATGACCTCGACTAACCTGTACCCCCACACATTGACTCTGTACTGGTACCCCCTATTTATAGCCTCATTATTGTTATTTTATTGTCTTCTTTTTTTCATTTTTTACGTTAGTTTATTTAGTCAATCTTTTCTTAACTCTATTTTCTTAAAACTGCATAGTTGGTTAAGGGCTTGTAAGCATTTCACGGTAAGGCCTACACCTGTTGTAAACGGCGCATGTGACAAATAAAATGTGATTTGATATGTATCATCTCATGATAAATATATAAGATATAAGCTGACCTGCTGGAGGATCTAGCCTAATAGAAAGAGTAAATGGGTGTGCAAATTAACGGGCTGCCTGACAGTCATCTGACAGAAGTCCTAGTGTGATTGCAAACCAGCCTAGTTGCAAAACATACAGGCAGGTGAAATAATGATGTTCTGCATCTGAAAATAGATCATGGTTATGGTTAGCTTCTGCCTACTGACATCTCTCTCTCAACAATCTTACAAAAAGGTCAAGGGGGAGAGAGACGGACAACGAGCCATTATAGAGACCTCAACTTCACAAAGTGTTGCAATAAAGTTAGCTTTGGATTTTCCAAGGTGTCAGGGGCCGTTCTGGTGTGTTTTCCCCATTCAGTGGGCTGGAGTAAGTATTTTGTTTGTGGAAGCGAGATGTATGTGCTCTTTTAATCCTGTTGGGGGCACTGCCATTAGACAAAACCCTCCCACTCTTTCACACTCTTTCAGCTTCCACTCTCCTTCTTCACGCCTCGCTCTCCCACAATCACCTGTTCCACTGTGCTGCTCTCTCTGTCTGTCTCTCTCTCTCTCCATCCTGTCTCTCAGTTCCGGGAAACTTGTCCACTTGCCATGCGCCCATAACAACATTGCCATGGAAACTGCAAACAAGCCTGTGTGACCACTTTCACAGGACTAAAGGAATGACTCACGTGGCTTATTTTCAAGGGTTACTACAAAGAGGGAGGATGAAACAAAACTGTACCCCACACATACTTCTCATTTTCTGCCTTTCTCTCCAGAGTTCTACTTTTCCAAGGCAAAAAAAAAGTATTGTTTTTAGGGTGTTTCAAGTGAGATCAAATCTAAATATACTAAATAATCATTCACAACTTTTTTCAAGTGAGTGTTAACACAAATTAGGTTCATTTAAAAAGAGGTTAGTTTAAAAATAAAATGAAGTACAGTACAGATAAGCTCGGCTTGCTGCTCCAGGTCTAGTTTCAAGCTCATGCTGCACATCATACCAAGCTGGGTGCATCATGTGGATCCCAACCTTGTGGAGGACTCCAGATAATAGATGGCATAGTTACATGTCCACTTGTGTACCTGGGCAGTGTGCCTCTTTTCTGGGCCGTGACCTCTTACCCCACCACCCTCCAAACCACTTACGGTATTGTGGTGCTGGGTGGGCATGGAATTCCACTAAACAATACAGCTACGAAGGAAGAGGCGGAGGGGCACTTTGCGTGCTTTTATCCGTGTGAAGCGAAGCAGGAGTTAGAAGTGCAGGGGGGTACCCATCCCAATGCCAGCCTCTCAGACCCACAGGCAGTGGGCTTCCGACTGAAAGCTACCTCATCCTTCCGTCTCTCCTCCCTCATTTTAATAGCAAAGAATCACAATGAAGTAACTGTCTCCGTGCCAGAAAACTAGAGGACCAAAGGGAATCTGGAGAAAAATGGTGGCAAATTGTTTTTCACATGGATCAAGCATAAGTTACAGTACCTGAAAAGTTGTGCCTCGAGCTCCATTGGCATTCCCCCTTTGGGCATCGGCACCTGTCTTTCCAACACCACTAAGTCTACCCCTCCTCTTTATCATATGTCTTTATTTGATCTACATTTGCTTCTGGCGGAGGGCATCAGTATAGTGACTTGGTGTACCTGTGATGAGACTGGATACCAGCAGGGGAAGCACCAGCATCTGCAGCATCCTCATCAGCAGCTCTCCAGGGAAAGAGAAGTACTTCACCTCTCGGTAGGTCATTTTATAGGGACGCAGTGCAAAGCCAAGGATTATACCTGGAGAATCAGAAGGGCTGATCAGTGTGCTGGAAACATGAACATATGCAACTGCATATAAAGCAAATGACAATGAGAGGATCTGTCTCTCAGTCACATCTAGAATGAGGTTTGTAGGTGAGTCCTCCCTATGGGATTGGGATTACAATAAGAGAGTGTGTTTCAAAGTGTGTGGGTGTGTTTGCGTGAGTATGTTGGCCCATACGCCCCTACGTATTTATTTGGACAGTGAAGCTAAAACTTTTCATTTGGCACGATACTCCAGCATTTGTACATTCATCTTGATGCTACCATGATTACGGATAATCATGAATGAACCGTGAATAATGATGAGTGAGAAAGTTATAGATGCACAAAGATCATGTGTCCAAAACGGAATGTTTTTTGAGGGGGTATGAGCTTTGTTCCTTTAACTTTCTCGCTCATCATAATTCACTATTCATTCATGATTATCCATAATCGTGGTAGTATTCACATTGATGTAGAAGTGTTCAGAAACATCTTATATTCATATTCAAAAATGAAAATGACTCCAGAGTGACACAATACATTATTCATCGTTCAGTTCCTATCGGGCAAAAAAAATATAATCGGAAACACAAACAAAACAAACTGCAAATGCATCCAACAAGTGGGTAGAGCTGCAATCTTGATGTAGTCATTACGTGCTAGGAGTATGTGACAAAAGAATAAACCTTTGACTACTTTAATACACTGTAAGTGCATTTTTCCAAATACTTCAATAAAACAAACAAAAGGTGACATTCAGTGCGGTCGCCTCATAAGGAAACATTTGATCTCAAATCCAAAATGGTGGTGTATAGAGCCAAATTTACACATTTTTACCTTCACTCTCTAAATAAATACGGAGGGGAGTGTGTGTGAGTGGACTGGGGTGTGGTATTGGAGGCGTGTGTGTTCACTCACCTGCAACGACGGCCGCTACAGTAAAGAGCACAAAGGCGTTCTTCTTGAAGAAGGCCTGGACGTCTTCCTTAGAGATGTCCTCCACTTTCCTCTTGGCCTTCATGGTCCTTATGTGGATGCCCTCCCGGATCCGCTGCATCCTAGTGTGGGAATCTGAAGCCGGAGGGGGGGGCTTAATTACTTTTGGTCATGACTGCAGACAGGACTAGGAGTGTCTCACACACCTTTTAGACAGCCAGACAACCTGAACCAATGGGTCTGACCAGCCCTTACTCTGGTGATAGCTACTGGAGAAGAGATGAAATGACACAGAACAAGACACATGCAGTTGAAGTGACACATGCAGACATTCACATTGACATTGCAATGCGGTTGACAAGATTAGAGAAAGAAGAATAGCTTATTCTAGCAAATCAAATTTAGCAAATCTGGACCATGTGGTGTGTCGTCAAAATAACAAATGTTTTCATGATAAAATAGTCACACAATCTTGAGAAGAAAGCAAGTATTTTATTCTTAGACAAAAGCTGTCATTTCTTCCCCATGATGAATCCCTCCATGACAAGCATCAAAGCCCCTGAACACAGGAAGCATGGAACACTGCAGGTGCAGATCTGCATCACTAATACACCCTGGCAACTCATCAGTCTATCCTGGAGAATATTTATTCATAAAAACACCTGATTAGGAAAAACGTATGCGCACCTGAATAATGGAATAACAAAAACAATCAACTGCGCTTTCTTTAAAGAGATGCACTGCATACTCAACTAAAAGCACCCTACACAACACAACTATGTATCCTTTCATTGGAAAGGCATACTTTTTCAATCAATTGTTTGATTGAAAATGCCAGTTGGTAACACTCTGAACAAACTGCAAATTTGGCTACAAAGATTTTGTTTGCACTTTAATGGATTTAGAAGACGTGGACATGAAAATCTAAACAAAAGGATGATACTTTTCATGCATGGCCACATCAACAGTATGGACCCCTGGCATACAGCTAAAACATCACAAGGGCCACACAGACCTGGTCATTCCATTGGACAACAACACCAACAACTATCTCCTCCTCAAAAGTGGCAAAACAAAACACTGACCTTTCACCAGTGTAGATGTTCCTTTATTAGACAAACTCCTCTTCCTGATGAGTTATCCTCAGCCTGAGGACAGGTCAGGCAGGCAGAGAGCAACAGTGGTAGAGGCAGGCAGTGGGTCCAGAGGCAGAGAAGGGAGGAGAGATAGAGACTGGGAGATGGAGTGAGATAGACAGGCACATAGAGAATGGGAGGTGTACATATGTTCTCTGAAGACAACTGAGGCAATCCCTCATGCTCCCATTCTCTGAAGAGGGAGGAGACTTTCAAGCTCAGAAAGAGAGAGGGAAAGATAGAGAGAGGTAAAGGCAGTGGGAGGAGATGGTAGCCCTTCCTATCTCTTTACAATTTGGGGGATGTTATGTCCCTCATTCATTCCAATAAAAGAGTGCCCTGAGTGATGCTCAGAAAGCATAAATTAGTAAGAATATACAGTAGGATATGCTGTATGCAACATGGAACCCAATAGGGTTCTACCTGGAACCAAAACGATTTCTGGAACCAAAAAAAGTTATCCTATGGGGACAGCCAAATTACCCTTTCGGAATCCTTTTTTTCTCCTCTCCTCCCGCTCCCATTCTCCTCCAAGCTCTCTTTTCCTTTCCCATCTTCCCTCCTCCCCATCCTCTCGTCTATCCTCTTCCCCTCTTTGTCGGCCTATTCAACCCTTACTGGAGTGCTTCAGAAACAGATAAAGCCTGTGGACCCGTAATCCAGATCTGCTCGAGGTGTTAGGGCTCTCTCCCTCTGCTTCAGTGTAGCCTCTCCCACAGTCCTGACAAATAGGAGCTTTCATCACCAGCAGCAGTGGTTGCTGGCCAGGACTGGACAGTCAGTGCCTAGGGCCATAGGATCAGCATTTGTTTCAAGGTACTGTACTTTGAAGTGTTGAAGTATCATTCTGAGTGTTTCCCAAAAAGAAGTGTGATGTGCGACAGCGGTGCACCATTTCAAATGTGCAGTAAATCTCTATGTCAAATTGGGGCGGCAGGGTAGCCTAGTGGTTAGAGTGTTGGACTAGTAACCAAAAGGTTGCAAGTTCAAAAATCCTGAGCTGACCAGGTACAAATCTGTCGTTCTACCCCTGAACAGGCAGTTAACCCACTGTTCCTAGGCCGTCATTGAAAATAAGAATTTGTTCTTAACTGACTTGCCTGGTAAAATAAAATAAAAATACTGAGCTTTACAACGCTCACCTGTGCAACTAGAGGCAAAAAACTCAAGATCACCTTTACTCCATACACAGAGATGCAAACAAAGCTCTCCCTCGCCCTCTATTTGGACCATAACTCTGTCCTCCTGATTTGAGCTTACAAGCAAAAACTCTTAACAGGAAGTACCAGTGACGCGCTCAGTCCGATGAAGTGGACCCAAAGTTACAGGACTGTTTTGCTAGCATATCATGGATGGCATTGCAGTATTTACCACATCAGTCACTGGCTTCATTAATTTACTGCAGGGGATCAAATCAGGTCACAGAGTGTTTCTTGGTAGCTTTAAACAAATATACTTTGAAACAAAACATGGTAATGGCCTTCATTTTATTTTTTAAATAAGACACCTGTACCATGTCACACATGGAGTTGAACTGTATGAACATTAGAGTTTGCATTCCAATATAAGACTTTATATACATCATAGAAGACTGAAATATAACAAAACCGTTTGACATAAATAGACTTTTCATGTTTATTAATGAAGAAATTATGAAAAATATGAATAACAATCCACCCATGAGGCCACTAGAAGACGCTTTGATCATTAGACTGCAGGAAAGGGCTACTAAGTGCATCGATGTGACCATACGTACATATCACAACCAGAAGTCATGAATTACCGGTAACAGCCACACTGAGCTAAAGGCTAGAGCTGACGATTTCAAGGAGCAGATCACTAACCTGGATGCTTATAAGAAATCCACCTATGCCCTCCAAAGAACCATCAGATAGGCAAAGTGTCAATACAGGACTAAGATCGAATCCTACTACACCAGCACTGACACTCGTCAGATATGACAGGGCTTGCAAAATATCACAGATTACAAAGGGAAACCCAGCCACAACCTCCACAGTGACATGAGCCTACCAGACGAGCTAAATACCTTCTATGCTCAGTTTGAGGCAAGGAACACTGAACCATGCATGAGAGCACCAGTTGTTCCTGATGACTGTGTGATCACACTCTCCGTAGACGATGTGAGTAAGACCTTTAAACAGGTTAACATCCACAAGGCCGCAGGGACAGACGGATTACCAGGACGTGTACTCAGAGCATGTGTTGACTAGGTGGTAAGTGTCTTCACTGATATTTTCTCCCTGACCCAGTCTGTAATACCTACACATTTTAAGCAGACCACTATAGTCCCTAAAACGCCAAGGTAACCACTCTAAATGACTATTGCCCTGTAGCACTCACATCTGTAGCCATGAAATGCTTTGAAAGGCTGGTCAGGCTCACATCAACACCATCATCCCAGACACCCTGGACCAGCTCCAATTCACATACCACCCCAAAAGATCCACAGATGACGCAATCTCTATTGTACTCCACACTGCCCTTTCCCACTTGGACAAAAGGAACACCTACATGAGAATGCTGTTAATTGACTACAGCTCAGCGTTCAACACCATAGTGCAGTCAAAGTTCATCACTAAGTTAAGGTCCCTGGGACTGAATACCTCCCTCTGCAACTGGATCCTGGACTTCCTTACGACGACCCCCAGGTGGTGAGGAAGGATAGGCAACAACACAGCCGCTGATTCTCAAAAACGGGGGCCCCTCAGGGGTGCGTGTTTAGCCCCTTCCTGTACTGCCTGTTTTATCAGTTTCTTTATGAAAATATTTTGCGAACTCCATTACAGTAGCTAAAACAGTACACAAGTAGACTACAAATGCATGCTGGGCCGAGCATGCACAAAGAAACTGATAAAACACACAGGTGCCAAATCAAGGTGACTTACAAAGATAAGGACCCAGATCAAGAGAGGGAGTGCGGTGATGTAGGGTCCAGAATGAAAGAATCATTGTGGAATCTGAAATTACACATATCGCGAAATCATGATTGTGTACTTATTACGTGCACGTGCTAATAGAAAGGAAGGAGGTGGGTAGCTAGTGAAGTGTGTCATAGTAGCAAAGTATTTCTAAACAAAAAATCAGATCTTAAAAGTTTATTCCATTTTCGTTCTATTATCTATATAATAGGCTATCATAGATTTTGGCTCAATAGGTCTGACACCTTACCACTTTCAAGGAGATTTTCCATTTTGATAGGGTTATTTTGCCTAAAAACTTTAGGCCTACCTATATAAAAATAAAAATACTACTCTGTATCCCTGCCAGCATGGCAAGAGTGGCCCGTAGGGTGTTGAGCATCCCCAGTGGCTCTGCAAGTGCAGAGAGGATATTCTCTCCGCTGCTGGCCTGCTCTCCAGGCACCATGCATGACCCAGACTCTGACCAAACGGCTGTTTCTAAAAATGAATTCAAAGGCACTGAGCCTAATAAGGCATTTTTCGTAAGGCACAGGTAAGACACAGGCTATGTGCGCAATTTATAGATTATAATGATTTAATACAATTAAATGTTGAAATGCTTAGCACTATAATGTTCCTTTCAGCCTAGTGTGTCGCACTAGCAAATGCTTCACAATTTATATCTTTGTAGGCTATAGCCTTAAAATAATTGAAATAATAAGCTAATAATGTAGCCTAAATAATTCATTTTCTTTCCTTCTTAGGCTACCAATCTGGCTCCTGACCTATTTTGAGTGTTTAAATGCTGCTTAATGCGACATGTAACATGAGCGCTTCTTACAGTCACCTTTTCTGTGTATTAAAATGTTTTTCTTTCAAATCATATGGTTTGGTTTCAATACTTCAAAACCACATGGTAGGTCCAGGTAGTCACAAAAATGGATGGTTGTTGGTTAAATGGTCATTTTAATGAATGGAGCGAATTTGGAGTGGCAGTTTTTTTTCATGTGAGCGATGAGCGTTTTTTTTTTTGCGGAGAGGTTGGAAAGAACTTGGTGTCACGTCCTGACCATAGAAAGCTTTTATTTTCTATGGTAGAGTAGGTCAGGGCGTAACTGGGGGGTTGTTCTAGTTTATATTTTCTATGTTCTATATTTATTTTCTGTCTTGGTGATTTGTATTATTCCCAATTAGAGGCAGTTGGTAATCGTTGTATCTAATTGGGGATCATACTTAAGTAGCATTTTTCCACCTGTGGGTTATGGGATATTGTTTGAGTGTATGTGTTTTGAGTTATTGCACGTAGCGTCGCTGTAGTCACGGTTCGTTGTTAGTTTATTTGTTTTTGTCTTTGCTTAGTTTCACTTTCTTCATTAAATAATGTGGAACTCAACAGCCGCTGCGCCTTGGTCCGACATTTATTCTAACGAACGTGGCACTTGGAGCGCAGGAGCGGTGTGCAAGCACTGCTCCGTGATCCGACCGCTCAACTCCGCTCACATACTCTGGTGGCCGTGCACGACTCCAACACCATCATTAAGTTTGCCGACAACACAACAGTGATCACTGACGACGATGAGACAGCCTATTGGGAGGAGGTCAGAGACCTGGCAGTGTGGTGCCAGGACAGCAACCTCTTCCTTAACATCAGTAAGACCAAGAAGCTAATCGTGCAGTTCAGGAAACGGAGGGCAGAACACGCCCACATTCACATCGACGGGGCTGTAGTGGAGCGGGTAGAGAAAGAGCTTTAAGTTCCGCGGTGTACACATCACTAAGGATCTATCTAGGTCCAAACACACCAACACAGTCGTGAAGAGGACACAACAATGAAAACATTTGGCATGGGCCCTCAGATCCTCAAAGTTCTACAGCTACACCACCGAGAGCATCTTGACTGGCTGCATCGATGCTTGGTATGTTAACTGCTTGGCATCCGACCGCAAGGCGCTACAGAGGATAGTAATGTCACCCAGTACATCACTGTAGCCAAGCTCCCAGCCATCCAGGACCTCTATACCAGGCGGTGTCAGAGGAAGGCCCAAAAAATGGTCAAAGACTTCTGCCACCCAAGCCACAGACTGTTCGCTCTGCTACTGCGTGGCAAGCGGTACCAATTCACTGAGTCTGGAACCAACAGGACCCTGAACAGCTTCTAACCCCAAGGCATATGACTTCTAAACAAAATGCTAAAAAGCTCATCAAATGGCGACCCGGACTACCTGCATTGACCCTTTTTTTGCAGTAACTCACTAACTGCTTTGCACATACGCTGCTGCCACTTTTTTAAATGATATATCCTGTTGCCCAGTCACTTTATCCCTATCTATGCTTTATGTACATAGCTACCTCAACACATCGACTCGGTACTAATACTCACTGTATATAGCCATGTTGTTTCCGAATCCCTATACATAGCCATTATTTTTACTTGTTATTTCTATTAATTATTCACTGTGTATTTATTCCTTGTGTCACTATTTAAACAAATAAATATTGTATTTTACTCTGCATTGTTGGAAAAGGACCCGGAGTAAAAGCATTTCACTGTTAGTCTACACCCGTTATTATTATAGTTCAAAGTCAATCCACAGTGTAACTGACAGACAAAGTCAATTATAGTTAGTTGAAAAAAGTGTAACTTGTGCAGTAGTGGGTGACCTCACTGTATGGAAAATGTATTCCCCAGTGACATGGAGTATAATTAGTGAAGAATACCCCTGAAATCAGGCCACATATCTACACACAAATAAAACTGTCAGATTAATGAATGAATAGGAATATATTCCAATGGGGATTTATGTTTTAAGGGATCCAAACATTATACTGACACGGAACTTTCTTGAAAATGTATGAAATTATAATTGATGTTTCATAACTTTGAGCCCTGCACAGTGAAAGTATGAGATTCGATGCCTGTAGCCAATCCTGTAAACTTGGCCGAACTAGCAAAGTTTTTGAGGGGCAAATTTCAGGGGGGCCAACCCACATTCTGTGCATATTAATAGCCCAGCCCCACATCACCACCACCAATTACTAGTGAATTTGCAAGGGAACCTTGTTCTCATCGTTTATTCTTCATAGTTCCAGTCCAGACAAACTCAAGTCCAGGTCTAAATGTCTTTGCGTTGTAAAAATTCAAAGTGGGGCTGCCAATAGCGGAAGAGTGGCAATGGCTCCATTAGTTTGCCAGTCACACACGATGCCTTGGCAGAAGAATCCAGACTGGGCAGACCAGCACTGTCCAGGAGAGCAAGACAGTCGCTACGGCTTATCGTCTTTGTGACGCTCAATGTCCATGTTAGAAGATCTAACAGCCTTAAAAGCTGTACCTTTCCAAAGCAAACAGCCAACTCCTGCTGGGCCCAATATGTGACTGCAAGGCCATGCAACACCACACAGCTGACCAATTTTCTTTGTAGTAATAGGTTGTTATCTAAAAATCCATAGTAGCCATTTGTCATGTCTTAAAATCGGGTCCTCTGTGTGGGTTTTTCCACCATACTCCATACATCTCCCCATCACACTGCTGACGGATTTACATCATGGCACCGGCTAATGAAACCCGAAATGACTCACACAGAGCTAATACGCAGGAGGCGGGAAGAAAGGTTTCAATACCATCACCCCACACCCCCAGAATGAATGGCCAAAGACCCAGAGCTGGGACGGTGCTGTGCTGTCATTCACTCTCACATGCAAGGAGCTCTCGCATGTACAAGCCCTTCCGGAGCAGCGAACACATCACTAACATGTCCTGTTGTTGACCTGTCAAAAGCTCAGACAGTCAAGCAGGGAGTTTTGCCACCACCTGCGCAAGTTCAGGTCCTTCTTGTAGTCAGAATGAACTACTTCTATTGGAAGTATTGGAAAGTATTTTCAAATCATTTCTAGAAATAACCTGCTATTTTAAATTATTTTCAAATACTTTTATAAAATACTATTTTGAAATACCTGGGTTAAAGTATGTCTACCTGCACATGACCATCTGATCATTTATCACTCCCGTGTTAATCTGCTAAATTGTAATTATTCGCCTTCCTCCTCATGCCTTTTGCACACATTGTATATAGACTCTTTTCCCCCCTTTTTTTCTACTGTGTTATTGACTTGTTTATTTTTTACTCCATGTGTAATTCTGTGTTGTTGTTTGTTCACACTGCTATGCTTTATCTTGGCCAGGTCGCAGTTGTAAATGAGAACTTGTTCTCAACTAGCCTACCTGGTTAAATAAAGGTGAAAACAAAAATAAAATAAAAATGAGTGGGAGTGTATTTCAGTCAGTGTATTTCAGTATTTTCAAATACATGCCAATACGTTCCAAATGTATTTCCAAATAAATTCCAATATTCAACTACTTGTCTTAACGTTTTTAAATAAAGGTTACTTTGAAATTGTGCATGAAAGTAATTTAGATACTTGAAATAGTATTTGAACCAAGGTCTGCTGTCTTAACACCCTCCAACTTGAACACAAAGTCCATTAAAAGATACAAGCAGAATCCCATAGACTGATAGTTGTCTATGGCCTGGTTTACTTTCAGTGATGTGAATGAGTCTGGCCTTATTCTCAGCACGTAACAAGTCATCTGTTGGCCCCACCTGTGGTCCAGGGGCCTGGCCTCTCACTGAGGTCTCATGCAGTTAGATTAAGAGGACATTGTGTAGATCTATGTGCCTTAATACCAACAGCAATATAATTACTATTATAACTCTAAGGACTTCTGGCACTCTCTTGGGTGTGAGCGATTTGGAATGCACAGATAACATATCTGTTAATTATCAAATAAAATAAATATTCAAATCAATTCAAATGCTATTAGTTACATGCGCCGAATACAGCTGGTGTAGTCCTTACAGTGAAATGCTTACTTACGAGCCCCTAACCAACAATGCAGTTTTTAAAAATACAGACAAGAATAAGAAATACAAGTAACAAGTAATTAAAGAGCAGCAGTAAAATAACAATAGCGAGACTATATACAGGGGTGTACCGGTATAGGGTCAATGTGCGGGGGCACCGGTTATTTGAGATAATATGTACATGTAGGTAGAGTTATTAAAGTGACTATGCATAGATGATAACAACAGAGAGTAGCAGCAGTGTAAAAGAGGGGGAGAGGGGGGGTTGGCAATGAAAATAGTCTGGGTAGGCATTTGATTAGGTGTTCAGGAGTCTTATGGCTTGGGGGTAGAAGCTATTTAGAAGCCTCTTGGATCTAGACTTGGCTCTGTCCTCTTTTTCCTGTAGTCCACAATCATCTCCTTTGTCTTGATTTAATGATATGATTATGACTGTGTAATAACAATTGTCTTTCGATGTACCAAGACTAACTGTCTTCTGTTATTAGGAGAGCCTGCTAAAGGAATAGTGAGCAAGTATGAACTTGTTATTGATACACTAGTGTATGGCCTAAAAAAGATAGGTTATTTTTTTTGCGTGGAGGCCATGATTGTGCAGCAAGACAACGGTGTCACCATGTGGTGAGAAGGGGAACTTACACAACTACATAAAAGGTATAAGATCCTGTGCAAAACTGGGTAAAGTTAGAAGTTTGAGTCACCCCATAGGATAGTGATATTTGAGTTTATTTCAGTTCATTGTTCTGCTAGAGAAACTGTGTGAAGCAAGTCAAGTTAGTCTTTAGCATCCCAATTAATTGTAGACTACTTTAAGCGCCCTACTTCTGTCTGGCCAAAACTACTCTCTCTCTTTAGTTTCCCTGCTCCTTATGCCAGGCTTCTTTTTAGTCTTTCTCTTCAGTTTTGGCGATGGATAGGTTGGCTATGAGCTTTAAATGCCTCTCTGGGTTGTCAAGGAACCTCTGTGTTCCTTGACAAAGTGTTCCAGTTTTCTTTCCAATGGTACATAAGGGATTCAATGAATCTGTGATTGTTAGAGCATTGAAATATATTAATAATAATAATATAATACTCACTAAGGAATGGATAACTGTGTTACTGAACCACGTATAGGGGGCGGCAGGGTAGCCTAGTGGTTAGAGCGTTGGACTAGTAACTGGAAGGTTGCAAGTTCAAAACCCCCGAGCTGACAAGGTACAAATCTGTTGTTCTGCCCCTGAACAGGCAGTTAACCCACTAGGCCATCATTGAAAATAAGAATTTGTTCTTATCTGACTTGCCTGGTTAAATAAAGGTAAAATATATATATATATATATTAAGCAATATCAAAGTAGCACAAGAATGTACACAACATAGGAAAAATAATACTGAGAACCTTTCACCAGTAGAAGGCAGTGTGGTAAACCAGATGTTTTCCTAGCAGCCTATCAGTGTGGTCTTAAAATATCCCACGGGCAAAATTGTCATAAGCACTCCCATCAAATCCCAGGTGTAGTGACTTATGAGGAACTCATCTTTTCTGCAAATGTGGTGTTTCACTTATTTCTCCCTCATTGCATACAGGTAAATGACCATAAGTCATACAATGTTCACATTTAAAACATGAACATGACTGAATTCCCTTTCAATACTGTAATATGATGTTTCAGTGAACTCTGTTTTATGGGTTATAATGACTCTGGTCACACCTGAGCATTAGAAGGGCATGTTGTAGACCTCACACACACAGCGGTAGTCCTGGAAAGATAAAGAGCTCTGTGCCACGGTCAGAGAGAGACACAGTGCATTCGGAATGTATTCAAACCCCTTGACTTTTTCCAAATGTTGTTGCTTTACATCCTTATTCTAAAATTGATAAAGTTGTTTTTTCCCCTCATCAATCTACACACAATAGCTCATAATGACAAGGCAAAAACAGGTTGATATACATTTTTTGGGTATAACAAAAACAAAAAACTGAAATATCACATAAGTATTCAGATCCTTTACTCAGTACTTTGTTGAAGCACCTTTGGCAATGATTACAGTATCGCGTCTTCTTGGGTAGGATGCTACAAACGTGGCACACATGTAATTTCTCCCATTCTTCTCTGCAGATCCTCTCAAGCTCTGTCAGATTGGATGGGGAGTGTCGCTGCACAGCTATTTTCAGGCCTCTCCAGAGATGTTTGTTCAAGTCCGGGCTCTGGCTGGGCCACTCAAGGACATTCAGAGACTTTCCCAAAGCCACTCCTGCGTTGTGTGCTTAGGTTCGTTGTCCTGTTGGAAGGTGAACCTTCACCCCAGTCTGAGGTTCTGAGCACTCTAGAGTAGGTTTTCATCAAGGATCTCTCTGTACTCTGCTCTAGGAAGAGTCTTGGTGGTTCCAAACTGCTTCTGTTTAAGAATGACGGAGGCCACTGTGTTCTTGGGGACCTTCAATGCTGCAGAAATGTTTAGGTACCCTTCCCCAGATCTGTGCCTCAACACAACCTACGGACAATTCCTTCAACCTCATGGATTGGTTTTTGCTCTGACATGCACTGTCAACTGTGGGACCTTATATAGACAGGTGTGTGCCTTTCCAAATCATGTCCGATCAATTTAATTTACCACAGATGGACTCCAATCAAGTTGTAGAAGGATGATCAATGGAAACAGGATGCACATGAGTTCAATTTCCAGTCTCATAGCAAAGGGTCTGAATACTTATGTAAACAAGGTATTTCTGTTTTTTTCTTGTTAATAAATGTGCAAAATCTTTTTTTTCGCTTTGTCATTATGGAGTATTGTGTGTAGATTGATGAGGAAAAACATTTTTTTAATGCATTTTAGAATAAGGCTATAAGGTAACAACATTTGGAAAAAGTCAAGGGGTCTGAATACTTTCCGAATGTATTGTATATAGAAAGAGACCAGCTGGTTGTTATCAGGTGATATTGAGGAAGGGCAGAGAGGGTTGTGTAATGTGTAATGGACCTAAAGAGGAGAGTAGAGGGGGAGCCTGGCACTGAGAGTTAAAAATAGATCGTTAAATGCTCACAGTCCGAGCAAACACATTCAGACAACACATAGACAAGCACACAGACACAAGCCCCAATTATATAAAAAACAGCATGTGAAAAAACAAACATGAAAGAACAGAAGAGCGCATACATACACACATAAACACATACAATCAGCCACAGTAGCTTTACCACTACACACATGAAGTAAACATTAATGCAGTCACATACAATAGCACACCACAGCATAACTCATGCACACAGACAGCCCCTCTGAAAAGAGAGCCTTTGCCCCCTCCAAGGCTGCTGCCTGGTTACACACAGTGGAAAATTCCTCCCGCTCCAACTGAGCATGCTCAAAAAAACAGCCTGTTCCAGTCCTGCACCCTTCACTCAGTCTGTCCTATTCCTCCTGTACGCGCTTAGAAAAAAGGGTTCCAAAAGGGTTCTTCGGCTGTCCCCATAGAAGAACTCTTTTTGGTTCCAGGTAGAAGAACTCTTTGGGTTCCATGTAGAACGATCTGTGGAATGGGTTTTACATGGAACGCAAAAGCGTTCCTGAACCGTTTTAGGTTCTAGATAGCACCTTTTTCTCTTAGAGTGTATCGTCATGCATCACAATCACCAGCTGGGGGATCTCACGTGACAACCAGGCAGGCACCAGCATGGGACTGTGTGTTGTAATGCTGCTTGGCATTTGGAAACATCTCATGATATCAAAGTAGTCCATGCCTGGCCTCTAGCACCTTGTTACAGAAGCCTAATAAACAATCTTTGTTGATGTGTTTAGCAATTCATAAAACTACTCTGAATAGAGGCCATATTTTCAAAAACAAAGTACACAGAGGTATGTTGTCCCGTGTTGGACAGATGCCCATGCTGATGCATAATTCATATTGTTTAATGAAATAGAGTAGTAGCCTATAGCCAGCAGGCATCCACTCCAGGTTATTAATAGCTATAGGCACTGGGCAGTGCTTGACTTGGGCAGGATCTCACTGGAGCTGAGTACCAGCACGTAAAATATTCTAGTGCTTGAGCTCCTGCAGCTCAAAGTATTGTGGAGCTCCTGCACCTAAATTTAAACAGTACCAGCACCCAAAATTAGTACCGGCACCTATTTCAATCCAAGTCAAGCACTGGCACTGGGCCACATTTACGATTCCTATCCCAGGGTAAACTACACACTGAACAGACAAGACCAAGTTAGGATCAAGGGGAAGACAGAATGCTTTATTAAACGATGTGGACAAGTGTGCCAATAAGTGTTATGCATCTACTAATATGAATCAACGCTCTGTGTCACCATATATGCTGTCGTGTCAATAATAAATAAGTAGGACAGCTACTATGGGAACTTGGGAAGAGTGGGAATAAAGTTGCAGCACAAGGTGAAGTTGCCAGCAGCACTCTTTGCTCTCATAAAGCAAAGGCTACACAGAGCACTTATCCTTATCCTGTTTTTCCCTCATGATTTGGGGAAAGAATCCAACAACAATTGAAAGCAAGCTCTCTCTGAACATTTCCCAAAGTTCAAGCTAAGCATATTGCAAAAGTCCAAGCCAAAATAAGGCATTATACGAAAATACTTAGAGGTTGCTCAACTGCCATCCAAAAGGTTAGAGAGATGCATATAACTCAATTACAGTAGGCATGGCTACTCATTCCCTACAGTCTTTATTTTTTGTATTTTTTTTACCTATTTGGTTACTGAAAAATACTATTCTGTATGACCTACTTGGATTCGGGCGATCTTGGGCAAAGTTCCATAAGAGTGGGGTGATAAAGGCAATAACACATTGAGCAGGGATCATCAACTAGATTCAGCTATTTTTTTCTTGTGCGGAAGGTCGGGGGCCCGGAACATAATTACATATAATTTGTAGACTGCAAATTGACCGCAAGAAGCCGAAACAGATATCATATTTGACTAAAACATTATCATTTCACATCTTGCTTACGTTTGTATAAGATCACCTGTCTGTCTCTCTATTATGTGTGGGAATAGTTGGGAACAGATTCCTGAAATTAGTTTTAACCTGGAGCTGATTTCCTGGTGTTTTTTATTTACAGTCTTTATGTCCAACAATGAAAAAAGTTTTTTTGCTCATTACTTGGGGGGGCAAATAAAACCAACCGTGGTCACCAGTTGGGGAACCCTGACATAGAGCATCATGCCCATGTTCATTCATGTTTCTAATGTAACAAAACCTTTGGAATTTCCGCACTGACAAATTTTGACAAAAATGTTTTTGTCAAAAGAGAGTTTAGGCACTTCTGGATACATGCTATTTTCTTTATGTGGTATTATACCTCCTCAATTATGAGTCACATCATGAAGGAGGTATAATACAACATAAAGAAAATATACTCATAAAATGTAATCTTATCTTTAAATAATTAAACCACTGCAATATCAATAGTGATATATTAGCAAAGATAATCTTCTTTGCTTTATTTAATTGGGCTCCTGAGTGGGGAAGAGGTCTAAGGCACTGTGACTCAGTGCTAGAGGTGTCACTATAGACACCTTGGTTCATATCCAGGCTGTATCACAACCGGCAGTGATTGGGTGGCACAGTGTTGTCCGGGTTTGGCCGGTGTAGGCTGTCATTAAATATAATCATTTTTTCTTAACTGACTTGCCTGGTTAAATATATAAGAAAATAACTTTACCATTCGTTTTGACTGAAGTAGGTCCTTTGCATATCTGCTCCAGTTATCCTGTTATAGTATTACTTGCCACGTGCTCTTTTGGAGTAACTACCTATGTTGGTATGGATATGGATTCCAATCTCTAGATGCTTTCCGTTAAGCTTATCTGTTTTTTAATGCCATTTAGAGTGCATTCATTTAAGTACAGTTACCACAGCACTATAAACTGGTTGAGGGGGTTAACCTGGCTTATGTCGCTCACCACGCCCACATTTTCCAAGCAGACAGGAGCCACAATGTGGCGCACGCTCGGTAGTGAACACGGTATATGACTCTTCATTCATAAACACAGCGAAGGCAAACTGACTGACAGTTGAATCGAGAGTAAGAAAATCAACAATTCCGGACAATCAAGCTTTTGACACCAAGAGAGCAAATCACCACTTTTATCTGGGCGTTTCTTCCTTTTCTTGAGGTTGTGTTTATTTCACTAGTTTGTCACAGCTTCAGATCCGAAGAATGAGAGGGAATCTTTCCCCGAACGAAGATATTTCAGCGTATTATTCAATGATGCCAGTCTCGGACTTCCATGAAAATGTTCCCTGTACGGTGGAGCCCGCGGAGAGTGTCTGTGGAGCGGCAGAACCTGTCACCTCCAGACCGCGGATGGGGCATACCTTTCTGGCGCAGGATAGAGGATGCGCGCAGGACGTAGCTGAAGAGTTAAAGGGTAAAGTTGTCATTTCATCTCACTTTTTCAATAGTCACTTTAACAGGTCTTGACTGTTAGATAATAATCTAAATGTAAGTGTATACGTAAGACACAAATAAATGTATTGCCATAACGCTACACAGTACTGTTAGTCCCTATATTCTCAATGTGACAAGCCTTTTTAATAGGCCCTGCTGCAAAAATGGAACTCATAGACTTGTGCCCAAAAAATACATAGATTTCGAAAAAAACACAATTTTTTACTGTGTCAGATATCATTTGATCATCTTTTCTCTTACAGTAGTGGCATTTATATTGAATCCTATGTAACAGTATTGATTCCGTTCCTCTCCGCCCCAACCTGGGCTCGAATCAGAGACCCTCTGCAAACATCAACAACAGGCACCTTGGAAACATCGTTACCCATCGCCCCACAGTCCGCGGCCCTTATAGAACAAGGGGAACAACTACTTCAAGGTCCTCAGTGCGAGTGACGTCACTGATCGAAACGCTATTAGCGCGCACCACCACTAACTAGCTAGCCATTTCACATCGGTCACACACACACACACACACACACACACACACACACACACACACACACACACACACACACACACACACACACACACACACACACACACACTGTAACCTGATGCAGTATCTCTAGGGTTCTTGTTTAACTTCATAGAGCACACCAGCATAGACTTTCTGTGGGCTCTGGTCAGGTTCTTATCTCAGGCCTGTAAAAGGTGGGAGGTAAATACACTATATATACACAATTATGTGGACACCCTTTCAAATGAGTGGATTCGGCTATTTCAGTCACTCATGTTGCTGACAGCTGTATAAAATCAAGAACACAGCCATAGACAAACATTGGCAGTAGAATGGCCTTACTGAAGAGCTTAGTGATTTTCCAACAAGTCAGTTTGTAAAATGTCTGCCCAGATAGAGCTGCCCCAGTCAACTGTAAGTGCTGTTATTGTGAAGTGGAAATGTCTAGGATCAACAACGACTCAGCCGCGAAATGGTAGACCCCAGAAGCTCACAGAATGGCAGAGCCAAGTGCTGAAGCACGTAAAGAATTGTCTGTCCACGGTTGCAACACTCACTACCAAGTTCCAACTGCCTCTGGAAGCAATGTCAGCACAATAACTCTTCGTTGGGAGCTTCACAAAATGGGTTTCCATGGCGTTCTCTGGAGTGATGAACATCCGGCACTTCGTTGGACGAATATGGGTTTGGTGGATGCCAGGAGAACACTACCTGCCCAAAATGCATAGTGCTAACATTAAAGTTTGGTGGTAGGATCCTTAATTCCAGTGAAGGGAAATTTTAACGCTACAGCATACAACGACATTCTAGACGGTTCTGTTCTTCCAACATTGTGGCAACAGTTTGGGGAAGGCCCTTTCCTGTTTCAGCATGACAAGGCCCCCGTGCACGAAGCGAGGTCCATACATAAAGGTTTTGTTGAGATTGGTGTCGAAGAACTTGACTGGTCTGCACAGAGCCCTGACCTCAACCCCATCTACCACCTTTGGGATGAATTGGAACACAGAGTGCGAGCCAGGCGGTATCGCCCAACATCAGTACCCGTCCTCACTAATGCTCTTGTGGCTGAATGGAAGAAAGTCCCCGCAGCAATGTTTCAACATCTAGTGGAAAGCCTTCCCAGAAGAGTAGAGGCTGTTATAGCAGCAAAGGGGTTATCAACTCCATGTTAATATCCGTGATTTTGGAATGAGATGTTTGACAAGCAGGTGTCCACATACTTTTGGTCATGTAGTGTAGCTGATCAATCAGCACTGATGATATCGCTGATGAGAGCTTCCACACAACTATGAAGTATGGAAGCTTTTTTAGAGCATCCCTCTGGCTGTAAAGAGAAACAATTGGCATGCTGATTTTATGGGAAATGATGCAGCAGGATGAATGTATGGTTCAGTAAATTAACTGATTTATAATACTGCTTGGATCTTAATAAATCTTGTCTTGTTGATGCTCTTGAACCAAGCCTGTAAACGTTGTCTAACTTATAGGGATGAGTTGACATTCTATGGCGGCAGGATATTCATCTTCAGCTCAGTGTCATTCAGGAATGAAGTGAGTTCATTGGAGAGAAGTACTGTATGTGCAAGACATGATCAGATCTCATCTCAGGAGGAGGGGTTTCACTTACCCCCCCACTTAAGGTTACAGAGTCCACTTATTTAAACGAGAACCAGATCAGGCTAGCTAATTTTTCACCAAGCTACCAGTCATGCCCAATAGCTAGCCACTTCCTCAAATTCGAGCGTGAACCCTGACATAGGGTGGGTACCCCCTCGAGCGTGAATCCTGACATAGGGTGGGTACCCCCCCCCCCCCCCACCGTCCTCCATAACCAAACTCCAACCCCTCTCTCCCTATAGTGTCATGTTTCAGACTGAAGATATGAAAACCCATACTAGATCATTCTATTGCAACAAGGAAGTGTTTTGTCAGGTCAAAAAAAACATCTGCAAGAGAAGCAGAGTGTTTTCAAGGTTTCACAGGGTTCTTAACGAGAGATATTTAGCTGTATAGCTCTCAATATGGTCAGAAATGCTGGGTCATTTACGGTACTTTCAATGATAACCAATTCCCAGCTGTTTGCTGTAGGGGAGACAATAAGCAGGGTGAGATAAGTGTTGAGGACGAGGCCATCAAGGTAACCAAATTATTAAAGATTTGTTCAATAAACCATCATTAAATTATGATTCCGGATTTTCCCAGGAAAATCACATGCTCAGACCTTGTTTTCCCCTACGTTCCCAGTAAAAGTCTGTTTTCATCTAGAGCTGCAAAGCTAACAAAGTTATGACAAGTGATTAATGAGCCTGTGACTGAGATCTCAGTGAGTTAGATATTCCCGTGCCCATAGTTGGAGGTTGTAAGTAGCCTCGCATTCTTATGGGGCGAAGCGCTCTGTTTAATAGCCTGTTAGAGGGCCAGTCTGGCTTATCCCCCAGCAGTCAGAGAGCATCCAGGGGGGTCTCCAGGACTGTCTGTGTGTTTAGATTTGTAGACCCTTTGGAGGGGGTCCTTGGCTGGAATCTGGGGAATCAGCAGAGTCACGGTTTTCTTGCAGTATTTCCTGTTCTACATTAGAATGATACCTCAAACTTTTTCCTTAAATGGTATCTAGTCCCTATGCACAATTAGGAAAGCCGTCTGTCTTTTATCAGGAAGAGTAAGATAGAGGCAATTCCACTGTGACAGAGAACATTTGACAAAAACACATTTACTTGAAGAACAGCGCAGATGCAAAGTTTGGTAACAGACTGACGATTTGTGCTGTTTTGTGTGACGTCATTCTGTTACCGAACACTGCATCGACACTGTTCTTCAAGTAAATGTGTTTTTGTAAACATTTCTGTGGAAATTGTTAAAAAATAGTCCTTTTGCATAGAGTTTAACTTGTTTAACTTTGCAATCATTTGGTTTTGTTTGACATATATTTTAAAATTAAAAATCTGAGTCTTAGCATCACTCGGTTACCGTGGAATTGCCCATAGTTCATTATGAGTTCATGGTCGTTCTGTACAACAGAGCTAAATTTAACTGACATGCGTGGAGTTTTTGTGTAAAAAAAAATTAACGTATATTGGTGAGTGACACTTATTAGTTGTGGCCAGTGGCTGCTGAAATGCACACTGTAAATATGATTTTGTTAAGTTCACGAATCCAGAACTCACATTCTTGTATTAGAAGATGAATGCTGTTTTTGCCTGACTAGTTTATATCCATGTCTGTAACCATCTGCCTGCCCATTATGCTGTGATGCAGCTGTATGCTGGCCATGTTTTCTGTTTGTGGTCTTTCATGTTGGTTTTTCTAATGTAATCCCAGCTCCCTAAATGAAGCCCAGATGTACTGCTAGACTGAGCTATTGGTGTGTTCTTGTTTGGGCGATCTGAGAACAGTTATTGTATCCACTAACCACTGCAACCCCAATTGGGCCCGCAGCCAGCAAGTGTGTGAATAGAGGCTCTCTTCGCATGGAACATGTGACAGTGGGTACGCTCTATCAGGGGGAAGACAGGGGGAAGCAAGGCAGAGTTATGAGGGGGATGGTGGCTTGGTGGGGGTGGGCCCTCTGCCCCTTTAAATGAAATGTTTCCAGATTTCTTTGAAATATGACCTAAAATTACTTCTTTTTTTTATTACAAAAAGTGTAATTAAGTATGTTAAAAAACTACTTTTCTGTGTTGGAATGGTGTGGGCGTACCCCAAGGAAAGAACGGTGTGGGCGTATACCCTTGATAAAAAAATATTTATGCGAGTAGACCCCTGATTGGGCAGCTCATATTTGTGACCAAAGCATACTGTAAATTGGAGAAAACCTCAGGAGTATGACAGTTTGAGGTGGGGTTTTCTCCAATTTACAGTATGCTTTGGCCACAAATATGAGTATAGGAAGAATCAACAACATTATTAGGTATGAGATAACAGAATATGAACTTTTAAACGTTAGATTTTCACTGGACAGTTAATTTAACCCAGACTAACCCCTGAGTGGCATTCTGGAGTCCAGAGTGGCCCGGTCAGAGTCAGCTTAGGGTGAGTGCCCCCTCCTCTCCCCCATTCCTGCTCCTAACAGAGACAAGGACATTTCTGAAACTGTGCATGTGTTTGTGTGTGTTCAATGGGCTCTCCTCTGGGTATCTTTGTCAGGGCAGAGGTTTGTGGAGCCCAGCTACAGCTCGAAGAGAAGCACACTGCCTCTCTACAGTTCCATTACATTCACCCTAGCAGAGGACAGAGAGACCATACTTTAACAAACAGTTCCAATCTTTTACCTGTGTATTCCAAAACCAGGAACATCAAACAATAATATTTTATACAAAATCTGGATGAAAAATTGATTTTAACCAAATTAAAGTATTACCCATGGAAACGCTACATGGATCGCTTTGAGTAGGCTTACTGTTGTTTTTGCCTCTGCTGCTGAAAGGCTCTGGTAAAGCAGTGTGAGGTATCTACAGTAAAGACAAGTTAGTGTTTCTTCCTTATACAGTCTGCAATAGAATGGTTTAGCTGTGAGTCAATACAAGTGTTTGGCCTATGTAGGCCTGTACCACATGGCTGTACCGTGTGGTTATTGTTTCTGCAGGGTGGATTAGCTGTGCGGGCATGAATATGTACGCATGCGCGTGCTGTGTGTGTTTCTGCCTGTGCTAATCTCCGAGCCCGGATGCCTGGTCATCACAGGGTTGGATTGAAGACCAACGTGACTGAGGGAGAGCACAGCACACAGATCCCATGATGATTCAGCTATCCATCATTCTCTCTGCTGGGTTCTCCTGACCTTGGTGTCGTTCAGCTAGCACACACGCACGCACGCACGCACACACGCACACACACACACACACACACACGAGGCAGACATAACTGAAGGAGATCAAAACACAACGACACACACATACAGCTTGTCCTGTAGCAGGGCTGAACACATCTACAGTAGCAGCTATCTCTGTTGTGAAGCTGAACTGCTTTATCAAAGGGCAGCTTTGTCTTGGTTGGATCTCATCATGATAGATGCGTTCATTCACTATGAGAGGTCTCAGGAATGATTCACTTCTGCGCTGAGCATGGACAGGGCATGTGCATCTCTATTGACGTCACTCTTCATAGATCACCATTGTGTGGTCCTCTTCTCTGAGTGACTGGAGCTTGCTACTGCCAGATTGCAGTGCTCCTCAGCTTTTTCTACCAGAGACAGGCATGTAAGGCTTTTTCTACCAGAGACAGGCATGTAAGGCTTTTTCTACCAGAGACAGGCATGTAAGGCTTTTTCTACCAGAGACAGGCATGTAAGGCTTTTTCTACCAGAGACAGGCATGTAAGGCTTTTTCTACCAGAGACAGGCATGTAAGGCTTTTTCTACCAGAGACAGGCATGTAAGGCTTTTTCTACCAGAGACAGGCATGTAAGGCTTTTTCTACCAGAGACAGGCATGTAAGGCTTTTTCTACCAGAGACAGGCATGTAAGGCTTTTTCTACCAGAGACAGGCATGTAAGGCTTTTTCTACCAGAGACAGGCATGTAAGGCTTTTTCTACCAGAGACAGGCATGTAAGGCTTTTTCTACCAGAGACAGGCATGTAAGGCTTTTTCTACCAGAGACAGGCATGTAAGGCTTTTTCTACCAGAGACAGGCATGTAAGGCTTTTTCTACCAGAGACAGGCATGTAAGGCTTTTTCTACCAGAGACAGGCATGTAAGGCTTTTTTTCTGAGGATCACTTTTAAATAAGAACTTGAACTTGAAAACGTATTAAGTTATGTCATTAACTTAGACAGACCTTGTCTGCAATATTCCAGGGAATTGTCAGAGTGCGTGCTCTTTTAAGCTCCAAGGAAGCTAGCTTCTTTTCTTTTTAATTTCCTATTTGGCAACAGTTTTAATAGTGTTTATTTAATACCCTCCTCTCTAACTTATGTAATGACCCATGTAATCCGTGATGTGGAAAATAATCGTCTTTCATAAAGAGTTGGCCTGCCTGCTGCTCTCTGGCGTTAGCCTGACAGTGCTTATTGGAATTGCTCATGACGTGTGATACGTAGGGCCCTCGGCCGAGGTCAGGTGCTGCCTAACCTCTGGACCCTCAGGTAACAGCAACATTACATAGTTAATATAACACTGAGAGAGTGTCTGCCCATACAGAGGAGTTTTAATTATTACCTTTATTTATCCAGGCAAGTCAGTTAAGAACAAATTCTTATTTTCAATGACGGCCTAGGAACAGTGGGTTAACTGCCTGTTCAGGGGCAGAACGACAGATTTGTATCTTGTCAGCTCGGGCGTTTGAACTCGCAACCTTCCGGTTACTAGTCACACACTCTAACCACTAGGCTACCCTGCCGCCCCAGGGTAGCCTAGTGGTTAGTGTAGGGGAGCAAGAGGAGAGAGAAGGAAGGAAGAGGAGGAAAGTTTGGGGAAGAAGAGTCGAGATGGGTGGAGATTCAATGTGTAAAAAAAAACGTCAGTATGTCTGGGTTGTCTGGGGTGACCAAACTCAACTGTGAGTAGTATGGTACCTGACCTGTGAATAAGTATTTTCACACAGGAGCGATGACGTGCACGTACAACATCACCTATATGTCAGGTAGGATACACAGTGCTGCTATTATGTTAAGTAGACAGTTGACACAGCAAAAAACACACTACTGTATACACGGATGATCACCTCTCTACGCTGTTGCTTCCAGTACATATTCTGAGTAATAGGCACTTGTCTCTGGCGTGTTGGAGTGGTGTGTAAAGTGTCATTCCATTTGTCGTGCCCTGCTGTTTGTCTAATGTAGGTCATGTGATTGGAAGTCCTCAGAGTTGGATTCTAGGGTTAATAAGTAGTGTCTGATTTCCCCAGGTCACAGAGGATTGCGGATGTGGCAGAAATAGCCTCAGATGAAGCATTACTGTACTTTTTAGCTTTCAAGGGAAGCTGAACAACCACATAAATGCAAGAAGCAACACACATTTCAATGTTAATCAGTGCATGCCACAATAATCTGTTGCATCTGAACAGTCAATAGTCATTAGAATAGGGTGCTTACACAGTAGACCTGGGTGAACTCCAAGTGATCATCTGTCACTGACTGAAGTGTGAACACCATCTCTCTCCATGCCCAGAGTGAGCACATTCACTGACACAGCATTGGCAAATCTCAAGGTATATGTGAATGGACCACATGACAACATTCATTCCTATGAAGACTCTGTAGCGCATTGAAGCCAAATGAAGTCGGTTAAACCCTTAGCTTACTATTTCCACCCCCGCAGAAATCTCATTAACATAATACAAAAATCCCATCAAAATCTGTGTGTTTAAAAGCGATATCAGTTTGTTAGCATGGTCTGCGTCTCAATCCACCACATCCGCCGATATCGCCCTTCCGCTTCTACGGTAGAAGGTGGCAGAGCTAGAGCGGTGTCTGTCAGACCATGAGACATCCCGAAAATCGCTCTTCTCACCAAAACGTCTGTAGGTTCCTAACGGTACTACAAAGTACTATGACCACAACTCGATTGAAAGCTGAGACTCTCAACAGCACAATGGTGTTTTGCTCTAGGACACCCACAAGCCTCACAAGAAGGTCTTCGGTACCAGTTAAAAAATGGAAGTATATATGGAGATATTTTAGTGTGTTAAATAAGGAGATAAATACACACATATATATACAGTGCCTTGCGAAAGTATTCGGCCCCCTTGAACTTTGCGACCTTTTGCCACATTTCAGGCTTCAAACATAAAGATATAAAACTGTATTTTTTTGTGAAGAATCAACAACAAGTGGGACACAATCATGAAGTGGAACGACATTTATTGGATATTTCAAACTTTTTTAACAAATCAAAAACTGAAAAATTGGGCGTGCAAAATTCAATGGAGTCAATCACCACCTTCCGGAGACACCTGAAACCCCACCTCTTTCAGGAATACCTAGGATAGGATAAAGTAATCCTTCTCACCCCCCCCCCCCTTAAAAGATTTAGATGCACTATTGTAAAGTGGCTGTTCCACTGGATGTCTTAAGGTGAACGCACCAATTTGTAAGTCGCTCTGGATAAGAGCGTCTGCTAAATGACTTAAATGTAATGTAAATGTATATACACCTTCATTCTATTGGCTAATAGCAGTAGTGCCAAATTCAATGTTTCATCCAATAATAAAATAAAAAAAGTTTGAATACCTTTATTAAGGGATCTTAAATTCAAAATCAAATAGCTAAATGATCCTTGGTATGACCATCTTTAAAGAATTTCACATGTTAACTTAGACAACTTTATATCGGAGACGTGCCTGTTGTTTACACACGTATCTGCCCTCTCATTGGCTAGAATGGTCCTACCTGATCTTGCCTCCTCCCGACTGCCTTCCATTTTTGAATATTTTATTTTTTAATTGTAAGAACGGACACAATCTTGTCAATATAATGCATTATCTGTGGCGCAGTTTGAACTACTCCAGGAAGTGACATTGCAGGCTAGCTCAGTGCTGCCCCCTCTAATTGAGTAACTCAAGTTGAAGGCCAGCCTGGATACTGCAGGCTGCCATCAGCAACTAAATTATCCTTAACTTCTTCTGGGTGAGATTTTAAAATAATTTGTTCAAGGACATACATCTTAGAATCAATTATTGGGACCATGATTGTCTTTGGTAAAAAATAAAAAAAATCCACAAAGTTTCCATTTTTCTATTCATTATTATGGGGAGCATATTTTCTGTAAACAATGCCTGCTGTACCGCGCTGTTCCTTGAACTTCCGTGGCTTCAATGAGAGGGGGCAGTCGTTCTCCTCTGGAATTAACACACAAAAAGACATTATTCACTGACTCCATGTAGAGTTCATAGTACAAGGTCAGATCAGTGACAGAGTCCCTGTGTATTTATAGCCTCCAGACAGGTCAGTTTTACCCATGGCCAAGCCTTGGCGTCTGCTGCCTAGCTGGCTCACACCTCCACTGCTATCCCATCACTCACCCCTTCCACGGTGGGCCTGTCCCCAGCTCCCAGAGCCCCTTGTCAGGCTGTGTGGTTGCATAAGAGGCCTTGGATGTCAAAGACTCCATTCATTAGGATAATACATTGAGGTGGGATGACAATTGACATCTCCAGAACTGTGGGCGAGCCTAGCGATCTCGCTGCTCTTTGGGCCGTTGTGCTGATCTTTCCTGCGATTGTGACATTTCAACTTCTTGGCTGTCATCCTTTGCATTGCGAGTGGATCTTTGGTAATAGTTGTTTAGCTGGCTGTGTATTTTGAGAGTTTATTTAGGAATAATAGTTTGTGTGTAAATTACTCATATTCAGAACAGCTTTACTGTTGATTTTCCTAGCATCACATTTTAGGTTCTTGGCAGAACAGTGTGTACTGACAGCTCACAGATTCAGACCCATTTCCCTAGTTACGTCTTTGTGGTTTCAGTGGCAAAATTAAGAAAAGTGTTTTCCTATTTGAATTTAAGTTAATGCTTTAAGCTCAGGTAGGGATTAGCTAAGATTCATGCATGAATAATGTAATAGAAATATGATTATTTTTCTCCAGCACTACCCCAACAACATCAACGTATGTGAAAATGGCACGTTTCAATGTTTCCTAGTCAAAAAAGATAAGAGTAAGATACGTTTTTCCAATGGCATCATCTGTTATGCATCGTGTGATTTTAACTAATTAGTAGGCAATTAGTAGGCAATGCCTACTCATATTTGGTTGAAATCACATGATGCACACCAGATGATGCCATTGGAAAAACATACAGGAAAAACAAATATTCCGCTATCAGTTTGACTAAAAAACATTTTAAAAAGTCCCTTTAAGTACTGATTCAGTCATATCAAACTGCAACAAGGAGAATTCCCCCTAACTGTGCTATTATTCGTCTTTTTACAGAAAAAACTGTGCTTGCCCCACCAATGTTCATCTTTCAAAAGAAAACCCCATCCATGAAGGTAAACGTTATATCCTAATAATGGGTAGGCCTACAATGTTGACAGGATGCAAATGCATGGTGTGGAACAAATCTCGTAATGAAAGAGTAATCATAATCATTTTGTTTATAGAGAAGCGCAGAGAGATGGGAGGAGGGCTCAGGTAAGCATCATAATCATTTTGTTTGTAGAGAAGCGCAGAGAGATGGGAGGAGGGCTCAGGTAAGCATCATAATCATTTTGTTTACAGAGAAGCGCAGAGAGATGGGAGGAGGGCTCAGGTAAGCATCATAATCATTTTGTTTATAGAGAAGCGCAGAGAGATGGGAGGAGGGCTCAGGTAAGCATCATAATCATTTTGTTTACAGAGAAGCGCAGAGAGATGGGAGGAGGGCTCAGGTAAGCATCATAATCATTTTGTTTACAGAGAAGCGCAGAGAGATGGGAGGAGGGCTCAGGTAAGCATCATAATCATTTTGTTTACAGAGAAGCGCAGAGAGATGGGAGGAGGGCTCAGGTAAGCATCATAATCATTTTGTTTATAGAGAAGCGCAGAGAGATGGGAGGAGGGCTCAGGTAAGCATCATAATCATTTTGTTTACAGAGAAGCGCAGAGAGATGGGAGGAGGGCTCAGGTAAGCATCATAATCATTTTGTTTACAGAGAAGCGCAGAGAGATGGGAGGAGGGCTCAGGTAAGCATCATAACTTGCCGCTGCTGCGTGTCATAACAATCAACCATTTTGATAGATGATTTCTTTGTTACTTTCTATTGCAGTCGTGCTTCTGCATCTTTATCTTGTTCTCCAAATAGTTATGGGAATCAGTCCAAACAAACGAGTCAGATCGCTCACCTACCCTAACCCTAACAACAGAATCAGGAAAGGTGAGTTTCCACTGTCCAGTACACACACACACACACACACATAAGTACTGGTGCATAACACCAGACATAATGCCTTTTCCTCCATGTTTCTCTTGTTCCTTTGGTAAAAGAGATGTATCTGTAAGATCTCTATTAAAATTGCACCTTTATACTGTGTACAAGGTATTATGAAATGGTTTACATAATTAACTTTTTCTAATGATGAAGGACCCTGTATTGTGGTGGGATTGGTAGGCGGCGTTGTCAATCATTGACTATAATGATTGGCAGTGTGGTAATCCAACCAATCAAGGTCTTATATGCATTTTCACTCTGTATCTCGGACAGGCTCCTGTGACGGCAGTAGACGAGTGCGATCAAGCTCTCTCTCTTTTCCCCCCCGTCCTCCAGGTAAACAAAACTCCCCTCCTACACATTTGCGATCTCTCTTCTCTATCATCTCTCTAAAGGGCCCTACACACTTAACGCAAACTACGAAAGCGCTGCGACGGAGCGTTGTGTTTTCACACATAGTTCTACGTACTTTTGTGTGGCTTACATTTTGGAACGGACCGTGTACGATGCTATGTCTGCGAGATTTGTGTCCCCTAGGGCAGGGATTCCCCTTCTAGCATTGGGGAATATGGGCACAAGCACGGTTCATGACACAAACTGTTCTCATCCCTCTTGTTGGAGGGGAGAATTATGCAGGTTTAAAGCTTATTTGATGAAATTCTACACATTCGGTCATGGGGTGCAAAGAACATTTTGCAGTTTTAAAGCAAATTTTCTTTCAATTCTAAACATTTTGCCATGTCTAATGTGTATTCGTGTGATATGAGTGACAAATTACATCAATATCTATGGGCAAAAAAATAAATGTTAGCTGACAGCTAGTTGATCTGACCATTTCTGACAAGTTATAAATATCTCTTTAAATTATTAGGAGGAATTGATGATGCACTACCGAATTTCAGTTGGGAAACCACTGCCCTAGGGCATACATTGCCCACGCAAATAAGTGTCAAATGAGTCAGGCTGCTTAATTCCTTGACTCACCTGGAGATGATTGTAGCCTTAATAAAACTGGGATCTTAATGGGATAAAATATCTCCCCATCTATTAAACGAACCGAAGCAGTGCATCATGGTCAAACTCTCTTAAATATTTTCTGTTTATGTTCAGTGCCAGTATTCCCTGTAGGTCCATACATTCCAGTCACACCATCCCTGTCAGGGCCTCCGATTCCCAGCAGCCACTTCACAGCAGCCCCTGGTATCTCTTTCCCTTAATCCGTTTCAGTTTCACTCTGTCACTGCAGCCCTCACCTGCTCATCACAAATCACCACCATGACCCACTAGTGCCCATGTGGAAACCTCACTGCTCAGTGTTGGCGATGCATGTTGTATGTTGTCATGTGCCAAATCTGGCGGTCACTTTGACATAAATCTGGGTCACATTTGAACTTTAACCATATTATATACTGTGTGTGTGTGTGTGTGAACTCTTCTGATGGATATTCTCTCTCCTAGTCTCAAGATCAAATGTCTTCATGCCCTCAAATCTCTGCAGCCAGACCAACATTTCCCAAAACAAAGGTTAGTTTGTATTGTCTGGTGTTATGTTTATCTTTAAGGGGGCTGAACAAAAAGACCTCCAATTCCCTGAACGACTCATATTTAATCCATATCTGATCGTAAGGCTGACTTTAAAGGACATCGTTCCCTCTCACACACTCCATCTCTTTCTTTATAGTGTCACCTCTGAACAGGGTCAGAAGGTCATTACTTCAGCCTGCACGTCTCCTCGCCCCTCAGCCCAGGAACAACCTCTCACAGCCACACCTATCTGAGGTATTCCACAACTCTTCACCTACCCCCGTCACGCGTCAGTAACGCCCCGTGCTTCTCTCTCTTGACACGTGTCGCACACCCTGGTGTTAGGCTCATGGCTTTGTCCTCCTGAGCTGGCACCTGTGAACACTGGCGTACCGGACACTCCAGCAGCACTGCAATCTGCAAGGTTTGAATTTCCAACTTGATTTACTGAACAAGTAACGGTATTGCCAACAGTCTAAAAATGGGAGCATTTCAGCACCGTGTATAGCTTCGTGAAATGTTTAGCTTAACATGAGAGAATGACAACCAAATAGGCCGAACTCCGACCTTGCAGGTGGGTCCTGAGCAACTGCGTTATGTCTGTGCCTGTGAACAAGCAGGTGTTGTCCTACATGAGGCTGTCCTACATGAGGCTATTACTAAAGTATTTAAATAGTAAAACACTTGTTCCCCTCAGTTGTGGTTGCATCACTGCCTGAGGGACCAACATGTTTTTCTCAGAGAAACGCATTCAGGCACTGCCTGAGAGTGGGAGGATGCAGGTTTATAAACTCAAACTCCAAAACCGGTTTGAATCCGCATCAGAAAGCTTACCACACTGAGACTGAATAGCTTCCTTTCTACTCCCAAACTTGCCACATTAACACACAACTATATAATATGTTTTGGCTGCAATTTATTTTATATTTACATAAAGGTTGTGTTGAGTTCTTTGACTCAAGTGGCCATTACTGTAATTTATCAGAAATACAATAAGACTGTAAAAGAAAAGGTTTGCATTGTATTTTGTCCCACAGGTCAGCCATGACCTTTCAGACGATTGCTGCAGCGTCACAACTGACCACTCCTCCACTGTGGGTGTATTACATCTGAAGACGTTCCCTCAAGTTCACAGGTATGCAGGGCACCTGGTTTAATATAATATTAGTGATGTTTCACTGAAGTGATTTTATAAATCTATTTATGGTAGGGTTTAGTTACTTAAATCAGGGTAGTTCGTGTTACGAGATAATAACTTCCAGGCCAGACCCAGGACTGGACAGCCTTGCTTTAATCCAGAGACCCTGACGATGGTGTTGGGTTTTATTTCCTCTGTCAGAGCTACGTGGTGTCAGCGACACAGTTTAGTTCCCAGCAATGATTCTGAACCTGCTGACCTTTCTGCTGACCTCTGGTTCACCCTCTACAGATTGAAGGCAGACACTATTACCTCAGACAGGGTCCAGTTTGTATTTGGGGAAAACATGGGCGCGAGAGTTTTGGTGAGTTCAGGAAACTTTTGAGCACCAATGACATACTTATAAAGTAGCAAGTTTGCATATGACTATAAAACATAACTGTGTTACAAAATACATTGCATTTACAGAAATACTCTAACTTTCTCGCCCTCATATAGAGACCACAGAAATTGCCCAGCAGTGAACATTCTGATTGCAGCTCCTCTAATTCTGAGTCCTCCACCTTTGAGACAAGGCATAAAGGTAAATCATTAGGGGCGTCATTGGATTTGCATGGGTACACATCTCCAGTCCTGGTCCACCAGACTACGCCCTACAGGACTAGAGTTGTGCACCTCGGTTCTAATAGCAATTGACTGCCTCTTAGTGTATGCCTTTCAGAACTGCAGCTGAAGTGCGGTCTGTGGTTGTTGATAGGTGCTGTGTGGAGCAGCCTGAGGGAGTCTGCTGCAGCTTACACAGAGTCCTGTGGGAGGCAGCGTGTGCTCAGGCGGGTTCAGCTGTTCACTGGGGAGGAGAAGGAGAGCAATGTGGTCCAGGTGAGGGCCATGTTATGTTGAAATAGGAAATGTTCAACATGCCTATTGCTAGAGCAGTGATAGTGATGTACCTTTTTAAATACCTTTCTTTTAGCTGACCTGCAGACTGTTTGTTCTGGAAAATGGAACTCAGGCATGGAATGAGCGAGGGAGAGGAGTCCTGCGACTCAATGATCTAATGGCAGGGACCAAAGGAGGGCTGCAGTCCAGGATAGGTGAGTTTACCATGAAGAAGACTACTATTCCACTCTCTCTGACCCACATCCGCACGTCTTTCTGTAATTCTCTCTCATCCTCAGTACATCTCTCACACCTGCCTCCCTCCGATCAAAACAGTGATGAGGCACCAGGGCAGTCTGAAAGTCATCCTCAACACTAAGCTCTGGCCCCACACACACCTGCGTCGCCCCGCCCGTCGGAACCTCCAGGTGACTGCCACCGACGTGGAGACCCAGGCCATCCGGGTGTTCCTCATCCAGGCCAGCGCCAGGGACGTGGCTCGCCTCTACGTGGCCATCCACCATCGGCTGGTAGCCCTACGGTCCAGTGCTGCTGGGAGGGAGGCAGGGGCTGCAGGGGGCAGGACCAGGGAGGGACACTGCAACAGTGAGAATGAGGAAGAGGAGGAGCAGGAAGAACAGAGACAACGGCAAGAACGAGAAGGGCTGCTAGTGACACGATTGCGACCTGGTAAGAGTGAATAGCAACAGGGATAAGGATTTATCATACAGTTATGAGATTATCCCTTGCTCTTTCACCAACTCGCGTATATGGCTATGACTAATTCCAATGTTTAGCTCATTGTTTTTCCTGTGTAAAGAAATGTGGGTTTGGAAATTGTTTGCATAGTTTGAGTAAGGGAAAAACCCGTCCTACAGTGCATGTCTGGTGGGTAGTCATATGTCACTAATCCCCAGTCCATGTTCCAGAGGGAGGGAGCTGTTAGCAGGTGCTAGTCTCTCACAGACGCCACATAAAACAGAGTATCATGGTGGATTACATTCCTAAAAGTCCCAAGCCTAAAAAGATTAGCTTTTTTTTGTTTGTTTTAACCTTAGTGAAAAAGAGAAGAGAGCACAAGAGAAGAGAACTAAGTCTTGCTGTTTGTTATTCCTCGCAACAACTTCTCCTTCAGCCTCTTTAAACTTGCATGTCAACAAGACACCTAAAGATTAAGCTAAAATTAACCCCATTATAACCTACCCCTGCATAAATCACATTCCAGTGGTGGGCAACCTATGTCCTCTGAAGCCACAACATATGTGCTGTCAATGTAAAAACTCAGAGACCTGCAAGGCATAAATTCATCTTGAACCCCTAACATCACCATTTACCTGAGAAAACAGAGCTACGGTATTAAAATCAGAGTTTATTTCACTTACCCACCTCTCATAATGTGTCTCTCTCCTTTTGCAGTGGTTTCTGATTGGATACACAGTAAACCCAGTTTGGAATCTTGGTGACATGACATTATACTGACCTGGACCATGCAACAGTTTGTGGTGTCATCACATCTGAACAGAACTTTTAACCATCATGGAACAAAACATCAAGAGACAGCTTTCAAAAATAAATACTAGCATTTACTGAGCTACCATGACTACCTTTTGCCAAAAGAAGATATATTACATGACAAAAGTATGTGGACACCTGCTTGTCGAACAGCTGATTCCAAAATCATGGGCATTGATATGGAGTTGGTCCTCCGCTTTGCTGCTGTAACAACCTCCACTCTTCTGGGAAGGCTTTCCATTAGATGTTGGAACATTGCTGCAATGACTTGCTTCCATTCAGCCACAAGAGCATTAGTGAGGTCAGGCACTGATGTTGGCCGATTACGCCTGGCTCGCAGTCGGTGTTCCAATTCTTCCCAAAGGTGTTAGATGGGGTTGAGGTCAGGGTTCTATGCAGGCCAGTCAAGTTCTTCGACACCGATCTTGGCAAACCATTCTGTATAGACCTCGCTTTGTGCATGGGGTCATTGGCATGCTGAAACAGGGAAGGGCCTTCCCCAAACTGTTGCCACAAAGTTGGAAACACAGAATCGTCTAGAATGTCATTGTATACTGTAGCGTTAAGATTTCCCTTCACTGGAACTAAGGTTCCTAGCCTGAACCATGAAAAACAGCCACAGACCAATATTCCTCCTCCGCCAAACTTTACCGTTGGCACTATGCATTCGTGCAGGTAGCGTTCTCCTGGCATCCGCCAAACCTAGATTTGTCCGTCGGACCAACAGATGGTGAAGCGTGATTCATCACTCCAGATAACGCGTTTCCACTGCAGAGGCCAATGGCGGCAAGCTTTACACCACTCCAGCCGATGCCTTGGCATTGCGCAGGGTGATCTTAGGCTTGTGTGCGGCTGCTCGGCCATGGAAACCCATTTCATGAAGCTCCTGACGAACAGTTCTTGTGCTGACATTGTTTCCAGAGGCAGTTTGGAACTCACTAGTCAGTTGTATGTGATTGTATACCAAGGTAAGCAAGGTTTGAAATGGTTTTAGTCAAATTATATCTGTGAGATTCTTGCGGTCAATTTGCAGTCTACAATTGATCTTTAATCATGACCTGGACCATCTGCTGAGGAAAAATAAATAAGTTGGCCCACGGCTGAATCTAGTTGATGATCCCTGTCCTATACATTTCCACTTCACAATAACAGCACTTACAGTTGAACGGGGCAGCTCTAGCAGGGCAGAAATTTGATGAACTGACTTGTTGGAAAGGTGGCATCCTATGACAGTGCCACAGTGAAAGTCACTGAAATCTTCAGTAAGACTGCCAATGTTTGTCTATGGAGATTGCATGGCGGTGTGCCTGATTTTATATACCTGTCAGCAACGGGTGTGGCTGAAATGGCAGAATACACTAATTTGAAGAGGTATCCACATACTTGTGTATATAAAGTGTACCTTTGTGTTGACATGACTATATTGCTGTACTTAGTTGTGTACTTTACCAAATTGTGGCAGTGTGTAATGAGAGGGTATACTGCCACATTTTTATTATGCATTTATAATGAATAAGTGCTATTTGTGGCCGAGGCACCCACATTACTTACTGGAAACCTATTTGGAATGTTTTCAAAATATTTTGTTATTCTATATTTTGGGTGGAAAAACTTTAACCATTTTTGTATCTTTCACTACAAATATATTAGAATGTCTTTACTTCGTGCCTTCAGAAGGTATTCAGACCCCTTGACTTTTTACACAGTTAGGTTACAGCCTTATTCTAAAGTTGATTAAATAGTTCTCCCCCTCAATCTATACACAATAACAAAGCAAAAATGGGTTTTAAGAAATGTTGGCACATTTATTAAAAATTAAAAACAAATGTTTATGTAAGTATTCAGACCCTTTACTCAGTACTTTGTTGAAGCACCTTTGGCAGTGATTACTGCCTCGAGTCTTCTTGGGTATGTCGGCAACCAGCTTGGCACACCTGTATTTGGGGAGTTTCTCCCATTATTCTCTGCAGATCCTCTCAAGCTCTCAGGTTGGATGGGGAGCGTCACTGCACAGCTATTTTCAGGTCTCCAGTTCGGTCGGGATGTTAGGGTCATTGTCCAGTTGAAGGTGAACCGTCGCCCCCGTCTGAGGTCCTGAGCGCTTTGAAGCTGGTTTTCATCAAGGATTTCTCTGTACTTTGCTCCGTTCATCTTTCCCTCGATCCTAACTAGTCTCCCAGTCTGTGCTGCTGAAAAACATCCCCACTGTGTTCTTGGGGACCTTCAATGCTGCAGAAATGTTTTGGTACCCTTCCCCAGATCTGTGCCTCGACACAATCCTGACAGAGCTCTAAATCAAATCAAATTTTATTGGTCACATACACATGGTTAGCCAATGTTAATGCGATTGTAGCGAAATGCTTGTGCTTGCAGTAATATCTAACAATTCCCCATCTACCTAATACACACATCTAAAGGGAGAAATAAGAATATGTACATATAAGTAAATATATGGATGAGCAGCATAGGCAAGGTGCAATAGATGGATAAGGTACAGTATATACATATGAGATGATTAATGTGAGGTGTTAACATTATTAAAGTGGCATTTATTAAAGTGGCCAGTGATGAGTCTCTTTGTAGGCAGCAGCCTCTCTGAGTTAGTGAGGCCTTGAGATAGAAGCTGTTTTTCAGTCTCTCGGTCCTAGCTTAGATGCACCATGTACTGACCTCGCCAACTGGATGGTAGCGGGGTGAACAGGCAGTGGCTCGGGTGGTTTTTGTCCTTGATGATCTTTTTGGCCTTCCTGTGACATCAGGTGCTGTAGGTATCTTGGAGGGCAGGTAGTTTGCCCCCGGTGATGCGTTGTGCAGACCGCACCACCCTCTGGAGAGCCTTGCGGTTAAGGGTGGTGCAGTTGCCGTACCTCTACGGACAATTATTTGCCCTCATGGCTTGGTTTTTGCTCTGACATGCACTGTAAACTGTGAGACATTATGCAGACAGGTGTGTGCCTTTCCAAATCATGTCCAATCAATTGATTTTACCACAGGTGGACTCTAATCAAGTTGTAGAAACATCTCAAGGATGATCAATGGAAACAGGATGCACCTGAGCTCAATTTTGAGTCTCATAGCAAAGGGTCTGAATACTTTAAAAAAAAAGTGCAAACATTTCTAAAAAAATGTTTTCGCTTTGGCATTATGGGTTTTGTGTGTAGATTTGAGGAAAATGTTTTATTTAATCAATTTTAGAACAAGGCTGTAACTTAACACAATTTTGAGAGAGTGAAGGGGTTTGAATACTTTCCAAATGCACTGTTATATTTATCTGCTTCTGGTAATATCACCATGTTATGTGAACAGTTGATTGTGAATGATAAACTCAAAAGTTGTATCAGAAAATCAGTAATCATCATTTTTAATGGTTGTGGGTTTTGCTGAGCTGATTTTACTAAGAGTCCTAGAGCCTAGTAGACCTGCTTTCATCTATGCAGTGTTTTCAGTGATGGAAAGATGACAAAGGTAGGCCACTTTGTACAATGTGTGCCAAATTAATAGCCTCTCTACTGCTGTTTTTCCTTCACGAACACTAATACATGTAAGTACTGGTGAGGTATGAATTAGTGTGTCTAACAACAATAAAAAATAAAAATAAATGGCAAAATGAGTAATATAAATCATATAACGTATCAGTTTCACTATGCCACATAAAATTCAAGATAGTTGAACAGATTGTCAGTGTCCCAATACCATGGCATCAGGCTGAACTGATATACAAAACAACAATTGATGCATCAATTACTTATTTTCAATTTAAAACCTCCTAAGGCTCGGACCCTTTTTTTTTTTTTTTTTTTACATTTGTAGGAGAATATAACACTAAATATGGTAAAAGATAATACAAAGGTAAAAAACAATAGTTTTTTGCAAATTTTTGAAATGCAAGAGAAAGGTCTTAATGTATTATTCCTGCCCAGGTGCAATTTAGATTCTGGCCACTAGGTGGCAGCATTGCACGTGCACAGTTTTAGACTGATCCAATGAACCATTTCACTTCTGTTCAAAATGTTGTATCAAGACTGCCCAAATGTGCCTAATTTGTTTATTAATAACTTTTCATGTTCAAAACTGCACTCTCCTCAAACAATATCATGGTATTATTTCACTGTAATAGCTTTTTTTTTTTAAATTTATTTTACCTTTATTTAACCAGGCAAGTCAGTTAAGAACACATTCTTATTTTCAATGACGGCCTGGGAACAATGGGTTAACTGCCTGTTCAGGGGCAGAACGACAGATTTGTACCTTGTTAGCTCGGGGGTTTGAACTTGCAACCTTCCGGTTACTAGTCCAACGCTCTAACCACTAGGCTACGCTGCCGCCCAGCTACTGTAAATTGGACAGTGCAGTTAGATTAACAAGAATGTCCTGGGAAATGTTCTTGTTACTTACAACCTCAGGCTAATGCGATTAGCATATGTTAGCTCAACCATCCTGCAGGGGACCCACCGATCCTATTACATACAACTGTCGCTCCAAAAATAATGCTCAGTATATGGTGAGTATTCAGCCCGGTACAGAATCAATAGAGCATCTCTTTTGGTACTGTCCACCGGTGGCTTGTTTTTGGAGTCAGGTCCAGGAATGGTTGTTATGCCATAATATCAGGGTGCGGTTGGACCTCCAAACTGTATTGCTGGGGGATTTGAAGGACCACAGTCAGTCAATAGGTAATATCATCGTGCTCTTGGGTTAAATGTGTATTTATGGGGCAATTTCGGCAGAAATGTTGCAAAAGGGGAGGTTCAAGTCACTAGTGAGAGCCCTTGGGAAAGATGGATTGATCTGTGGCTGTCTGAAGGGTGGAATTGAGGATTTTTGGAACAATTATATACGCAAATGTACAGTATAAATGTTTGAGGTCCTGCAATCAGGGGTGATGTTTTGTAGTTTGGTTTCATGCTATGAGCGGCTGATCCTGGTAGTTATGGGTGCGCTCGCTTCCATGCTCGCCCGGGTTTCGGGGCGAGGCTTGATTCTTCACGCCCATGGAAAATCCCTTTGGGCTGGGGCCTGGCCGGCGTCTCAGGACAGGTGCGGGTGAGCGCACCCTCTGACCAGAGCACCCACCTTGGTAGTGCTAATTTGTATTGTTATAAAAAAAATGGTGAGGTTCCATTCATATTGCTCTCACATTTCTAGTCCTTTTCAGGTGACAAAGGAAATTAGTTTAGGAAAAGAAACTATAGAGTGGTGAGGAGGAGGAGCTTCGGGTCCGACCCTTTGTGTCCGGAAACAATTTAGCCATTCATTGTAGTCATTGCACTCTTTAGAGTTGCTATTTTCTCATGTCAATTAACTTGTGACATTCCTAAATTACGCATTACTCAACAAATACGATAGTCAAGGTTAGCTGAACATTTCCGACTGGTCTTGGAACTGTGACAATGGACATCCTGGCCCCGCTTGGCTCGATGAGATATCTAGTGATTTCCCCAACACAGCCATATATGTACACTATTGTACCTTTAAAAATGTTTTAAACCCTACGCCAATTACGCCGGTGGATCTGAAAACTGAACTTGGATCTGAGTTAAGTTGCAATGATATCCTTCGCCACAGTTGTCTTATGACAGATGCCTCGAACCAGTCATGACTATTCAACAAAACAATATTTCATTTTCAAGTTTCTTTCCAGCTAATTTCTTTGTTACAGGATGGATAACTAACAACAGAGTTTTGAAGTTAAGGGTGCAGTATTTATGAAGTTTGGCAATGAGGTACCCCATGGACCGGCTCGAACATAAAGCCTCCTCCATTCAGACTGCAAGGGCATAATTTCCCCCCTTAGCTAGCTTTAATGACGAGACATTTGTAGTATATATATATTTTTAAACCTTAGCCTACTTAACTAGCTAATGCAGCTAGCTAGTTTAGCTTACTCAAACACCTGACACAGAGAGGGCTGCTATGTTAGCTAGCTGGTTATGGCTATCCAACACTGGAACTCTTCCAAGTCCAGGTAAGTTTTTGGTTTTATTAATTTATTGCCACCGGGCAACTGCTCAACTGTATACTTCTGACTGTATACTACACTGCATGAATTTAATTGGTTTACTAATAACACATTAGTTCTAGGTTGCTTCGTAAATTCACTCTGGCTATCTACTCTGATTTTAGAGCACTCTTGCCTGAGTGTGCCAGAGCGCAGGTTAATTGATGAATTCACGAACGTGCAACACCCCTTGAATGTGACCGGAGTTAGAATAAAAATATTTATAATTACATTGTTGCTAGCAGCAAGGTTGCAGTCTAAACATCGTGAAAACAGCATAACCACCTCTGCTAGAGCAAGTAAAATGGTCAGAGTGAGGTGTTCTCTCATTTGTATCTGGAAGTAGCTAGCCAGTTAGCTTGGGTGCTTGTCTGCTGTTGTGAGGTCAGAACGCTCTGGATTTATGAACAGACAATCTGCCACCGCTTTGAATTTACTAACAGATAATGTGACAACGCTCTGAATGTACGAACGCCCAGAGCTCACTCTGGCACTCATGAGTGAATTTATGAACACACCCCTAGCAGCTATGATGTTAATATGGGGACAATGATGTAAGCTGTGTGTAGCAGTTATGATATGAAGGTTTGGCTTGGAAAGGTTTTTTCGCCTGGTCACAAAAAGCTGATGTGCACTAATGTCCACAAGCGAAGAGAAAATATGTGAGGAGAGAGCGTAAATGTGAGAAGGAATACAACAATCAAAGGGATCATGTTTTTTATGTGGCTGCTATGAAAGTGAACTGTGTTTTCAGGGGTGTATTCATTCTGCCGATTTCTGTTGAAAAACGCTTCTTAAATGGGACAAAACATACCAGAATTTGTCCAATAGACACTCTTGTTTGCAACTGCTGGACTAATGATTACACCCTAGATCAGCTGGACGCTGGCAAGAGTGTGCATGGCAGTATTAAATGTGTCAATGTCTGTCACCTTCATTACTGAAATTTCTCCTGACCTGTGAACCTACATTGTAAACTTGAATTCATAGGCTAGGTTGTAGCAACTTTTTATGATAGGTATAGGGAAAATGTGAGTCATGTAGTAGCCTAGAACTGTCGATGTTACATTGAGCTGGGTGAATGGAATATGAATGACAGTCATCCAATATGCTGTAATATAAGTAAGGTCATGCTCATACAAAAACGAATTGTCCTCCCTCATCTTAAAAGGCACCGACTGCCACTGAAGTTAATATACCCTTTTATGTAAGAAAATCATGACCATCATGCTTTTAGGGAAAGAGGATAATTTTCTTCATGTATTAAACTGTGTGTTTGACCAATTCCATTCCCCTTGCTTAGGGGATCCGGGGCCTCCCTGGGATCATTTTTATGGAGGACTGAGAAGCTCAGTTCTGGTGACTTTTTAAAAGGATTTTCTACACCATTTATGAAAATAAAATCATGCTGGACACAATCTAAAATCTAATTTCCACTTTCAGAAATGGGCTCAATAACATATGTAAAATTGATTTGAACATATTGGACCATGCGTATGCATGATCTATATTATCAAATGTGCTATTAGTGTGATCCACCTGTTGCCCAACTGATGAAGCATAGTGAGTATAAAATGTACATAGGCTCATAGTTGCTGGAAGTAGGGGTGCTGCAGCACCCTCTGAAAAATCTGAATAAAATAAATAAATAGACATCTTCACAAAAGTGAACTGGGCCTTTACTAATACTGTATTAGCGGACCAATATAGCCATTTGTAGCACAGGTAAAAAAAAAAGATTTGCTTTCAAAATACATTTGCCAAAACTGCTTTCAAGTGTTTTCCCGCAATTGCATCAAGAATTGTTGTGCATTGACTGCTTCTCAGAATAAGTTCCCCTCCTATGGCTCTCGCAACATGAATGTGCCTCGAGAGTAATATTTATCTCGAATAGAGCATACAACAAGCCGACTAGGTAAATAGGTCAACTATGAGGTTGTCTAATTTTGTTTTAATAACAACATTACATGGCAAAAATAGAAGCATTGGAAAGTTACATCCTGAGTGATAAAGTAAAGGCTTACCACCATTTTGGGATTTTCTGACAATTTAGGATGTTGCACACCCTTGGCTGAATGCATGTGCACCATCCTAAGGTGTCTAAAAATGAGTGATGTTACATTTGCTTATTCAAACCGTGTGTTGCAAACTGCTTTCAAACACCAACCTCAACTGTATCGGTAAGTACGGTGTCCATTAAATATTTTGTACATATAGTTTCACCTGACCGGTAGATTAGGGAACATTCAGGGACATGAGGAGAAGGATGTGACTGCAGCCTGCAATTCGGGGCGTTGCTGCATGTAGGAATTCCTGCATTTGCAGGAACCCCTCTTTATAGGTCTCATTGGTCCATCTTTAAGCTGACTCCAGTACATTGGCAGTATGCAGGGACGCTCCACTACAGTAGGTGGCAGTAATTTATCATAATGTTGGATGCCAACCACTGATAAAAACCCACAAAAGAAGAGGAGACGGGTGACAACAGTAGCTAGCTGTACTCCCGCAGTTCTGTTAACGGTGAGCGCAGGTGTTCGGCAGGCGGGAGGGAAGGACACTATCCAAACTCAGATAATACTTTTATTTCCCTTTTGATCCACATTCAAAAGTGTAACACAAATATGAAGATGTCGTGCTTGAGAGGGACAGTTCATGCAGGAACCAATGGGTTGCGCAGGGTGGGGGGCATTCCAGCAGATGCAGGTATTCCACATGCAGGAATTGCGGCCTGCAGTTGCGCACTATTGGACATGAGGTTATGAGGTTGAATCCCGTTGAAGGCACACTATTTTCAAAATTGTTTTATGTGAAACCACACTTTCTGCACTTTTGTTCAAATAATTGTTTTAGTATAGTGTAAGCTTCTGCCTTAAGCATCCTAAATCCGCTCTCTCCACTGGCTTCCAGTTGAAGCTCGCATCCGCTACAAGACCATGGTGCTTGCCTACGGAGCTGTGAGGGGAACGGCACCTCAGTACCTCCAGGCTCTGATCAGGCCCTACACCCAAACAAGGGCACTGCGTTCATCCACCTCTGGCCTGCTCGCCTCCCTACCACTGAAGAAGTACAGTTCCCGCGCAGCCCAGTCAAAACTGTTCGCTGCTCTGGCCCCCCAATGGTGGAACAAACTCCCTCATGACGCCAGGACAGCGGAGTCAATCACCACCTTCCGGAGACACCTGAAACCCCACCTCTTTCAGGAATACCTAGGATAGGATAAAGTAATCCTTCTCACCCCCCTGAAAGATTTAGATGCACTATTGTAAAGTGGCTGTTCCACTGGATGTCTTAAGGTGAACGCACCAATTTGTAAGTCGCTCTGGATAAGAGCGTCTGCTAAATGACTTAAATGTAAATGTAAATAAATAATGCCATAGATTCAGTTTTGGAAAAATAGTAAACGTGGCAAAAAAAGGGAAGCATAATGTAAGCTGAACCACAGAGTTTTGATGAAAACAATGGAGAAAAAATGTCTGATATTTCACATGCTGCTATTTATTGCTGACCAACAGATGTCACAGATAATGAAACTGAGTAATGAACCGTTTTTTGGCACAATTTGGTTAAAGCTCTGAAGCCTTCAGAAAGTCTCTGTTTCCCATCACTACTGAAAATGGTGATGGTGGATGTTTTATTAAGAGAGTACACATTTTTCCCTTTTTTTTCAGCGGCTAGCCATTAAAGCTAGTTACGGGGGAAAATGATGCCCTTGCAGCCTGAATGGAGGATGCTTTACGTACGAGCCGGTCCACATGGGACACGAGTGTATTACCGGGAATGCACATAAAATCCCAGACAATCGTGCAGCTCCAGAACCCACTATCGGCTGCCTAGGCTAACATGTGCTCAGCCCCCACCTTCACTCCCTATTCACCCATGACTGCGTGTCCACGCACGTCTCCGACTCGATCATCAAGTTTTTTGGCGACTACAGTTACCAACAACAACAACAAGAAAGCCTACAGGGAGGAGGTGAGGGCCCTGGCGAAGTGGTGCCAGGAAAATAACCTCTCCCACAATGTCAACAAAACGAAGGAGCTGATCGTGGACTACAGGAGACCGTGAGAGCAGAGCCCCATCCAAATCGACAGGGTTGCAGAGGAGAGGGTCAAAAGCGTCAGGTTCCTCGGCTTGCCCATCCCTGACGACCTGAAATGGTCCCTTCACACAGACCGTGTGGTGAAGGAGGCGCAACAGCACCTCTTCAACCTCTGGACCCTCACAAACTTCTACAGATGCACCATTGACAGCATGCTGGCAGGCTGTATCACCTCCTGGTACGACAATTGTACTGTCCGCAGCCGCAGGGCTCTCCAGAGGGTGCTGTGGTCTTCCCAACGCATCACCAGGGGCCTGCCCTTCAGAACATCTACAGCACCCGGTGTCACAGAAAGGCCAAGAAGATCATCAAGGCCCTCAGCCACCCGAGCCAGGGCCTGTTATCCCCGCTACCATCTAAAAGGCAGAGCCAGTATAAGTGCATCAAAGCTGGGACTGAGTGACTGATTTAACAGCTTCTATCTCCAGGCCATCAGCCTGTTAAACAGTCCCCACTAGCTGGCCTCCGCCCAGTACTCTGCCCTGAACCTTAGAGTCGCACTAGGCTAATTCAGGAGACAGATTGGAGTTTTTATGCACTGATAACAGGAGCTGGCAGCAAAAAGTTTAATTAAACAATTCAGAGACTGAAACTAATGAATCAGATGACATATTTCGGGAGAGCGAATCGATATACAATCCCGAAATCAGCTGTAACTGTCAGTCAAACAAAGCAATGTTTGAGTGAACCCTGAATACAGAAAATTAATGGTAAAGTCTCTTTCGGGCACAGTAGACGCCTCCTCAACAACTAAGGCATAATCTTATTCTATGGTATTATGGCGGTCGGTAAACATATGTTCGAAGTGCATGATGACGCCACCTACTGTGTGGGCTGTGTCAGTTTACTGTGCTGGAGTGTGAATTAATTACACTTTGTGACCATTGCTATGAACGCTAAGCTAACCTTAGTGAAACATCACTCATTGGCCTATCCCTCCATTCTGGCACAGATCTACTATTCACTGGGATCCTCTCCGAATAATTCACCCTTGATCCATTCTACTTTCTTCACTGCCTCAGCATACGACACATGCACTTCTCTGACCCTGGCAAACAAGGTATAAATATTCTTCTATGATATAATGGTGGCCCGCAAACGAACGTTAGAGGTGCATGCCGCCACCTACTAGGCTGGAGTGTGTGGTCAATCATGGTTTACAACATTTCTAAATCCTCCTACCTACCTCAGTACCTCTGAGAAAATAAAGAGCCCTACTAACTTCTAATAGACCCTCCTCCATCCCCAAAATCCTTTCCAAACGCCCCCAACCCTGTCTAACCTTCATGACCCTACACTTCAGTCTTTCCCTCTCTTCAACATACCTACAACACTATATTAACACATGCTCCACCGTTTCATCGACCATACAATCCAGACAGAAACCTTTCACGTGGCTTACCAACCAGATGTAATGACGTGTTCAATCTACAATGTCCTAAGTGCAATCGAGCAAACACCACCTCTTCCGTCCTAATCTGATCTTTGAATCTTGGTCCACCGAACTTTCTTTGGAGGGCATATAAATTCTGGCCCTTGGGCTCAGAGTTACATCTCTTCTGCCACACATCTATCAAAATGGCTCTGATCTTACATCTGGCCTCACCTCTACCCAGTGGAACATTAATATCAATTATATCTCGTTTCAAAGCGCTTTTGGCTAACTGGTCTACAATTTAATTCCCTTCCCCACCCGAATGTGCTGGGACCCAGCAGAATCTCACTACTACAACCAGTCTCTCAATTATCCAAAATAACATGAATACCTTCAATAGTAAGTCTCTCCTATTAGATTTACCAGATGATAAACTATTCAATACAGACAGAGAATCTGAGCATCCTATAATTCTAACAGGTTGTACATCCTCCGCCCTCTGGAGGGCAACTATTATCACCAACAGTTCAACTGAGTATACTGACAGTTCATCTGTTAGTCTTCGAAATATCTGCACATCAAATTCAGGAACGTAAACGCCTGCTCCCGTGCACCCAATATCTGGGTCCTTGGTGCATCCTGTTTCTATTGATCATCCTTGAGATGTTTCTACAACTTGATTGGAGTCCACCTGTAGTAAATTCAATTGATTGGACATGATTTGGAAAGGCACACACCTGTCTATATAAGGTCCCACAGCTGACGGTGCCTGTCAGAGAAAAAAACAGCCCATGAGGTTGAAGGAATTGTCTGTCCGTAGAGCGCCGAGACAGGATTGTGTCAAGGGACAGATTCACCACTGTTTTACACTTTCACTTTCAACATTTATGATATGACCTTTCGATGTACAATGGCAGGGAAAGGACCCTTTGGAAATACCTGGATTTCTGCATAAAATTGTTCATAAAATTTGATCTGACTTTCATCTAGGTCACAACGATAGACAGTCTGCGTAAACCAATAACACACAAACAATATGTTTTCATGTCTTTATTGAACACACCGTGTAAACATTCACAGTGCAGGGTGGGAAAAGAATGTGAACCCTTGGATTTAATAACTGGTTGCCCCCTCCTTTGGCAGAAATAACCTCAACCAAATGTTTTCTGTAGTTGCGAACCTGACTTGCACAACGGGCAGGAGTAATTTTGGACCATTCCTCTTTGCAAAACTGTTTCAGTTCAGAAATATTCTTGGGATGTCTGGTGTGAACTGCTCTCGTGGTCATGCCACAGCATCTCAATCAGGTTGAATTCAGGAATCTGACTGGGCCACTCCAGAAGGTGTATTTTCTTCTGTTGAAGCCATTCGGTTGTTGATTTACGTCTGTGTTTTGGTGCATTGTCCTGTTGCATCACCCCACGTCTGATGAGCTTCAATTGGCGGACAGATAGCCTGACATTCTCCTGAAAAATGTCTTGATTAAACTTGGGAATTCATTTTTTCGTTGATGATAGCAAGCTGTCCAAGCCCCAAACCATGATGCTCCCTCCACCATAGTTTCCAGTTGGGATGAGGTTTTGATGTTGGTGTGCTGTGACTTTTTTCTCCACGCATAGTGTTGTGTGTTCCTTCCAAACAACTCAACTGTATAATCTGTCCACAGAATATTTTGCCAGTAGCACTGTGGAACATCCAGGTGCACTTTTGAAAACTTCAGATGTGCAGCAATGTTTTTTTTGGACAGCAGTGGCATCTTCTGTGGTGTCTTCCCATGAACACCATTCTTGTTTAGTGTTTTAGGTATCATAGACTCGTCAACAGATTTTAGCATGTTCCAGAGATTTCTGTAAGCCTTTAGATGACACTACAGGGTTCTTCTTAAACTCATTGAGCATTTCTCCATTTATAGACAATTTGTTTTACTGTGGACTGATGAACATCAAGGCTTTTGGAGATACTTTTGTAACCCTTTCCAGTTTTATTGCAAGTCAACAGTTCTTAATCTTAGGTCTTCTGAGAACTCTTTTGTTCGAGGCATGGTTCACATCAGGCAATGCGTTTTGTGAATAGCAAACTCAAAATTTTGTGAGTGTTTTTATAGTGCAAAGCAGCTCTAACCAACATCTCCAATCTCATCTCATTGATTGGACTCCCGGTTAGTTGAGCCTGACTCCAATTAGGTTTTGGAGAAGTCATTAGCCTAGGATTTCACATACTTTTTCCAACCTACACTGTGAATGTTTACATGATGCATTTATTATAGACAAGAAAAAAAATGCAAAAATGTGTGTTATTAGTTTAAGCACACTGTTTGTCTATTGTTGTGATTTACATGAAGATCAGATTTGATGACCAATTTATGTAGAAATCCAGGTATTTCCAAAGGGTTCAGACAGTTTTTCTTGCAACTGTATATTGCTCATTGAACCATAGACCCAAATGTTGGTGCTTAGAAACCCTCCCCATACAGAAACAACTGTATATTATCGGCGACTTCGTTCTTCGAGAAGAACATACAAGAAGACTTCGCCACTGACAACTTAACCCCCCTAGTCAATCGACCATCTTTCATCATCCACTATAGCTTGTTGAATAGATTTGATCACGAGTTTCATTCCACCCTCTTAATAGCGCCACCATGAGCATATAGCGAAGCTCCAATACCCCTACCTACATTCGAAAACACATTGTTAATCATAATGTTGAACAAAATAGGACAGATAGCACTGGCAATGAGGTATAATAAGAAATATCACTCAATTTAGAGAACAATGCTCCGGCTCCACCCATGAAAAGCACGTTGATGTACGTAATAAAATAAGCCTGCGAGCGCGTTCAGCAAACGTGCGTGCGTTACGTGCATCAAAGATGGTGTCGTAGGAACTGGGTACTGTTCTACAAGTCATCTGAGTCTCAAATAGCTACATGCATGTGTTTAGTTTCTTGGAGCTGCTTAGAGTAAATAAGTATGATCAAACTGATGTTTGCAGGATACAAAAAAAGTGAAAGGTACATGTAGAGAGGGTCGTTGGCAAGGAACTTAGTTTGAGGCAGGTTAGCTAGCTAACAATGTGTAACGTTGTGTTTTGAACTGACCTGTGTGGTGTGTTGCGCTTGCTAGGGACTGGTTTACTTTGAGATTTGACCGATTGGAGGCTAGCTATCGTCAGCTAGACCGCTCTATCTAGCCGGATCAGAGTGCGCGTGACCTTCTTTGCCCCCATTACATAGTTATCTGGCAAAGGTTACTGGAGTAAAACAAAAGTCGCTAGCTGCCTTGCTTGTGAAAGTTAAACAGAGCGCTGACTAGATAAGATTTGTTTTTAAGCTTCTACAGTAGCTGACTTGCTAAGCTTGCTAGGGCGTGCTTTGTCCATTCAGAACTACGCTAGGTGAGAGTGGTCTCGCAGCATCTGGATTCAACGAGTTTAGTGTGTATGAATGAATGGACCCAAGTCAAACAGTTGGGAGGAAGCTCAAGCTTACATTACCGACATTGGATTCCCACCGAGTTGACCAACGACCACATTAAAGGGAAGCAACAACGAAAAACTTTTGATTGTCTTTTAAAATATTTTTTAAATACCATTTACAATAATGACTTACCGAGCCTTTATAAACTTTTTGTGCCTTGGGAATCGAGCTGTCACTATTTTAAATAGGAGCTCAGGTCGCCTCCTTCACATCCAGATGGGGATACGAAATATTGCATCACAGGCTGAAAGTGGTTTCAACCCTGCGAAAGTTGCTGTGGTGACAAAGATGACAAGATATGAATTCGAGCAGCAAAGATATCGCTTTTCAGAGCTCTCAGAAGAGGACTTAAAACAGCTGGTAAGGGAATGGGGAGAAAAGTATGGTACTTGCCAGTGGTGTAAAAATTCTTGAAATTACTACTTGAGTTGTTTTGGTGGGTATTTGTACTTTACTATTTATATTTTTGACAACTTTTACTTAGCTACATTCCTAAAGGAAATTATCTACGTTTTACCCCATACATTTTCCCTGACACCCTTTACATTTTGAATGCTTAGTAGGACTGGATAATGGTCCGATTCACGCACTTATCAACAGAACATCCCTACTGCGTCTGAAGTGGCGGATTCACTAAACACACATGCCCCTGGCTAGCCGTACATTGTTTACTTAATATAAGGAATGTTGTATTATTTATACTTTTGACACTTAAGTATATTTTCGCAATACATTTACTATTGATACTTAAGTATGTTTAAAACGAATGTCTTTTAGACTCTTACTCAAGTATTCTTTTTCTGGGTGATGTTTACTGGAGTAATTTTCTGTTAAGTTATCTTTACTTTTCCTCAAGGTTGACAATTGGGTAATTTTTCCACCACTAGTACTTGCTCTCAAACTCACTTATTTTTAAAATGTGTTCATCCTTGACAGTAAAACACCCCCTGAACAACTAGGCATCGGCACATGCTAGTTTTCCTTTCAGTTCAGACAGAGACTTGGTGATCCCATAGATCTTTGCTGGTGATGGACAGATATTTATATTGCAGGATGTCCGATTCCTTTCTCAATGTTGTGAGTTGTATAATAAACCTCACCAGAGCCTGATTGAAATGTCTTTGCTGTGGTTTAAAATGGTGATCATCTGAGTTTTTGTGCTTGTTACAGCTTGCATTGAAGGGTTCCAGTTACCTTGGGCTGCTGGAGAGACACAACATCCATACCCGCAATGTGGAACACATTGTGGAGAGTCTACAGTAAGATGATGAGATTCTATTCAAGGATATTGTTGTGATTTGCTGTATACAAGCAGTCATGAAGTTGTAATGTGACCACAACCATAACCTTTGTGTATTTTCTGTTCCCTCTAGGAAAGAGGGGATGGAGGTGCGTGTGGTGAAGAGAGGGCAATATGATGAAGAAACAGTGCGATGGGCAGATGCTATTATCTCTGCAGGGGGTATGTTTTTCTCCCTTAAGAGTTTGAGAAAAGTAGCTGATAATTTCGCATGGTCACTTTCCCACAGTGGTACAATTGAATTGGGATTGTTTTGTAAGTCCGTGCTCAGAGAATACAAAGGGTCAGCTCAACCCATGAATAGGCCTATTTCACCCAGAAACCTTGCTATCATTAGCTCTGACCCCTTCCTGTTCCTTTTGTTAGGGGATGGAACTATGCTACTTGTCGCCAGTAAGGTTTTCAATAAAGACCAACCCGTTCTTGGGGTTAACACAGACCCTGAAAGGTAACAACTCACAACAAAAGGGGTTAATGAAAATAAAGTGGTGGTTTGGGGAATTCCCTGTGGTGAATTTCAACATTTTGTTAAATGGAATGAGAGGGGGGGGGATTGCTTTATCTAGTTTGAGGGGGAAAAGTGCTCCTATTAAAGCTGTCTTTTTTGCTTGAAGGTCAGAGGGACACCTGTGCCTGCCTGTGCGTTACACACATGCCTTCCCTGAGGCACTACAAAAACTCCGCCGTGGTCAGTTCAGGTGGGTGTTTCCCTTTCACCTCCCTGGCTAGAATACTGCTGTTAGGAAAGCTATGTTTACTCGTGAAGAATACTCTGATCTTTTTGCCACACTTCCCCAGTTCTTTTCATCATTCCTGGTCTTACTACACTGCCCTCTGGTGTTGCTGAACTGTAAGACATGAGTTTCTGATTCCAGGAACAGTAATGCCTAATAATATCATTGCATTTTTCACCCCCCCCCCCCCCCCATTTCTTTCTCCATATGTTCCTCTCCCTGCCTACAACACACTACTACTTAACTCCACTGATTAATTTCCTTCCCATTCCCTCTCAACCCCTCCCCCTATACGTCCTGCAGGTGGCAGTGGCGGCAGAGGATCCGTCTACATCTGGAGGGCACAGGGATCAACCCCACCCCAGTGGACCTACATGAACAGCAGCTCAGTCTGGAGCAACACAACCAGGCCCACCGCATCACCCTCATGGAGGCCCAGAGCAGTACGGCCCCTCGGCCTCCTATGTGTACCTGGCTCAGTCTCTTTGTCTGTCTGTCTGGGCCCTTGGGGAATAATCAAAGACTTATTGAATGGAGGGGGAACTGTCTTGAATGATTAACATGTCTTCTGGTCTGTCGTTTTTGTTCTGGTATTAATTCACACAATAATTTTCATCTGATTTGTAAAAAAGCTATTTTCTACCAGTTCCTCTTCATTCAGCTGTTTTTTTTTATACAGGCGAGGCTTGCAGCTTATCCAAGCCCTACCTACTCCCTGTCAGAGGACTGAATGAGATCTTCATTGGGGAATCTCTCTCCTCCAGGTACCCTTGTCATCAAACCAAACTATGGCATCTTGACCCCCCCCCCCCTCCAAACATGAATGCCTGTTTTTGCTGCTTTGCTGCTTATCTCTGCATGTTTCCCCCTTCATTAACCCTCCTCTGCACTACTTGGAAGGCCGCCATTGTAAATAAGAATTTGTTCTTAACTGACTTTCCTAGTTAAATATAAAATAAAAATACTACCACCCCCAACCATTTCTCCATGCACTCATTGGTGGATCTCTATCCGTCACTCACAGGGTGAAGTATAAATCCTTCAAACCTCATCTCACCCTCTCGCTCCATAGGGCTTCCTACTATGAGATCTCTGTGGACGATGGACCGTGGGAGAAGCAGAAGAGCTCTGGCCTTAGCATCTGCACTGGGACTGGATCTAAAGCCTGGTACACTAAGCTCCAACACTTTTTCTTTTTACCTATGTTGGTGTTTGCCAATTAGTGGTCCTGGAAGTCCACTTTGAATGCTACTTCTTGTGTATGGTAGTTTAAAAGAAAATCTAATTCAGGAAAAATGATGATTTGACTGACAGCACAGCTTTTAGTAGAATGTTTGTTTCATGAGACTCGTTCTGGTGTGTTTTCACAGGTCTTACAATATTAACAAACTGGTTGAACAGGCTGTGGGAGAGGTCTTAAGAATAGGTATGTGGACTCCAACCTTTCTTTATGAACACCAATAATCATGTGGATTTGTGTTTTCGTAAATCTGTGAGTAAATGGAATTACAGCTGGAAATTTGAGACCATCAATGATTTGGGGAGAACCTGTTTACTACACTGATAATGTCATGACAGTGATTTAGTCCTCTGTCTTCTCAGGAAAGGCACACATGGGTCTTGATATTCCACTGAGTCAGGAATTGATTGAAAAGGGTGAGTTCCAAAAGATGTACAGCTGAATGTGTGGATGGATGAATGCTCAAGGAAAATGTGTATACATGAATTGCACAATGTCTTTCTTTTGTCAGTGACTGATGAATACAACAAGTCTCTGGTGTTTGGTCCGGAGGAAGGCAGAATGATCTTCAGCATCAGAGAGCCAATCGTCAACAGAGTGTTCTCCAGCAGTCGCCAAAGAGGCTTTGCCAACAGGTCAGTTTATCTACAGTGCCTTAGTATTCACACCCCTTGACTTTTCCACATTTTGTTGTTGCAGCCTGAATTTAAAATATAGATTTTGTGTCACTGGCCTACACTGTTTTTACTTTTTAATAATGAATTAAAAATGAAAAGTTGAACTGTTTTGAGTCAGTAAGTATTCAACACCTTTTGTTATGGCAAGCCTAAATAAGTTTCTTAACAAGTCACATAATAAGTTGCATGGACACTGTGTGCAGTAATAGTGTTTAGAATGACCACCTCATCTCTGTACCCCACACATACCATTTATCTTTAAGTTATTAATTACACTTTGGATGCAGTATCAATACACCCAGTCACTACAAAGACACACGTTTTTCCTAACTCAGTCGTCGGAGAGGAAGGAAACCGCTCGGTGATTTCAACATGCGGCCAATGGTGACTTTAAAACAGTTTGAGTTTAATGGCTGTGGTAGGACAAAACTGAGGATGGATAACAACGTTTTTACTCCACAATACTAACCTAAATGACAGAGTGAAAATAAAGGAAGCCTGTACTGAATACAAATATTCCAAAACATGCATCCTGTTTGCAAAAAGGCACTTAAGTAAAACTTTTAAAAAATGTGGCAAAGAAATTAACTTTGTCCGAAATACAGACTGGGAGACAAAGTTGCCTTTTTAGCAGGACAATAACCTAAAACACAAGGCCAGATATACAGTCGTGGCCAACAGTTTTGAGAATGACACAAATATTAATTTTCACAAAGTATGCTGCCTCAGTTTGTATGATGGCAATTGGCATATACTCCAGAATGTTATGAAGAGTGATCAGATGAATTGCAATTAATTCCAAAGTCCCTCTTTGCCATGCAAATGAACTGAATCCCCCCCAAAAAATTCCACTGCATTTCATCCCTGCCACAAAAGGACCAGCTGACATCATGTCAGTGATTCTCTCGTTAACACAGGTGTGAGTGTTGAACAAGGCTGGAGATCACTCTGTCATGCTGATTGAGCTTGAATAACAGACTGAAAGCTTCAAAAGGAGGGTGGTGCTTGGAATCATTGTTCTTCCTCTGTCAACCATGGTTACCTGCAAGGAAACGCGTGCCGTCATCATTGCTTTGCACAAAAAGGTTTTCATAGGCAAGGATATTGCTGCCAGTAAGATTGCACCTAAATCAACCATTTATCGGATCATCAAGAACTTCAAGGAGAGCGGTTCAATTGTTTTGAAGAAGGCTTCAGGGCGCCCAAGAAAGTCCAGCAAGCGCCAGGACAGTCTCCTAAAGTTGATTCAGCTGCGGGATCGGGGCACCACCAGTACAGAGCTTGCTCAGGAATGGCAGCAGGCAGGTGTGAGTGCATCTGCACGCACAGTGAGGCGAAGACTTTTGGAGGATAGCCTGGTGTCAAGAAGGGTAGCAAAGAAGCCACTTTTCTCCAGGAAAAACATCAGGGACAGACTGATATTCTGCAAAAGGTACAGGGATTGGACTGCTGAGGACTGGGGTAAAGTCATTTTCACTGATGAATCCCCTTTTCTGATTGTTTGGGGCATCCGGAAAAAAGCTTGTCCGGAGAAGACAAGGTGAGCGCTACCATCAGTCCTGTGTCATGCCAACAGTAAAGCATCGTGAGACCATTAATGTGAGTGATTGCTTCTCAGCCAAGGGAGTGGGCTCACTCACAATTTTGCCTAAGAACACAGCCATGAATAAAGAATGGTACCAACGCATCCTTCGAGAGCAACTTCTCCCAACCATCCAGGAACAGTTTGGTGACAAACAATGCCTTTTCCAGCATGATGGAGCACCTTGCCATAAGGCGAAAGTGATAACTATGTGGCTCTGGGGAAAAAAACATCGATATTTTGGGTCCATGGCCAGGAAACTCCCCAGACCTTAATCCCATTGAGAACTTGTGGTCAATCCTCAAGAGGCTGGTGGACAAACAAAACCCCGCAAATTCTGACAAACTCCAAGCATTGATTATGCAAGAATGGGCCGCCATCAGTCAGGGCCAACACTGCAAATATTGACTCTTTGCATCAACTTCATGTAATTGTCAATAAAAGCCTTTGGCACTTATGAAATGCTTGTAATTATACTTCAGTATTCCATAGTAACATCTGACAAAAATATCTAGACACAAACAGCCAACTTTGGAAATTAATATTTGTCACGACTGTACACTGGAGTTTCTTACCCAGATGACATTGAATGTTCCTGAATGGCGTAGTTACAGTTTTGACTTTTAAATCGGCTTGAATCTATGGCAAGAATTAAATGGCTGTAGTAATACACTTCAACTATGACAGACAAAATGAGGAAAAAAATCCAGAAAATCACATTGTAGGATTTTGAATGAATTTATTTGCAAATTATGGTGGAAAATAAGTATTTGGTCACCTACAAACAAGCAAGATTTCTGGCTCTCACAGACCTGTAACTTCTTCTTTAAGAGGCTCCTCTGTCCTCCACTCGTTACCTGTATTATTGGCACCTGTTTGAACTTGTTATCAGTATAAAAGACACCTGTCCACAACCTCAAACAGTCACACTCCAAACTCCACTATGGCCAAGACCAAAGAGCTGTCAAAGGACACCAGAAACAAAATTGTAGACCTGCACCAGGCTGGAAAGACTGAATCTGCAATAGGTAAGCAGCTTGGGTTGAAGAAATCAACTGTGGGAGCAATTATTAGGAAATGTGACATACAAGACCACTGATAATCTCCCTTGATCTGGGGCTCCACGCAAGATCTCACCCCGTGGGGTCAAAATGATCACAAGAACGGTGAGCAAAAATCCCAGAACCACACGGGGGGACCTAGTGAATGACCTGCAGAGAGCTGGGACCAAGTAACACAGCCTACCATCAGTAACACACTACGCCGCCAGGGACTCAAATCCTGCAGTGCCAGACGTGTCCCCCTGCTTAAGCCAGTACATGTCCAGGCCCGTCTGAAGTTTGCTAGAGAGCATGTGGATGATCCAGAAGAAGATTGGGAGAATGTCATATGGTCAGATGAAACCAAAATATAACTTTTTGGAGGACAAAGAATGCTGAGTTGCATCCAAAGAACACCATACCTACTGTGAAGCATGGGGGTGGAAACATCATGCTTTGGGGCTGTTTTTCTGCAAAGGGACCAGGACGACTGATCCGTGTAAAGGAAAGAATGAATGGGGCCATGTATCGTGAGATTTTGAGTGTGAACCTCCTTCCATCAGCAAGGGCATTGAAGATTAAACATGGCTGGGTCTTTCAGCATGACAATGATCCCAAACACGCCGCCCGGGCAACAAAGGAGTGGCTTCGTTAGAAGCAATTCAAGGTCCTGGAGTGGCCTAGCCAGTCTCCAGATCTCAACCCCATAGAAAATCTTTGGAGGGAGTTGGAAGTCCGTGTTGCCCAGCAACAGCCCCAAAACATCACTGCCCTAGAGGAGATCTGCATGGAGGAATGGGCCAAAATATCAGCAACAGTGTGTGAAAACCTTGTGAAGACTTACAGAAACATTTGACCTCTGTCATTGCCAACAAAGGGTATAAAACAAAGTATTGAGATAAAATTCTGTTATTGACCAAATACTTATTTTCCACCATAATTTGCAAATAAATTCATTCAAAATCCTACAATGTGATTTTGTCTGTCATAGTTGAAGTGTACCTATGATGAAAATTACAGGCCTCATCTTTTTAAGTGGGAGAACTTGCACAATTGGTGGCTGACTAAATACTTTTTTGCCCCACTGTAAATGAGATTTCTGTATTTCATTTTCAATAAATATGCAAAAATAAACATGTTTCACGTGTGTGTAGATGGGTGGGGGAAATAATTTAATCCATTTTGAATTCATGCTGTAACACAAGAAAATGTAGAATAAGTTGAGGACAATGCATATTTTCTGAAGGCACATTGCCCATTCTTCTTGTCTTGCAGTGGGGTACAAGATCCCATTTCTTTTTTTTTCTTTTATCTTTTTTTAATGTTTTGCTTTTCAGGGTGTGTGTGCGCTCGCGGTGCTGGGACGCGTGCATGGTGGTGGACGGCGGAACTTCTTTTGAGTTCAACGACGGTGCCATAGCAACAATCACCATGAACGAGGAGGACCAGCTCCGGACTGTTCTCCTTGAAAACTGACCGGCCAAACCATCCTTACTGAACTCACAGTGGACTCTAAATAGCAGTGATCTATGAAGGAAGCAGGGAGGACAGGCTAGTCTCATGCATTATTAGGACCTGTGAACTTGATGAGACTATCACATCCTCCCCTTGTAGCTTTTTGGAGTTTGGCAGAATTATATTTAGGTTATATTCACAAATGTGTTCTTTACTTTTGCATTGGTGTTGGCTGTATTAGTTACATTTGGGGTTTATTTAGCTTTTTTGTCTCAATTTGATTTATCCAATATCTTTACAAGCTTATCGGGCCATCGGAAATGAGTGTAATTATGCAGTATTTGCAACTTTTTTTCACAATACAATTACTTGCAGCAGCCTTGCTCCATTATGGATTGTTAGTTTCACAAGTTTTGAGTTTGCATAAGAGACCATATAGGCAGCTGTGAGTTTCTGACTTTGCCTTGGGCATTTATCATTGCCAAACACTACCCAAATCAATCCTCTTCACCCATTGCTATATAATTCAAAACTGAGAGACAGAGTGAGCCCACGTGACACACCATTTCTTACGGAATGTTGTGTTATAATAACTGGATGTGCTGCCATCATTAGTTTATTTTATATTTATATTTTGGCCATTTTTCAGACTGTGCCAATTACTATTGGAAAAAATGTTGCTGTGTTAGTGGACAAATTCTGATCAAATTTAAATTAAAAAAAATCTATTCTATTTGGCCGATTTTATATATTTTTCTAGGTCTTTTGAGCTGCTTGGCTTCAAACACTGATTGTGTTGGGGAGTGGGGGTAGAACATTTAAAATCAAATGCACTAAGATCAAAACCCGAAAGCATTGTATTGCTCAACAGGTCAGGGCCTCGAGGGTCTTCACCTCAACTTTGACAAAACAGTGCCTTGACCTGAAACTGGAAAATACTAAAATATTTGCTTCCAGTGTTCATCAAGGGGTCATTTTGGAAAATGCCCAGGAGTTAAGAGGGATGGTTTTAGTTATGAATCACATATTGTGTAAGATTAATATGCAGAAGGGAGCGATGTCTACATCCTTATTGTGTTGTGAATTCTGCCATGTGAACTGTATGTGGGCTACTTTCTGTGGCTCTACTTCTATATCTGAAATGACTGTCTATGCACCTTATGGTGCCAGGTCATGACACTACACTAAACAAAAACATTTACGCAACAAGTGAAGTGCTGCTCCCATGTTTCATGAGCTGAAATAAAAGATCCAGAAATGTTCTATATGTACAAAAAGCTTATTTCTCTCAAATATTGTGCACAAATTTGATTACATCCCAGTTAGTGAGCATTTTATCCTTTGTCAAGACAATCCAGGCAGTTGACAGATGTGGAATAGCAAGAGGCTGATTAAACATTACAGTTGCACCTTGTGCTGGGGACAATAAGAGCACTCTAAAATGTGCAGTTTTGTCACACAACACAATGCCACAGATGTCTCAAGTTGAGGGAATGTGCAATTGGCATGCTGACTACAGGAATGTCCACCAAAGAATTGAATGTTCATTTCTCTACCATAAGCTGCCTCCAATGTAGTTTTAAGACAATTTGGCAGTACAGCTAACCAGCCTCACAATCGCAGAGCATGTTTAACCACGCCAGCCCAGGACCTCCACATCCAGCTTCTTCACCTGCGGGATCGTCAGAGGGTGGGCAGGGATGCTGAAGAGTATTTCTGTCAGTTCTATAGCTTGTTTGTGGGGAAAAAACGAATTCTGATTGGTTGGCCCAGGCCCACCCATAGCTGCGCCTCTACCCAGGCATATAAAATCCATAGATTAGGGCCTAATGAATTTATTTCAATTGACTGATTACCTTACATGATCTGTAACTCAGTAAAATCTTTGAAAAGGTTGCATTTATATTTTTGTTCAGTATACAACACAGGAGGCATTTGTCTGATTATTAAATTGTGTGAAATCAAAACATCACATAACTATTTAAATAAAACATTTTAGACATTGACAGTGCATCTTATTTGTCAATGCATGAATTAAAAAGAAACATCTACATTTTCTTAAATTTCTCAACCAAATGTGAGCACAAACAGGAACCAGACCAAACATGGCTCAGATCCATACATAGCTAGTGCCCCTTGACGCTAGTGCGTCAAGCATTGCGCTGTTTATGACTTCAAGCCGATCAACTCCCGAGATAAGGCTGGTGTAACCGAAGTGAAATGGCTAGCTAGCTAGCCTTCTAGTAGTTGTTCCCCTTGCTCTGCTTGGGTAACGCTGCTTCGATGGTGGCTGTTGTCGTTGTGTTGCTGGTTCGAGCCCAGGGAGGAGCGAGGAGAGGGACGGAAGCTATACGGTTACACTGGCAATACTAAAGTGCCTATAAGAACATCCAATAGTCAAAAGGTTAATGAAATACAAATGGTATAGAGGGAAATAGTCCTATAATTCCTAGAATAACTACAACCTAAAACTTCTTACCTGGGAATATTGAAGACTAATGTTAAAAGGAACCACCAGCTTTCATATGTTCTCATGTTCTAAGCAAGGAACTGAAACGTTAGCTTTCTTATATAGCACATGTTGCACTTTTACTTTCTTCTCCAACACTTTGTTTTTGCATTATTTAAACCAAATTGAACATGTTTCATTATTTACTTGAGGCTAAATTGATTTTATTGATGTATTATATTAAGTTAAAATAAGTGTTCATTCAGTATTGTTGTAATTGTCATTATTACAAATACATTTAAAAAATAAAAATCGTCAGATTAATCGGTATCGGCTTATTTGGTCCTCCAATAATCGGTATCGGCGTTGAAAAATAATAATCGGTCGACCTCTAGTGTGAACACCAAGCGACAGGTCATGCCCACATGGTGCGGTCCCTCCAAGTGGCCTCGGTGGGAAGGGCCATGCCTGAGAAGGGCCGGGTGTTAATTTGGAGACGGGGCAAACCTCTACTCAGGATTGGCAGGTAGGTGTCCTGGACCAGTCTGTATACCTCCAATGTCTGCAGTTCTGGGAACTTCTCATAATCACTGAAATAAACAACAGGCTTAGTTAGTGCAACAAAAGAAGAGAGAAATTAGCAGCTGAGGAAAGCAACAAGACTACTAAAGCATTCATATTATCACTTGAGAGCTTGTCTGTGAATTACACTAAGGCAGCAGGGTGAACCTGGTAGCAGCGGCTCAAAGCTAAGTGTCTAAGAGACTGCAGCTGCTGAAGGATGGGGAAACTGGAGCTCGTCATCAGAAAACTGTCACTAACACAAACACACAGACAAGATATCATCATGAGATTATGGTATGAAGAAACAGTATTTGTACAGTATCCATGTCAAATAATGTAATGGCCAAAGAAATCATGTGGATCCACATTTCAGTCCAGCTCAGGACATGCAGTATGAACGCACCTTAAATCCAGATTTACGAGGTTAGGACATCTCTCCACCAAGTCTTTCACATCTGAAAAGAGGCCATTGGTAAATTAAACTCATCAGGGATAATCAAAAACAGTCAATACAAATATGGGCAGAGGGAAAATGGTCAATGCCACAGGTTTTCCCCACCTTCCATAGTAAGGTTCTGTCTGTAGCCACTGAGGTTGAGCTGGGTTATATTGGAGGGGATGTTACTGACAACAGCCTTCACATGACCAGTGCTGAAGTCACACCACGACAAGATCAGCTCTTCAAGCCTTGGTATAGGAACAGAAAAAGGGAAAGCAACAAAGTTCTGTATTAGTTTACCAATGTACAGATCATGGTTTAAACAGCGAGTTAAATAGATTATACTATCATTCAGAAATACTTAAGACATTTGAACACATTCAAAACAATCAAATAAAACAATTACATATTGAGAAACTAAGTTCACTGTAAGCAGGATTTGAGAATCTGACTAAGCGAGTCGGGGGAGAATCCAGAACAGCCACACAGATTGAGCCGTACCAGCTCAGTATTCTGAGATAGGGACCTGATTGGTAGAGGAAGACTGTTTAGAGTCATTCTGAATGCTGTCTAAACAATACATCATTATAACAGATCATCATTGTAAACAGAGCATTTGTCTTCTTTATTCACTGAACGATGTTGTCAGAGAGCTCCAACGGGAGATGATATCATCTAGAACAGGGGTTGTGACAGTGCAGCGAGAGATCCATGTGATAGACATGCAGGTGTCTGAAATAACAGACAAAATTACAAAAGACAAATAGGATTGTCTGTGTTCACCTACAACAGATACCTCTACATCCCCATTATATGTATGAGGACTCACTGTGTGTGGGTGAAACATGGTTCTTCAATGCAGGTATGGGGGCAGCGCAGTCCCAGTACTCAAACCGTAAGCATCTGCCCAAGAGCTTGATCTAGCTGGGCTTTCCCTATCAGATCCACACTATGCCAGAGACTCATCAAACCTGCCAGGCACAAAAACATACAGAGACTTAATGACAGACTCCGATACATTTTGCTCATCTATTTGCCTGTGTTAGAAAAACAGTGCGATATCTAAGATGTTCAAGCAGAAATATCGCAATGTACTATGTAAGTAGTTTAAAATGATAGTTGAACAGCAACTCATCTGGGAGACTGTCCCAGGACAAGCCTGCCATTAAAAACAATGTCAGACATTCAATAACTTGCCCAAATAGTGACTTCCCTGAAACAGAACAATTATTAAGAATTCCAGATAATTAGCTATGTATTTTTAAGCTTGTTGTGTTCCTCCCAACACATGGCTATAATACACCTGAAAACTCCCTCCTTGTCCTTGGTCGCCTGGCAAGCACAAACTGGTTATCCTCGTTCTCTTTGCCCTTGTAGACCACCCGCTGCTTGTGAGGTGGTGAACACTGCTGAATGAGCTCATGAGGAGTGGTCTCCATGTCCAGACATTCACCAAAGTACTGTCTCTTTTTCCATTTGCTCTTCAGTGAGAGGGACAGCATGGATCCCTCCAAACTCTCATTCAGACAGGGAAACTCCTGCAAAGACCTGATACAAAAATAATGGGACAATGATTAAAAACAGAAATCTTTGTGGGGTGAGTATAATTTGTGGAACGTTCCAACAGGAATCTGTCCAAACACTTTGTAAAGTACAAGGTTGCCAAAAAACAATGCATACAAAGTAGAATGATCAATTCACCTAGCTAACTAGCTGCCGAATAGGCATCAACTCCACGTAGCTTATTCTTAATGTTTGTCAATGGGCTAAGAGTGAGGACAGACATTTTTCAGAATAAACGTGGTGAGTGAAAAACTTTATGAAATAGCCCACTCCCTACCCAGTATCTTTTTTTGACGACAGCTCAGAATTGAACACCATAGTACCCTCCAAGGTCATCATTAAGCTGGAGGCCCTGGGTCTTAACGCCGCCCTGTGCAATTGGGTCCTGGACTTTCTGACGTGCCGCCCACAGGTGGGGAATGTAGGAAACGTCATCTCATCTTCGCTGATCCTCAACACTGGGGCCTCACAAGGGTGCTTGCTCAGCCCTCTCCTGTACTCCTTGTTCACCCATGACTGTGTGGCCAAGCACGCCTCCAACTCAATCATAAAGTTTGCAGACGACACAACAGTAGTGGGCTTGATTACCAACAATGACGAGAAAGCCTACAGGGAGGTGGTGAGGGCACTCGGGGTGTGGTGTCAGGAAAACAAACTCTCACTCAACGTCAACAAAACAAAGGAGATGATCGTGGACTTCAGGAAACAGCAGAGAGAGCACCCACCTATCCACATTGAGTGGACAGTACTGGAGAAGGAGGAAAGTTGTAAGTTCCTCTGCGTACACACCACAGACAAACTGAAATGGTCCACCCACACAGAGGGTGTGGCAGCATGAGTGAAGGAGGCTTTGTTGCGAAATAGGAAGCCAATTCTAGATTAATTTTTTAAAGTCTAACCAGTCTAACCAGACACCTAGGTATTTGTAGTTGTCCACATATTCTAAGTTAGAACCATCCAGAGTAGTGATGCTAGTCGGGCAGGCAGATGCGGGCAGCAATCGGTTGAAGATCAGGCATTTACTTTTACTAGCATTTAAAAGCAGTTGGAGGCCACGGAAGGAGTGTTGTATGGCACTGAAGAAGGTTTAACAACACAGTGTCCAAAGAAGGGTCAGATGTATACAGAACGGTGTCGTCTGCATAGAGGTGGATCAGAGAATCACCAGCAGCAAGAGCGACATCATTGATGTATAGAGAGAAAAGAGTCGGCCCGAGAATATAACCCTGTGGCTCCCCCATAGAGGCTGCCAGAGGTCCGGACAACAGGCCCTCCGATTTGACACACTGAACTCTATCTGAGAAGTAGTTAGTGAACCAGGCGAGGTAGTCATTAGATAAACCAAGGCTATTGAGTCTGCCGATAAGAATGCGGTGATTGACAGAGTTGAAAGCCTTGGCCAGGTCGACGAAGACGGCTGCACAGTACTGTCTTTTATCGATGGCGGTTATGATATCGTTTAGGACTTTGAGCGTGGCTGAGGTGCACCCATGACCAGCTCAGAAACCAGATTGCATAGTGGAGAAGGTACGGTGGGATTCGAAATGGTCGGTGATCTGTTTGTTAACTTGGCTTTCGAAGATTTTAGAAACACAGGGCAGGATGGATATGCAGTTGAAGTCGGAAGTTTACATAGACTTAGGTTGGAGTCATTAAAACTAGTTTTTCAACCACTCCACAAATTTCTTGTTGACAAACTATAGTTTTGGCAAGTCGGTTAGGACATCTACTGTGTGCATGTGTAACGGATGTGAAACGGCTAGCTTAGTTAGCGGTGCGCGCTAAATAGCGTTTCAATTGGTTACGTCACTTGCTCTGAGACCTTGAAGTAGTAGTTCCCCTTGCTCTGCAAGGGCCGCGGCTTTTGTGGAGCGATGGGTAACGATGCTTCGTGGGTGACTGTTGTCGATGTGTGCAGAGGGTCCCTGGTTCGCGCCCGGGTATGGGCGAGGGGACGGTCTAAAGTTATACTGTTACATTGATGCTGTTGACCCGGATCACTGGTTGCTGCGGAAAAAGGAGGAAGGTCAAAAGGGGGGTGAGTGTAACGGATGTGAAACGGCTAGCTTAGTTAGCGGTGCGCGCTAAATAGCGTTTCAATCGGTTATGTCACTTGCTCTGAGACCTTGAAGTAGTAGTTCCCCTTGCTCTGCAAGGGCCGCGGCTTTTGTTGAGCGATGGGTAACGATGCTTCGTGGGTGACTGTTGTCGATGTGTGCAGAGGGTCCCTGGTTCGCGCCCGGGTATGGGCGAGGGTACGGTCTAAAGTTATACTGTTACATTGATGCTGTTGACCCGGATCACTGGTTGCTGCGGAAAAAGGAGGAAGGTCAAAAGGGGGGTGAGTGTAACGGATGTGAAACGGCTAGCTTAGTTAGCGGTGCGCGCTAAATAGCGTTTCAATCGGTTACGTCACTTGCTCTGAGACCTTGAAGTAGTAGTTCCCCTTGCTCTGCAAGGGCTGCGGCTTTTGTGGAGCGATGGGTAACGATGCTTCGTGGGTGACTGTTGTTGATGTGTGCAGAGAGTCCCTGGTTCGCGCCCGGGTATGGGCGAGGGGACGGTTTAAAGTTATACTGTTACACATGACACAAGTAATTTTTCCAACAATTGTTTACAGACAGATTATTTCACTTATTCACTGTATCACAGTTCCAATGGGTCAGAAGTTTACATACACTAAATTGACTGTGCCTTTAAACAACTTGGAATATTCCAGAAAATGATGTCATGGCTTTAGAAGCTTCTGATAGGCTAATTGACATCATTTGAGTCAATTGGAGGTGTACCTGTGTATGTATTTCAAGGCCTACCTTCAAACTCAGTGCCTCTTTGCGTGACATCATGGGAAAATCAAAAGAAATCAGCAAATACCTCCGGGAAAAAAATGTAGACCTCCACAAGTCTGGACGCCTGAAGGTACCACGTTCATCTGTACAAACAATAGTAGACCACACAGCCATCATACCGCTCAGGAAGGAGACGCGTTCTGTCTCCTAGAGATGAACGTACTTTGGTGCAAATCAGTCCCAGAACAGCAAAGGACCTTGTGAAGATGCTGGAGGAAACAGGTACAAAAGTATCTATATCCACAGTAAAACGTGTCCTATATTGACATTACCTGAAAGGCCACTCAGCAAGGAATAAGCAACTGCTCCAAAACCGACATAAAAAAGCCAGACTACAATTTGCAACTGCACATGGAGATGAAGATTGTACTTTTTGGAGAAATGTCCTCTGGTCTGATGAAACAAAAATGTAACTGTTTGGCCATAATGACCATCGTTATGTTTGGAGGAAAAAGAGGGACACTTGCAGGCCGAATAACACCATCTCAACCGTGAAGTACGGGGGTGGCACCATCATGTTGTGGGGGTGCTTTGCTGCAGGAGGGATTGGTGCACTTCACAAAATAGGTGGCATCATGAGGAAGGAAGATATTGTGGATATATTGAAGCAACATCTCAAGACATCAGTTTTGAAGTTAAAGCTTGGTTGCAAATTGGTCTTCCAAATGTACAATGACCCCAAGCATACTTCCAAAGTTCTGGCAAAATGGCTTAAGGACAACAAAGTCAATGTATTGGAGTGGCCATCACAAAGCCCTGACCTCAATCCTATAGAACATTTGTGGGCAGAACTGAAAAAGCGTGTGCGAGCAAGGAGGCCTACGAACCTGACTCAGTCACACCAGCTTTGTCAGGAGGAATGGGCCAAAACATTTGACCCAAGTTATACAATTTAAAGGCAATGATACCAAAATACTAATTGAGTGTATGTAAACTTCTGACCCACTGGGAATGTGATGAAAGAAATAAGAGCTGAAATAAATAATTCTCTGACATTTCACATTCTTAAAATAATGTGGTGATCCCATCTGACCTTAAATATCAGGAATTGTGAAAAACTGAGTTTAAATGTATTTTGCTAAGGTGTATGTAAACTTCCGACTTCAACTGTCTAGAGTGTCTCCCCATTTGAAGAGGGGGATGAACGCAGCGGCTTTCCAATCTTTGGGGATCTCAGACGATACGAAAGAAAGGTTGAACAGGCTAGTAATAGGAGTTGCAACAATTTCAGCTGATTATTTTAGAAAGAGTGTCCAGATTGTCTAGCCCAGCTAATTTGTAAGGATCCAGAATTTGCAGCTCTTTCAGAACATCAGCTGTCTGGATTTGGTTGAAGGAGAAGTGTGGGGGGGGGCTTGGGCAAGTTGCTGCAGGGGGTGCAGAGCTGTTGGCCGGGGTAGGGGTGACCAGGTGGAAAGCATGGCCAGCCGTAGAAAAATGCTTATTGAAATGATTGATTATCGGAGATTTATCGGTGGTGACAGTGTTTCCCAGTCTCAAGGCAGTTGGGAGGAGGTGATCTTTTTCTCCATGGACTTTACAGTGTCCCAAAACGTTTTGTAATTAGTGCTACAGGATGCACATTTCTGTTTGAAAAAGTTAGCCTTAGCTTTCAGACTGGCAGGTATTGACCGAGCTGAAGCTGGCTGGTGTCCGAGTCAACGGTGAAGACCGCTAGCAGTGGCTAACTGACTGACTGTTAGCTGGCTAACTTCTGATGGGGGTTCCGATTCTAAAGTATAAAAATAGCAGATGCGTACCACATTGGGTGAGGCAGGAAAGTATATTCAGTTCGTAGATGGAAAGTGAGATTAAAATATATACGAAAAAAATGAGGAAAACGACTATTTACACGGGACAAGACAAACATATGTCCGACTGCTACACCATCTTGGAATAAACTGCTAAATTACTAAACTGACAAGCGTTAACCTGTCAGTCAGTCTGCAAATACGTGGCTCAAAAACACCAGATATATGCAATAAAAGTCAACGTTATCAATAAACGAAAATGCTTTTTGGTCTTAATTTAAGGGTTAGGTTTACAATCGCATTTCAATTAAGAAGATAATTGTAGAAATAGGCGGAGTTTATGACTTTGTGGTTGTAGTAACTAGTGACGACAAGCGCACTATCGCCTCACACTTGTCGTGGCTAGAAGGGATACGGTTTCTATCAAAGAGACGTCACAGTCTCGCTCTAGTTATCTCGCCAGCTAGCTAGTTATTGTATGCTAGCTGGCCCAAACGGCGTTCCATTTCCCACACATGTTCGTCCACTCCAAAATAATTCCAGCATCCAATGCACTGTGGACTCGAGTCATTTGATGAATGGAAAGAGACATCCGTTACAAAACACCAAAATATGTAATGACATTCGGCGACTGTCATTGGGTCTACACTATATTGTAGCCTGAATTAATTGATTGCGTCTTGCTTGACAAAATTACATTTTTTGTAGAAAGAAAAGTTGGGACAACTGAAAAGACGCTGAGATACAGGACTGTTCCGGGATGACAAGTGCGGCCACATGGATAAAAAAAACAAGGCACAGAGGTGGGGGTGTTAGTTTAATTTGGAATAAGCTTAATTAACGTCTACATTTGTGTGAGATTTAAAAAACAAAAACAATTACTTGATCAAAAGAAATCTGAATGGTTTTGAATACTCCTGAGTAGGGTTGCCAGGTCAAGCTGGAATGTCTAGCCCAATGACTACTCAAAACCCCCCCCAAAAGGCTAGAAAACTAGCCCACTTTTGTGTTTCACAGCAAGAGAGGAGTTGCCATAGTTATACAATAAACCCATTTTCCATAATGCTTTCGAGCCAACTAAGAAATAACATAGCCACTAGTAACGACGTTAGAAGCTAAATTAGTGTGTTTTACTGCTCTAAATACGTTGGTAACCAGTTTAAAATAGCAATAAGTCACATCAGGGCTTTGTCGTATTTGGCCAATATACCACGGCTTAGGGCTGTATCCAGGCACCCCGCATTGCGTCTTGCAAAGAACAGTTCTTACCCGTGGTATATTGGCCATGTACCAGACCCCCTCTGGCCTTATTGCTTAAATAAATCAGACAGAAGAGTTTGAGTGATGAAAGTTGGACAGAGGATCTTGAAATCTATTATCTGGCAATTGTGTTATTATGTGCCAAATGTTAAGTTTTAATGTCCTGCGTTTATGATTGTAATTCAAATTTTATATGGTTTGCTTGGATAAAGGCAGGTAGCCTATAGCCCCTGATATGCCTACATCTAATTTCAGATAGTCTACAGTAGCCTAGAAAAGATTTAGGCAAGATGTAAACTGAACGATTTAGCAGCTTGCTTAGTTCAAATTAACAGACTAATTTATTCAACATGAATAGTGAAGAGATTAAAAGAGGTAAAATGTGCTTGTGTTTTCCAATAGCCCGTTGGAATAGGCTACTGATGATGGGTTCATAATATAAATCACTGAATTAAATATGAATAATATGTATATGACCTGAATATGCTTGTCAGCAACAGCCAGTGTTTATTAATCTTACTGTTACCGTCGATCTAACGCGTGATCGATCGGCAATCTAACAACTGATCGATCGGCAACTGCGATAGAGCTTTGTTAATTTCTAATTTAATTAACTTATGATGTCCATTAATGCATAATAACACAATGCTACAACTACAATACACGGATTTATAGGAATAGGCTATTTATTAAATTGGTTTGCCAGCTCCGGGTAGGCTACACAAGTGGCACACATTTAGTTGTAATGACTCCAGTGATATCGTCATTTCAACATATTTATTGTATCAAATTGTAGCCTACAATGGCATATACGTTAATAGGCTCCATGATGGCCAACAGAGGCAAATGTACCATTCTTCACATTTAGCCTAATGTCAGTTTCGTTGAGGACTTTCTCCCATAAAAAGACTAGGTGAGGGAGTTCCTTAACTTCCATTTCAAATTTCCACTCGGGCATCCCCGAGACCCAAGGACGCCCAAAGTCGTTTTCCAGTGCTTTGCCTCCATCATTCATTTATGTGCATCAGTTCTAGCGTATTAATATGTTTTATGCAAAAGTGTGTCTCCATAATGACAACCTAAATTGTGTGAAAACCGCGAACATGGCAATACTGCTCACAAGTCCCAATTTTGGCAGACAAGTTTCATACTCTCGCGGAATCTTGACATCACTGACATTAAGCTGGATCCCTTCTGGTGTTAACCCCTCACACTGTGAAAGTAGGGACATACTCGTAAAATTCTCCAAATGTATACGTGGTTATTCAGCTTTAGGTAGGAGACACATTTCCAGCTACCAAGAGATCTGAGCGAATTATGGGCCTGACAGAAACTAAAGCAAATATTGCCGATTGTCGGTTGTCATAAATGGCACTGTCCTCGAATCATGAAAATGTTGAATTTACAATGATTTGCAATAGATGGTGCAGAAATACCTTTTATTTCCTTAAATACTACAGCCCCGTATACTGTGGTTGGGCTAGATAAGAGGCAATGAGTGTGGAATTTCTCGCGATAATCCTTGTTGATTCCGGTCCGGTCGGTGTTGAATGATTCTGTAAAGATGGCGGTCAGCATCCGAGGCCGTCCGAGTCGAAGCATTCGGATGCGAGGTGAGACAATATATATTTCAGTCTGGACCAGAGATTAGCAACCCTCCAGAACACAAAGCGGAACTTTCATTGTACCTGTTAGTTGCTGGCTCCTTGCTAACCGTTAATGCTTGGTGTGTATGGTTTGCTTTGACAGGTCGGAATGACAGTGGGGAGGAAAATGTACCACTCGATCTCTCCAGAGGTGGGTGAATCAGATTGGAGCTTGGAGTCACCATCCCAGCATTGAATCGAAGCTAGCTAATTTATTAGTAGGATGCTGCTAGCTTGCTACTAAATGGCCGAACATGGTAACTCTCTTTATTTACATTTAATTAGTTAGCTACAATGCTAACTGTGTTGACAACCTGGCTAAGTAGCATAGCTAGCAGCAATTCAAAACATGATCATCACGACATTGTTGTTTTGATGCATGTTATGGTTTGGTTATTAGCTAGTGTCATTCAATGTTTCTAGCTCACTGCATATGGCTTGTATGCAATTCAATGCTAATTCAATGCCATTGATTTTCTACTAGAGAAATGTGTCCAAATCCCTTCCTTGATTTATATGCAGAATAGGCCCTTATTGAAGCTAAACTCCAACACACTCCTACTTTATCATCATAATCCAAATGTTAAGGGCCTGTATTGTATTGTTTATGTTTTTCATCATGGGAGAGTTTGTAAACAAATGATTTAGTTATTGTTTGAAATGATGTAGCTACTGCATAAAAAGTGACGTAGGCAGACTTACCTCTAGTTTAGGATAGTAGCTCCCCTGTTAAACTGATGGATGTAACAGTAAGCCCCTAAAGGCATTTTCAAAAGTTAGTTGAATCATATTGCGCCTTCAAAATGCCACAACCTTGATCAACAGTATGATGATATGGTAATACTGAGTGCTTTTTTTGGTCACTGAAGTGCAATGGGTTTAAACAGCAGAGCAGTTCCACCACAATTCAGCTAAATATACATGTTGGCATCTTAACTGTCCTCATTACAGGAACACTCTGTCCAAGTGATATCCCAGGTTTCCTCGTGGACACTCTGAACCCGAAGTCACTTGACAGAAGCATAGAATAGCACATTCGGACCATTGCCGAATAGTAATGTTTTACTGATTTATCGCATAAGATTTTATATTGCTCACTCGGGTGAAGAAATCCCAAATGCCCTGATCCCAAATGTGTTTCTATTTCCAGTTTAGTGTTCCGGTCCCACTCATTAATGAGGCTTAGTCATGCTGCTCTCTCCTGAACACAGTGTGTTCTGTTACTGTAACGCATTGGAACAGAGTTGTAAACCAGTGAGAGAACCTTTCAGTTCATTGTACCTGTTGATGTTTCCTTTCAGATCCTTCAGACAACCTTCGGGAAATCCTTCAGAATGTTGCCAAGCAACAAGGAGTCTCCAACATGCGCAAACTCGGTCACCTAAACAACTTCATAAAGGTTTGTGGTGCAGCATCTCAGCAGACATTAAGTGTATGTAACATCTGATTTGTTATGTTTGAATGTGTTCTTACGAGTATGTTTGTCTCCGTCTGTCACAGCTTCTCTGCAATGCAGGCCACTCAGAGGAGAAGCTTGGGTTTACACACGAAGAGATCATCATCTGGTGATTCTTTCGAGAAATTAATCTTCAGTAGTGCTACGTATACAGTACCAGCTGTTTTTTCTTTCTTTTTTGTTGTTGTTGTTACTTTTACCTCTTTTTCTCCCCAATTTTGTGGTATCCAATTGGTAGTTACTGTCTTGTCTCATCGCTGCAACTCCTGTACGGACTCGGGAGCGGCGAAGGTCGAGAGCCGTGCATCCTCCGAAACACAACCCAGCCAAGTCGCACTGCTTTTTGACACAATGCCCACTTAACCCGGAAGCCAGCCGCACCAATGTGTCGGAGGAAACACTGTGCACCTGGCGACTGTGTCAGCGTGCATTGCGCCCGCCCACCGCAGGAGTCGCTAATGCGCGATGGGACAAGAGCATCCCTGCCGGCCCAACCGTCCCTAACCAGGATGACACTGGGCCAGTTGTGCACCACCCCATGGGTCTCCTGGTCGTGGACGGCTGCAACAGAGCCTGGACTCAAACCAGGATCTCTAGTGGCACAGTTAGCACTGTGATGCAGTGCCTCAGACCACTGCGCCACTCAGGAGGCCCCCTACCAGCTGATTTATTTTCTTTCTTTCTTTGACCTATATTTAACTAGGCAAGCCAGTTAAGACAAATTCTTATTTTCAATGACAACCTATGTTGTTTTCAGTTCCACTATACAATGAATTTTCCATTATAATGAAGTCAAGTGCTAATTTGTTTGTTATTTCTTATTCTTCTCTCCCCCTCACACTTCCCATCCTGCCCCTTTTCTAGTCTCCGGTTAGCGCTGTTAAATGAGGCTAAGGAGGTGCGAGCTGCAGGGCTGAGGGCTCTACGCTACCTGATCAGAGACAGCGCTATTCTCCAGAAGGTCCTCCGTCTTCAGGTGGACTACCTGATCGCCAGGTGAGTGCTACATCTGAACAGTGTGTGTGTGACTTATCCCAATGTTGAGCCCACTTAACCTTTCAACCACTGAGTGACTGAGTATGTCCTTCTCCAGGTGCATAGACATCCAGCAAAGCAATGAGGTGGAAAGGACACAGGCTCTCAGGCTGGTGCGAAAGGTGAGACACCCCAACCTCTCCCAAACTAAATTAATTTCATGCATAGTGTACCATTCAGTAAGATTTCAAAGTACGACCAGTTATTTGAGTGATAATGCCAGAGAAGCTGGTGTTTGGAGGATATATTGGCACGGGTTGTTAGGCTCAAGATGAAATCAAGGATCGGCAAACCATGCTAATATATCCTCCAAACACCGGCTTCAAGAGCATTATCACTTATACAATGGGTTACCAATATATTCAAATAATGATTTACATATCTTCATTATAAACGTTATTTTGCAGAATTTATTTCTACTATTTCATCCTTCCACAAGATATAGTCTCGACGCAAATCTAGGATTTCTACCTGAGCCAGCTGGTCGTTCGTTCTATTGGTTCGGTTGCCAGAGACACAAACCAGTCGTTAAGTCTTTCTGTTCTGTATCTATGGATGTTCTAAATGTTCTATTGCCATACTGGCTGGCAATGTTCTCATCCCTTGCTTGCTAGCTAGCAAACTACGGCTATCTTAGTCACATCTAAACAGTGCAGCCAGAATAACAACAAAGTATTTGCGTTTGTTTAAGCTGTTTTCTAGTGACATTTATTTAGATACATCCATAACAATGAACAAATGATGCGCGATTTCACCTGGCATAGAAAATGTGCTCTCTCGTCAGGACATTGTTCAGAGGAGCTTGCCAACAACACAGCTTTTATTTTTACATTTTATTTATCCGTTATTTTACCAGGTAAATTGACTGAGAACATGTTCTCATTTGCAGCAACCACCTGGGGAATAGTTACAAGGGAGAGGAGGGGGATGAATGAGCCAATTGTAAACTGGGTATTATTAGGTGACCATGATGGTTTGAGGGCCAGAAAGCTAACACAATCCACTTCAAACTGAAGCTGGAAAGACTGCAAACTAGCTGCACTTCGTTTTGTTTGACCTGTTTTCTATTGACATTTCTTTGTATATATACATAAAAATGATGCTGATTCATGATTTCGACTGGCTGAGAAAAGCTGCCTGCCTGTCTCATCCTGACTCCCGACCCCTACACGTTCATTACGATGGGACAACTGGAGATCGAATTTCAATACTGAAACAATGTTGCAAATGTCAAATAGAGCAAGGTTTATACAAATCTCTGCTGTTGAAAACTAAATGTTAGTCTAAAAGAAATGTGAGGTAATGTCTAGATGCTTTTTACAGTGCAGATCAAGTTTATAAATTGTCTGGCTGGGCTGATGAGACAGTGGATTGCGCAGTCAGATGGAACAGAGTAAATGGGCATTTCAACGTCATAGCTTTAGCCGGTGGTAACTTGTGGAATAGACACCGGCTGGAATACGGTTTTAACCAATCAGCGTCCAGGATTAGAGCCACAATCTTTATACCATAGCATTGTTGAACTTGAATACTCATTTCTGATTGGCTTGAAGGGCATTCCAAAGCATGCATTATTTCCCTTTAACACACAGTATATTTGCACGGTACAATTGATTTTTACATGTTTGTTTGAGCTGCTTTTGAAAGTAGAAGTCGAATTGAAAACAGTATTGATATTTTTGAATTCGATTTTCATAATGGCGAGTTCGGACTAATCAAGCAAGTCTGTTTGTTTGGTTACCACGGCAACTACTGTAGCTATCTAGTAAACTTTCTAGCTACTTCAGTGGATGTTGAACACATTTCTCGAACGGTAAATAAACACATTTTTAGTGGCATGTGTGAAATTATAGCCATAATAAGGGATAATCAACTCAGGGCTCTATATATTCTCTGGAAAAATAATTCCACTCCGCTACCATGTTGTGGAACACACCTTTCATGTCGTTCATTTTTTTCCATAGAACGTATAGCCCCTCGTTGATGATCCCTTACTTATTTAGTCAACATCTTTCTATCACGTGAGTACTACTATGTGAGACTGAACTGTCCTCTCTCTGCTGCCCCCTACAGATGATCACAGTGAATGCACTGCTCTTCCCCTCGTCTGTCACCAACTCCCTTATTGCCGTGGGCAAAGATGGGCTACAGGAGCGAGACCGCATGGTGCGCGTCTGTATCGCCATCATCTGTGAACTTGGTGAGTGAGGCACCACACGTGCCCACACACGTATCTATTTGTGATCTTTTGGTTAAACCCTGTGTGATTCCTTTGTTCTGCAGCTGTGAAAAACCCCGTGGTGGTGGCTCAGAGGAGTGGTCTCAGCACCATTCTGAAGAACGTGATCGACTGTCAGCTGAGCCGCATCAACGAGGCACTCATCACTACCATCCTACACCTCCTCAACCACCCACACACACGCCAGTATGTGCGCTCAGATGTGGAGCTCGAGGTACTGACAATACACGCTCGAGCAGCATTCATTAATAGGAATTTGATTATTTTCCTCATTGAATGGGATTTTAGTTTTTCTCGTTCTGTTTTTCTTCCAGCAAATCCTGGCCCCGTACACAGACTTTCACTACAGACACAATGCAGACACATCAGAGGGGCAACTCAAGTAAGTGTGGATTTTACATACAGTACCAGTCAAAAGTTTGGACACACCTACTCATTCAAGGGTTTTTCTTTATTTTACTATTTTCTACATTGTATAATAGTAGTGAAGACATGAAAAATATGAAATAACACATATGGAATGTAGTAACCAAAAAAGTGTTTAACAAATCAAAATAGATTTGAGATTCTTTAAAGTAGCCACCCTTTGCCATGATGACAGCTTTGTACACTCTTGGCATTCTCTCAACCAGCTTCATGAGTAATGCTTTTCCAACCGTCTTGAAGGAGTTCCCACATATGCTGAGCACTTGTTGGCTGATTTTCCTTCACTCTGCAGTCCAACTCATCCCAAACCATCTCAATTGGGTTGAGGTCAGGTGATTGTGGAGGCCAGGTCATCTGATATAGCACTATCCTTCTTGGTCAAATAGCCCTCACACCGCCTGGAGGTGTGTGTTGGGTCATTGTCTTATTGAAAAACAAATGATAGGCCCACTAAGCACAAACCAGATGGGATGGCGTATCGCCACAGAATGCTGTGGTAGCCATGCTGGTTAAGTTTGCCTTGGATTCTAAATAAATCACAGACAGTGTCACCAGCAAAGCACCCTGACACCATCACACCTCTTCCTCCATGCTTCACGGTGGGACCACACATGCGGAGATCATCTGTTCACCTACTTTGCGTCTCACAAAGACACGGCGGTTGGAACCAAAAATTGCACATTTGGACTCATCAGACCAAATTTCCACTAATGTCTAATGTCCATTGCTGGTGTTTCTTGGCCCAAGCAAGTCTCTTATTATTGGTGTGCTTTACTAGTGGTTTCTTTGCAGCAATTCGACCATGTAGGCCTGATTCACACAGTCTCTTCTGAACAGTTGATGTTGAGATGTGTCTGTTACTTGAACTCTGTGAAGCATTTGTTTGGGCTGCAATTTCTGAGGCTGGTAATTAATGAACTTATCCTCTTTTTATTTATTTTATTTAACCTTTATTTAACTAAACATGTCAGTTAAGAACAAATTATTATTTACAATGACAACCTACCAAAATGCAAAACGGCCTACCGAAATGCGAAACATCAACTGGTTCAGTTTGTCTCAATTGTTGAATCTTATGTTCATACAAATATTTACACATGTTAAGTTTGCTGAAAATAAACGCAGTTGACATTGAGAGGACGTTTATTTTTTTGCTGAGTTTGTGTGTCCAAACTTTTGACTGGTGTTGTTTTTACTGTATCAATTACTTTGGGGATGTTAATCATGCATTTTGATGTCCACACCAGGGAAGACAGGGAAGCTCGTTTCCTGGCCAGTAAGATGTCCATAGTTGCTTCCTTTCGCTCCTGGTCAGGTAAACATTAATCCTTCATATTCAATCATCTATGAGTTTTTGAGTGTCTATATACCCTGATAGCTTTGATATATGTTATTAGTGATGTGGTATGAACGTGTTCTTACCTGACCCTATGCTCTCTTTCTGTCTCAATCTCACCCCAGGCATCATTAACCTGTGCAAGACAGGCAACTCTGGAATCCAGTCTCTTATTGGCCTGCTCTGTATACCAAATGTGGAAGTAAGGGTAAGCATAGCATCAAATGGACATTATCAGCATGTGACAACTGAGGTCAAAAGGAATACAGTGTCCTCAAGTTTACCTCGAGATTGCTCTATGGTTGGGCTCAAAAACACAGATAACAATGTCACTCAGTTTAATGTAGGAATAATGTAGAGCACTCCCCTAAAAAATATTATTTTCCCACTACTCATCAAAATGTTATACATTTTTAATTTGGGGATAATGGAGTCACTATTAGACTGTGTAAGTAAACATGGCTCCTCTCAATCTCCCACAGAAAGGCTTGTTAGAGGTGATGTATGATATATTCCGGCTCCCCATGCCTGTTGCGACCGCAGACTTTATTGAAGCACTTATCAGTGTGGGTGGGTACAATGTCACTGTTCACGTAATTAACCTCTAACCGCCTTATCATGCATCTCATGTACCATATATTATTGAGTCACAATGTGTCCTTGTCTCTATACTGCCCCTGTAGACCCCAGTAGGTTCCAAGACAGTTGGAGGTTATCAGACGGCTTTGTGGCTTCTGAAGCCAAATGTATCCTTCCACATCGAGCTCGGTCAAGGTAAAAAAAAAAATTAAAAAAACAATCACTGAATTTCAACTCTCCTTTTACACATGATTATGGGACACATTCTCTGCATAAACTCAGTGTTCTCTGTCTGCCCCCTCAGGCCTGACCTAATGGATAACTACCTGGCTTTGGTACTGTCCGCCTTCATCAAGAGTGGACTTCTTGAGGTGTGGTCATCAATGTCAGAGGATCAATGCGTTTGTGTATATTCAACCAAATAGTGCTGTTGGATATCTGTCACTGTTACCACCTAAAGATCCCACACGCAAGCCACTGTTGCCTGTCGTGTAAAGCCTGTGTACCGCTCAACAGGGTCTGATTGAGGTTATCACAAGCACCGATGACAACAACGCTGTGCGAGCCATCATTCTACTGGGAGAACTGCTTCACATGGTAACTCAAGTCATTGTCCTCTAAGATGTTAACATTATGTGGGGTCAATGAACTGGACCAGAGGATATGCTCTAGCAGTTTTTGACACGTTCGTTTTTTTTGTGTTTGTTTTTGTGTGTCAGTTTGTAATGAGTTTTTCATGGTTCTTGTAACTGTTTTATTTTTGTTCCCCCAGGCCAACACCATCCTCCCACACTCCCACAGCCACCACCTGCACTGCCTGCCCACACTCATCAACAAGGCTGCCTCTTTCGACATCGCCCAGGAGAAGAGACTGTGAGTTCACTATAGACAGGGACCGTTGTGAGGAATTTACTCTGTAGCAGACAGGAGCAAAGGCTGCATGACTATAGTTACATGAAACTTCCTACACTAATCTTCATTAAACAATGCATATGCTACAGGAGAGTCCCATAAAATACTTTGGATTTTGTGTTATTGACAATGGCACGACATCTATTGTCTTTTTTCAGACGGGCGAGTGCAGCGGTCAACTACCTGAAACGCTTCCACGAGAAGAAGAAGAAAGGACCCAAACCCAACAGCCTGTACCTGGACCACATCATCCGCAAATCAAAGGCTTCGCACTACTGTAGAGACCAGCACTTTAGACCACAGAGAGATATCTTTGTCATTAAGGTACATATCAAACCATGTCCCTGTGTTGCAACAAAAGCATCTGGGATTAGCTGTGGTGGTATTTGAAATGATGTCCTTGTTTGCATTGCAGGACACTGAGGATGCTCTCATGATGAACCTGAGAGACAGCCACATCCTGAACCACAAAGAGAACCTGGACTGGAACTGGGTTCTCATCGCAACAATACTGAAGGCGAGTGGAGCAGAACTGCAATAAATCCAAACTTATTACAGTCTTTTTTTCAGTACGGTCTCTCTTCAATTTAAGATTTTTTTTCATGTTGCCTTTACCCATCTGCAGTGGCCCAACGTTAACCTGCGGAGCAATAAAGATGAACAAATACACAAGTAAGTAACATTACAACCACTTTTTTCACCAAACCAAAGGTAACATGAAGGGAATGTGCTTGTGGTGTTTGATCCTCTTTTGTTGCCTTTCCTCTCTGTCTGACGCTGGACTTCTCTGTCTGTCTGTCTGACTGACTGACTGACGCTGGGCTTCTCTGTCTGTCTGTCTGACTGACGCTGGGCTTCTCTCTCTGTCTGTCTGACGCTGGACTTCTCTCTCTGTCTGACTGACGGTGGGCTTCTCTCTCTGTCTGACTGACGGTGGGCTTCTCTCTCTCTCTGTCTGTCTGACGGTGGGCTTCTCTCTCTCTCTGTCTGTCTGACGGTGGGCTTCTCTCTCTGTCTGTCTGACGGTGGGCTTCTCTCTCTGTCTGTCTGACTGACTGACGGTGGGCTTCTCTCTCTCTCTGTCTGACTGACTGACGGTGGGCTTCTCTCTCTCTCTGTCTGACTGACTGACGGTGGGCTTCTCTCTCTGTCTGTCTGACTGACTGACGGTGGGCTTCTCTCTCTCTCTGTCTGACTGACGGACGGTGGGCTTGTCTGTCTGACTGACTGACGGTGGGCTTCTCTCTCTGTCTGTCTGACTGACTGACGGTGGGTTTCTCTCTCTCTCTGTCTGACTGACGGACGGTGGGCTTCTCTCTCTGTCTGTCTGACGCTGGACTTCTCTCTCTCTGTCTGACTGACTGACGGTGGGCTTCTCTGTCTGTCTGTCTGTCTGACTGACTGACGGTTGGCTTCTCTCTCTCTCTCTGTCTGACTGACTGACTGACGGTGGGCTTCTCTCTCTGTCTGTCTGTCTGATTGACGGTGGGCTTCTCTGTCTGTCTGTCTGACTGACGGTGGGCTTCTCTCTCTCTCTCTGTCTGTCTGACTGACTGATGGTGGGCTTCTCTCTCTGTCTGACTGAATGACTGACGGTGGGCTTCTCTCTCTCTCGGTCTGTCTGACTGACTGACTGACGGTGGGCTTCTCTCTCTGTCTGTCTGACTGACTGACGGTGGGCTTCTCTCTCTGTCTGTCTGACTGACTGACACTGGGCTTCTCTCTCTCTCTGACTGACTGACTGACGTTGGGCTTCTCTCTCTGCAGGTTTGTGCGCAGGCTGCTGTTCTTCTATAAGCCCAGCAGTAAGCTGTATGCCTGCCTGGAGCTGGACCACAGCAAAGCCAGGCAGCTCACTGTGGTGGGATGCCAGTTCATTGAGTTCCTCCTGGAGTCTGACGAGGTGAGAGGGTTTACTATGAGGTAAAACTCTAATAGACTATTGATATTTACGAACAGCAGTAGAGAATTTCACTATGCAGGCCTATTAATGAACAATAAAAAAAAAAACGTTTTAAACAACTTCTGATTGTAAACTCTTTTGATAATCAAATAATGACATGACCTTACTTTGACCTCTCTCACCATGGCCAACATTACCTGAACATTACGTTTCTGTGTGTCAGGATGGGCAGGTGTACCTGGAGGACCTGGTGAAGGACATAGTCCAATGGCTCTCCTCTTCCTCGGGGCTGAAGCCCGACCGCAGTCTCCAGAGCAACGGGCTGCTCACCACCCTCAGCCAGCACTACTTCCTGTTCCTGGGCACTCTTTCCTCACACCCGCACGGCGTCAAGATGCTGGAGAAGTGCAGTGTCTTCCAGTGGTCAGTCTCTCAATGTCCAATAGTGTGTTATCCGGGTGTTTCTTCCGGGTGTTTTTTTTCTTTCTTGGGAGATCCCTAGTACCTTCAACAGGCCCATTTTTAGAGGTGCCTGGTGTCTTTGTAAGCTACTGCAGAGCATTTCCTTTGTCCTCTTTCAGTCTCACTTCATCTTCACTCAAGTCACTGTGTTGTTGTGCGTACGGTACTTGAGCAGTGCATTGACCCTGTGCTCTCCGACTAGCCTGTTGAACATCTGTACACTGAATAATCAGGACCACCTGCTGAAGCTCACTGTGTCCACACTGGACTACAGCCGTGACGGGCTGTCCAGGGTCATCCTGTCCAAGATCCTCACCGCTGCCACTGACGTAAGAACACCACCTCCTGCACTGAGAACGCACAGATGTAATTCACACAATAATTGATCCATCTTGGTTTCATAGAGAGGGTGGAGGAGCTTGCACAAGTTTTTGGAAAGAAACTACCTGTATTTCATTTGTTTATTGTGATGTGCAATTTGGTTTGTTGTGCTTTAAATGGAGCGTATGTGTTAGGGTTTGAGAATGACAGTAACTCCATAACAACATCGCAAGACTTTCGGGAACACCCGTGAACCAGACCAATCGGACCAGGCCGGGGTTTGGGGTTTGTGAAGTCAATGAGAGTAGTGAACAATTCTTCCTTAGTTGTTCATTAAACCTCAATCTAAAAGGCAGAATGTAGCTTCGAGCCAAAGTCTGTAGTAGTTCACGAGTAACCTCGTTGAAAGTGGCAAACCGACACGTTAGAATCTTCGTCAAAAACAATTTAACATCAAAGGAGTGCCGTTGATTTGACGGTCTTGCACATGCACAGTTCAGAGTGAGATGACCGTTGCACCTGACGACGTGTTTCTACTCGTGAGCCTAGCTAGCCAACGTCGCCATGACATGTGCTACAAGTGTGATAGGGGGTGATTTCTATTGGCTAAAACTGCTTCTTCAATCTTCATACTGTCTTTGTCTCTAGCCTGTCCTCTTCTACCGTCTGTTTGTGTACCACAGAACTGCAGGCTGTATGCCACTAAACACCTGCGGGTGCTGCTGCGTGCCAACGTGGAGTTCTTCAGTAATTGGGGCATCGAGCTCCTGGTCACCCAGCTCCACGACCGCAACAAGACCATCTCCATGGAGGCGCTGGACATACTGGATGAGGCCTGCGAGGACAAGGTGAGGAATGAGGCGCCTGAGTTTTTGTTGCGGTGTCTTGCTATGTCATCCCTGGTCACTGCTGTACCTTACGGTCTGTAATTTAGTTTAATCCAGTAGTTTTTGACTCCAGTAGTGTATTAGCTGAGATGTATTTTCTTTTCCTCCAGGCAAACCTCCATGCTCTGATCCAAATGAAGCCAGCTCTCACACACCTGGGGGACAAGGGTGTCCTGCTGCTGCTACGGTAAGCTGCTGGGAGAAAACTCCGCTCTTTTTTGTAGTCTGTATTAGGTCCTTTTGTCTCTAACCTCTTGTCTTTTTTCTCTCCAGGTTCTTGTCCATTCCAAAGGGCTTCTCCTACCTCAATGAGAGGGGCTACGTCACCAAGCAGCTAGAGAAATGGCAGAAGGTACATTCATACTCAAGCAAACAATGTAATAAATTATGAGTTGCATCTTTTGGCTGTCGCATGAGCGCATAAAAAAAACTGGTCGAGTTTTATGTCATCGTATGTTTTGTAGGAGTATAACCTGAAATATGTGGACATGATAGAGGAGCAGCTGAACGAGGCTCTCACCACGTACCGTAAACCTGTCGACGGAGACAACTATGTACGTCGAAGCAACCAAAGGTTACAGAGGCCAAATGTTTATCTTCCTGTGCATCTGTATAGCCAGCTTGTCCATGACAAGACAGGCTGCCATCTACTGGAAGTCCAGGTAACTGCAGCTAGTTGAACCACCCACTATTACACTGGTCAAGTAGCAATTAGGCCTACAGGCATAATGCATTTATACCATTTTCGTTTCTTACTTTCTCTTTAGAATGTGGTTCCTGACCTAAGCTACACTGTTCGCTCCCCAATGCTGGACAAGTGGGAGGGCATTAAACAGCTTAAGGCAGCACTTTGGGCCTTGGTCAGTATAATTAAGAATGACTAACTACCACATCTATTCTAATTCGAGGAGTTTCCCAATTATGTGCCAATTATTGACATGATTCACCCATGAAATCGTTTTCCTAATAACATGAGAATTAATGTTGTTTGTTTCCAGGGTAACATAGGGTCGTCAAACTGGGGGTTGAACCTCCTGCAAGAGGAAGGGGTGATCCCTGACATAGTGGTTCTGGCTCTGCACTGTGAGGTTCTCTCCGTCAGAGGGTAAGACGCATTCATGTTTGAAACTCTCATATTGAAGGTGCTTCTAGTGAAGCAACATGCTTGTGCTGTCCCATAAGATTACTATATCTCTGTCCAGGACCTTTCTGTAATGACTGACTCTGTGTAGGACGTGTCTGTACGTGTTGGGGCTGATCTCGAAGACTCGTCAGGGCTGTGACATGCTGAAGCAGCACGGCTGGGACGCTGTGAGACATAGCCGCCGGACGTTGTGGCCCGTTGTCCCTGATGACATGGAGCCCCACCCCAACCCCCCCAGCCTGCTGTCCTCTGTCCCCTCCAGCCTCAGCCTCGCCTCTGACTCCACCAGCTCCATGCACAACAGTGAGAGTGACTCCACACAACCCAGTAAGTCTCTAGTCGTCATTGTGCAACTAGTTATAATTTATTTTTAACTGGTACAGTATCTCCAAATGTTTACCCCAAACTACCAAGTACATTTTATTTATAATATATATCCTTATTATTTTAATAAATACTTTCTTAACACTTTTTTTCTTAACTGCATTGTTGGTTAACGGCTTGGAAGTGTTTCACAGTAAGGCCTACCCCTGTTATATTTGGTGCATGTGACAAAAACAATTTGTTTTGATTAACCGTGAAAGGTCACTTCCAGGTATGTACATCATGGACGATGAGAGGCTGGAGAACTGTGACCTGTCGGACGATCCTCCTATGTACATGAGACCCAAGTACAAAGACCGCAGCCCCTTCAACCTCCTGGCCTCCAGCCGCTTCCGCAACCGCCTCCTCCACTCCCTGTCGCTATCTGGGAAGAAGCTCCGCAGCAACAGCGACCCCAAGGGCATTCCCAGGGGCCGCGCAGGAGGGGTAGAGGGGGAACAGGGGCGCAAACGCACCGTCACCGAGCCCAGCTACACCTTTGGATCTTCAGACGTCTTCCCAATCTATAATGACGGCAACCTGCCCAAAAGCCCCTCTGTCAACCTAGAAACTTCCTTTGTGGGCAGCAAGGCATCTGAGAACCGGGGCAGCACCCCCAGCTTTGGGGAGGGGGAGGGGAGGTTGCCAAGCCGGTCAGTGGGGGTAGGAGGGTCAGGGGTGGGTGAGAACCAGAGAGAACAGGCTAGCCGGGAGCGCCTGGCCGGGAATGGCCCGTCCGGAGGAGGCGGGGGGACTCAGTTTAAATCGCGCAGTCAGAGCTTCAACACGGACACGACCACCAGCGGCATCAGCTCTATGAGCTCCAGCCCCTCCAAGGAGACCCTGCCCTCCACCATCGACACAGACGGTGTCAGCATCAACAGTGTGATCAGCGCCCAAACCATCCAGACCCTGACCTCCCTCACCCCCCAGCCCCACACTGCCCACCTCTCCTCCCTGTCTAAATCCAGCTCTGCCTCCCTGGTGCCCCCGGCTCCTCCCACACCCTTCCTCGCCGCGCCCAGTCCCTCAAGTCGCCCTCGTTGACCACCCTGAGCGGCCTAACGGACTGCAGCCTCATGTACTCCAACTCCCGGGACGCGCTGGGCTACGCCACGCTGAAGTACGCAAGTTGTCGTGATACGTACGCCAGTCAGCGTGATGCGCTGGGCTACGCTACTCTGAAGTACGCCACTTCCTGTGATACGTACGCCAGTCAGCGTGATGCGCTGGGCTACGCCACGCTGAAGAGGCTTCAGCAGCAGAGGATCCACTCGTCCCTGTCCCACAGCGAGGCTCTGGCCTCCCCAGCCAAAGACATGCTCTTCACCGATACCATCAACATGAAGACTGGCAGCCTGGACTCCAGACTCACCCCAAGGAGGTAACAGACACGCACATACACATAAATCAGGGATGCAAACTAGTCACCTTTTGGCGAAATTTGCCGTTTTGAATCCAAAATAAGTGACCTAAGTGATTCATGTAGGTCCGATGAGAAAAGTTTGGACGGGGGGAGGTTTGGATCACTACTGGCTGTAAGAGAACGAGTGATGCACGCTTGGAGCAATACTGGCTGCTGTATCCAAGGCTCAACCAGTCGTTTACATAACAACAGAATGCAGCGCAGTATGTGACTGAAGAAAGAAGAGACAACCAACTCACTAGTTACAGCATCAGCTCACACTCTCTGGAAAGGCAGCTTTCCAGTTACAGCAGCGATAACGAAGAGGTAACGTTAGGTGAGGAGCCTGACCACGGAGACGGGGTGAGAAGGTGCTGAAGCGTACTTCATGAGCTGTAGCCGAAAAACTACTAGCATTTCGAAAGTTTGAAGTGAGGGAGAAAGTGTGATGGAACAAGTATTACCATTGTTTAGTTATCTTCTTAGCTGGATCGAATTCTCAGTAGCTAGCCAGAGAAATGTTGAGCAACATTAGCCAACTTATCTGATCAAGTAATTGAGTTTATTGTGTGAAAATTAGCTTGCCAATAAAGTCCGCCAGCTAACGTTACAACGTTATGAGCTAACATTAGTAACCTAACCAATTCACTATAATATTAACTGGTATACGACTCCTTGCCGTTCCTTAAGTTATAACGTGTTAGTTGCTTACTGGACCCTGGCAATCTGTGTGAAATGCTAACGAACTAACCACCATCTGTTAAAACTAGCGGCACCCCTCGACAACATTCCGCGAAATTCAATTATTATTATTTTTCATACATTAACAAGTGCAATACACCAAATGAAAGATAAACTTCTTGTTAATCTACCCATTGTGTACGATTTCAAAAAGGCTTTACAGCGAAAGCACAACATATGATTATGTTAGGTCAGAGCCAAGTCACAAAAACACACACAGCCATTTTTCCAGCCAAAGAGAGGAGTCACAAAAAGCAGAAATATAGATCAAATTAATCACTAACCTTTGATGATCTTCGACAGATGACACTCATAGGACACTACATGTATGTTTTGTTCGATAAAGTGCATATTTATATCCAAAAATCGCAGTTTACATTGGCGCATTACGTTCAGTAATGTTTTGCTTCCAAAACATCCGGTGATTTTGCAGAGAGCCACATCAATTTAAAGAAATACTCATAATAAACATTGATAAAAGATACAAGTGTTATTCACAGAATTAAAGATATACTTCTCTTTAATGCAACCACTGTGTCAGATTTTTCTTTTTTTACTGGGACGGAGTAGCAAGCAGTTTACTCTGGGCACACTTTTCATCCAAACGTGAAAATGCTGCCCCCTATCCCAAACAGGTTTTAACAAATGTTTCCCCTCTACGGTATGTGGTTAATTTTCCGAATGAGAGAATTAGGTGAAAACAAGCAACTCCTCATTTAACAATTTGATTCAGGAATTAAGTGTAGCTGGATGGAGCTGGACCTGGCTTAAGCTGGATGCCACTATAGAGGTGAAAGGAACACCATACACTTTCCCTCTTTTACACTTTTGCTGGCACATTGTAGAACAGATGTTCACAGACAGAAAGTGTACAATGTAATAATGTGCACTGTAGCCCAAATATATTGTTTTTGTTGTGTTGAACTTGACAGTTACACGTGTGTGTGAGTGAGGGGGAAATATACTTTTTTTTACTCAGTGAATATTTTTGCACACATGTAGCCTTGTGCCCTTGATTGATGTCTATAGTGGCCACGATAACAGAGCAAAAATAGAATGCCTGTTTGTTTCATTCTATTTCTACTTTAAGATGTATTTTTTTCCAATATAAGTGCAATATTTACAGTTTAAGTCAGAGGTTTACATACACCTTTGCCAAATACATTTAAACTCAGTTTTTCACAATTTCTGACATTTAATCCTAGTAAAAATTCCTAGTCTTAGGTCAGTTAGGATCACCACTTTACTTTAAGAATGTGAAATGTCAGAATGATAGTAGAGTTATTTATTTCAGCTTTTATCTTTCATCACATTCCCAGTGGGTCAGACGTTTACATACACTCAATTAGTATTTGGTAGCATTGCCTTTAAATTGTTTAACTTGGGTCAAACGTTTTGGGTAGCCTTCCACAAGCTTCCCACAATAAGTTGGGTGAATTTTGACCCATTCCTCCTGAGAGAGCTGGTGTAACTGAGTCAGGTTTGTAGGCCTCCTTGCTCGCACACGCTTTTTCAGTTCTGCCCACAAATTGTCTATAGGATTGAGGTCAGAGCTTTGGCTGATTTCTTTTGATTTTCCCATGATGTCAAGCAAAGAGGCACTGAGTTTGAAGGTATGCCTTGAAATACATCCACAGTTACACCCCCAATTGACTCAAATGATGTCAATTAGCCTATCAGAAGCTTCTAAAGCATTTACAAAAACAGTTTAAAGGCACAGTCAACTTAGTGTATGTAAACGTCTGACCCACTGGAACTGTGATACAGTGAAATATTCTGTCTTTAAACAATTGTTGGAAAAATGGCTTGTGTCATGCACAAAGTAGATGTCCTAAATGACTTGCCAAAACTATAGTTTGTTAACAAGAAATTTGTGGTGGTTGAAAAACGTGTTATAATGACTCCAACCTAAGTGTATGCCAACTTCCGACTTCAACTGCGTTCACAAGCGTTCTATTATAAAGGCTGTCATGGCTAACTGCAATATTACTGTATTGTTTTTTTTCTCAAGACTTGAGTGTCATTTGCAGTAAAGTCTAGGCAACAAATAACATTGGATTGCTTTCTTTACATTTTTTGCCTTTGAGTTAGGTTCATATTAACCACTTTTATTTTACACACAGAGACTGATCATGTAGATCATATTCTTTGTTGTTTAATTAGTTAACCTGCATTTCCCCCTAGCAGGGATTCTTTTGCATGTTTCAGTGTTTAAAAAAATAAATACATTTAGGTGTCACCTTTTTGGGCCCTCAGTAGTTTGCATCCCTGATACATACACCTACACACATTCAAACATATGCCTCCAATCACTCAGTCCCCCCTCGACTTGTCCACACACACACTCCTCTAGGAACTATTTTCCTAGAATCTCCCACGACTAATACTATTTCTCTGAAATATTCCCTTCTCCCTCATGACAAGATCAACAGTTTGACCTCTGCTCTGGCTTGAATTAATGTTCCAATTACTTCTGGAATTTGCTGAAATGTACCAGGAACTTTGTTGAAACCAAAACATTGAGTAATTCCACTTGTAACTATTACAACATTTTTTTTCTCTGAAATACTCCCGTCTCTCTCATGACAAGATAAACAGTTTGACCTCTGCTCTGGCTTGAATGAATGTTCCAATTACTTCTGGAATTTGCTGAAATGTACCAGAAACTTTGTTGAAACCAAAACTATGAGTAATTCCACTTTCCAATTCCACTTTCCAACTATTACAACATTTTTTTGTCGTCCACTTCCTCAGTAGACTTATCATCCCATCACCGGGATCATGTTCTTAAACAACAGTATCTGAATCATGTTAAACAACTGTATCTGATGACAGATCTTTGGTAAAGTCGTGTCTCTTCAGCCCTCAGCAGCCCTCCCTCAATGGGAGTAACATGCTGTGTGTGTGTTGTTTCTGATGGTCCCTTTTTCAGTAGGTGCTCAGTAAAAAGGTTTGGCTGTTTGGGTCACGGTGGGCCAGCTGGGTCCAGTCGCAGGCCTGTCAGAGCCCTCCTTCCATGGTGCGTGGACAGACATCTTAACAGGCGCTAGCTCCCCCCTCCCTCCCTCTCCCCCTCTATTGGATGTTCCTTATTTGACACCATAGAGGAGGCGCTAAGCTGCAACACCCCCGTCCCCCACGTCCACCCTTGGCATCAACGTTATTGTACCCCTTCTATGGTAGCAAAATTCCAGTAACTTCTCCAAAATTCACAGCTTTTCCAGAAATTCTGTTAATTTTGAGTTTGAGTTTATTTTTACATGGACAGTGCACATTAATCAACTTTTCAGTAAAAGTGCCGTTTTAGCCAGCCGGCTAATTTTCAACCGCAGTCCCTGGGCATGTCATTAAAAACAATTACAATATAGACAATAGCAACATAGGACAAGCAAGACTTAGCATACAGACACAGCAACATAGGACAAAAAGCAGCAAGACAAAATTCATTAAAGCAACAAAGTGTTTCCACACCTCACAAGCAACAGACAACATGGAAAGCGGCAACATTTTGGGGAAGTTACAGAAATGTTGTAACCCTAGGCCCTTCTGAGCCCTGCTGTGGTCATTTGAGTCGACGTGACTCCACTGTTCCTTCATCCTAAATGTTCATCTATATTATGTTGTGGGAAGTCTAGCCCTCCTTTTTTCCTGACCCATGTCCCTGACTGAGGCAACCAACTGCTGATTGCATGTAGAAAGTCGAGTCAAACCTACCTCATGTTTGCATTGTTCTATAAGTACAGTCTTGTCTCTTTTACTCAGTATTGATCTCTCTTTCTCCCCACCCCATCGCACTACCTGCCCTGCCTCCTAACTCACTGTATCTCTCTCCATCTCTAGGTTCCTGAAGGCTCTGAGTTTTGCCTCTCTGGATAAGGAGGATCTGCTGAGCCCCATCAGCCAGACCACTCTGCAGCGGTCCTCCTCAGTGAGATCCATGGTGTCCAGTGCCACCTATGGCAGCTCTGATGACTTCATCGGCCTGGCGCTGCCCGTGGACATCAACAACATGTTCCAGGTAGTGACCATCGTTTGACCCCTCTCTCTGAACCCAGACACACTGAGCCCTCTGGCCCACTCCACTCCCCATCTCATTCCACTCTGCCCCCTGACCTATCAATTTAACTTGTGCTCTAAATATTTTACCAAAGAAATTGAGGTTGTTTATATATTTAAGGATAAAGCTGTGAGTGTTGCTAACTGTAGCATCATTTGTTTTTTTTAGATAAAAGAAACACCATATTTCCTGAAGAGAACCAGCCCGCCCTCTGAGGACAGATCTGCCAAATTCTTCTCTGGAGACTCTGATGGTAAGAAATACCCCAGGGTCAACACAATCCTTCAGTAAGGATTTGTATAGCACAGAGCTTAAGGGGGGGGGGGGGGGGGCTCTCTGCTTGAGATAAGAGGCCCGCTCAGGACCAACAGGCTTGAATAAAAAGAGGTAAATGTATGATCGTGTGTGTGTGTGTGCTCCTACCCCCAGGTCCCAGCCCTCACTCCCGGCATGCTGTGCTCCGCTCCCAGCTGAGCATCACAGAGCTGATGGGGGTGAGCCGTGCAGAGCAGCAGCAGCTACTGGGCTCAGAGGAGACTGGTCTACAGGAACACAACGATGACAACTGCCTCTACTGCACTGGGTTGACTGTGCTTGGCTTCAGCGCATCCAACAGCCACCCAGGTCAGCTGCAGATACATTATATTTATACTGAACAAAAATGTCAACACAACATGTAAAGTGTTGGTCCCATGTTTCATGAGCTGAAATAAGTTCCCAGAAATGTTCCATACGCACTACAAGCTTATTTCTCTCAAATATTGTGCACAAATTTGTTTACATACCTGTTAGTGAGCATTTCTCCTTTGCCAAGATAATCGATCCGCCTGACAGGTGTGGCATATCAAGAAGCTGATTAAACAGCATGAACATTACACAGGTGCCCTTTATGCTGGGGACATTAAAAGGCTACTCTAAAATGTGCAGTTTTGTCACACCACACAATGCCGCAGATGCACTTGGCATGCACAATGAACACAATTGCATTTTATCGATGACAATTTGAATGTAGAGAAAGGCTGTGATGAGTTCCTGAGGCCCATTGATGAGTTTTTTTGGGGGGGAGGGGGACCAACAGATGCATATCTGTATTCCCAGTCTTGTGAAAACCATAGATTAGGGCTTATTGAAATACATTTATTTGACTTATTTCCTCATATGAACTGTAACTCAGAAAAATAATTGAAGTTGTTGTATGTTGCGTTTTATATTTTTGTTCAGTGTGTACATAGAACATTGTGCTGTTTTATCAATTATTTTTACTTTACATTATATTAGCAGTCTGCGACCAATAAACAACTTAATTGAATTCTCCTTTCTCCCTCAGACTTGACGGAGGACCACCCTTTCTCAGAGTGGTGCAGTCCGCCTGTGCAGAATCACCTGGAGGTCATGGCCCAAACCAAAGTGTCAGGGGTGTCTGGGTGCAGTGATGTTATGTCCCAGGGCTCCCCAGCAAGCACCCGCAGCACTGAACTGGTTTTGGGTAAGTGTTTAAAAATATATATTTTCTCTCATACAATGCTTTTCTCACAAGCGAAAGGTTATTTTGTTTGTTGAAGAGGAATGGACTAAACCTCCTGGCTATCTGTGGTCTCTCTCTCCCCTCAGGAGTGAAGTCCATCCCAGAGGATGCGCCGGCCGGCAGGGTTCTCCTCAGGAAGGAGGTCCTGCGTCTGGTGGTCAACCTGAGCTCCTCTGTCGGGACCAAAGGCCACGAGACTAACCTGCTAACGTAAGACACACACACACATTCCTTTCACACCACGCACTCAAACCGAGGTTGATATCCCTGTTTCTTTTGTCTTGACAGGATCAAGGAGAAGTTCCCCTATGCATTCGATGACATTTGTCTCTACTCTGAGGTGTCCTACCTGCTGGCCCACTGCATGTTTCGTCTGTCGGCACGCCGCTTCATCCAGGAGCTCTTCCAGGACGTGCCATTTATCCCGGTAAACGCACACATTCATAACAATACATGTTGACTGGCTTCTATTGACCTCTGTCTCTTCCTCAGATGTACAAAGAGGCAGAGAGCATTCTCTCCATGCCGCCAAAGAACGGATCGACTGACCCTCCTGCTGAGCCTTGAGTCATCCTCTGTCTTCCCTTCCCTCTTGCAGCCAGTCAAACCCTGAGTCACACCCCCCCAGTCAAAACCTGAGTCACCACTACTGATCTACTAGTCACCCCCCCCCTCAGTCAAACATAGTCACCACTACTGCTCTTCCAGTCACATACCCCCCCCTTAACTTTCAGTCAAACCCCACCTCCGACTTGAGTCACCACTAACCACTGAACCACCCCCACATCCTCCCTTAATTCTCCATACCAGAGTGTGTCCTCCTAGGATTTGGACACAAATGGAGAGAAGAGAAACTAGAGGGAAGAAATATGTTCTTCCTATTGACTTTAAGATCTGATGGATGGATAACACAGGATGAACAAACACATGTTTTATCTGACCAAATGAGCAAGCTGTGTTTCAATTTAAAAAAATAAATAATAAAAAAAAAAGTGTAAAAATAAATCATTTAAAGCTCATATTTGGAAATTCATCACCAACTGAACTTGGACCACAATCAAATCCAAAATGGCATAATACAAAAATGTAGAACGGTCCATCATTTCTGAGGGCTTCCTCAGTTTTTCTAAGTATATGACTGCAGCCCAACCACTTATATGAAATAACTTAACATGTTGTTTTTAGCTCAGCTTCTCCCAAAGTGGATCCACTGACTTTGACTAAAACACTGAAGAGGACGGGTTCCTCTGCATGACACTAAAACCTCTCCGCATCTGGAGAGATCTGGAGACCATGACATTGTGAATATCCATATGTCTATTTATTGTACCAGAACAAAGAACAGTGAAGGAGAATAGTGCTGAAAAGGCTTTTGGTATTGCTCTATTGAATGACTGCAGATACAGGTAGGGTAGATGATCAGTCACTGATGCAGTTTGGTTGTTGTATGTTTTGTTGACATGTGCTGAAGAGGAAACATTCCTCCTTGCCCCTTGCTGGATGTTGTTGTTGTTTGTCTATGTTTTTAAGCATTCATGCCAAGAACTGAACAACTACATGTAGAAGTGAAATCTACCAAATTATTGCCATTGAACATCGGTCTGTGTGTTTCAGCACAGAGGAGTTATTTACGCTCAGTTATTGAACTGAGGCTGCATGCATTATTGTTTATTACCTAGCTAAACCCTAAAGTAAAAGCACAGGGTTATGACATTAGATTTGGTTCTCGTCAAGGCAAAAGAAGACACATGTATGTGACTATACGGTAGTGTTGATGTAGTCATGTTATCACACGCTAGACTGCTCCTTTTTCTGCCGTGACATTCCCTAGAACATGGTCCAGGACAACAGTCACTACTTGATGGCCAAGGAGAAATTCTGCTTCAGTATTGGGCAGAAGTAATTTGCCATTCCAGTCAGTTGCCATTCCTTGGGAGATGCTGTCTGCCTGTCCTCATTCCGGTAAAACTGGAGAATAATGAAACTGGAGCAAACATCTTAAAGTGGAGAGCAGGGCCTGCCTGAACATGTGCAATAACAACACTCGTTTCATTTGAAAACAATTCCAATGACAGCCACTTCCATTATCCAGAAATCTATCTACATGTTTGTGAAATTATGATGGTTTAAAACATTTCAATATGGGATTGTACTGGTGTTTTTTGCTATCCAAGATGAGTAATGGGGTGTAATGTACTTTTTCAGCTTTTTTAAAACATTTTGTTTAGGCAGCTGAAATGACATTGCCTTATTTTTCGGAATGCTCTGACATGAGACAATACTTTTTTACTTGTAATATAAATTAAAAGTAAATCATTCTGGCCCTAATTATAGCTGAATTAATTGATGAATAGGTTGTGAAAATGATAAGCAACCAATGTTAAGGCCACAATCTACCTATGCCTGTTGTAGAGAGAAGAGCCTGTCAAAAGCACCTGCTTGGTTTTAGAGTGTTGAGGTTGAGCTTGGGTGGTTTGGGAATTAGATGTTGTGTTGTTTAGTAACTGTTTTAAAGAAATGGTGGTTACCATTGTGTTCATTTCCAACCTGCCTTGAACATTCACTTTGACTGACGATGCTACTTCTACTGCTGCCCTGTTTGTGCTGATTCATTCAACAACAACATGCACTTATGACTGACTCAATGGAAATGTTTAGTCCTACTGTTTATGATGGCCTTGGTTAGTTAAGTGATGAAGTGGTTAGAGAAATGGACTGGTGAAAAGAGGATTTGGGTGCAGTTCAATTGCACTGAGCAATCAACATTCCTCTGTATAAATGCATTGTGTTGAAAACATAAGTCCTCTGCAAGTGGAGAATTCTATAGTTGCAGTACAATGTGCATGTTTGATCACTACTCTAAATTAAAAAGAAATGGGGACATTTTAATTTAGCAGATTCCTCTATTCCTTCGTAGATCTTCCTTTTGTATTCAACTAACTGCAAATTCTAAATAAATAAAATGTTACATTTCATAGCAGGTTTTAACATTATACTGATGTTTCAGATAGATGTTGAATAAGGTCAGTTATTTGGGAACATAGTTGTACAAGTTCTGTTATGGACCAAAAAGCCAAACTGACTTAACTAGTTGGAATTGTTCTCTAGCAATTGGAACTAGAAGTAACAACCTCAAATATTTAATTGCCATGTGTATTGAGACATTTGAAAAAATGTGCCCCTTGTTCTTAATGTGTTGTAAATTCACTTATTCTGAGCTTCTCTAAAGCACTGTATGGAGATCTGAAAACAAATCATTTTATATACCTGTACTGTTTAGGAACAAAGAGACAAAGATAAATGTTTTCTCTTGAGGAAAGATATAACACTTAAGAAGCTGTATGACTTTTTTTTGACCAATTTGTGGTTTCTATGTTTTTGGCATTATATGGGCCATTAGAATAAATCTTAATAAAGGGATGCATATTGATAATAAAAATAGACATCAACTGCTCACTTATGTCACTATTTTTGTGTATATGTGTCTTTATGATGGATTGTCCAAAAACAGTATTCAATCCAAAACCATAAACTAGTTTTCCATCCAATTGGTGAGATTTTCGTGCAAATATTCAAAGATTGCATCATTAACAAGAAGCAATAAAACTGCCCTTCTTTAGACTAGTTGAGTATCTGGAGCATCAGCATTTGTGGGTTCGATTACATGCTCAAAATGGACAGAAACAAAGCCTTTCTTCTGAAACTCGTCAGTCTATTCTTGTTCTGTGAAATGAAGGCTATTCCATGCGAGAAATTTCCAAGAAACTGAAGATCTCGTACAGCGCTGTGTAATACTCCCTTCACAGAACAGCACAAACTGGGTCTAACCAGAATAGAAAGAGTGGGAGGCCCCCGGTGCACAACTGTGCAAAGGGGACAGGTACATTAGAGTATCAAGTTTAAGAAACAGACGCCTCACAAGTCCTCAACTGGCAGCTTCATTAAATAGTACCACCAGTCTCAACGTCAAAACACCAGTCTCAACGTCAACAGTGAAGATGCGACTCCGAGATGCTGGCATTCTAGTCAGAGTTCCTCTGTCTAGTGTCTATTCTTTTGCCCATCTTAATCTTAAACTTCAAACAGGAAGCTCACACCACAAGGCATACAGTAATATCAGTGACATAACTATTTGTGTTTTGATGTTAAGCTTATAAAATGTAAAAATTCTGTAATTGTGTCACGCTTTACCAACCGTAGCTAGCTAAAATAGGACAGTGGTGAAAATAGGACAAAGTGGGACATTCTTCTAGGCTTTTCCAATGAAGGAAGGATATCCAGTTTACATTAGGGACCACCTGTATGTATGATAGGCAGGACTCTGGTTCTTGTAGTACTGTTATCCTGTTAATTTTTGGACATAAATGGCACCTAGCAGAACTATAGTAAGGTGAATTCAGGAAAAAAAGAGGGACACTGCATTTCCGTCTTCTGTAACCTCTTTCGACAACTATCCAACAGTACAACACATGATACATTTCTGAAATCCTCAAGAGCTTTCATAATCACACAAAATATAATTGGGGTAAAATAAAAACTACAATACCTTGAGAAATTATTCACACCCCTCTACTTACCATTTTGTTGTGTTACAGACTGAATTTAACACACAACACCCCATAATGTCAGAGGAATTATGTTTCTCGAACTTGTAAAAAGTAATAATGTAAAGCTGAAATGTATTGAGTCAATAAGTATTCAACCCATTTATGGCATGCCTAAATAAGTTCAGGAGTAAAATGTGCTTAACAAGTTACAAGTTGCATGGACTGTGTGCAATAGTTTCTCACAATTTTTAATGACTGCCTCATCTCTGTACCCCACACATACAATTGTTTGTGAGGTCCCTCAGGGAGATTTTACAATGCCTAGCACATAAGGGCACCTATTGGTAGTAAAAAACAGACCTTCAATATCTCTTTGAGCATGGGTTAGTTATTAATTACACTTTGGATGGTGTATCAAAGCACCCAATCACTACAAAGAGATACAGGTGTCCTTCCTAACTTAGTTGCCGAAGAGGAAGGAAACCGCTGAGGGATTTCACCATGTGGCCAATGGTGACTTTAAAAACAGTTTGAGTTTAATGGCTGTGATAAGAGAAAACTGAGGATGGCACAACATTGTAGTTACTCCACAATACTAACCTAATAAATAACATGCATCCTGTTTGCAACAAGGCACTATAGTAGACTTTTGTTTGAATTCAATGCAGCTTTTGACATGATCTATCATGCAGGTACAGGACAGCAGGCAGGCTCAGGTTTGTAATTAGGTCAGAGTCAGGCAGGTACATGACGGCAGGCAGGCTCGGGGTCAGGGCAGGCAGGATGGTCAGAACCGGGAAAAACTCGGAAACAGAACTTAACAGGAACACGGGAAGGCACGCTGGTAAGACAAGACGAACTGGCAACAGACAGAAAACAGGTATAATGGGGATAAACAGGGGATAATGGGGCCAGATGTGCAACACCTGGAAGGGGTGGAGACAAGCACAAAGACAGGTGAAACAGATCAGGGTGTGACAGTATCATAGTCTGCTGATGGAAAAACATATGCGGCATTGCACCCCCCTGCTCGATTTAATGGAAGCCTCTCCAACAATCCAGGTAGAATCAGGAATTCTAGGCCCCTTTTTCAAACTTTGCTAATGACATGCCTTGGCTTTGAGTAAAGCCAGTGTGTATGTATGTATGTGGATGATTTAACACTATACACATCAGCTACTACAGCGAATTAAATCCCTGCAACACTTACAAGTATTTAGGACAAACTGCAGCTCTAAAACTGAAAGCATTGTATTTGGGAAAAAAATCCTTCACTAACCCTAAACCTCAACTAAATATTGTACAGTGCACACACAGTCATCCCTAATGCCTCTGGCCTGGCGGACTCACTAAACATAAATGCATCTTTTGGAAATAATCTGAGTGTTGGAATGGGCCCCTGGATATCCATACATTTTTAAAACAAGACAATGGTGCTGTCTGTTTGCTTAATCTAATTCATTTTAAGTGATTTACATTTTTGATACCTAAGTATATTTATAAAACCAAATACTTTCATTCAAGTAGTATTTTACTGGATGACTTTCACATAAATAAATCTATACTTTTACTCAAGACAATTGGTTACTTTTTCCCCACAACAGTGTTTTGACTGATTTCATGTCAATGATAATATTGCTCAAATTCACTAGCTAACCAACTGTAATGATCTATTTGAGAGAAAAGTGGTCAATGTATTTGTTTTCTATAAACATTGAAGAAATATAGCTTACATGTAAAAATCCTAAGCAGTGGTGTGTATTTATGGATGCCAGCGGAAGCCAGGCGTCCTCAATTATTGGACCAACAAAAAAAGATAACATTTCATCTGTGTTCATAATTGTCCATCAATTCGCAAGTGGCTGAACCTCACTGGAGAAATCATTGAGCGAGGAAACAGTGCCCCTCTGTCTCAGTATGTGTAGCCCATGTATCTGACGCTTCTTCAACCAAAAGACTATAACATTTTACCGCCATAGGATATGATTGATGTCAGCAAGAATTTGGCCTCCCTTCATAATTTGTTTTTGCCAATCAGCAATGTGCTGAGCTCAACTGTGGGTTGTCCTGGTGCAGCAAAATGTCATTTTCTGAAATAAATGTCTGATTCTGGTCAACTTATGTTGATGTCCTGCAGTAGCTAGCTTGCTAAATCAACCTCTTTCCTAAGCAATGGATGGAGATTTGGCCTTAATTCTCTGTACAGGCCTGTGATGACGTCAATTCTGATCTGAACCATAAATGCATATGTTGTGCCACTGACCTGAGATGATTAAAGTTCCATATGTAACCTAGTAGGCTCACATTAACTAGTTCATTGTAGCCCATGCGAGGAACTTCGGCTACCTCGCTAAAATGCTTGCAACTAGCCTATTACAACAGAAACTTAAAGTGTACTGTATGACAGAGCCATAGACTGTTCTGCAAACATGAGAGAAGGATAGCATTGGCTTTCAACTAGTCTACAAGTAGGGAGAGTCAGTTTTACACAGAAGTCAGTACCATGGACAGTCACATGATATGTAGCAACATTGATGGAACTAAATTGTTATTGGTATCTAAGTTTGTTTTTAATGTATTGTTGATTTGATGCTGTTTAAATGTTTAAGTTGAAATGGTGCTGGAATTGTGGAGGCAGTACTCCTGTTGTCTTTGTGCTGACTTGTGGTAACTGGTTCTAAATCAGTAGATGTTAAATGAACTTGCTTGACCTGCTGCAGGTGACCTGTGTATTCTCTATTGATAGGCTCTGTGGTGCTTAGTCAATGGGAACTCAATGGGCCATCATAAAGTTTTTACACAGTCTGGCAGTCTGACTAAAGTGCCAGAGGTATGAGGAGAGACATCCTCATATATGGAAACAAATACTACCTGATACTTTGGATCCTATTCTTCGCCAGTTAGAAGACACACTGCATCAATGCAAGCAAAAATAAATAAATAATACTAATTACTATCCATGAGTAACCTCAATCTTGTGGGTCTTTGGGTGTTTGGGCCAATAAAGTGACAACTCAATTCTACCACTGACTAGTCTCTCATGCCTCTATGAACGGGGACACAGGGCAATATTTTTTAATCTAAACCAGCCCTTTTTTACTGGAGTACACTAACCCCTAATTGGGGCTCTTTTCTTGACCCCCAGTAGCAGTTTACCAGATAAGAAGTCAAGAAGATCAAGACGTAGATTGTTGTAAGGGTGTATTATGTCCTGTGCTGGTCCCATTGTCATATCCATTCTGGATTCTGAGTGGTAAAATCATAGCTGAAAAATGCCTCTGTGTATGTGTATACTGTATGTGGGAATGTCCGTCCTACATGTAGTGTTGGTACATGGAATATTCCTCAACTGCATATATCATAAATTGCTATTGCAAATATATTTTCAGATATTATTTTGACAAACACACTTCAACACACTTTGGTGCTTACAGTTCATTCTCTATTGTCATATATTTGGTGGGCACTGTCATCTGTGATCTATGTGATATGACTTTCTTTAAGCACGTACTGATGAAACTGTCACTTCATATTTTTTTCTTAAAATCTAAAAACTCTCTACATTTATTCACTCTGTGATAGGGTTGGATCTTATATGCTACTTTTATTATTGTCCTGTAAATGGTTCAGTGCCTATAATTTAGGCTGTGTGTACAATGGGGCATAAAGGAAATTACCTCTACTAGATTATAGTGAGAAAGAAAACAGCATACAATGTTGTCCTGTGTATTAATTTGCCTATAACTAATCAGAATTCCATTATGTTTACATAAAAAACAGAATACTTCAAAATGAGAAGATCCTGCCATGGAAAGACGACTGGGTGGAAAGTGGAAAGGAGGGGAAATAACTCACACCATGCAGCAGGACACCTTCAGCTGTGGGGTCTTTGTAATGCAGGTTTGACAGTTATATTTTCAATAATGAAGGGTTAGCTGTTATGTGACAATTAGGTCAAAAACTCAATCTTATTTTTTAGTGTAGTTGGCCAAGGAAGTTGCACAGAATTTCCCCAACATCCCCTCCCAAATTGACATAGAACCTTCACAAAAACACATGGAGCAACTGCAAAAAGAAATGGCTGAGGATATACTAAAAATGTCTGGTATGTAATGACATTTCATTCAAAGTAAATTCTTTGTTTTTATGTAGTTGTGTGGGACAACCATATGTTCAGTTCATGCCTATGATTTCAGAGTTCAACAAAGCCAACAACTGCTTCATGTGTGCCACTGATAAAGAACCTGGATGTGGCCCAAAGACTGACTTGGTTAGTAACATGTAAGACAATTTATGATATAACACAATGGATGGCTAATTTGTCATATTGCATTGATATTTGATATTATTTATAACGTGTTACGCTTTGTTTGAAGTCAGTAGGTCACATGACCAAGGAGCTATTGAAATTCGAATGTAAAAGAACGTTGTTCTTTGTTTACGCTCCCTACCGAATTAAACTAGGAATACAAAATGCTGCTCACATTTCCACATGTTTATTAGCTTTGGAAAGCGAATTAATGTCCAAATCGGGAATATAAGACCTGTGCAATGTTGTGCGCAATTTTTCCAAAATCATGACACTTATTTGGAGTCGGTGGCTCAAGTGGTTTGAATGCGCGAATATCCAACTTGAAACTGTTTTTACCTCGGTTAAGTAATTTACGTATCGGCTAATCACAATGTGTTATAGCAATCTGTCAGCCGATGAGAGAGGGGTTTCGCTTTCTCAACCTTTTCTTTATGTCTAAAAAGCAGTCTGATCCTATGACTTTCATGATAGATAGGATTTCCTGTATTGTAATCATGTTTTCACTAAACGACTTAGCAAGAAAAACGTCAATGTGCCAAACGTATATTTTTTTCAACATTGCTTTTACAAGAAAGACCTCCCCCTAACAACTCCCCCAGTTCTCAACGCTTTGCCAAGCTGTATCTTTGTAGTACAGCACGTTGGCCAGCCTAAATGAACCTCACTTTAATATTTGTTTTCTGAGGATACAAACTCATGGTATAGTGGGTTAGCTGACAACGTTACGAAAACGAAGCGCACTCTTCAGTGGGGCAGGACAGTCTGTGAGTTGTGATTCTGGGTGGCCAGATAGCTACCAACAACCATGTGGGGAATTGTAAGTGACTCTTTTTAGCTAGTTTCAGCTTGTTCTTGATACCATGTCTTGTTTTGACTGATTGAATGTCAATTCCATTATTGCTAGCTAGCTAACCAACAACTAAGGATGTATTTGAGACAAGTGCTCAGTGTAAAAAAATAAATAATACATAAATAATTAACAAATAAGTGCTCATTGTGCAATTGTAATTATGTTTTCAATAAACATTGGAGACGAACAGTTTACTTGTTGTCAAAAATCTAAGCCAACCCCGTCTGTTTTGCCCCATAGTTGCACACGCTTTGGTTTTGTTGCTAAACAACCAACCAGTCTATGGGCAAACCCAACAACTATCCCCACCAGAAACTACTGAGGCTGACTATAGACCAACACCTCACCACAGCATATTTTATGGGAGTAACATGTTGGTTTTCCTGCTATGGGCTTCACTGTTCCTCTCAAGCCTCCAAGAACAAAATGGTCAAGATGGTAAGTCCAAAACGTTATAATTTTATCAATATGTTTTGACTGATAGAGAACTGTACAGTATGTGATGTTGAATTGCATTGTCATCATGCATACTGTAACAGGCTATACCTATGTAGCTCCAGGTGTCCTGCTTTCTGGACCTCAGAATGTGAGTGTGAATTATGACCTAAAAGGCCAGAGGATATCTGTAACATGGGAAGATGACCCTTCTTCCTCCAGAGTACCGGACAAACTGATTTATGATGTGGAGGTTCTCTTAACAGTCAATATGACTGAAGTACACAGTGTGAGTGTTTGCCAAATCAATTACGCACATTACTACTATGGACCTTATTACCACCGGACACAATTCCAAGGTTACTATATAGAAGTATGAGTGGCTGGTTGTGGGTGTTGATGTCCTCAGGAAGCTGTGGATGTGAGACAAGCCCTCGCCAGCAGGAAATACCACTGGAGTTGGACCTCGGCTTTACCCCTAGAGTGCACCTCCCACTCAGTCAGGCTCCGCTCCCGATACCAGAACTACTCCAGTCAATGGAGCCCCCTACTGACCATCACTGGTTGGTGTTTTTTATTTCAATTAACCCATAATCACACTCAGGCATGTATACACGCACACACACACACACACACACACACACAGTACACACAAACAATGTTGTTCCTTCACATCCGTAACCTTTTTTTTTTTTCTGCAGGGAGGGCCTCATCACATCCACAGGTTTTCCCAAAAAGCAGAGTGGTTCAAGTCGATAGCAACTTTACTTTCTGCTGTATTCTTGGGCCAGGGCAGAGACTTGAATACATGAAATACAACAACATTCTAATGAACACCACCCACATCATTGACCAGAGTTATGCCATGGTGGTGCATATGCAGTCTCCCTCTCCGCCCAGTTGCATCAATGTCTATTGTAATTCACCTCTGTATGGCACCTGTGTTTACGTGGGATGTAAGTATAAACTTCGTGTAAGCCTCCCTCTTACCAATCTAAGCAGCTAAACAACTCTGTAGTTCCTTGCCATACTCTACAGTTTACAGCATCATTTGAATGTAATCATAATGGATATGGGATGTGTTCAAACATATAGATCCTATAATCCCCCCCCCAGACCCCCCTGGGGACAGGAACCTTGTGTGTGAGACCCGGGACCTGGAGTCAGTGGAGTGTCACTGGGACACAGGGAGGGCCACCAACCTGACTAAACAGAGGATGACTCGTTATGACCTGAATGGAAGGTACAGTACTATAACAAAAAGCAAAAGCCACACACTCTAGTAGCTCCAATGCAATAATTTATTCACCAACAGTTCAACAGCAAGCTGTCTTTATCAGGCTAGAGTACTACCCAGGCCATGATATTGTTAGTATTATTGTGTAATAATCACTGGAGGTGACATTCTCTGTCCATGTATTCTTCAGAGCTTGTCCAAACAGAACAGTCTCAAACTGCTACCAAACAGTACGAGTGGATCAGGGGGAGAGGAATTGGACATTGACTGCCAGAAACCCGCTCGGCACACTGGAGCTCAGAGACACAGCAGACCTGAAGAAAAGAGGTACAGTAGTGTGATAGCAGCTCCTCACACACTGCATATGAATCTATTCCTTACTCTTAGTATATTGATTTACAAGGCCATTGAATGTTGAGGTTCTACCTTCCAGTGCGTTTACTAGCTCCCGTGGAAGTGGTGGCTTCAGGTGTGAATGCCAGTGTTCAGTGGCAGTGGGAAAGACCGCAGTACCATATACTATTAATGGTTTGCCAAGTACAGCTGAACCATAGTGGGCACATAGACGTGGTAAGTTACAGTAGGACACCTACAATACAATGGACAATAGAGTTATTAACTAGGTAATACTAATGCTATGCCCATTTACACTCTATTCACAGAGGAACTTTTCTGGCATAGGTCTTAGGTCAGTAGTTTTACATGGCCTAGCACCTGCCCAGACATACACAGTGCAGGTGTGTTGTGGATTGAAACAGCACTTCTGGAAATGGGGCGACTGGAGCGAAGGTAGCACCTTCAAAACCGAGGAGGACAGTGAGTATCCAATCCTTATGCAGCTACATGGACACACATTTTTAAATACGGGTAAAAAGGAAGACAGTGTGGATTGTATTTGATTACATAAAGTTCACAATTGTTATGTCATCATGTGTCTTCTTTTTGTCCCCAGTTCCTGAAATGTTAGATGTATGGATGCAGATTGAAGGGAACCAAACCATGATACTATGGAAAGTAAGTTTTGAAGATTGTGTACACTATATAGTATACATTATGTGCTATTGGTCATACTACATTATAAACTGGGTGGTTTATGGCCTGAATGCTGACTGGCTGACAGCCACGGGTATAACAAAACATTTATTTTTTACGTTGGTTATCAGTTTATAATAGCAATAAGGCACCTTGGGGTTTGTGGTATATGGCCAATATACCACGGCTAAAGGCTGTATCCAGACATTCCGCTTTGCATTGTGCCTAAGAACAGCCCTTAGTCGTGGTATATTAGCCATATACCACACCCCCTCGGGCCTTATTGCTTAAGTATAGCACATTAGGGGACTGGGCTGATAATCAAGACTTTAATAGAAACAGTGGGCTCCAAAATTACTGGCACACTTGACAAACAATGCTTAAACAAATATAAACAATATAATTATAGAGAAACTCAATGTGAGAAATACTGTACTTTATTAATGTTTCAATGGAACCAACCAAAATAATGTATTAATTTAGTTAAAAATCAATGTCCTCCAAATCAAGGTTTCACAATTAATGGCATCCTTAAAGATAATTGTAAATAACATCTACCAAAATGAAACCACTCATTAAATTCCACTTATTTAAGTTTATCTAAGTTAAGGAACTATATTGAGCCATTACATCACTTCCTGTTTCACTAGGGTATAAAAAAAGAGGTAACACACATGCAATATAACGCTGTCATCCAACAACATGAAGAAAACAAAAGAACTAGCAGTTCAAAAGAGACCTATGGTCATAGACCTTCATAAATCTGGTAATGGCTACAAGAAGATCCACAAACGATTGAATATACCACTGAGCACTGTCAGGGCAATTATTAGAAAACTCAGAAGATATGGAACAATTGAAAACCTCACGGGTAGAGGACGCAAATACATTTTGCCCCCCAGGAGAGGGAGGAGGATAGTGAGAGAAACAACAAAATCCCCAAGAATCACTGTGAAAGAATTGCAGGCCTTGGTGGCGTCTTGAGGTCACCAGGTTTCAAAAAGCACCATCAGACGCCACCTCACAGGCTCTTTGGAAGGGTTGCCAGAAGAAAGCCCTTTCTGACCCCAAGACACAGACGCAACCGCTTGGAGTTTGCCAAACGTCATTTAAATTATGACTGGAAGAAGGTGCTCTGGTCAGATTAGACCAAAATTGAACGTTTTGGTCATATACAGCATCGGCATGTTTGGCGTCAAAACAGAGATGCATACAAGGAGAGGCACCTCATACCCACGGTGAAATATGGAGGGGGGTCAGTGATGTTTTGTGGCTGTTTTAATTCCAGAGGTCCAGGGGCACTGGTTAAGATTGATGGCATAATGAATTCTACTAAGTATCAGGCAATTTTGGCTGACAATCTGGTTGCCTCTGCCAGAAGGCTGGGACTTGGCCGTAAGTGGATTTTCCAACAAGACAATGACCCGAAACATACCTCAAGATCCACACAGAAATGTTTCTGTGACAACAAAATCAGTCGCCGGACCTCAATCCAATGGAAAACCTGTGGGCTGAGTGGAGGAGGGCAGTTGATAAGCGCAAACCCAAGAATGTGAAGGATTTTGAAAGGATCTGCATAGAGGAATGGTCTGAAATCCCTCCAAATATGTTCCTTAACCTTGTCAAACATTAAAGGAAAGACTCCATGCTGTTATCCTTGCCAGAGGTGGTTGCACTAAGTACTAAATGAGGAGTGCCAATAATTATGAAACCTTGATTTTGGTTACATTTATTTTGTATTAAATAATTGAATGATTTTGGTTGGTTCCATTGAAACATTAATAAAGTACAGTATTTCTCACATGTTGGTATTTTGAGTTTCTCTATAATTATATTGTTTATATTTTTTTAAAGTATTGTTTGTGCATTGCTAGTCAGGGGTGCCAGTAATTTTGGAGCCCACTATGAATTATATCAAATAGATTATGATATTCATCCCTTTCTCTTTAGCCCCTTACAGTTAATCAGAGTCATGGGCAGATCAAGGACTATGAGGTGACCTGGGGAAGGCAGGAGACAATTCTCCATCCACCTCAGAATGACTTTCTCATCAGTGATCGATCCACTGATGAGGGGCATAGGGTCACAGTTACAGCCAAAAACTCTGCTGGCAGCTCCCTTCCCTCGATCATCATTATTCCTAGACTTCCTCACAGAAGTAAAAGCTCCATGAAAATTGTTGGCAGTGATGGTGGGTTTAACCTATCCTGGTCCGCTAGCCCCAATTCTAGCTGTGGCTACGTGGTGGACTGGTGTCCCACACATAAAAAATGCAGAGTGGAGTGGGTGAAGGTACCAGCTGGTATAACCAGGGCCAGAATCCAATCAGGTAAGATGCCATCTCAGTAAAGGGATGTTGAAATGAGATCTAGGTTCAAACACATGTATTAGATTTTTTGTTGTTATTTAAATACTTATTTCCTGTGTAGTTGAGTATTTTTTAAATAATGTCTCCCGAATCCACTACTTCTATTGGCAGTATTTGAAAGTATTTCGAAATTATGTCCATTAAATAGCCTACTATTTGAAAATGTTTGAGTAATTATTTTAAAAACTATTTTCTAATACCTGGGTTAAATGCATGGGAGTGTTTTTTTTTGTCAGTATATTTGTGTATTTCCAGATACCTTCCAATATTCAACTACTTGTCTTTTATAATAAAAAATATCTGAATACTTCAAAATGTATGTGAAAGTAATTGAGATATTTGAAATAGTATTTGAAACCAGGTCAGGCTGAAATTGCTCAAACGCCATGTCACAAGGTAAATGCTTTTTAATAGTTATTGTAATACCTTTGGAGTTTGGTTTGTGAAGAATATGTATACCTTCATGCCCTTGTTGCGGTTTCTCACACCCAGCTAGCTTTGAAGAGGGGGTGAGGTACACACTCTCCATCTTTGCCTGTACTCCAGGGGCTCCAGAGCTATGGGAGAGAAGGGAGGGCTATGTAAAAGAGTGCCGTAAGTATCCACTCTTCTGACTTATAAATCCAGAATTCTTCATTCTCTTTCCTCTTGCTATAGTATTTGACCATCCATCTCTATCTTTGCTACATAGTTCCAAAAGGACCGATTCAGAGGTTGGCTGCAGAACAGCATGGTTCGGACACGGTTCTGATCTCCTGGACTGGTATTCCCCCGGAGAAACAGACGGCGTTCATTCATGGTTACATCATATACTACTTTGATACTTCCAGCATGAGAATTTGCAATGTCACTACAGGTATGGAAAACATGCCCAGAGAAGATTTACAGTATTCGGAGACAAATTGATTAAATGTAATCATATCTTGCTGCTTTCTTTTTTTCCCCCTTTCTTCTTTTTGGATCATTGCCTGCTATGATGGCCAGATGAGCCTGGGGCCAAGAATCTGACAGGTATACCCGTCAGCTCCTACAGATTCACAGTGAAGGCCCTCACATCAGTAGGGGAGGGCGGAGACTCTTCACCAGTCTTCCTCCAGATGAACCCCCAGAGTATGTCCTGACCTATTCAGTTGGTTATTTTTATTGCTGCTGCTTTGTAAAAAGCTGTAACTTTCTGACTTCATTCCACAGCTGATCAGTTGATCACAGTGATGATCATTTCCCTGGGTTCAGCTGCCTGTCTCCTCGCTCTGGTCACCATCTTATGCTACAGAAACTGGAAATGGTAGGAACATGTTTACTGTCATGTCAACCAATCAATCAATCAAATGTATTTTATAAAGTGGGTTGTTCCATGTCTTTTCAGAAAGCCAAGACACCCACCATTTCAGATTGTTCGGTAATTGTTTCTGTAGTTAGAAACAGATAAGATTTGCATTTGTGCAACATTATTTTGTTCAAATATAATTACATATCTGAGAAATAAAGCTTAACTGATTGCACTTCACATACATTTTAATTTATAGGATTCAAAAAATATTTAATAAATATAGAACCTAACATCTGATTTGGACCAAACTTTTTTTTCTAACAATGAATGGTCAAACGCCACCTATGGACGCTGCACATCCCACACCAATCCCACACCAGCCCATCCCAACCCAACGAGTATACAGTATCAGTTCACTATGTCTGACTAGTTGTATGGAGTTGCAGCTCTGAGTGTTGTTTCTTCATCCTATGTAATATATTCTCAGTAAATTTGGTAATGTTTTTTTTCCCGCTGTTCAGAGAAATTAGTCATGGAAGTTGTTAGGTTTCTGTCCCATCATGTATTCTGATATTACCGGGTTCTGACTAGTAAGAGGGTGCTATTCCTGCTATTAGGTGATTTAAAAAATATATATATATTTTTAAGAACCAACCAACCCCCTCCCCCCCATCTATAAGTAACATCATTGAGTTACACAATACATTTTTAGATACTTTAGGATGATTTGAAGTGTGAAAATGCTAATATAGGTACCATTTACTTGCATTGGATGTGTGTCACAAATGCCAAAAGTTAACATATGAAACATTGGCCAAAAAAAACAAAGCATGGGTTGCTGTCAACATTTGCCAATAGACTGCTTACAGGGTAAGGAAACCAATATCATTTTGTAATTTGGGTGAACTCCCTTTAACATTCAGGGGGGATCTTCTAACTGTTTCACCTAATAATAGGAACAGCAGCATCTAGTGGTCAGAAACCAGTAATATGAGAATATAGGATGGGACAGAAACCTAACAGCTTCAATGACTAATTTCTCTGAACAGGGGGAAAAAACAATACCAAATTCACTGAGAATACATTACATAGGATGAAGAAACACTCAGAGCTGCAGCTCCATACAACTAGTCAGACACAGAGAACTGATAATATATACCTGTTGGTTTGGGATTGGTGTAGGGTGTCTGTAGGTGACTTTTGACCGTTCCTTTGGATTCCTCATGTCGGTCTCATTGTTAGAAAGACATTTGGTCTAAATATGATGTTAGGTACTATATTGAATAATATATGAATCCTATCAATTAAAATGGGCAATTTGTATGCAATCAATTAGCTCAATTTTTCAGAGATCAAATTATATTTTTACAAAACAATGTTGCAGGAATACTAATCTTGTCTGTCTCTAACAACAAACGATTTCAGAACAATCTGAGATGTGCTTTTTAAGGTGGAACGACCCAAAGCCCTTTTTACATCAGCAGTTGTCACAAAGTTAGTATACAAATACTCAGACTAAAACCCCAAAGAGGAAGCAATGCAGATATTGAAGCACGGTGGCTAGGAAAAACTCCCTAGAAAGGAAGGACCCTAGAAAGAAACCTAGAGAGGAACCAGACTGAGGGGTGGCCAGTCCTCTTCTGGCTGTGCCGGGTAGAGATTGTAAGAGTACATGGCCATTTAGGCAAGATTGTTCTTCAAGATGTTCAAATGTTCATAGATGACCAGAAGTGTAGCCGGAGAGTAGAGCATTTCAGTACAGCCTGGTCTCACAGCAGTCTAATCTTGAAGTGACGAAAGCATGGATTAGCTTTTCTGCATAATTTTTGGACAAACAGTTTCAGATTTTTGCAATGTTACAAACTGCTCTTGAAAATATTTATGATATGTTTGTCATAAAATGCTGTTACAAAGACAGTGCTCATCCCACTGGCTGTTATTTTTTTCCAGGACCTGTCCATATTACTATTTTATCAACCATTTATTTTCTTCATGTCAACAGTGTGAAAGAGAACCTGTATCCTAAAATTCCACAGCCAGTATGGAAGGAGGAATGGTTGGCACCACTGGTAGGTCCTCGGTCCCACTCCATCTTGTTTTTGCATATAAGCACTCTAGACTAGAAAGCAGTACTTGCTGCAGGTAGAGTATATCCTGATATGAACATTTTTCTTGTTTTCCAGGAGAGCAATGGCCGCCAAATACTGTATGTGGATCCATGTCAACCCAGTGAGATTGATATAGTGTTTAACCGAGAGCAGTCTGGAGAAGCTGTACTAGATAACAATGCTGGAAAGGGTGCCTTAACCAACACAAACTCCGATGTCCCAGCTCTGCATGGATACTACAACCAGCTCCTCACCAAGACCACTTCAGGACACTTTACCTTCTCTCCTCACACGATGGCTACCCCATTCTCTCAACTCTCAGGCACAATAATTCAGAACCCCTCATACATCCTAGAAGTACAGGCTAGTTTAGATATGGGACAGTCTGTGGGATATGAGCCGGATATGAACTCTTTCTCCTGTCCTAACCCTGAACTACACAACACCATGTCTTATGTGCCCTTTGAGACTGATTCCCGGGGTTACAAGTTCCAGTGTCACATAGAAGACAGCTCTCCTCTCCAGGAGTAGAGCTTCTGGGCAGCCCTATTTCCTTCAGCTCCACTCAATTCATATTTTTGTTCCAGCACTAACACAGCTAAGACCACCAATTAAGATTTTGACTGGGCCATGATTGCACTGCTGGAAATAAAAGTGGCTTATCAAGCAGAAATAATGAACTGCTGTACCTGTATTTATTTAAATGCACTTCTCTCTGATGACTTGATATGTTGCTTTATGTGAAATATTTAGATGACAGTGGAAATGTTTTGATAGATACAGGATGAGTAATTATGTAACAGTAAGTGTTGCTTCTGTCCTTCTCTTCGCCCAAACCAGGGACCTTCTGCACACATCAACAACAGTTTCCCTCGAAGCACCGTTACCCCTTGCAGTGCAAGGGGAGCAACTGCTTCTAGTCTCAGAGCGAGTGACGTCACCGATTGAAACGCTAGCGCTCACCCAACTAATTTTAACTAGCTATTTCACACCGGCTTTTTTTCTGGCAGCATATAGAAGCACGTTCGATTGTGCGTCAAGAATTCAGCATAGCAAATTTGTATGAAGGTCTGGTTATTAAATGGGTAAATAGTTCAATAGTAATATGGTCTAAAACGCTCTGGTGACAAACTTTTACAATTATCAAACGTTTCCAATTATCGACATGGCTGGGAGAACCTATTCAAGTAAGTAAGATAAATACATTTCGAAAATGTAAAACAAATAAAAATTGTTACAGTGCAGGCTAACTCAAATGAGCTAGCTAGTTGGCTAGCTAGACATACTGTTAAGCGAATTAAATGTCACCAGTTAACGTTACCCAACTTCATATTAGCTAGCTATCTTGATGTATTTATCACTGTAAAAAACAAACTCCAAATGCCATGGAGGAGGGTGAAAGGATCATTTTTAGCAGCCCCAACTTTGAAAGTGAGAGAGTAGGTTATTCTGGATAGGGCACGTTCTTTTGTGTAGTTCCAGTCCCTAGAAGTGAGGACGGAGGTAAAAGTAACATAATATTCAGTGCAATGTAATTTCAGTATAATGAAGTCTGTTTCTTGTGAGTTGTTCTGTCCTCAGATAAAGAGAACTCTGAAAGCCTGTCTACGGATGAAGAGGTCCCAATGAAGAGCAGTGGTTCTCAGTCCTGGTCCTGGGGACTCAAAGAGGGGCACATTTTTGTTTTTGCCTTCAAATGATCAACTCATCATTAAGCTTCGAGTGGTATTCATTTGTGATTAAAACCTTGTTATGATCCTGTTATTGTCACATGCTACACATGCACATGTGTGTGCCCATGCATCTATCACTTCAATGTTCTCATGCTTTGTTGTAAGGGATATTATACTTTAGTAATCCACAATGACCTGTTGATGTAAAAGTCTAATAATGACATTATCTTCCATATTCCTACAGATATCTTGTAAATGGAGATTCCTTCAAAACGATTGCCTACAGTTACCGTGTAGGGCACTGCAAGGTTGAGTGACCACAGCCATCTGGGCCTGCCTCCTGGAGGAATTCAGGTGTGTGAAGGCTACCTGTGTCCTGCGTAACTTCATGAGGATGGACTCGAGGACCAGGAGGGGATCTGCACCTCGCCACCGTGTGCCAGAGGAGAAGTCTGCTGCTCTGCAGGATGTTTCAAGGATGGGGTCCAACAACGCAGCAAGAGAGGCATTCCGTGTGCGGGAGATCTTCACCTCCTACTTCTTTGAAGAGGGTTCTGTTCCCTGGCAACACCATAGACTACACTGCACAACCAAAGGCTCTTTTAAGAGCCATCCACATTGCAATAAGAGTATTCTTCCATTTACTTCGCTATGTCAACTGCAGTTATTCAATTCCCAGTTTCTCTCTTTGATTTCTACTTCTCAGGTGATGGTAAGGGTGTGATATCTGTACAAAAACAGAACAGGCTATTTTAAGTCATCCATATTGAAAAAAGTTTAAACAATTAGACACCCTATAACCCACACATGTATCAGTATGATTGATGGATTGCGTTGTGCAGTAAGCAGGCTCAGGTGTATAACTGTGGCTCCTTCCACCTTCAAAGTATAGGCAAGAGGGCCAACCATGGAGAATAGTAAGACAATTCATTATTTCTAGAAATACGCTATATTGTTCGTCCTCGTGTGTCCGTCCATGTTTTTCAGCATAAAGTACTCTGCAGCCAATTAGTGTGGGCACCAGGTAAGGCCACACACAGATTCCTGTTGAATACTCTCTTTAACTACCTTATTTTCTCAACAGTCTCTCTCCTTCACTTCATCCCTCTCTCTCTTCTCCCTATATCCTCTAGGTTATATCAGCTGTGTCAGTGAACCCCTCCTGCATCTGAACTGGCTACTTAGAGGGCACAGCATGATCAGAGGTGAGAGCTCACTTTGTCAGGTCAACAGGAATTATTATTGAAGAGATTCTTTACACTGAAATAGAGATTCAGTTGTACCAGAGTTAATGATCCAAGGTCAGTTTTGCATTTCCACCTGATGATTATGATGACTGACAGTGTTAGCAGGTTTAAGCCTTGGGTTTTTAAAATGTTTATTCTATCTAATCAAATCAAATCAAATGTATTTATATAGCCCTTTGTACATCAGCTGATATCTCAAAGTGCTGTACAGAAACCCAGCCTAAAACCCCAAACAGCAAACAATGCAGGTGTAAAAGCACGGTGGCTAGGAAAAACTCCCTAGAAAGGCCAAAACCTAGGAAGAAACCTAGAGAGGAACCAGGCTATGTGGGGTGGCCAGTCCTCTTCTGGCTGTGCCGGGTAGAGATTATAACAGAACATGACCAAGATGTTCAAATGTTCATAAATGACCAGCATGGTCGAATAATAATAAGGCAGAACAGTTGAAACTGGAGCAGCAGCACAGTCAGGTGGACTGGGGACAGCAAGGAGTCATCATGTCAGGTAGTCCTGGGGCACGGTCCTAGGGCTCAGGTCCTCCGAGAGAGAGAAAGAAAGAGAGAATTAGAGAGAGCATATGTGGGGTGGCCAGTCCTCTTCTGGCTGTGCCGGGTGGAGATTATAACAGAACGTGGCCAAGATGTTCAAATGTTCATAAATGACCAGCATGGTTGAATAATAGTAAGGCAGAACAGTTGAAACTGGAGCAGCAGCATGGCCAGGTGGACTGGGGACAGCAAGGAGTCATCATGTCAGGTAGTCCTGGGGCATGGTCCTAGGGCTCAGGTCCTCCGAGAGAGAGAAAGAAAGAGAGAAGGAGAGAATTAGAGAACGCACACTTAGATTCACACAGGACACCGAACAGGACAGGAGAAGTACTCCAGATATAACAAACTGACCCTAGCCCCCCGACACATAAACTACTGCAGCATAAATACTGGAGGCTGAGACAGGAGGGGTCAGGAGACACTGTGGCCCCATCCAAGGACACCCCCGGACAGGGCCAAACAGGAAGGATATAACCCCACCCACTTTGCCAAAGCACAGCCCCCACACCACTAGAGGGATATTTTCAACCACCAACTTACCATCCTGAGACAAGGCCGAGTATAGCCCACAAAGATCTCCGCCACGGCACAACCCAAGGGGGGGGGCGCCAACCCAGACAGGCTGACCACAACAGTGAATCAACCCACCCAGGTGACACACCCCCAGGGACGGCATGAGAGAGCCCCAGTAAGCCAGTGACTCAGCCCCGTAACAGGGTTAGAGGCAGAGAATCCCAGTGGAAAGAGGGCAACCGGCCAGGCAGAGACAGCAAGGGCGGTTCGTTGCTCCAGAGCCTTTCCGTTCACCTTCCCACTCCTGGGCCAGACTACACTCAATCATATGACCCACTGAAGAGATGAGTCTTCAGTAAAGACTTAAAGGTTGAGACCGAGTTTGCGTCTCTGACATGGGTAGGCAGACCGTTCCATAAAAATGGAGCTCTATAGGAGAAAGCCCTGCCTCCAGCTGTTTGCTTAGAAATTCTAGGGACAATTAGGAGGCCTGCGTCTTGTGACCGTAGCGTACGTGTAGGTATGTACGGCAGGACCAAATCAGAGAGATAGGTAGGAGCAAGCCCATGTAATGCTTTGTAGGTTAGCAGTAAAACCTTGAAATCAGCCCTTGCTTTGACAGGAAGCCAGTGTAGAGAGGCTAGCACTGGAGTAATATGATCAAATTTTTTGGTTCTAGTCAGGATTCTAGCAGCCGTATTTAGCACTAACTGAAGTTTATTTAGTGCTTTATCCGGGTAGCCGGAAAATTGAGCATTGCAGTAGTCTAACCTAGAAGTGACAAAAGCATGGATTAATTTTTCTGCATCATTTTTGGACAGAAAGTTTCTGATTTTTGCAATGTTACGTAGATGGAAAAAAGCTGTCCTCGAAATGGTCTTGATATGTTCTTCAAAAGAGAGATCAGGGTCCAGAGTAACGCCGAGGTCCTTCACAGTTTTATTTGAGACGACTGTACAACCATTAAGATTAATTGTCAGATTCAACAGAAGATCTCTTTGTTTCTTGGGACCTAGAACAAGCATCTCTGTTTTGTCCGAGTTTAATAGTAGAAAGTTTGCAGCCATCCACTTCCTTATGTCTGAAACACATGCTTCTAGCGAGGGCAATTTTGGGGCTTCACCATGTTTCATTGAAATGTACAGCTGTGTGTCATCCGCATAGCAGTGAAAGTTTACATTATGTTTTCGAATAACATCCCCAAGAGGTAAAATATATAGTGAAAACAATAGTGGTCCTAAAACAGAACCTTGAGGAACACCGAAATTTACAGTTGATTTGTCAGAGGACAAACCATTCACAGAGACAAACTGATATCTTTCCGACAGATAAGATCTAAACCAGGCCAGAACATGTCCATGTAGACCAATTTGGGTTTCCAATCTCTCCAAAAGAATGTGGTGATCGATGGTATCAAAAGCAGGACTAAGGTCTAGGAGCACGAGGACAGATGCAGAGCCTCGGTCCGATGCCATTAAAATGTAATTTACCACCTTCACAAGTGCCGTCTCAGTGCTATGATGGGGTCTAAAACCAGACTGAAGCATTTCGTATACATTGTTTGTCTTCAGGAAGGCAGTGAGTTGCTGCGCAACAGCCTTCTCTAAAATTTTTGAGAGGAATGGAAGATTCGATATAGGCCGATAGTTTTTTATATTTTCTGGGTCAAGGTTTGGCTTTTTCAAGAGAGGCTTTATTACTGCCACTTTTAGTGAGTTTGGTACACATCCAGTGGATAGAGAGCCGTTTATTATGTTCAACATAGGAAGGCCAAGCACAGGAAGCAGCTCTTTCAGTAGTTTAGTTGGAATAGGGTCCAGTATGCAGCTTGAAGGTTTAGAGGCCATGATTATTTTCATCATTGTGTCAAGAGATATAGTACTAAAAGACTTGAGCGTCTCTCTTGATCCTAGGTCCTGGCAGAGTTGTGCAGACTCAGGACAACTGAGGTTTGGAGGAATACGCAGGTTTAAAGAGGAGTCCGTAATTTGCTTTCTAATAATCATAATCTTTTCCTCAAAGAAGTTCATGAATTTATCACTGCTAAAGTGAAAGTCATCCTCTCTTGGGGAATGCTGCTTTTTAGTTAGTTTTGCGACAGTATCAAAAAGGAATTTCGGATTGTTCTTATTTTCCTCAATTAAGTTAGAAAAATAGGATGATCGAGCAGCAGTAAGGGCTCTTCGGTACTGCACGGTACCGTCCTTCCAAGCTAGTCGGAAGACTTCCAGTTTGGTGTGGCGCCATTTCCGTTCCAATTTTCTGGAAGCTTGCTTCAGAGCTCGGGTATTTTCTGTGTACCAGGGAGCTAGTTTCTTATGAGACATTTTTTTAGTTTTTAGGGGTGCAACTGCATCTAGGGTATTGCGTAAGGTTAAATTGAGATCCTCAGTTAGGTGGTTAACGGATTTTTGTCCTCTGGCGTCCTTGGGTAGGCAGAGGGAGTCTGGAAGGGCATCAAGGAATCTTTGTGTTGTCTGTGAATTTATAGCACGACTTTTGATGTTCCTTGGTTGGGGTCTGAGCAGATTATTTGTTGCAATTGCAAACGTAATAAAATGGTGGTCCGATAGTCCAGGATTATGAGGAAAAACATTAAGATCCACAACATTTATTCCATGGGACAAAACTAGGTCCAGCGTATGACTGTGACAGTGAGTGGGTCCAGAGACATGTTAGACAAAACCCACTGAGTCGATGATGTCTCCGAAAGCCTTTTGGAGTGGGTCTGTGGACTTTTCCATGTGAATATTAAAGTCACCAAAGATTAGAATATTATCTGCAATGACTACAAGGTCCGATAGGAATTCAGGGAACTCAGTGAGAAACGCTGTATATGGCCCAGGAGGCCTGTAAACAGTAGCTATAAAAAGTGATTGAGTAGGCTGCATAGATTTCATGACTAGAAGCGCAAAAGACGAAAAACGTCATTTTTTTTTTTTTTGTAAATTGAAATTTGCTATCGTAAATGTTAGCAACACCTCCGCCTTTGGGGATGCACGGGGATATGGTCACTAGTGTAACCAGGAGGAGAGGCCTCATTTAACACAGTAAATTCATCAGGCTTAAGCCATGTTTCAGTCAGGCCAATCACATCAAGATTATGATCAGTGATTAGTTCATTGACTATAATTGCCTTTGAAGTAAGGGATCTAACATTAAGTAGCCCTATTTTGAGATGTGAGGTATCATGATCTCTTTCAGTAATGACAGGAATGGAGGTGGTCTTTATCCTAGTGAGATTGCTAAGGCGAACACCGCCATGTTTAGTTTTGCCCAACCTAGGTCGAGGCACAGACACGGTCTCAATGGTGATAGCTGAGCTGACTACACTGACTATGCTAGTGGCAGACTCCACTATGCTGGCAGGCTGGCTAATAGCCTGCTGCCTGGCCTGCACCCTATTTCATTGTGGAGCTAGAGGAGTTAGAGCCCTGTCTATGTTGGTAGATAAGATGAGAGCACCCCTCCAGCTAGGATGGAGTCCGTCACTCCTCAGCAGGTCAGGCTTGGTCCTGTTTGTGGGTGAGTCCCAGAAAGAGGGCCAATTATCTACAAATCTCTCCATCTGTCTCTCGTGTGCAGGTATGTTTTGATGTGAGAGAGGATGCCAACCCCCAGTCCCGTCATCGCCACCTCACCCTCTCTAAAGATAAACTTTGGGCCGACTGGGAGCCCAAGGCTGGTTAGGAGACACTATTGTGTAATTGTGATTAACTGAGAGAAAATTATGGTAGCACTGTGATTCATTAATCATATGCTGCCTTCCCAGCTCCTATGTTCTTACCTCTTTCCCTTTTACACCTCTCTCACCACCTATTTCTTCCTCTGTTTTTATAATGCACAACAGATGTGCATTGAACTACAGATTGAACATGTATTTATACTATTACAATTATAATGTTTATAACATTTGGACAATTAACTTCTTTCAATAAATGGTTTCACATTCTCTACTGGTTAAAAGGAAGTCTTTCATTTGATGAAATACTACACCTATCCTGTGTTAATCAGATCAATGCAGATGATGGAAATTAGATATTGAGATGAACCGGTTTGAGAATGTACATGATGCATAGGAAGTGGTGTACATTTAAAAATATATATATATATATTTCTGTGTATATGAATTACAAATCAACCTTTAACTAGTTAAATCATGTTTCTAGTCTATTTCATAGTTACAATGTGTAACCATTGATGTCCCAGGACCAAGACTGGTAAACACTGTTGAAGTGTATCATTGTAATACATACATACATACATACATACATACATGCAGACACAGCATCATTCAAAGACTGGAATTTTATGCACCTGGTATTGGATATGACTGAAAAATAATCTGACATTCATACCTGAACTGTACCTTTATTTGCCACAGTAGAGTACATGATCAGTGAATATATTAAATGTACAGGCTACAATGTGGGGATCTCATGCATGGGAATAACTACATGTATATATGACTTCTTTGGAACAAAGTTATATTATTCTACTCAATCCATAGGCTTCATTAATGTCCTTCAGACAGTTTTGAAGTTGGCTATGATAGCTGAGGTTCATAGCTGGGTTCTGAACTAATTTGTATACCAAATGTTTTAGGGTCTATACACAGATCGGCTACAAAGCTATCTACACATCCATAGACATACAGGTATTTTTATCCTCCACTGCACAATAAGCAAGAAAATAGTTAGCTAGCTACATTATTTCATCTATCTGCATTGTACGGCAAATATCAGCGAGGCAAACTCACAAAATTGTACATTCAATTTGCAGTGAATGTTTTAGCTAGCTAGATTCTGTACATTCACTGTTTCACAAGACAACATCCTGGTTTGCTGTTTGTTTCAGGAGTCCCTAAAACATTAAATTACATTTTCATACTCATGTCACAACAACCATAAAGCTAGCTGGCTAATGTTAGATAGTCAGCTAGTTTGTTAAATCACCTGATACGATTGTCGTAAAAAAAAACATTTTTCACCGCCTCCCAGGCCACATTCGCACCGCCCAAAGGCCCCGGCTCTCTCTGCATTCCTTCCATTGCAATTAATGGGAAGCGGTGTTTCACCGCGCGGCACCGCGTGCTAGTGATCGCGGGGCATCTAGTAGGGGTATCTCGAGATCAGGGAACGTTCTCCTGCCCACTTCCAAGCTGTGTTCGAATACTCATACTACCCACACTAACCCTACTATTTGTGACGTGAATTGAGTATATAGTATGCTTATTGGTCATAGTATGGATATATTTAGTATATCCATACTAGTTAGCGAACTACCTAACAATTTACAAGTTCCCCGGATGTCCAACTAAATTCGCCAAAATATGAAGTATACATTTAGAGATAGAGATATTTAGAGATAGACCAGATGCTTTTCAACTTTCTTTTGAGAAACTGTACCCATAACATTAGGAACACTGTTGTAATGAACACTTATGAGAATGGTGGGCTGAATTTTCTGGACTTCACTTCCTTAAATAATACTTCTAAGATCAATTGGATAAAACAATTCCTAAGAAGACCCACTTCTATCTGGAATTTTATTCCTCATGTCTTCTCTACTTTTGGTGGCCTTAACTTCATGTTGTTTTGCAATTATAATATTGACAAAGTTCCAGTGAAACTTTCTGCTTTTCATCGGCAGGTTTTCTTCTCATGGTCCTTAATTTATAAACACAAATTTTCCCCACACAGATATTATATATGGAATAATCGGGATATATTGTACAAAAATACTGGTTCCGAAATAATATCCTATTGGTGAGCCAACTGGTAAATGCAGAGGGTCTTTTACTCAGTTATAAGGAATTTTTATCACTTTACAAGGTCCCTGTTGTATAGCACACTGTATTACTTAGACAACTAATATAAGGACAGGACATGCGACGGGAGTAGCAATTAACGTGGGCATTGTTTAATGGGTTTCACAGGAAGAACATTCCAAGCATTGCAACGTAGGTAAGCAAGGGTGGTTACAGGTGCCCTAAAGGGACAAAACTAGAATATCAATACACAACAGTCCCTGTAACACCTAACGATTTTGCAATTGTTTTAGATGCCATTCCCTCGGGTGTTGCTCTGTTATTCAGGTCCATTCAACAACAGAGCTATACGAACCTTGTTTCAGCAGGATATTGTATCTATACCTTATGTCATACCTTATTGGAATGGATTTATTGCCACACACATACCTACTTGTTAACCAAATTAAGGAAGTTTCCTTTAAAAAATATTCATAAATATTATCCTGCCAACCACTATATGAAGAAGTTTAAGGAAAACATCAACTCAAATTGCTCCTTTTGTAATGACAGCCCAGAAACAGTGTTGGATCTTTTTTGGCACTGTATTCATGTAAGAAAACTGTGGCAAGACATCAGTAGATTTATAATTGAACACATTTATGAAGATTTTACACTATTGTGGAGAGATGTACTCTTGGATTCTTTACATAAGATAGAAATAAGATGAACATTTTTATGTAATTCATTTCATTATTCTTTTGGCTAAATTTCATATACACAAATGTAAATTTACAAACAAAAAAACACTTTCTTACCCTACAAAAAGAAATTGGGTAATTTAATTTCTGTATTGATTTGTTGTTAATAAAATCAATTTTTTAAAGACACTATTTCCGTACTTTAGGGCCCATAATGCAAATCTTCAAAAAATGGGCGTGGATCCACATCGTTTTCAGATTTCAAGAAAATGGCGGAAAATATGCAGCCAAAGTCCAACAGCGGATACAAATTCATTGCTTTAACTAATTATGACAACAAAATGTTGAGAAATGTAATAAAGTAATGACTTTTCCAATAAGTTACCTTACACGCTGACAATTTGTTAGCTACGCTGTCCTTACGAACCACGTAGAATATCATTACAGTAGTATGAACAGGCGTTGTGCCGAAAATCGTTCATTGCTGCGACTTGCTTGCTAGAACTTGAGATTTCTGCTCTTCACTTCGTTGTCAGTTTAGCCTACATTTCATTGATCTTAATAGCAGAAAGCATTTTTGTCTGCAGTTTTCGATTTGGCTATTTGTTTCTAGTGTATGTGGCGGTGGGCGGCTGCCATTGTCGTCCATACCTAAATCCGCAACTGATTTTGTAGTCTATAAATACATATCTTAGCCAAAATTCGTCATCTCTCCCATGTCTCATTCGACTAGTATTTTTTAAAGTGTAAGGATAATAATTCAGCCATAGTAATAAAATGTTTATTGCTTAGTAATAAAATGTTTATTGCTTGCTAACATGTTACTCCGTCCACTATGTTTAATATAACACACATACATTCATTATTACTTTCGGATGCCTATCCTGACATGAAGTTTGTTCTATAGAAGGTATTTGACTCTGATGTGTGCCACAGAAAGTATTTGACTCCAGCCACAAAATTAAGGAAATTAGAAGGGGGGGGGGGGGGATTCTGGCAGGGCGAGATTTTCGGCACAACACCTGTATGTTAGCTACCTAACGTTAGTTGGCTACTTATACATCAAACTTGCCAGTATATTAACTATAGGCCATCTAACTACCCAACGTTTATTGACTTAATTATTCCATTCTTAGCAAGATTGTATCATCGTTGTGCGTTCTCAATGAACTTTGGGTGCTTTCGTAAATTCGCTCTGGCTATCTACTCCGATTGTGTACCAGTCCAGAGCACAGAATAATGCATGTACGAGTGCTCAGCAGCGGTTGAATATGGCAGACAAAAAAGCATCATTAAATTGTTGCCACCAACGCTTTGAACAACATAAAAACTGCCTAACCAGCTCTGCTATGGTGAGTAAAATGGTCAGAGTGGTCACTCTCATTTGTGTCTGGAAGTAGCTAGCCAACATTAGCATGGTGTCAATATGCCTTGTCCATTGTTGTTCTGGTTAGTGTTTATTGGCTTATTTCACTGTAGAGCCTCGAGCCCTGCTCATTAGATCTTATCAAACCTTTCAGTTCCACCACCCACACATGAGATGACATCACCTGGTTTCAATGATGTTTCTAGAGACAATATCTCTCTCATCATCACTCAATGCCTAGGTTTACCTCCACTGTATTCACATCCTACCATACCTTTGGCTGTACATTATACCTTGAAGCTATTTTATCGCCCCCAGAAACCTGCTCATTGTACTCTCTGTTCCAGACATCCTAGACAACCAATTCTCATAGCTTTTAGCTGTACCCTTATCCTACTCCTCTGTTCCTCTGGTGATGTAGAGGTGAATCCAGGCCCTGCAGTGCCTAGCTCCACTCCTATTCCCCAGGCACTCTCTTTTGATGACTTCTGTAACCGTAATAGCCTTGGTTTCATGCATGTTAACATTAGAAGCCTACTCCCTAAATTTGTTTTATTCACTGCTTTAGCACACTCTGCCAACCCGGATGTCCTAGCCGTATTGGAATCCTGGCTTAGGAAGACCACCAAAAACTCTGAAATCTCCATCCCTAACTACAACATCTTCAGACAAGATAGAACGACCAAAGGGGGCGGTGTTGCAATCTACTGCAGAGATAGCCTGAAGAGTTCTGTCCTATCCAGGTCTGTACCCAAACAATTTGAACTTCCACTTTTAAAAATCCACCTCTCTAAAATCATGTCTCTCACAGTTGCCGCCTGCTATAGACCACACTCTGCCCCCAGCTGTGCTCTGGACACCATATGTGAACGGATTGCCCCCCATCTATCTTCAGAGCTTGTGCTGCTAGGTGACCTAAACTGGGACATGCTTAACACCCCAGCCATCCTACAATCTAATCTTGATGCCCTCAATCTCACAAAAATGATCAATGAACCTACCAGGTAGCACCCCAAAGCCGTAAACACGGGCACCCTCATAGATATCATCCTAAACAACTTGCCCTCTAAATACACCTCTGCTGTTTTCAACCAAGATTTCAGCGATCACTGCCTCATTGCCTGCATCCGTAATGGGTCAGCGGTCAAACGACCTCCACTCATCACTGTCAAATGCTCCCTGAAACACTTCAGCGAGCAGGCCTTTCTAATCGACCTGGCCCGGGTATCCTGGAAGGATATTGACCTCATCCCGTCAGTAGAGGATGCTTGTTTTTTTTTTTTTATGCCTTCCTCACCATCTTAAATAAGCATACCCCATTCAAGACATTTAGAACCAGGAACAGACATAGCCCTTGGTTCTCTCCAGACCTGACTGCCCTTAACCAACACAAAAACATCTTATGGCGTTCTGCATTAGCATCGAACAGCCCCCGTGATATGCAACTTTTCAGGGAAGTTAGAAACCAATATACACAGGCAGTTAGAAAAGCCAAGGCTAGCTTTTTCAAGCAGAAATTTGCTTCCTGCAACACGAACTCAAAAAAGTTCTGGGACACTGTAAAGTCCATGGAGAATAAGAACACCTCCTCCCAGCTGCCCACTGCACTGAGGAGAGGAAACTCTGTCACCACCGATAAATCCACTATAATTGAGAATTTCAATAAGCATTTTTCTACAGCTGGCCATGCTTTCCAACTGGCTACCCCTACCCCGGTCAACAGCACTCCACCCCCCACAGCAACTCGCCCAAGCCTTCCCCATTTCTCCTTCTCCCAAATCCAGTCAGCTGATGTTCTGAAAGATCTGCAAAATCTGGACCCCTACAAATCAGCCGGACTAGACAATCTGGACCCTTTCTTTCTAAAGCTATCTGCCAAAATTGTTGCAACCCCTATTACTAGCCTGTTCAACCTCTCTTTCGTGTCGTCTGAGATTCCGAAAGATTGGAAAGCTGCCGCGGTCATCCCCCTCTTCAAAGGGGGTAACACTCTACACCCAAACTGCTACAGACCTATATCTATCCTACCCTGTCTTTCTAAGGTCTTCGAAAGCCAAGTTAACAAACAGATTACCGACCATTTTGAATCCCACCGTACCTTCTCCGCTATGCAATCTGGTTTCAGAGCTAGTAATGGGTGCACCTCAGCCACGCTCAAGGTCCTAAACAACATCATAACTGCCATCGATAAGAGACATTACTGTGCAGCCGTATTCATCGACCTGTCCAAGGCTTTCGACTCTGTCAATCACCACATCCTCATCGGCAGACTCGATAGCCTTGGTTTCTCAAATGATTGCCTCGCCTGGTTCACCAACTACTTCTCTGATAGAGTTCAGTGTGTCAAATCGGAGGGCCTGTTGTCCGGGCCTCTGGCAGTCTCTATGGGGGTGCCACAGGGTTCAATTCTTGGGCCGACTCTCTTCTCTGTATACATAAATGATGTCGCTCTTGCTGCTGGTCTCTGATCCAATTCTATGCAGACCACACCATTCTGTATACTTCTGGCCCTTCTTTGAACACTGTATTAACAACCCTCCAGACGAGCTTCAATTCAATACAACTCTCTTCCCGTGGCCCCCAACTGCTCTTAAATACAAGTAAAACTAAATGCATGCTTTTCAACCGATCACTGCCTGCACCTGCTCGCCCGTCCAGCATCACTACTCTGGACGGTTCTGACTTAGAATATGTGGACAACTACAAATACCTAGGTGTCTGGTTAGACTGTAAACTCTCCTTCCAGACTCACATCAAACATCTCCAATCCAAAGTTAAATCTAGAATTGGCTTCCTATTTCTCAACAAAGCATCCTTCACTCATGCTGCCAAACAAACTCTCGTAAAACTGACCATCCTACCGATCCTCGACTTTGGCGATGTCATTTACAAAATAGTCTCCAATAACCTACTCAATAAATTGGATGCAGTCTATCACAGTGCCATCCGTTTTGTCACCAAAGCCCCATATACTACTCACCACTGCGACCTGTACGCTCTCGTTGGCTGACCCTCGCTTCATACTCGTCGCCAAATCCACTGGCTCCAGGTCATCTACAAGACCCTGCTCGGTAAAGTCCCCCCTTATCTCAGCTAGCTGGTCACCATAGCAGCACCCACCTGTAGCATGCGCTCCAGCAGGTATATCTCTCTGGTCACCCCCAAAACCAATTCCTCCTTTGGCCGCATCTCCTTCCAGTTCTCTGCTGCCAATGACTGGAACGAACTACAAAAATCTCTGAAACTGGAAACACTTATCTCCCTCACTAGCTTTAAGCACCAGCTGTCAGAGCAGCTCACAGATTACTGCACCTGTACATAGCCCATTTATAATTTAGCCCAAACAACTACCTCTTCCCATACTGTATTTATTTTGCTCCTTTGCACCCCATTATTTCTATTTCTACTTTGCACATTCTTTCACTGCCAATTTACCATTCCAGTGTTTTACTTGCTATATTGTATTTACTTCGCCACCATGGCCTTTTTTTGCCTTTACCTCCCTTATCTCACCTCATTTGCTCACATTGTATATAGACTTATTTTTCTATTGTATTATTGACTGTATGTTTGTTTTACTCCATGTGTAACTCTGTGTTGTTGTATGTGTCGAACTGCTTTGCTTTATCTTGGCCAGGTCGCAATTGTAAATGAGAACTTGTTCTCAACTCGCCTACCTGGTAAAATAAAGGTGAAAAAAAATGGTGCTCGACTGCCGTTGTAAGGTCAGAACGCTCAAACCCTACTCCTCGGGCCTAGCGTCCAGTGTGCGCTCCGAGAGCGAAACGCTCTGACTTTACAAACGGACAATGACAACGCTCTGAATTTACGAGCGGACTCTGGCACCCAAGGTTGGATTTAAGAACACACCCGAAGTCGTAAAATGTCTAACTAGTAATTTGTTACGCTAACTAGCTAGCAAGAGGTTGCATAGCAACAGCATCAACTTCCGGTAGACCGGCGAAGAGCTAGTACGCTCAAGTGAAAGGATACTGTTCCGTTTACAGTATACTAAAATTAACTTATAGTATGTAGTATATACTCATTAAATATGTAGAATACAGTATGTTAGTATGGGTATTCGAACACCGCGCCAGTGATCAACTCTTGCGGCATGTTTTGTAGTTGTCATGGTAACAATTTACTAGTTCCGTCAACAAAATCGCCGGAGAGACTCCTCGTCAAGGTCCATGAAACAGTTGGGAAACTTTGATGGGATGCAGGACAAATAGAAGTATCTGGCTGGGAAGAAGCTTGTTTTGTATCCAAGTATGTTGGCCAGTCAGACTAGAAATAAACCACAATGTCGCGAGTTTACGGGACCAACACCTCATTCAGTGGCTGTGGTAAGTTCAGCACAAACTCTGTGGCTAGTTAACGTTAGTATCCTACCTAGTAAGAAACCTACCGCAAGCTAACGTTAGCTAGCTAACGTTAATACGCGTCACTACATGTTGTACATTGCTAAACAAACGTATTGTTTTGTAAAATTAGAGAGTAAGCATATCTAGCAATTATTATTTTATTTTATTTTTTTCCTGACCCGAGTTGACCTGGGTAGGAAAACTGGCCCCTAGTTGTACTGTAGCCAGATAGATTCCCGTGTGACAGTTCTGTATAATGTTTTAGTTAAAGCAAATAACTACAGTAGGACCTGGAGTTTTCCTTGGCCAGGTCACTTGGTCAGGAGAACCTGCTGCCTCCCATAAACATAATTACTAAACCCTCACCAACCTTTTCCAGAGGGCAAGGTTCCCATCATCCAGGCCTCCAGACTACCTCATCCTGGAGAGAAGGAAACAGGAGGAGGCCCGGGACAAGGTGTTGGAGTTCACCAAGTACCAGAACACCTGTGACCTTAAGACGCGCTGGGAGAAGAACTCTGACCGGCGCATTGTGTTGGGAACCATTGAGAGACGGGTCAAAGATGCCATTGGGCAGTATCAGATGACCATCAATGAGAGGAGGGATAGGTCTGTGACAAATCTTTCGTTTGAGTTCCTATAACAGCTGATCATATTTTTTAATAGAGGTATTTCAATTGCTCCATGTCTGTCTATCACCCCTGTCTCCCTTAGACTGCATGATATGTTGGAGGCAGAGGAGAAGGAACTGCTGAGAGAAATGGAGACCAAGAAAGAGACAGTACTGGAGAGACAAGCCAAGATGCGAGAGAGAGCCAAGTTACTGCGAGAGAGGAGGGAGAGTGAAAGACTAAGTGTGGTTGAAGACAAGCTTGAACAGCTATTCAGGTAGAGAGAACACCTAAAGGGAGGTTCTACAAGACATTACATTTACATTTAAGTCATTTAGCAGACGCTCTTATCCAGAGCGACTTACAAATTGGTGCGTTCACCTTAAGACATCCAGTGGAACAGCCACTTTACAATAGTGCATCTAAATATTTTAAGGGGGGGTGAGAAGGATTACTTTATCCTATCCTAGGTATTCCTGAAAGAGGTGGGGTTTCAGGTGTCTCCGGAAGGTGGTGATTGACTCCGCTGTCCTGGCGTCGTGACGGAGTTTGTTCCACCATTGGGGGGCCAGAGCAGCGAACAGTTTTGACTGGGCTGCGCAGGAACTGTACTTCCTCAGTGGTAGGGAGGCGAGCAGGCCAGAGGTGGATGAACGCAGTGCCCTTGTTTGGGTGTAGGGCCTGATCAGAGCCTGGAGGTACTGAGGTGCCGTTCCCCTCACAGCTCCGTAGGCAAGCACCATGGTCTTGTAGCGGATGCGAGCTTCAACTGGAAGCCAGTGGAGAGAGCGGAGGAGCGGGGTGACGTGAGAGAACTTGGGAAGGTTGAACACCAGACGGGCTGCGGCGTTCTGGATGAGTTGTAGGGGTTTAATGGCACAGGCAGGGAGCCCAGCCAACAGCGAGTTGCAGTAATCCAGACGGGAGATGACAAGTGCCTGGATTAGGACCTGCGCTGCTTCCTGTGTGAGGCAGGGTCGTACTCTGCGGATGTTGTAGAGACAATGTTGCAGCTTTCTTTTCTATGTGTGTGTTCAAACCTCTATACAAATAGATTTTTTAAATGGACCAATTTCAGAGAGCAGAGTGAGGAGCTCCGGACTGAACAGACTCGGCGCAGGCAGGACGAAATTTGCACAGAGCGGGCTGCGCAGCTATGTACACGGCAGGTGACGCAGCGGCAGAAAGAGGAGGAGGAGCAGCTCTTTGCTCAGCTGTGGGAGAGCGACCGGCGAGCCAAGGAGGAGCGGGAGGGCCAGGATGCGCAGAGGCAACGCCAGAGTAATTTGCAGCAGCTGGTCTACCTGCGCGTCCAGATGGAGGCTGCCGAGCAGCAGAGAGAACAGGCCAAGCAGCTCAAAGAGGAAGAGGCCCTGCTACTGGTAGGCGAATTCAGCCTGTAACTGAGATGCTTCTCTCTGTGTCTGTGTGGGTTTCTGCTTTTGTGATCACTAATTGAGCCCTCTCTGTTTTTCTCTGTGTGTGTCCCAGAGGGAGCAGAGAGAGATGCTGCATCTGGAGGAGCAGAGAGAGCACCGTCATAAGCTCCAGGGTCAGGAGAGCCGGCGCAGGCTGCTCGACCACTCTCTGAGGCTGAAGATGAAGCGCCAGGCCAGGGAGCAGCAGGACGAGCTGGCCCTGGACATGAGCATGCTCGAGCAGCTGCTGACGGAGGAGAGAGATGAGAAACAGGGCAAGGTCACGAGGAAGGTGGGAAAGTGGAGTCGTATTAGCATGTTAAATTACCACATTGTCACTATTTGGCACACAAAGAAATCTTATGAAACTACAAGAGGCAGATGATAACTGACTGAGCGTGTGTGTACCACAGCTTGAACTGCGAGAGGAGCAGAGTAGGTACCAACAGTACCTGGCCGATCAGCTTGAGGAGCAGAAGAGACAGGAGGTGGAGACAGAGAAGCTGATCGAGGCAGAGCTAAAGCAGACCTGGGCCCGGAGGGCAGAGCAGTGTCACAAAGAGAAACAAGCCAGGGATAGGCTGATGAAGGATGTGATGGACACACGCCGCCTGCAGATCCAGGAGAAATGTAAGAAAGCGGAAGAGAGGGAAGCAGATCTGTCACTTGGGCAGGTCCTCTGTGACAGTGCAGTTGATTTACAGTTTACAATGAATCGTTTATATCACAAGTCATATTTTAAATGGGATGTGGTCTCATGGTGTGTGTGTGTGCTTGTGTATTTGTGCTTCTTTAGTGGATTTGAACAAGCAGAAACAGGCTCAGCTGGTCGAGGAGAGAGACGAGCTAAACAAAACCATACAGGAGAACAAACTGCTGGATGAGAGAGAGAAAACTCGGTATGTGTAACGGATGTGAAACGGCTAGCTAGTTAGCGGTGCTGCGCGCTAAATAGCGTTTCAATCGGTGACGTCACTTGCTCTGAGACCTTGAAGTAGTGGTTCCCCTTGCTCTGCAAGGGCCGCGGCTTTTGTGGAGCGATGGGTAACGATGCTTCGTGGGTGACTGTTGTTGATGTGTGCAGAGGGTCCCTGGTTCGCGCCCGGGTATGGGTGAGGGGACGGTATAAAGTTATACTGTTACATATGCATAGTGTAATCAAAGATTCTGACATGCGTCCTCTCACAGAAATACACAATCATTTGACCCTTTTTCACACACAGCAGTAGTCTTCACAATTAATACATATCTCTGCTTTCCTCTCCCAGTCTGAGACAGGGCTGTCAGGAGTTCCAGACAGACCTGCTGGCCCAGATGATGTACCAGCAGCAGTTGCGTGATGAGGGGAGATCTCAGACAGAGCAGGAGCACCAGCAAGGCCTGGTCTACCAGGAGCAGTACAACAGGAAGATGCAGGAGATCCTCTCCAGGCCTACCTCACACACCAGGGCTGTCCACCCCTTCAGGAGAACCTCTTCCACTAACCCACAGGGACAGTTTAGCTTAGAGTAACCTAGCATGTGAAGTAAAGCAAATGCATTTATGGCCTGGCTCGACAGGGAACACATACTTTCGTAATTCAGACAACATACACAAAAATGAATCTCTAAAAACCATACACCCACACGCCTGATCCTGTCTTACCTCACAAACATACATCTCCGGCAAGTGCTTTATGTGTAATCCTGTTAAGACAAATCCGAAATTAGCTGTCCCAAGTTTCTCAGAAAATGGCTAATGGATATTAAATGCAAATAAAATAAGTTGAATCATATTTTTGATTTCAGAAAATGTTTCCATTTTACTCCATGGCAGAGTGCTATATTTCAAACATGGATGGAGGATTTCCCCAGGAACAAAGCTGTTCATATTTTGTTCAGTAGGTAGCGCTGAAAATGTATTTTTTCAGTTCAATTTCAGGAACTCTTTATGAGCACGTTGTTGGTATATTAAATGTACCTAATTTAAGGATAAGTCGATTTTCAATTGAATAATATTACTGTGGAGGTGGAGGCCTGCCTGCATACACTTCAAGAAAGCAGTGTCTTTCTGGATTTCATTGCAATGTAATGTAATGTCACGTGATGGCAAACATAACGTTGTTGGATAATACAGGGATAAAGTCTGAAATACATTGTGTCATGAGCATAAGTTGCTTTCTCTGGATATAGTTACAGCAAGTGAAGGCAGAGAAAGATACAAGAAAAACTATCTTGTCGAGTGTGAAAGTGTGTGTGTGACATTTAAGATAATGCATCATGTGCTATATAAATCTACCAAGCGAAAATGAGATGTGCCTGTATTTAGCATGTTTAAATAAGGCATGATTTAGTGGTGCCAAAAATAAGAATTGGGCTAAAAGCTTATTGTATCACCCAACTCGACGAACTGGATTTTAGTGTCATACTGCCATTAAGTCTAGTATGCTTAGACTCATCGCATGGCAAATACCTGTAGGTAGTTGAGCAGGTGGTAGGAATTCAGTGGTTAGTCTGGCTGAGTTACCAGAACAGGTTGTTAGTGGCATGTCAAAGCATTGAGTCCTATTATCTCAGTGTCATTTCCCAAAGCAACCCATGGTGTTAGCCCCAACGTTAGGACCAACTGCTGTGGAATGAGGCATACGCAACTCTCCAAACGGATTGCTGTGGAAAATATTTCACAAGCACTAACTGAGTAATCTCTATCCTCTTTGTAACCGACTGTTCTAGGCCCATTTCATAATAACACAAGCCCTTTTCCTTACAAACCCTTTTCCTTATCTGTGCTAGTTATCAATACTACTGTAGTTCAATGTGACCTTCAGTGGAATGTATACAGTACAAATTGTAGAATGTTGAAAAATAATTGTGTATTCTTGTACAAGGCATGGATTGACATTTGGAAACCAAATGAGCAAATAGCACATTACCAGTCATTTTCCTTGTGACCTGTTCCATCTGTGATCTCTGTTCTCTTTATTAAAAAAAAAAAGATATATATTTCACCTTTATTTAACCAGGTAGGCTAGTTGAGAACAAGTTCTCATTTGCAATTGCGACCTGGCCAAAATAAAGCATTGCAATTCGACACATATAACAACACAGAGTTACACATGGAATAAACAAAACATACAGTCAATAATACAGTAGAAAAAAAGAAAAGAATAAGTCCATGTACAGTGAGTGCAAATGAGATAAGGGAGTTAAGGCAATAAATAGGCCATGGTGGCGAAGTAATTACAATATAGCAATTAAACACTGGAATGGTAGATGTGCAGAAGATGAATGTGCAAGTAGAGATACTGGGGTGCAAAGGAAGATGAATACAGTATGGGGATGAGGTAGATTGATGGGCTTATTACATATGGGCTATGTACAGGTGCAGTGATCTGTGAGCTGCTCTGACAGATGGTGCTTAAAGCTAGTGAGGGAGATATGAGTCTCCAGCTTCAGTGATTTTTGCAGCTCATTCCAGTCATTGGCAGCAGAGAACTGGAAGGAAAGGCGACCAAAGTAGGAATTGGCTTTGGGGGTGGCCAGTGAGATATACCTGCTGTAGTGTGTGCTACGAGTGGGTGCTGCTATGGTGACCAGTGAGCTGAGATAAGGTGGGGCTTTAATGAAAAAATAATTTTAATGGGTGGAATTTATTTTGACTGTGCCTGCATACTTTTCAGATTCCATATAGCAGCCTGGTAGGTGAAGTCAATCAACACCCCATACCTGCAGAAGGAGTGGTTTGGGAGTGTAGTCATGGCATGATATTGGAATGGATTTTTTTCTTCTTTCAAGCCTGCCTTCTGCTAAGGCTAAGGCTTAAATAGCCTACTGATAATAATGTATGATCAGAACAGTATGATCTGGAACATGGAATAATCACAGCTACCTCTGAATAGAGTAGCAGAATCTTCTACTACATACAGTATCTAAGGACTATAACGCCATAATGAAAAGGCAAGTGAAGGAACATAGCAACATAATGAAGAGACAAGAGGGGAAGATTGACCATGAACTTTACTGCAAGGTAACATACTACTGCTGTAGACCTACATGTTGTATTTTGTGATATTGTTGATCATAGTGGGACTAAATGCGGAACAGGATGTATAAATGATGCTGTGTTTTCTAAAGTCTAATTTCCCCAAATATTGTAACCTTGCAGCTGTCATGGACATAAAACTTCAAATTTTAAGCATGACATTTTTATAGGCTTCAGGTAACAGCCTAGTTCCTGTCACAGATTGTACTACTACAATCAAAGATAACACTCTGGCGTGTTAATGCTTGCCTTGAACTAAGATACTAGGTCCACCGAGTTCAGGAAATCATAGTCATTGATTATCCATACCTTTGCTTTTCAGAATGATTTTGTGGGGTGGAGCAAAAAGTTGCGTTAATTTCATTAAGATTCCCAAAATGTGCCAAGATAAATCATATAATAGCCATACATATAGGCGTATATTAGTAGTTTTCAACTTAAAATTATGACCTAACCCCATAATTGGACCTACCCCTCCACAGTCCACCATGGTATCCCCACTGTTAATGTTCGTTCTAATTTCGAGCTGGAATAAAATTGTAGTGCGCTGATGAGCCAGTTGGGGTCTCGTGCGGTACTTCGGTACAGCCTGAGCTATTGCCAGTCAACATGACTTGAGTCCATGGATACGACGGGGAGGATCTAAAGGGAAGCTATTGATAAACTATTTATAGTTTATGTATTTGCACTTATAACCTACTGGGGCTGGCTACCCATATCCAGTCGTCATTCGTTGGCGTTTTTCATTATTGAGTAAATAAGGGGGATCAAGCAACACTGAGTTGTTACGCAACTCATACACGTGAAGACACCTGCCGTTCGTGACCAGGAAAGGGGTCGGAAGTGGCTAACATATTTAACTCAACCCTGGACGACGACACTCGGGAATATGACGACGAATTCAACTTCTAATTAGATGAAAAAACTTTACGGGATTATCAACAATCATGAGATATTGTCATTTATAAAACGCTGCAGTTACTTTTCAGTTTTCGTTGATAGTGTTGGACCATGTCCGTAAACGAGTTATATTCAAAGGTGAGTGATTTGTACAGTAATTGATTCTTTATATACACGTCTTTCTCCAGTCCAGGTCCTTTTGTTATGGCATAATTATTGTGGCAACCTCTTGGGCCACCACATCTAAAGAGGGTGTAATTGTAGAATTCGCCATTGTAGCCAGTTTCCTGCTTGGATGGCATGTATTTTAATGCAGGCGTAATGACAAGTGTTCAGGAAGAAATCGAGCGCCAGCCATCCCAGTTCTGCTGGCTCGGATGTCATTGCAGCTTGTCTGACAGGTGCACGAGTAAGTTTAGTTTCGGTCTGGTATCGGTGTTCGGTTGTAGTTTACTGTTGTCTTCTATCCTTGTGAGCTACTGCTGGACCTAGTTGTGGCCATAATAGTAAAATCATACATTTTCAATACTGACTAGTCTTAAGATAAAATAACTTATGTTATCTTTATTAAAGGATAGTGAGTCAAAGCATTCATAATCTGATTGTACAGTATCTCCCAGGCGACAGTGAGTTTTGAACACGGGATAGATAATTGCAAACAAATTATACTGAAGCTGCTTTGTGAAGAGGGTCAAAAGAGGTGCTTTAATCATGGATTGATTGAATATTCTATTTCTGGTGGGAACATGCTTTATGCAGTAACACAGGCTTGTGCCCAATCCTCAAAAAGGGCTTTAGTTTTTGATATACCCCTACCCGAGGTATAACAAAGCGCAACCCCCCCCCCCCCCCATATCTCGAAGGTCTCTCATATATGAAATGGATGGTTGTACAAAAATATATAAAAAGGCAGCAGACTGCTTGGCATGGCAACACCAAGTATTTATTCCAAGTCACAAGCCTCTGAGGATCAATGAGGCAACTGGGAGGCTCCAACAACAGGAAAAATAATCTAACTCTGGACTCTGACACGTCTTCCTAGCTCTACAACTTGCCCCCACTGTGGTATAACTTGCACCTCCAGGATTGGGCTCTTAAATCACCTCCTTATCATTTAGAAGTGAGCTTTGATTCATTGCTAGTCTAATATGTCTGCCTGAATCTAACATGACCTTTTGCTGGCTCACTGCATTTCTGATGTTTATTGGGATGTTCTGGTGCACTCTTATCCTGTTTGGTTTGAGCTGGCACATTGCTTCTTCCAGACTTTCATGTCCACCATCCTGGCCATCTGCCTTGGAGTTGCTGTATATCTCGACTTGGTGACAGTTATGGTGTACCACACATAAACAAGCTCATAAGGCAGGTGTTCACTACAATGAACCGACACAACCTGACACTCATTGACAAGACATGCCATAAACCTATTGGGCCTTCACATGCCATCCTGGATCTCCCAGAACTGTCCATGATAGGCCCAATCCACTATCAGTCCTTCTCTCATGTAGTTACTAGAGACACACACCATGGAACTGGACTGCCACATGTCAGGAGGCCATTCAACAGCAAAAATGCCATCTGGACATTGCTGGCGTTCATTGTCCTCATATGTACCTACTGTATTTGTCTACCATCCATGGCTGGCCAAGCCATGTGATACCTGAACTGTACTCACTTGTGAAGAATGGCCTTTTATGCTGAGGTGAATCATGTTTTGGTCTGGGAAATCCCAACATCCCTTTAAGGACATATGTCATTTATGGCAAATGAGGAACCTTAGGATGGTAAAACTTGCTGTATGTGATCGTTTATGGTGGCTGGGGATTGACTATGAGAGTGGTCTTTGTGGGTCATGCTTAGTCTGCTCCACCTCCTCTGCAACCCTTATACTGTCCATCAAATCCCAGGGATCATCTTCAAATGTATATGTGTGTGGAGCTGTGCTATGTCCCTCACAACCAATGCTTCTTAGTCAAAGTCTATGTGGCACAGCGGTCTAAGACACAGCATCTCAGTGCAAGAGGCGTCACTACAGTACCTGGTTCGAATCCATGCTGTATCACATCTGGCCTTGATTGGGGGTTCCATAGGGCGGCGAACAATTGGCCCAGTGTCGTCCAGGTTAGGGTTTGGCTGGGGTAGGCTGTCATTGTAAATAACAATGTGTTCTTAACTGACTTGCCTAGTTAAAGGTTAAATAAGTTTAAAAAATAGCTACACTCTAACTGACCTCTAAATATAAGTCACCCTCACAGGTTCTGTCATTCTACATCTCCTGCTTGTTGTGCCCCAGTCGCTAGTCAATGCCAACCACCCACAGATAATATCGGCAAAATGATCATCCTACCTGACTTCCAAAGGAATATAAAGAAATATGTAGAACGTGACCTGCAGGATATTTTGCCACATTTAACATATAAAAAACCACACCCACAGGCCAATTAGGCATTGGAAAGATCTAAAGGCAAGTCTGTTTGTGACAGCCCTTTCACAGACTTTCACAACCAGACAACCAACCATTCCACTACTGGTGTATCCCCAGCAACATGTGGCTGGGATAAAATTCCAGTTAGTCAATGCAACTCTGGGATGTTGGCCTTCTAGGCAGAGTTGCAAAGAAAAAGCCATATCTCAGACTGGCCAAGAAAAAGATTAAGATGGGCAAAAGAACAGACACTGGACAGAGGAACTCTGCCTAGAAGGCCAGCATCCCATACTGTTTACGTTGAGACTGGTGTTTTGCGGGTACTATTTAATGAAGCTGCCAGTTGAGGACTTGTGAGGTGTCTGTTTCTCAAAGTAGACACTCTAATGTACTTGTCCTCTTGCTCAGTTGTGCATCGGGGCCTCCCACTCCTCTTTCTATTCTGGTTAGAGACAGTTTGCTCTGTTTTGTGAAGGGAGTAGTACAAGTCATTGTTTTCAGTTTCTTGGTAATTTCTTGCATGGAATAGCCTTAATTTCTCAGAACAAGAATAGCCTGACACGTTTCAGAAGAAAGTCGTTTGTTTCTGGACATTTTGAGCCTGTAATCGAACCAACAAATGCTGATACTCTAGATACTCAACTAGTCTAAAGAAGGCCAGTTGTAATTGCTTCTTTAATCAGACAACAGTTTTCAGCTGTGCTAACATAATTGAAAAAGGGTTTTCTAATGATCAATTAGCCTTTTAAAATGATAAACTTGGATTAGCTAACACAACGTGCCATTGGAACACAGGAGTGATGTTGCTGATAATGGGCCTCTGTATGCCTATGTAGATATTTTTTTTTTAAAGCAGCCGTTTCCAATTACAATAGTCATTTACAACATTAACAATGTCTACACTGTATTTCTGATCAATTCCATGTTATTTTAATGGACAAAAAAATGTGCTTTTCTTTCAAAAACAAGGACATTTCTACTGTATCTTTCCTATGCCGCTCTGTACCATCACTCATTCATATATCTTTATGTACATATCCCCCCTTACACTTTATCCCCTTACACTTGTGTCTATAAGGTAGTAGTTTTGGAATTGTTAGCTAGATTACTTGTTGGTTATTACTGAATTGTCGGAACTAGAAGCACAAGCATTTCTCTACACTCGCATTAACATCTGCTAACCATGTGTATGTGACAATTAAATTTTGATTTGAAGTGACTCCAAACTTTTGAACGGTAGTGTATACACTACTAGAGTAGCTGTTTTATTACGGTTGCTTTCCTGTTACTTGGTTACGATACTGTGTGATGTGTGTTGTGAAAGCTTGTTATTATATTTTAAGGTTTTGCCCCTTGTTGAAATGAATGAGATTAAAACATGAACACACATTGTGGCTATTGAAACACAACAGAGGCATGACAGTGCCACTCATTGTCATTGATAAACCAAGAGCCTTATGAAACCATTTCAAAGACAGAATAACACAATCAAAATGAACAAGGGCTATTTATATGGAGGCTAAGGTGTTTGAGTGTAATCAACATGTTGGCCATGTTGAATTCAGAATACAATTGATTCAAAATTAGGAATGAGGGTTGTAAACAATTGTGAATAAATGCCTCCCATTTACAAAATTCATATTTGCAGATGACTTAACCTTGATCAAATGTTATTATGGCAGCCATAATTCTATTTTTGGATTTGAGGCAAAATATAATCTGTGATTGCCCCTTTGACCTAATTGCAATCCTTTAAGGAACCTTGGACCCCAAAAGTTTGTATATTGATGTTTGTTGTTTTCCTTAGAGCCAATTACAATAGCCACAACATCAAAGAATGTGTAACTGTTTTTCTTTTTCAGGCAGGACCATACAGCAATGAATGAGAGCAAATTTGACTTGGAAAATGTTCCATTGAACAGCTACCAAAACGTGAAGTTTCATAAATCATAAATATTTGTATATGTGATATTGTTGTCTATTGTATCTCTGTGTGTTTACAGGTCTACATTTTACAAGATGCTTTAACATATGCTAATGTTTGTTTCGGTATGTAGGGCAGATAATTGTCTCCTTCTATTCCAAATTCTAGCAATATCAGAGTTTGCAGTACTGGGTTACATGAGTCACCCCCCCCCCTTAGCCAGGCAGGCATTATTCTTTACTGTTTGAGTGAAGGTGATGTCATAACATCTATCAATTAAACCACTTGCTATAAAATATTTGTATACAACCATCCATTTCATATATTTATAGGAGACCTTTAGAGATATGGAAAAATGTGGTTGTTTTGTTATACCTTGGGTAGGGTTATGTAAAACATTTTGGGGGCCTTCTCACTAGCCTATCTTCCAATACTGGGGGCCCACAGTTGAATGAACATGCAACAATAACTTGAACGGACACCATTACACACATTACAGACAATTGATGGGTTACTGGCCTACTCTGACATAGATTGTTGTGTAAAATTAGTACTTTGAATTTATACTTTGTATTTTGTTCCAATTGTTATGAAATATTATAGTTTTTTTGTGGTGTAGGCCTATGTGTTGATTCACCTAGAATATTTGTGTACACCACTGGAATGACTCATTTCAGGAAGAAACCTAGCCCAATGAAAGACACTAACTGCCTTCAGCGCCTCGTGACGATAGTGTCTTCTGGCCGGGGGAGTTTTTTTAAAAGCCCTGATGCTTGCTCTAAACATTAACACTCATCGCTTGCGGCACAGTTTTGGAAACATAAGGAACGTGTCTTTCACATCAGCGAGAAATAATTAAAGGGTTAGGGTTCCCACATGGCCATATTTCCATGTTACAGTGCTTCTTTCTGGGAAAACAGACGTAAGACTACCTGTGCTAATTAGCTATCTGCGTCTCTGAACACCTGTGTGCAAATGGAAGACAGACGCCACAAACGTGTTGTCACTGATAAATACTGTCTGCTGCAACAGTGTTAAAACAGTGTACAGTTAGTGTGTTTTGCATTTGTGAAATTATTTTGATGTGATGTGAAAGTAAAGGGATTTTATTTTTTTAGAACCGTACCGATATCGATTCACTTTTAAATTGAGTATTTGGCTGTTTTGGCTGCCAGAGCCAATTCATCTTTTAAACAGAACATGAAAGTTCCTTGGACTATAAGGAGTAACATTAGGCTCCTTTAGTCTAGAAGAAACCTAGCCAAACTATTGAGAAAGAGATGTCTTTTGAAGTGTGGAGTTGTACATTGCAGGTGTTATTGGCTAGAGAACAGAATCAGGTTACACACATTATTTGTCACTAATCCTCCATGACTCAAAATCTAGTTTCACATTCCTCTGCAGAAATGACAAAAAACAAAGCTGCATTGTTGTTTTATTTTAGAACTTTTGCATTTAGTTTAGGTGTTCCCTTTACTCAACTTTTGACTTGTTGAGTGAATGGCTGTTACAGTTCTCTGTCCAAACATATTGTTCTATTTATTTACTAGTTACTTCCCTCTGTCTCTCATTTGTTTACTCAGGGACAGACCAGTCAAACTTTGTCCCGTGAATAATTAACTTAGTCTGACAGATGTCAAACCTTTTTCTTCATGTTTTCCTTTGTGTATCGTTAGTAAAAATAGGACTTGTGACATCATTGTAAAACACTAAAGACACACCTGTAGGCATTGTCATCTGAGTATTTCTCCTCTCTAGTCATTCCTGCTCGGTGCTTTCATCCGTGACCTTTTACCTTGCATTGTGTGACATCTCTATGAAATATTCTACCCTGTCTGAATTATATTGTACAAGAAGATTCTTTGTCATAATTCTGTCTCGCTGGGCCAGTTCAAAGTCTTCTGATTAGGAATCCATTTAGCTTTTAGATTTAGTTTTGATACTGGATTGCAGTACAGTAACAGTCCTCAAATTGCACTCCTCAGTTAATAAGCTATTATCCTCCTGGTCCATCCTACTCACACTCTCTGCAGCCCCCCCCAACATGAAGCCCAGTAATCCAGAATAAAGACAAATCCTACGATTCCATCTGTTTTGTGATCAACGGCTGTACCAGCTGGCACACACATTCTTTTTTAGCTTACTATGTTGTGGTCAAAACACAGACGACACATGCTGAATCGATCTACTATCTACCTTGCATTATGTACATAACCTGTAGATGTTGTGATGTCATTGCAGACCTATAGTAATTAGGCCTTCCCTCTGACTGTGTGTTTGGTCTGCTGGTGGAATGTTGTTTCTTTGTGTTTAGTCAGGCTGTGGGCCTTCTAGAGCGGGATTATTTGGAGTCGCCACTAACCCCTTCCAGTTTGGGCCTTGGAGTGAATTTAGCCTAAACCTGCCCTCTGTTCAGAGTTTTTAGTGGATTCCCAAATCATGACAAATACCTACAGTTGAAGTCGGAAGTTTACATACACCTTCGCCAAATACATTTGAACTCAGTTTTTCACAATTCCTGACATTTAATCCTTGTAAAGATTCCCTGTTTTAGGTCAGTTAGGATCACCACTTTATATTAAGAATGTGAAATGTCAGAATAATAGTAGAGAATTATTTATTTCAGCATTTATTTATTTCATATTCCCAGTGGGTCAGAAGTTTACATACACTCAATTAGTATTTGGTAGCATTGCCTTTAAATTGTTTAACTTGGGTCAAACGTTTTGGGTAGCCTTCCACAAGCTTCCCAAAATAAGTTGTGTGAATTTTGGCCCATTCCTCCTGACAGAGCTGATGTAACTGAGTCAGGTTTGTAGGCCTCCTTGCTCGCACACACTTTTTCAGTTCTGCCCACAAATTTTCCATAGGATTGAGGTCAGGGCTTTGTGATGGCCATTCCAATACCCTGACTTTGTTGTCCTTAAGCCATTTTGCCACAACTTTGGAAGTATGCTTGGGGTCAATGTCCATTTGGAAGAGCCATTTGTGACCAAGCTTTAACTTCCTGACTGATGTTTTGAGATGTTGCTTCAATATATCCACCTCATTTTCCATCCTCCTGATGCCATCTATTTTGTGAAGTGCACCAGTCCCTCCTGCAGCAAAGCACCCCCACAACGTGATGCTGCCACCCCCATGCTTCACGGTTGGGATGGTATTCTTCGGCTCGCAAGCCTCCCCCATTTTCCTCCAAACATAGCGATGGTCATTATGGCCAAACAGTTATATTTTTGTTTCATCAGACCAGAGGACATTTCTCCAAAAAGTACCATCTTTGTCCCCATGAGCAGTTGCAAACCGTAGCCGTGGCTTCTTCCTTGCTGAGCGGCCTTTCAGGTTATGTCGATATAGGACTTGTTTTACTGTGGATATAGATACTTTTGTACCTGTTTCCTCCAGCGTTTCACAAGGTCCTTTGCTATTGTTCTGGGATTGATTTGCACTTTTCGCACCAAAGTACGTTCATCTCTAGGAGACAGAACGCGTTTCCTTCCTGAGCGGTATGACGGCTGTGTGGTCCCATGGTGTTTACTTGTGGAGGTCTGCAATTATTTTTCTGAGGTCTTGGCTGATTTCTTTTGATTTTCCCATGATGTCAAGCAAAGAGGCACTGAGGTTGAAGGTAGGCCTTGAAATACATCCACAGGTACACCTCCAATTGACTCAAATTATGTCAATTAGCCTATCAGAAGCTTCTAAAGCCATGACATCATTTTCTGGAATTTCCAAGCTGCTTCCAAGCACAGTCAACTTAGTGTATGTAAACTTCTGACCCACTGGAATTGTGATACAGTGAAATAATCTATCTGTAAACAATTGTTGGAAAAATGACTTGTCATGCACAAAGTAGATGTCCTAACCTACTTGCCAAAACTTTAGTTTGTTAACAAGAAATTTGTGGAGTGGTTGAAACACTTAGGTTGGCGTCATTAAAACCCGTTTATGTAAACTTCCGACTTCAACTGTATGTGTTAACATTCCTCTGAGGCCCACATTAAATCAAATCAAATCAAATCAAATTGTATTTGTCACATACACATGGTTAGCAGATGTTAATGCGAGTGTAGCGAAATGCTTGTGCTTCTAGTTCCGACAATGCAGTGATAACCAACAAGTAATCTAACTAACAATTCTAAAACTACTGTCTTATACACAGTGTAAGGGGATAAAGAATATGTACATAAGGATATATGAGTGAGTGATGGTACAGAGCAGCATACAGTAGATGGTATCGAGTACAGTATATACATATGAGATGAGTATGTAGACAAAGTAAACAAAGTGGCATAGTTAAAGTGGCTAGTGATACATGTATTACATAAGGATGATGTAGAGTACAGTATATACGTATGCATATGAGATGAATAATGTAGGGTAAGTAACATTATATAAGGTAGCATTGTTTAAAGTGGCTAGTGATATATTTACATAATTTCCCATCAATTCCCATTATTAAAGTGGCTGGAGTTGGGTCAGTGTCAATGACAGTGTGTTGGCAGCAGCCACTCAATGGTGGCTGTTTAACAGTCTGATAGCCTTGAGATAGAAGCTGTTTTTCAGTCTCTCAGTCCCAGCTTTGATGCACCTGTACTGACCTCGCCTTCTGGATGATAGCGGGGTGAACAGGCAGTGGTTCGGGTGGTTGATGTCCTTGATGATCTTTATGGCCTTCCTGTAACATCGGGTGGTGTAGGTGTCCTGGAGGGCAGGTAGTTTGCCCCCGGTGATGCGTTGTGCAGACCTCACTACCCTCTGGAGAGCCTTACGGTTGAGGGCGGAGCAGTTGCCGTACCAGGCGGTGATACAGCCCGCCAGGATGCTCTCGATTGTGCATCTGTAGAAGTTTGTGAGTGCTTTTGGTGACAAGCCGAATTTCTTCAGCCTCCTGAGGTTGAAGAGGCGCTGCTGCGCCTTCTTCACGACGCTGTCAGTGTGAGTGGACCAATTCAGTTTGTCTGTGATGTGTATGCCGAGGAACTTAAAACTTGCTACCCTCTCCACTACTGTTCCATCGATGTGGATAGGGGGTGTTCCCTCTGCTGTTTCCTGAAGTCCACAATCATCTCCTTAGTTTTGTTGACGTTGAGTGTGAGGTTATTTTCCTGACACCACACTCCGAGGGCCCTCACCTCCTCCCTGTAGGCCGTCTCGTCGTTGTTGGTAATCAAGCCTACCACTGTTGTGTCGTCCGCAAACTTGATGATTGAGTTGGAGGCGTGCGTGGCCACGCAGTCGTGGGTGAACAGGGAGTACAGGAGAGGGCTCAGAACGCACCCTTGTGGGGCCCCCGTGTTGAGGATCAGCGGGGAGGAGATGTTGTTGCCTACCCTCACCACCTGGGGCGGCCCGTCAGGAAGTCCAGTACCCAGTTGCACAGGGCGGGGTCGAGACCCAGGGTCTCGAGCTTGATGACGAGCTTGGAGGGTACTATGGTGTTGAATGCCGAGCTGTAGTCGATGAACAGCATTCTCACATAGGTATTCCTCTTGTCCAGGTGGGTTAGGGCAGTGTGCAGTGTGGTTGAGATTGCATCGTCTGTGGACCTATTTGGGCGGTAAGCAAATTGGAGTGGGTCTAGGGTGTCAGGTAGGGTGGAGGTGATATGGTCCTTGACTAGTCTCTCAAAGCACTTCATGATGACGGAAGTGAGTGCTACGGGGCGGTAGTCGTTTAGCTCAGTTACCTTAGCTTTCTTGGGAACAGGAACAATGGTGGCCCTCTTGAAGCATGTGGGAACAGCAGACTGGTATAGGGATTGATTGAATATGTCCGTAAACACACCGGCCAGCTGGTCTGCGCATGCTCTGAGGGCGCGGCTGGGGATGCCGTCTGGGCCTGCAGCCTTGCGAGGGTTAACACGTTTAAATGTCTTACTCACCTCGGCTGCAGTGAAGGAGAGACCGCATGTTTTCGTTGCAGGCCGTGTCAGTGGCACTGTATTGTCCTCAAAGCGGGCAAAAAAGTTATTTAGTCTGCCTGGGAGCAAGACATCCTGGTCCGTGACTGGGCTGGGTTTCTTCTTGTAGTCCGTGATTGACTGTAGACCCTGCCACATGCCTCTTGTGTCTGAGCCATTGAATTGAGATTCCACTTTGTCTCTGTACTGACGCTTAGCTTGTTTAATAGCCTTGCGGAGGGAATAGCTGCATTGTTTATATTCGGACATGTTACCAGACACCTTGCCCTGATTAAAAGCAGTGGTTCGCGCTTTCAGTTTCACGCGAATGCTGCCATCAATCCACGGTTTCTGGTTTGGGAATGTTTTTATCGTTGCTATGGGAACGACATCTTCGACAAACGTTCTAATGAACTTGCACACCGAATCAGCGTATTGGTCAATATTTTCATCTGACGCAATACGAAACATGTCCCAGTCCACGTGATGGAAGCAGTCTTGGAGTGTGGAGTCAGCTTGGTCTGACCAGCGTTGGACAGACCTCAGCGTGGGAGCCTCTTGTTTAAGTTTCTGCCTGTAGGCAGGGATCAACAAAATGGAGTCGTGGTCAGCTTTTCCGAAAGGGGGGCGGGGCAGGGCCTTATATGCGTCGCGGAAGTTAGAGTAACAATGATCCAAGGTTTTACCACCCCTGGTTGCGCAATCGATATGCTGATAAAATTTAGGGAGTCTTGTTTTCAGATTAGCTTTGTTAAAATCCCCAGCTACAATGAATGCAGCCTCCGGATAAATGGTTTGTTTATTTTTATTTTATTATCATTATCATTATTTCTCAATTGCTTGTATCCCAGCCTATTGGTAGGCCTATGTTTTTCCCATTTATCATTGCAATATTTGAATTGTTTGAACTCTCACCTCTCCACTTAATGTAGCAGTATTGACAAGTGCTTGTTGTTAAATGGCAGGAGTCAGCTAATGTTAAACATCTCCATTGCAAGATGTCAGGTGATGCTGTAATTCTACTCCATACATTGTTTATTAGACATGCCAGTGCAGTACTTTCCTTTCATAAACAGGTAATAGGGTGCTGTCAGTGAGCCACTTTCAGCGCCAACATATACGTTATCTTGCAGGCTATTCTAAAAAAAAATTCCATACATGCCCAAACAGACATTTCTTTACTCCAGACCCCAGTGTCCTAAACTCCTAAAGTATACGCTTGGATACTGTATGTAAGAGTAGGACTGAAACACGGACCCTGTATCGTAGTTGAAGGGAAGTTAACGGAGGAAGAAAATTGTACCATGAAGCAGGAAGTTGCTGTGATTCTCAGGAGTACAGCACATAGAGAAGCTGGTAAACAACAACCTTGGTTCTTCAGGGAATTGAGCTTAAAGCCAGGTGTGTGTCTGTGTGTTTGGTATGTGTGTTCCTCTCCCTGGGGATATATTGTCCCTCATAGGGCTTGTAACTGTAACATTACTCAGAAGCTTCACAGTAGAGTCGCTTGCCAGCCCACAAATGTCTGTCAGGGAGATACTAGTTGCATATAGCCTCAATCTCCTATGTAGGCTATTCTAAAAGGGCTCGATTCTGACTTGAGATACTGTAAGTAGACTTAACTTAACAGTGTTTCACATAAGTCCATGTTAAGTCAACTCAAGTCTGAATAGGGCCAAAAGTGATTAGCATTTTGTTTTGTGGTCAAATGCTACTGAAAAGGGTGACAGGTTTTTCACACCACATCTTTTGCATCATCAAGCATATCTCTTGATAATTATCTGCAGCTAGTCTGTTGCTTAGGAAAATGTGTCATGTCCTTTGTACAACAAAGCACTCCAGGAAAACCTTTATTCCACCTGCCTGCCTCATGATCATGCTAGCTGACATTCTCAGCATTTTTCCCCTAACACCTAAACGTTTCTCCTTGCTTCTGTCTTTAGAGCAGGTGTAATTAGCGCTCTCTTTTTCCGATAAACAGACAGGTCAAAGTTCCTGGAGGAAGGGATTATGGACGTGACTTCCTATTGGCAGCAGGTTTTCACCTGACGCAGTAATAATAGTCCTTGTGCTGACTGACACGCACATCCTAGCAGGGCGGGGCAATGGTAGCACTGGAGCGGAAGGATAGAACACCTGTACAGTAGCTAGCTCCATTCTCAGGGTTTGCATTTGACCTGTGTGTATTTACCTCAGCAGTTTATAAAGGGACTTTTACTGAAACCCGAGAGTAGTCTCTTCAGGTTGACCTCGTTTTCTCTCCTCACGACCCTTCACCAATTTATCCTATAGACAAGAAGAGGATAACTTTTCACCAACTGTTATAAAACCCATTTAATAGTTAACAAAAATGACAATGGAGTTTGAAGAAAAAATATTTTTTGCCGATAGACCAAAGGTTAGCCTAGCTGTAATTTTGATTTCATTTTTTAATCATTGCGATTGTTTGTAATAATATGGCCCACAAAACCTTTCAATGTTCTAGTCCGTGGATTAGTGGAACGTAAACGCCCCACAATGACAAAGCAAAAACTGTTTTTTGTTTTAGACAATTATTTTCCTACAACTTGATTGGAGTCCACCTGGGGTAAATTCAATTGATTGGACATGATTTGGAATGGCACACACCTCTCTATATCAGGTCCTACAGTTGACAGTGCATGTCAGAGCAAAAACCAAGCCATGAGGGCAAAATAATTGTCCGTAGAGCTCAGAGACAGGATTGTGTCGAGGCACAGATCTTGGGGACCTTCAATGCTGCAGAAATGTTTTGGTACCCTTCCCCAGAACACTGGCACCCATCATACATAAATGGAAGAAGTTTGGAACCACCAAGACACTTCCTAGGGCTGGCCGCCCGGTCAAACTGAGCAATGTCGGGAGAAGGGCCTTGGTCAGTGATGTGACCAATGACAGAGTTTGTCTATGGAGATGGGAGAACCTTCCCTTAGGACAACCATCTCTGCAGTGCTCCACCAATCAGGCCTTTATGGTAGAGTGGCCAGACGGAAGCCACTCCTTTAGTAAAAAGCACATCACAGCCCACTTGGAGTTTCCCAAAATGCACCATGAGAGTCAGACCATGAGAAACAAGATTCTCTGGTCTGATGAAACCAAGATTGAACTCTGGCCTGAACCAATTGTCACGTCTGGAGGAAACCTGGCCCCGTCCCTACGGTGAAACATGGTGGTGGCAGCATCATGCTGTGGGGATGTCTTTCAGCGGCTGGGACTGGGAGACTAGTAAGGATCGAGGGAAAGATTAATGAAGGAAAGTACAGAGATCATTGAAAACCTGCTTCAGAGCGCTCAGGAACTCAGACTGGGGCAAAGGTTCACCTTCCAACAGGACAACCCCCCCCTAAGCATACAGCCAAGACAATGCAGGGGGGACTTCGGAACAAGTCTTTGAATATCCTTGAGAGGCCCAGCCAGAGCCTGGACTTGAACCCGATCAAACATCTCTGAAGAGACCTGAAAATAGTTGTGCAGCGATGCTCCCCATCCAACCTGACAGAGCTTGAGAGGATCTGCAGAAAATAATTGGAGAAACTCTCCAAATACAGGTGTGCCAAGCTTGTGGTGTCATACTGAATAAGGCTGTAATTGCTGCCAAGGTGCTTCAACAAAGTACTAAATAAAGGGTCTGAATACTTATGTAAATGTTATGTTTCAGTTTTTTATTTTGAATAAAATTGCTAAAATTTCTAAACCTATTTTTGAATTGTCATTATGGGGTATTTGTGTGTAGTTTGATGGGGGGAAAAAACAATTATTATCAATGTTATAATAAAGCTGTAACATAACAAAATGTCTATGGGTCTGAATACTTTCTGAATGCACTGTATATAACATATTGGTTGCAAGAATTTTGTATAATAATTCAAATAAAAAATGTGAAGTTTTAAATCTGGCATCGTTTTGTGCACCGATGACATGTGCCAGTTTATCTACTACATTTTTTTACCACTACATCACTGGTTACGCTAGTGTTATAACCTCATGAGTTTAATCAGTCTTGTTGTAGGTTGGTTGACTGACGAGGATACGGGTAGTATCAGAAAGGCAAGGGGATTTTAAGACATTACGCAACAGCATGACTTCATCAGGGTCATAGGGGAAACCGGTAATGTAACTTTTTCCTCTGACGTTATTTTCTTCTCCTCTCCCTCATTTCCCTACTCGTCCCTCCAGCCCCCCTTACAGGTGTACTTCCACTAACTCCACCAGACCTGTCTGGATGCTTGTTTTATGTCTCCTTTCTTTACACTAGTAGTATTTGGTTGGACTACTACTGTATCTAATGTATTGTTGCCTCTTCTCACTGTTATAAATCAGATGCCTGAACTCTGATCTATCTATTAGATTTCCTTCTCTTATGTTCTACATATTTGACACAGAGCATAGGGTACTACCCCTATGACAATTGTCAGTCCATGGCCATAAGAGAGAGAACAAATACACGCACACACTAAAGACTGATTCTGAATGTTTCCTTGTCAAGATCATAAACATCCCTGTGTAACTCCTTTGTGTCTTGTCAGCCCATCTGCAAAGCAAGCAGGACCAACACTAAGCCTGATTGAATTGACCCAGCCGATGGTAATAAAAAATAAATATAAAGCAATTTCATTAGGTCTGTTGGAAAGTGTGATGGTGTGATCAGAGGGGGAGAAAGAGGCAGGGAGTGAGCGAGAGTAGGGCTCAGTTAGTTAGTAGTCAAAGCCAGTACTAAGTGAATTTAGGCTTATTATACCCTGTCATTACTGATCTTGTCTTTTGTACTCAACAATGAGGAATGGCATCACTTTTTTTGATGACCATGGGTGACATGGTTAGTCTTCTAAATAGCACGGATTGAACAAAAATGACAATATTACTCACAACAACAGCTGTCTGTGTACAGCAAATGTCACCCATTGTCTCTTAATGTGCTTATATCCAATACCTGTAGGGTAGTCAAAGCATTACCTGTCTGTGACTATTGTCCATCAGAAGGGACATGGAGATGCGGTCTTGGCTATGGATCTTTCCCAGTATAAATTATAGTGGCACGTTGGCCATGTAATGTTAATGTCTCCTATTATTTTGGCTGATGTCTGACTGCACAATCCAAACTTTTTTGCTGAGCAAACTGCTTCTTTGTGATTGAATTCTGATGAACTGTACCTGTCATCATAGAACTGTGGCCTATGATGCAGCACAAACTGCAAATCATGTCAGTTCCATTATCAAAGACATAAGGTCCTATTTGATCAAAATCGGGAACCATATTTCTTGGATAATGAGGAAATAACTTTCTGCCCAGCGAAGAAGCATTTTTTGAAGTTTACTTTCTTTTCACAGTGAGATGATTAGGATTGGATGAGAGGAGTGTAGAGGTAAACACTCAGCTGAGTGTCATTGAACTTGGCTTTCGAAACATGCTAGGGGCTCATTTCGTTACGATCAGAGTCTTCACTAAAGTTTCACCCACGCAGCGTTTGACATAGCAGAACAGACTAAATTCAAATGGCTGCCTCAAAAATATATATTTTTAAATAAGGTCACATTCATCAACAGTATATAATTGCAGATATCTGTAATGTAGTCTACTCTATCTGAACACCACCACCCTATCAAATCACAATTTATCACATGCTTTTTGTGAACAACAGGTGTAGACTAACAGTAAAATGCTTACTTACTGGCCCTTCCCAACAACGCAGAGAGAAAAATAATAAAGAGAACACAAGGAATAAATACACAATGAGTAGGAAACATGATTGATAATACGCTGTAGCAGCAGTGTGTGATGAGTCAGAGTTGGTTCAAAGGGGGGTCAATGCAAATAGTTGCAATTTGGTTAACTATTTAGCAGTCTTATGGCTTGGGGGTAGAAGCTGTTCAGAGTCCTGTTGGTTCCAGACTTGGTGCATCGGTGCCGCTTGCCGTTCGGTAGCAGAGAGAACAGTCAATGGTGGCTGGAGTCTTTGACCATATTTAGGGCCTCCCTCTGACACCGCCTTGTATAGAGGTTCTAGATGGCAGTGGGGCTCAGCCCAAGTGATGTACTGGGGCTTACGCACTACCCTCAGTAGCGCCTTGCGGTCGGATGCCAAGCAGTTGCCATACAAAGCAGTTATGCAGCCAGTCAAGATGCTCTCAATGGTGCCGCTGTAGAACCTTTTGAGGATCTGAGGGCCCATGCAAATTATTTTAATCTGTGGATCTGTTGGGTCGGTATGTGAATTGTAGTTGGTCCAGGGTGTCTGGGATGATGGTGTTGATGTGAGCAATGACCAGTCTTTCAAAGTATTTAATCGCTACATATGTGAGTGCTACAGGGCAAAAGTAATTTAGACTGGTTACCTTGGCGTTCTTGGGCAGAGGGACTATGGTGGTCTGCTTGAAACATGTAGGTATTACAGACCGGGCCAAGGAGAGGTTGAACATGTCAGAGAAGACCATTTTCGCTGGCATGCTCGGAGTACTCGGCGTCCTGGTAATCCATCTGGCCCCGCAGCCTTCTGAATGTTAACTGTTTTAAAGGTCTTACTCACATCCGGAACAGCTGGTGCTTTCATTAACTTATTAGTGTCACGTTCTTTGAAAGTGGCAGCTTTAGCCTTTAGCTCAGTTCGTATGTTGCCTGTAATCCATGGCTTCTAGTTGGGATATGTACGTACGGTCACTGTGGGGACAATGTTGTCGATGCACTTATTAATGAAGCTGGTGACTGACGTGGTAAACTCCTCAATGTTATCGGAAGAACCCAGGAACAAATTTCTGTGCTAGAAAAACCGTCCTGTAGTTTAGCATCTGCTTAATCGGACCACTTCTGTATTGAGCAGGTCACTGCTACTTCCTGTTTTTGAGTTTTTGCTTGTAAGCAGGAATCAAGGTTAGTTGGTCATCAAGTATTGTGATTCTGATGACTTCTGTGTGAACCACGTCTAAGGACAGGATAGATGTATATGTTTTGACGGCAGAAAGGAGTGGTGTCACGTCTAAGGACAGGATAGATGTATATGTTTTGACGGCAGAAAGGAGTGGTGTCATGGATCTAGGGGAGGACACTTCAGGATAAATGAGGCTGCTTCATATGCGTTCAGGATTGGTTTGTTTCCGAAGTGAAGAATGGGTTGGGAAAGTGTGTGTGTGTGTGTGTAGGCTATTGTATGTGTGCTGATGTTTTAGGGGGTGGGTAGGACCGGGTGTAACATCGCATCAGAACAGAAGTCTTTAGCAAAAAGACTCCTTCACAAAGCTCTCTATCCATCTAGGTTCCACGTTCATTTGGCACTGTCTTATTGTCCTTTCTTCAAACAGTGATGGGCTGAAGTGAGATAGCGCCCGCTGCGCTACTTATAAAGTTCTTTATTTTGGATTTCAACTCAGTTGTTGAAGAGTTTGAAATATGGAGAATGTTTAGTCACCTCTGTTTAACCAGAGGCACAGATAGGCTACTAAATAATCCCAGTTGAATCAATGTGGAGAAGGATCTAGCTGTCTTTTGCTCACATTGGCAGAGGAGCTTGGCTTTCCCCCTACTGTGTTTAGTCTATGATGGTACATAATTAAAGATGGTTTGATCAGGACCTAGCAAGAACACTTCCCTCAAACGCCTTAGCACACCATGGGAGAGAGCCATGAAAGATTAGGAGAGAAAAATCAACTGCAGAGAGAACACCTGCCCTCACTTCTGTGGCATGAAAATATATTTTTTGCCAAGTGATTTCCCCTTAGGCTTTTATGTAAGTCTGGCAAGAATTGATTACTTGTATAAATATGTTGGAAAATAATCCTTAATGTTCATGATCTCCTGAATGCCTTGGTTTATGAAACAAACTCATAATTTTACATTTGAGTGTCAACAAAAAATGTGTCTCACATCCAGTCTAAGCACCAGGTTTCTTAATAAAGACGTACTCTACTCCTCCTCCGGCCTACTGTATGTTAGGCATAGCCTACATACCATAAGTCCGTATGTTTGGCCTGCTTTGTTTATATTGTTTTTTCTGGGTCAATCCATGGGCCGTGGGACATGTAGAGGTCCTTTGTGACGGTCATTGAATGAGACAGGCGCAGTCAGAGGGCCAGCCCCCCCCCCAATCTCTAAATGGATTTATAAGGAGGAGAATCAGCCCCTGAATTCATAACTTCAGAATTACGAGAGAGCCCACTCTGGAAATGTAATGTACTTAGAGTATATTGTTCCAAACTTTTTAACTACTTCACAGATATGAAACAGACAATCATAATATCAGTCAAATATCAAATTCCCAGTTTATGCTTAAAACCAACTTTACGAGGTTTTTCAAATAAGTTTGATGTTTTTACTCAAAATTCCATGACGTACAGTAAATAATTTTTGACCGACTAGATGGATGCAGTTCAATGCATCATTTATATAATTAATACATAGCTAGCTAGCTAGCTGCTGGGAGGATGTCATGTCATTGGAGGAGTGGGTGAGTGACCAACCTTTTTCCCCTCATCGTTTTTCAGTGGCTACAGATAGAAATGCAGGTGTCATTTGGTTAGCTAGCACGAAATGTGAATCGCTTTGCTAGGTATGCTGAATTTGAACGACTGTTATCCAGTTAGCATATATATTGCGTTCGTAAATTAACTCTGGCTATTTACTCTGATTTCAAAGCAGAGTCTGAGTGTGCCAGAGTGCACAGTAACTGATGAATTGATGAAAGAGCAACACTTACTGATACTGGTCATATTCAGCAGATGTCTGCAAAAAAAAGTAATTCAATTGTTGCCAGCAGCAGAGTTAGTCACTAACGTTCTAGATAACATGTAAACTGCCTAGCTCTGCTAGGGCGAGTAAAATGGTCAGAGTAAGGTCATTCTCTCATTTTGTGTCTGGAAGTAGCTAGCAAGCTAGCCACTGTGAGGAACACTCGGATCAACCCTACTCCTCGGCCAGAGCGTGAAGTGTAAATATGCAGTGTACGCTCGGAATTTACAAACAATCTGACAACGCTATGAATATACAAATTACCCAGAGCGCAATCTGACAAACTGGAGGCAATTTACGAGCGCACCCTTAGTTGTCAATCAAATGTATTTGGCATCGATCAAATGGGCGGGCAGATCCCAATCATTTGTCAAAATGTGGGTTGGGACAAGCATGCATTGGCAGGCAAGCTGCAGAAGGACGAGCAGGCTACTATGCTCGCTCTGGCTAGAATTAGTTGTTGATCATGTTATTGATGTGCACAGCTGAGGGAGTGAGCCTACTTTTTTCATGGGTGTTTGATCAATAGGACTATAAGGTCCCAAATGTAAGAGGACTCTGATGGTATTTACATATTTGCAGAAATCCATTCAGGTGACTTTTGGTGAATGTGTTCTAATGATCTAAAGTCACGCTGTTGCTCCTGCCTGTAAACACAAGAGTCCAGTTCAAAGTGAATGATGGCAGGCACATGTGGCGAATGGCTTATTTGCATAAAGGCCTACTGTAGGTCTGATTGGCTATGGCACACCAGTGGTCCTGGACAAGACAGATGTTTTTATCATGTTTTATTTACTAGTGTCTATTAATTGTCCTAACTTTTACTGTCAAATGTCAAAAATAATAAGAATAAGAATAATAAAGGGGTCATAAACTTCCTGTGGTTGTATATGAACAGATTTTACACTGTCAATTCACTTCTAAATGAACAAAATCTAAAAGGGTACTTTTGAGACGTTCACATTTATTCAACGCTACAAATATTCATATGTGTAGATTTGTATTTCAGAATCTAGACATACTCCGTATGTCAGAAGTTATTAGTTATAAGTTATAAGAATAACGTTCAACTATTAGAACAACAATTTGAATATTATACTGTTATATATTATGTCTTTATACTATAAGAAGTATAATGACACCAAGATGTTGTCTGTATCATGTATGGTTCACAGATGATATAGGAGGCATGTTTAGGTCTAAAAGGGTCCTAAATGGCCACTTTCATTATGATTATCCTTCCTCCCAATGAAGTTTCTATGTGAGAATTTTTTATTTAACCTTCATTTAACTAGGCAAGTCTGTTTAGAACAAATTCTTATTTACAATGACGGCCTACCAAAAGGCAAAAGGCCTCCTGCGGGGATGGGGGCTGGGAGTAAAAATGTATAAAATATTAACATAGGACAAAACACGCATCACGACAACAGAGCGACCTAAGACCACACCATAACAAGGCAGCAACACATGACAATACAGCACGGTAGCAACACAACGTGACAACAACATGGTATCAGCACAAAACATGGTACAAACATTATTGGGCACAGACAACAGCACAGAAGGTAGAGAAAACAATACATCACGCAAAGCAGCCACAGCTGTCAGAGTGTCCATGATTGAGTCTTTTGAAGAGATTGAGATAAAACTGTCCAGTTTGAGTGTTTGTTGCAGCTCGTTCCAGTCGCTAGCTGCAGCAAACTGAAAAGACGAGCGACCCAGGGATGTGTGTGCTTTGGGGACCTTAAACAGAATGTGACTGGCAGAACGGGTGTTGTATGTGGAGAATGAGGGCTGCAGTAGATATCTCAGATAGTGGGGAGTGAGGCCTAAGAGTGTTTTATTAGCATCAACCAGTGGGTCTTGCGACGGGTATACCGAGATGACCGGTTTACAGAGGAGTATAGAGTGCAGTGATGTGTCCTATAAGGGGCATTGGTGGCAAATCTGATGGCTGAATGGTAAAGAACATCTAGCCACTCGAGAGCACCCTTAACTGCCGATCTATAAATTACATCTCCGTAATCTAGCATGGGTAGGATGGTCATCTGAGTCAGGGTTAGTTTGGCAGCTGGGGTGAAAGAGGAGCGATTACGATAGAGGAAACCAAGTCTAGATTGAACTTTAGCCTGCAGCTTTGATATGTGCTGAGAGAAGGATAGTGTACCATCTAACCATGCTCCCAAGTACTTGTATGAGGTGACTATCTCGAGCTCTAAACCCTCAGTGGTATTCTTCTTACCAAACCACATGACCTTTGTTTTGGAGGTGTTCAGAACAAGGTTAATGGTAGAGAAAGCTTGTTGGACACTAAGAAAGCTTTGTTGTAGAGCATTTAACCTCTCTGGGAAATGTGGGACAGTAGTGTCCCACCTCGCCAACAGCCAGTGAAAGTTCAGGGCGCCAAATTCAAAACAACAAAAATCTCATAATTTAAAATTCCTAAAGCATACAAGTATTTTAAACCAGGCCAAAGACCTGTCAGAGACACCAATACTCCTTAGCCGGCCCACGAGAATGGAATGGTCTACCGTATCGAAAGCTTTGGCCAAGTCAATATAAATAGCAGCACAGCATTGCTTAGAATATAGGGCAATGGTGACATTGAGGACCTTTAAGGTTGCGGTGACACATCCATAACCTGAGCGGAAACCAGATTGCATACTAGAGAGAATACTATAGACATCAAGAAAGCCAGTCAGTTGACTATTGACAAGTTTTTCCAACACTTTTGATAAACCGGGCAAAATAGAAATAGGCCTTTAACAGTTAGGATCAGCTTGATCGCCCCCTTTTAAATAAAGGACGAACCATTTCCTTCCAAGCAATGGGAACGTCCCCAGAAAGGAGAGACGGGTTAAAAAGGTTGGAGATAGGCGTTGCGATGATTGGGGCAGCAACCTGAAAGAAGAAAGGGTCTTGAAAGAGTTGCCAGAACAATTTGAGACACCCAAAATATTTTTGTCTACGCTGGCGTGGAATCATCCCAAATTTAGTCGAATAACTCTTCAAAGGAATTTGTTCTTTTGTATGTGTTATAGTGGGAGTTTTCAGTATATTCTTGGTGTCCTAATTACAGTTTGATAGGGCCCACGCTGAGCTGTTCTGCATTCAGGGGATGGGCAGAACTCTTTTCTGTACGCTGTACATATTGGAGAACTTCACTGACCCAGATAAACACAGAAAACGGGGATGGGAGGATTCGCTTTGCAGCTGATGCATTTAAATTTTAACAGAATAGCTTAGGCCGACTTATTAAAATGCCCAGGCCTGCAAGAAGCAGAAATGTCTACTACGGCATGTGCTCATATGGGTGCGGGGAGGAGTTTACTAAGGATGACCTCATTGCCCCCTTTTAACTTTCTCTCTCAGTCCGATGCAGCATCTATGACATTTTAGAGGATATCGTGAATACTGTCACAATTAAGAAGAGAAACAACAATTCCACGTTCCATCTAACCAGGGTATGATTTTGGCTACTTGATTTAATAATGTTTGTCTTGCCCGAGTCCAAATTTGCAACAAACCTTTGGAAATAGCGAAGTGTTGTGATGGATTGTTTTGAAAGGTGGACTAATGGTCCAGTTTTGATGCAAAAGCTGCATGCGTACTGTTGTTGCTTCTGTAGAAGATTATTTATGCCATATAACAGGGCTTTCATCTTGTTTGTTGTTAGTCTCGAAATGCTTTCGACCTGTAGAAAATCACAAAGCATAGAGCGGAGCAAAGGACGGGAAAATGCCAGAATGCCAGTCCCAGCAATAGAATGTAACGAGTGAGAGAAAGATGAGGAGTAGAGGGAGTTTTACAGTACTGATCAAGTCCATCTCATTCAATGGAGCTGATTTACTTCAGCACCACTGCAGCTTGACTCACAGATAGCTGCTGCTATTCCTAGGCATTACTGTAGCTTAGCACTGCTACAGCAGGGGCTACTGTTGGAATGGTGGCTAGAACGCATATTGTAAAGTCATTAGCACACCTTCCTGATCTCTACAAAGCAAACTGCAGTCAGGAGTCCTCTGTCAAGTCTCTCCATTCATTTGTTTTCTAATGTAATAGTGAGGTCATATTTAGCCCTGGCTCTGTCAGCCATTGCTGTTTATTTTAAGTGTACAGTATGTTGGTTTGAGGAGGAGTGAGGCGGAGCTCTAGGAGATGACACTGTTTTACAAATCAAATGAGTTCCTGCCATCACTGAGCAAGATTTGCATTTCTGCTACTACCGCACGAAGGAACAGCGTTCTCTGCCAGTTTTCCCTCTTGCTTCCAGCTCACTTCAGAGTGCTGTACCATCACAATCACCTGACCCATGGGGCAGTCCAAGACAATTGAATTAGCCTATTCCTTTCAAAATGTCTTTATGACGGAGTACTGACTGACTGAAGCCATTTACAATGTAATGGCAATCGCCTTTCAATCTCTCATGTTTTTCCTGTTCTTCCTCTTTTGACAGTTTCCATCCCACCACACTTTATTTCCCTTTTCTGTTGACTTTCTTTCATTATTAGGCAAGTACCATGTAAATGTAATCAGAGGTAGTACCTGTACCGTAGTTCCTTATTTGTGTTGATTCATGAAGCCTTTGGAACTTTTGTCTATGGTCAAACATGGGTATTTTCTACAGATTTGTCCTTTATGTGCTAAGTTAGAGAATTGTATGTCCACTCTAATTTACATGATGCCCAAGTGACTACTACAACCATGCACTACTGCCAGCAGATAGTCCATCTGCTCTTGTTCAGGTGCCGTAGAACGTTGCCGTGTCTGTGTAAAGGCAACCATATGTGACTGTCATGTTTACACTGCAGAGAGTAACTGACTGGGCTGCTACAGCGTTAGAACTGTTTGCCATCAAACCAGATTATATCACAATGGTCTGACACGGCTGCCGTGTGAATGGCCATAGCAGCCACCCAGCATGCAAAAAAAAGCTTGACGCTCGCTATTTTTAAAGTTCTACCACCAGCAGGTGAGCAGAGTGCCGCTTAAGACATGATTTACATCTCTGGTGGGTAGCCCCCAGTCAGAGGACTGCTACACACCTTCAACAAGCCCCTTATGTTATTTACATCTCTGGTGGGTAGCCCCCAGTCAGAGGACTGCTACACGCCTTCAACAAGGCCCTTATGTTATTTACATCTCTGGTTGGTAGCCCCCAGTCAGAGGACTGCTACAAGCCTTCGACAAGGCCCTTATGTTATTTACATCTCTGGTGGGTAGCCCACAGTCAGAGGACTGCTACAAGCCTTCGACAAGGCCCTTATGTTATTTACATCTCTGGTGGGTAGCCCCCAGTCAGAGGACTGCTACAAGCCTTCGACAAGGCCCTTATGTTATTTACATCTCTGGTGGGTAGCCCCCAGTCAGAGGACTGCTACAAGCCTTCAACAGGCCCTTATGTTATTTACATCTCTGGTGGGTAGCCCCCAGTCAGAGGACTGCTACAAGCCTTCGACAAGGCCCTTATGTTATTTACATCTCTGGTGGGTAGCCCCTAGTCAGAGGACTGCTACAAGCCTTCGACAAGCCCCTTATGTTATTTACATCTCTGGTTGGTAGCCCCCAGTCAGAGGACTGCTACAAGCCTTCGACAAGGCCCTTATGTTATTTACATCTCTGGTGGGTAGCCCCCAGTCAGAGGACTGCTACACGCCTTCGACAAGGCCCTTATGTTATTTACATCTCTGGTGGGTAGCCCCCAGTCAGAGGACTGCTACACGCCTTCGACAAGGCCCTTATGTTATTTACATCTCTGGTTGGTAGCCCCCAGTCAGAGGACTGCTACAAGCCTTCGACAAGGCCCTTATGTTATTTACATCTCTGGTGGGTAGCCCCCAGTCAGAGGACTGCTGCACGCCTTCGACAAGGCGCCTTTCCCTGCCCAGCAAATGTAAATGCCTGCAGTTTGCTACATGGAATTGGTACTTGGATTGGAACCAGTGCTATGGTCCGATGAATTGAAAATGGAGCTCTTTGGCCACGCACACCAGTGGTGTGTTTGGCTTCGAAATAAGGATACGTAAGCGGAAAAGAACCCCAATATATGGTGGTGGATCAAATCTAATGTTATTGGTCTCGTAAAATATTTAAAAGGCTCTGCGCCGCTACCTTCGCAGGGTGAGGTATTGAAAACAGGGTACCAGTAATTTTGACCCAAATCTTTTTGAGAAAGATTACTTGTTAACCCCCTCGATGTCCACGCCTCTGTGGTAATCTAATTAGCGTTTTAAAAAGTCAGTTTAAGCTAGAGAGCGTGCATTCGGAAAGTATTCAAACCCCTTGACTTTTTTTTACCTATTTTGTTTACATTACAGCCTCCTCAATCTACACACTATATTACAAAGCAAAAACGGTTTTTTAGAACTTTTTGCAAAGTTCTAAAAAAAGATCATTTAAGTATTCAGACCTTTTACTAAGTACTTTGTTGAAGTACCTTTGGCAACAATTACAGCCTCGAGTCTTCTTGGGTATGACGCTACAAGCTTGGCACACCTGTATTTGGGGAGTTTCTCCCATTCTTCTCTGCAGATCCTCTCAAGTTCTGTCAGGTTGGATGGGGAGCGTCACTGCACAGCTATTTTCAGGTCTCTCCAGAGAAGTTCGATCGGATTCAAGTCCGGGCTCTGGCTGGGCCACTCAAGGACATTCAGAGACTTGTCCCGAAGCCGCTCCTGCATTGTCTTGGCTGTGTGCTTAGTGTCGTTGTCCTGTTGGAAGGTGAACCTTTGCCCCAGTCTGAGGTCTTGAGTGCTCTGGAGCAGGTTTTCATCAAAGATCTCTCTGTACTTTGCTCCGTTCATCTTTCCCTCGATCCTAACTAGTCTCCCAGTCCGTGCCTCTGAAAAACATCCCCACAGCATGATGCTGCCACCACCATGTTTCACCCTAGGGATGGTATTGGCCAGGTGATAAGCGGTGCCTGGTTTCCTCCATGCGTGATGCTTGGCATTCAGGCCAAAGACTTCAATCTTGGTTTCATCAGAGAATCTTGTTCTCATGGTCTGAAAGTCCTTTAGGTTCCTTTTGGCAAACTCCAAGTGGGCTGTCATGTACCCTTTTACTGAGTAGTGGCTTCTGTCTGGCACTCTACCATAAAGTCCTGATTGGTGGAGTGCTACAGAGATGCTTGTCCTTCTGGAAGTTTCTCCCATCTCCACAGAGGAACTCTGGAGCTCTGTCAGGGAGGTGACCAAGAACCTGATGGTCACTCAGAGAGCTCCAGAGTTCCTCTGTGGAGATGGGAGAAACTTCCAGAAGGACAACAGTCTTTCATCAGTCCTTTTACATGAAAATGCCCATAAGGAAAATGAAGTCTAGACCAGATTTCCCCAAATATTCTGTTAACAAATGTTTTATTACTATAATGTTATACTATATGAACCCTCAATTGAATTATACACAAGCCTATTCTCTTTTACAGAAAGTCAAAAGGTCTATGCATAGTGACAGTCACACGTTAACTTCCCAAGCAAAGTCTCCATTTTCTGACTCCTCGACTTTAGAAGGTCTTAGCTCAACTTCTGAATGTCATAGAGAAAAACCAAAGATATTCCCATGTGCATCAGTCGCGTCTATCTCTGGCATTTTACAGCTTGTTTCACAGAGTTATGCGTTGTTATAGATCGGTTCATACAATCCGAATTTGTAAAAAATAAATGTTTAAAATTACCACTCATATCAAGGAAGGTCCCGTGACACTTTGGTGTCCCCCACAATTTAAAAAAAATGGCCAAACCATTGAACAAGTGGTGCAGTGAGTAGGTTAGATTGTGTTATGAAGACATCAGTGCTGCCCGTAGTGGAAGCCAATGAAGCAGAGCGTTAAAAGCATCTTGTCAGAATCAAAGGGAAATTACTCTGGTGTTCCACTGAAATACCAGTTGTCCTTTGAAAGGGTCTGTAACCTGGAGCTCTGGGCCTGATTGGTAATCTCCTCTGGGCAGATCCATCCTACGTCCCATCCTATAGTGGGCTGAGAGAGTCCCTGAACTCTGAATCATGTCCCCATTGTGTCAGTCTGGATCTCTCACACGCTCCAGGTGATGGGCTGAGTAGAGCGCTGGGCTGGCTCGACCCAAACCCGCAGAGCCAGGAAAAAAGGTAGCAAATTGTTTACTGTATGTTTATGCTGTTTACAATCACATGGTCCAAAAGTTCTGTCTTTGTCTCATCAGCCAATCTTTAGGATAATCAAATGGCCAGTTCAGTGGCACTTTGCCAAAATCCTTGCTATTTATAAATGAATTATTCTCTTTTCTAAATGCATGTGTAGATAGTCTACTGTGTAGGGGCACTGTAGTCACTCAAGACCGTGTAGTGGTGGATTATTGCAATTCAATGAAACCGAGACAAGTGTGATTTTAATTAGGAGATTCATATGCACAGTAATGCTGAAGTCAAATGCATCAATGAGTGACATTGAGATGGGATGCTTCAGCATTTCTTTGCGATTATTTATCCACTTAGATATTGTTTATCCAATTTCATGGAAAATTGTCTTCCTTCCACTGCATGGGGTTTTGGCAAAAGGATTTCAGACATCAAAGACCCAGTAAAGAAACATATGATGCTGAATTCCTCTCTTTTTAGCCATGGGATACAAAATATGGGCTATATCCCAGCCACTTTGTCATGTAACGTCATGGCGACTAAGCTTTTCATTCAAACAGTACCGGAGCAGGGGCCGTATCCATAACGCGTCTCAGACTAGAAAATTGGTCCTGACAATAGACACTTTACGCCTACTCTTATGGGTAAAAAATAAAAGCTATGCATGAAGCCTCTTTTAGTCATAAGAGTCCTACCTAGTCGACAGATTATTTAGGAGACCTCATGAGATGTCCTAAAAGGCAGCGAGTTAGTGGTTCCCGCGCCATATACAGGCAATTGCTTTGGAGTTTTAAAAATGTATTTATATATTTATTTATACATGCATACATACGTACAGTGGGGCAGAAAAAGTATTTAAGTTCTCCCACTTAAAAAGATGAGAGGCCTGTAATTTATAAAAATACTTATTTTCCACCATAATTTGCAAATAAATTCATTAAAAATCCTACAATGTGATTTTCTGGATTTTTTTTCCCTCATTTTGTCTGTCATAGCTGAATTGTACCTATGATGAAAATTACAGGCCTCTCATCTTTTTAAGTGGGAGAACTTGCACAATTGGTGGCTGACTAAATACTTTTTTGCCCCACTGTGTGTGTGTGTGTATATATATATATATATATATATATATATATATATATATATATACTGAACAAAAATGTAAACGCAACATGCAACAATTTCTAAGATTTTACTGAGTTACAGTTTATGTAAGGAAATCAGTCAATTGAAATAAATTCATTTGGCCGGTAGCCGGCAGGTAGCTTAGTGGTAAGAGCATTGGACTAGTAACTAGTAATCTGTCGTTCTGCCCCTGAACAAGGCAGTTAACCCACTGTTCTTAGGCCGTCATTGAAAATAATAATTTGTTCTTAACTGACTTGCCTAGTTAAATATAGGTAAAATAAATGTTTTAAAATTGACTGGGAATACAGATATGTATGTGTTGGTCACAGGTAACTTTAAAAAAAGGTAGGGGTATGGATCAGAAAACCAGTCAGTATCTGGTGTGACCACCATTTGCCTCATGCAGCGCGACACATCTCCTTCACATAAAGTTGATCAGGCTGTTGATTGTGGCCTGTGGAATGTTGTCCCGCTCTTCAATGGCTGTACGAAGTAGCTGGATATTGGTGGTAAGGATCTGTACACAACATGCTGTCGTACATGTCAACCGAGAGCTCAATGGGTGATTTGTCTGGTGAGTATGCAGGCCGTGGAAGAACTAGAACGTATGTTTTCAGCTTCCAGGAATTGTGTACAGATCCAACATGGGACTCTGCATTATCATGCTGAAACATGAGGTGATGGTGGCGGACGAATGGCACGACAATGAACCTCAGGATCTCGTCACGGTTTCTCTGCATTCAAATTGCCATTGATAAAATGCAGTTGTGTTCATTGTCCGTAGCTTATGACTGCACATACCGTAACCCCACCGCCACCATGGGGCACTCTGTTCTCAACGTTGACATCAGAAAATCGCTCGCCCAGGGCCTCCCGGGTGGCTGCATCGCAGTGCTAGCTGTGCCACCAGAGACTCTGGGTTTGCCCCCAGGCTCTGTCACAGCCGGCCGCGACCGGGAGGTCCGTGGGGCGACGCACAATTGGCCTAGCGTCGTTCGGGAGAGTTTGGCCGGTAGGGATATTCTTGTCTCATCACGCACTAGCGACTCCTGTGGCGGGCCGGGCGCAGTGCACGCTAACCACGGTTGCCAGGTGCACAGTGTTTCCTGCACACTGTGTTAAGAAGCAGTGCGGCTTGGTTGGGCTGTGTTTCGGAGGACCCATGTCTTTCGACCTTAGTCTCTCCCGAGCCCGTACGGGAGTTGTATTGATGAAACAAGATAGTAACTACTAACAATTGGATCCCACGGAGTTGGGGAGACCGGGATTAATCCGTGAAGAGCACACTTCTCCGCCGTGCCGGTGAGCATTTTCCACATATGTCGGTTGCGATGCCAAACTGCAGTCAGGTCAAGACCCTGGTGAGGACGATGAGCACACAGATGAGCTTCGCTGAGACAGTATCTGACAGTTTATGCAGAAAGACTTCGGTTGTGCAAATCCACAGTTTCATTAGCTATCCGGGTGGCTGGTCTCAGACGATCCCGCAGCTGAAGAAGCTGGATGTGGAGGTCCTGGGCTGGCGTGGTTACACATGGTCTTCTGTTTGTGAGGCCGGTTGGAGGTACTGCCAAATTAAAAAACAACGTTTAATGTGGTTTATGGTACACCAATTAACATTCAATTCTCTGGCAATGGCTCTGGTGGACATTCCTGCAGTCAGCATGCCAATTGCACGCTCCCTCAACTTGAGACATCTGTGGCATTATGTTGTGTGACACAACTGCACATTTTGGAGTGGCTTTTTATTGCCCACAGCACAAGGTGCACCTGTGTAATGATCATGCTGTGTAATCAGGTTGACGGATTATCTTGACAAAGGAGAAATGCTCACTAACAGGGATGTAAACAAATTTGGGCACAACATTTGAGAGAAATAAGCTTTTTGTGCGTATATATCATTTCTGGGATCTTTTTTTATTTCAGCTCATGAAACATGGGACCAACACTTTACATGTTGTATTCATATTTTTGTTCAGTGTATATATTCCTGTATGATCAATCTATAAATAACCTAGGCCTTCATGCAGCAGTTTCTCCTGCGCTTTTGACAATGATTTCACCATGATGCCTATTTCACATGATATGCCTAAATACCTAAATAACCTCTAGGCTAATAAATAATCACATTTTTTCCTTTTGATTATTCCATTAACCTACATGTTATTTCAAGTTGGGCTATTGAATGCATCCAAGGCCTATGTGAACTTTGATTGTGTTTGGTGAAAATGATAGACCTTCCAAACATTTTATGCAACATTATCAGCAACGGACTTGATGCCTACTGTGCCAAAGCGATTTAGAGTTGTTGGAACGGGAGTGACGAGTGTGTTGACATAACAGTAGCCTAATATTATAAAAAGTTGGCTTTTAACAACCATCATACTGTATGATTCAGTGCAATATGCCTATCACATTATTCAACATATCAGAATTGTTAAAAAGATTTAAGAGTAGACAAAGTGATCGTATCAGGCAAAAATATCAAGCTTTTTAAAATCTTTGCAACATTTGATGTAGTCACATTCACTGTGATTGTCTGAGGCTATAGAGTTCACAGTTGGCGAGCCTCGTCGCCATTGGTTATTCCCCATAATTTGCAACAATATCAATAAGCGTCATCGCCATCTTTCCTTTGGGGTACCTCAAACTGTCGCGATTACCGGCTGAGGTTGAGTTGAACATCATCCTAAAACTCACTCTGAGCTGGGAGTTCTTTTTAGTCTTAACCGGTTTTAACAAGATTCCTTGGACCTTTTCTGAGACGCTTTGTGGCTACTACCCCAGGACATGCATAGTAATTCAATTAGGCTAATAATGAATGCTGCCATTTCAAACGCAACCTTTGGAAATGGCACAGCACAGTTGCCATTTCCGTTCCAAATCCTTGATCTTTTCTTGATCTTGACATTCAATCAGCCTCTCAAATATGAAGAAACAACAGTCTGTGAAAAGAGTAGTGAGGATTCCTCTTGCATTATATGCCAACGGTTGTGCCAAAAATGTCCTCAATCGTTTTGTCAATAAGGATTCATTGGAGAAGTGTCAGGATGTCAGCCATGCTTACAAACATCTTGTATTGATTTAAACATTTCTCTCTCCTTCCTTAGATCCATCCCTCGCTCCCTCTCATTCTCTCTCATGTTTCCCCTATTGATTTCTTCCCTGGTGATGTTAAGTAACTGATTTACATGTAGCTAACAAATGAAAATGTGTCCGAGCATGTGGTATCAGCGGCATGGGGAGTTACTGTAGTTGCTCAGTGGGATCCAGAGAAAGGGCTTTGTTTATTTCCTTCTCTGATGTGTCACCCTGGGATGATGATGATGATGATGATCTACAGTAATGTAGAGTCACACCTGACCTGGCTGCTGTGATAGTCTGTGAATTTGAGGGAGGGGGGGGACTCACTCATTGTTCTTTTATTTCCGTGCTAAAAGAATGGTCACAAATTGTCATAGCTCTGCTGGATACTTGACAAGTGCACAGAAGTCTCTGTCCTTGTGAAGAAGAACTCTGAGCAAAGGAGAAGCATTGTAACCCATGAGCGTAAGCTTGCAATCGGGAGCGAAGTGAAAGCACCTTTGTGACCCGTCGTCGATCTCCTTAAAACTCAGCGCGTGAATCGGTTTTTATGTCCCACGTCTAAATGGACTGGTGGTGAGTGAGTTGCTGGCTCTGTTGTGCAATTATTTTGAACAAGGCCCTATGTAACCTAATAGGTTAGTCATAAATAAGGTACTGATCAGGTCAAATAAGCCATACTATTTCCTACAACTGTAAGCTGCAAAACAGAATGAAAGTCACTCACAGTACAATAAGATTTTCCCTCTGGTTGTGTGAGAAAGTTTCAGACTAGGAGACAAACGGTCTTCAAGTGTTCCCAGAGTCAAAGCCCATGTGACCCTGGCTGACACGTGGGTAATATTAGTGATAGCACGGTCGGTTGCAACGCTACGCAAGGTTATTATGTATCGCTACATCCCCCCCCCCCCAGTTATCTGCCAGCCCGCCCGCTGCCTCCTTATTAAAGCGGATTAAAAAGCGCTGCTGTCATCTCGCCTGTCGTAATACGCTGTGCCTCTCAGTTGCCCGGGGGGGGGGAAGACGGCGCTCAAAGTTCAGTCTTTTAGCCTCTCAGTCAGAACATGAGTAACGAGGACTTGGCGTCCGTAGGTGTCTTCTCTATAATGTATTTCTACAGGGGAGTGGCCTGCGACTTGGTTGGGAGGTGAAATATGAATGGGCCCTCTGTGACCGAGGTAAATGTTAGGTTAAACCTCATGGGGTAGAGTGTCATCTGACTCCTCTCACTGTTCTGATATCAGGCTGAGAGATATCATGATGTATTGATCTGAGATAGTTGGGCACTCTGGTAACCGTAAACACTGACAACGTGTTGAGAAGTAAGTTTCCGATGAAGTTGAGAAGGTCGTACAGAGAGTTTGTTCTCCATTTGAGACACGCAGAGCTCAGCTGTGGAAAATCCACTTGACTTACACACGGAGTACACCGCTCCATAGGGCTGAGCACTGCATAAACTCTATTACCCCTGACAAACTGCGTTAATTCAGTCTGCTGCTGAAATGGGAACCATAGTCTACAAATGATTCCGTCCACTTACCTTTTCTAATGAATATAATGCCAATGTGGCCGTATGGAGGAAATGAGTTGGAACATTCATTAACCTTTGCAGATGTAGTTATTTTTCTAAAAGTTTCCTTTTAGAAAGGAGAAACAGTTCTGCACTGGAGGGATGTTGCTACTTTATGACCCCCCCCCCCTTCTTTCAGCACCCCTTTTTGTTTGGGCTTTCTTCCTCTGCTGGCTCAAATTGACATGCATCTAGCTGCTATCTGCTATCTGCTGGTTTTATGTACATAAACTGTGTATATATTGGGGTGAAAGTAGAATTAATTTCTTCCTGGTATGGGAAATCCCTATGTGTGCATGCCTGTTGCACCCAGAAAATGTGTGAGCGTAACAGGCCTGGCCCTGGACGTTCTGCCGCCCTAGGCGAGACAAAAAAACTCTCCCCCCCCCATCCTCGCTAAACTAGAATAGTGTACAGCAGGGGTTGGCAATAGGTTTGGCCTAGGGCAAATTTTCTCAGCTAATAGTCAGCAGAACAGAACATAATAGCAGCCCAATTCATAGGCCTATGTTACACATTAAACACAATGTTTAACACATCTGGTTAGTTGGCTATATAATCAGGTCAATAACATATCCCCATATTTTCAATGTGATTACACTGATAAAATCACCAACGTCTCTATTAAATTAGTTTTTTATATTTCTTTGTGTGTTGATTGGGGAAAAACTGCTTGCAATCAAGAGAATGTCGCTCTGAAAAAGTCTGAAAAGAAAGATGGATAATGAAAAATAGAGCTTTCCGGGAAGAATGGACAGAGGAATAGGCATATTTCTCCAATGTCAAACCAGAGTGTGGGCCTAGTCATAAAGATGTGTCATTGAGCTTTATAGTGGCATAAACACAACCAGTCATGATGTTTTTCCTCTGCTTGTCAAACAATCACTTCAAAGGGCTCCTTCACTAGGCTACCCACGCACGTTCATCCACTCACAACCATATTTCCATCCTCCAAACAGTTGTGAATGGAAAGAGACTTCTTTTACACAAAACACCAAAAAGTGTCATGACATTTGGTGATTGTCATTAGGCCAGAATTAATGCCTCCACTGCTGTCCGCGTGCTTCTTGGTCTGGCCACCCATCTCTGCCTTGGCACATTTCTGTGTTCTTGTCGAAGCCGAAATGCAATGTGGTTTCACCCACTTTCAAGTCCATTCGCTTTTTCATGCCTCTGACGTATGGTAATGATAAATAATGGTGGTACAGCCTACAGTTTTCTTGATGTTTTAGTTATTGTGATCGGCCCAGGTTTTACCGGTACGGCGTACCACCCCCTATTTATTTTTCCCGGGATGCCGTACAGGTCCGCCTTACTTTCATCCCTGTGCAATGGTGGAAAAGGTACCCAATTGTCATACTTGAGTCAAGGTAAAGATACCTTTTTTAATAGAAAATGACTTGTGCTTGATCACCCACAGTGAACCCTATGTAGTTTAGCTGTCTGAGGTTAGGCTGCTACTCTACTGTACTGTGTTTCTAAGGTCTGCAGCTTAGGCCGGCTTATCTCTGTCAGATAAAATATGGTTGTGGTTTTTAAAGAGCTGAAACATCTCAACAGTGATTGTACTGCGTACAGTAGTTTTGTTTCGCCTTCTCCTTTGTCTGCTGTTTCCCCCACTTACTCCCTATTACCTCGTAGCAGTGCATTGTTAGGCTGTCTTGTGCCTGTGAAGGAATGGGAGGTCAGGAGGACCGTGTTTAGGATCATTTGTCTGGCTTTTCTTTTTGCCCTCAAGAACACAAAAAATAAACTGCTTGTTCTTTTGTTCTGTGGGGCCGTAGTTTGCATCTGGTACGGTCGTTAAAGGCCTAACTGTCAGTGAAGTGAAACCTAGGCCGATGTGCTGAGAAATGGACTAGTCAATTAATGATTAATTAACTCCATAAAATGATATGCTCAATGTTTGTTCAGCAGGGATTTTTTTGTAAACAAAAATGATTGTTCTGATCCTGAATGAATTTGACAATACCTCATTTCATGTGTTTTTTTTATTTTGATTTATTCCCCCACTATTTTTTTTTTCTTTTTTTCTAATAGTTCTAATTTCAAAATGCAATTAGCAGCGGAGGACCAGCTAATGGTTTGTATGATTAATCAGTGAGTTATCACTCTCCTGACAAAAATAATAATAATTTATTAAACTTTTTTTATAGCACTTTTCATAACAGAAAGAAACCTCAAAGCGCTTCAAAAGCAACAACAACAAACAAACCAAAAACGATCAAGCAATAGGCCATGTCCTGAGTAGCCTAGCTATAGTTAGCTAGGTCAACCAATAGAGGCCAAGTCTTTGAGTGAAGGTTTCCTCCAAAGATGGAGATGGTCAGTTTATGGCTTGATCAGATGATGGTAGAGGGAGTTGGTTGATGGAATCTGATGGTGATTTTGTCGAGGGTCAAGCCCTTTTCCTTCACAATGTGTGGGTGATGCCTCAGCAGCACTAGTAGGATCAAAATAAAAACCTTTCTCTTCAACATCAGGCCAAACTTCTCCCATAATAATTTGTTCTATTCATCCCGTAAAGTTACTAATTTACCGTCAAAGGAACTGTTAGAAAGGTGCAATTAATCATTTTTGGAAGATGGAATAAGTTGTTGACGGTCTCTTTAGGACACGACTTAGTTTTGCTGTTAATGGCATTTTCATGTGTACATTTTCATGTGATTCTAAGTGAGTCGATCAAAAAGGTAGGGCCCAGGTTTATATAAGAAGTAAGATAAGCAAAGAAGTGTGCCCTTGGGAGATTATCAGTCAGCGTTTTCACCTCACTATGGGCCTATCGAGGGTATCTCAAGGTGGGATGTGTCATAAACAAAATGGCCTCAACACTGCCACATCGTCAACCTGTTGACACTTATTTTCAGCTTTAGTTTGAAACAATAACGCATTGCAACATCTTTGAGCTGTCATATCAATTGGACATCTCTAGAGCATTCAGCAGTTCTGTCGCTTTTTATGGCTTGACAGTATGTTTGCATTGACTAAATGACACACGGTCAATGAACATAGGCAAGTGTGGGAGGAATGCTCTCTAAATGTGCAAACAATATCCAAAGTAATTGATGAGTTGAATTAAATCTATTTGTGTGTGTTTTTGTGTTGCAGTACACTCGGGTGTGGATCCCAGACCCAGAGGATGTATGGAGAGCTGCAGAGATCATCAAGGACTACAAGGAGGGAGAGCCAATCCTGCACCTCAAACTTGAAGATGAATCGGTAATCCCCCCCCGGGATCAGGCCACAATTATAAGATAAATATCGTTATAATTTTTTTTTAAATGATCTAGCCCTTGCCTAAGGACTCAATATGCTTTGGTCTATTTTGTCGTGCTCATGTACATTTGTACATGTCCTCATTAAAGCAGTTAATGTGTGTGCGTGCCCACGCACATTCAGAAACTTTGGTGCCATGAATCATTCATCATATTTTTTGAAGTGAGAGATGCAAGCCCTGAGAGTACAAGATACAGTTATTAAATAAGAATGCACTGTGCCAAGAGTAGTTTGAATGAATCAGCAGATGATGATATTATCGCTGTGTGCAGCAGCGGTATGTTTCCCTACTCACGATCACAATCTCTAGTTGATACAGGTATGATTCATAAACACCTAGAAGCCACCAAATCCATATCCTTTAACATGTGTAGTTATGGACAGTGCTGCAATGTGATTTCAACTGATAAAGGGAGTCATCATACCCTCAAACTAGGTGCACATACTTTGCTTTTAATGCTTTTTTTAGTATTGACATTTTTGGCTTGAACCCCTCCTGTCCCAGCCGTTGGAATACCGCATCGGACCCAAAGACAACCCTCTTCCCTTCCTCCGGAACCCTGATATCCTGGTGGGGGAGAATGACCTCACAGCGCTCAGCTACCTTCACGAGCCTGCTGTCCTGCACAACCTCAAAGTGCGCTTCCTCGAGCCCAACCACATCTACACATACTGTGGTAAGTCTCTATACTGTACCACCACCTGCTCTGACAGCGCTACTTATAGTAACCAGAATGTCTGGTCTGTATGTCTGGTCTGACCTTGTGCTGCAAATTCCTCCTACGTTTATTATGGTAGCTGGCTTATTTTACACCATGTGTAGGGTCGAGGCTTTCATTTACCTTTTTAATGGTTGTCTTGTCCCAACTTTTACAAACCTGTCCTCCCAATTCCCCAATCAACTAGGGTTCCATTGACGTAAACAGCCAATGAGTGAGCTGTTGCCATGTGTGGTATGCGCCCTTAACAAAGCAGACAAAGGGGAATGAGCAAAGACAATATTTGTCTGTTGATCCTACACTGGTCATAGATATCACCATCATGTTTTAATTAGGGAAATCTGTCCCCATAGTAACCCTGCCATTGCAAACTTGGGTGAGCCTACTACATTTCTCTGGTAATATGGATGTTGTCATATGTTTTGATAGTATTTGCCTATCAAAGGTAGCAGGAAAAATACAAAGGGCTGTTAACAATGTGTTTTTACCCACAGTAGCATATTGTACTGTATGATAGGATTATCTAATTATTATTATCTGTGATATGTTGTTGTCCCACCTAGCTATCTTAATGTGAACACACTAACTGTAAGTCACTCTGGATAAGAGCGTCTGCTAAATTACTAAAATGTAGATGCACATACAATTAATGGACTTAAGGTATTCTGGTGGGAATTCAGGTTTTTACTTTCTCATATATTTTCTTAGTATATCAGGTATTTCTTAAATACTTTGTGAAAGTATGTTGCCTCATTTGCATATATACAGTATGCTGGGTGTATTTGCATTCATGAATAAATGCATATACAGGGGTGGAGCCACCCAAAACTTGCTCTCTCTAGGTTACTCCTTCCTGTTGTCACCTTCTCGTGCATAATTTGACAAGTGTGTCAAGAGAAGGATAACCAATGCTAATAGAACTCTACACGCTTGGCTCTAGATTACACCCATCCAAACATATTTGACAATGTTTGTGAGATCAGACATAATGTCACTAATCCAAGTTTTCATCAGAAGTTGCTTTCATTTCAGCGCATTTAATTTTGTAAATATTTCAACTGTATTAAATCATTACTTTTTTTTCAAATTGGATTTTAAAAAACTAACACCCATCAAAATACCTTTTTTTTTAATCTTTGTTCTCTCTCTTGTGATGGCACGTCTTCGACAGTTACGTTAAATCCCGTACGAAGCGTTAGCGTTCTTATAGATGCAACGGAAAGCCAATGTATTTTATTGAGCCCATTTCAGCCATTACCAATACATCCAGCATACTGTATATATACAAACGTTTCCGCGGTCATTACATTAACGGGGGGGTAAAACGAATGGCACAAGCAATAGTGGGAAAGAGTCACCAGTGAAATGAAAGCAATCAATCCAGCAACATTTCAGTGACCAAGTGGATTTTGCACTCCTCAAACACAGGAAATAGATGGCTGAGATCCTCAGCTGGGTTGCAAACCCCAGAGACACACAAATACACACCCACAAGAATATATGGGATGTATTACTAAATATAGCATTAAGTAACTAGAAGTTACAGTCTCACTGACTGGCCATACTATTTTCTCTGTCCTCCCTTCTCTCCTTCCTCTATAGGTATCGTACTGGTGGCCATCAACCCCTACGACCAGCTTCAGATCTATGGAGAGGAGGTCATCAATGCCTACAGTGGGCAGAACATGGGAGACATGGACCCACACATCTTTGCTGTTGCTGAGGAGGCATACAAGCAGATGGCCAGGTACTGGATGAGCCTCAGGGTACAGCTAAACGGGTGTAACACAGGATCAGGATACTGTTAATGTGTTAGACCTGGAAGAGTTGCCAATTAATAACCACATTCTATATATTAGTCTGTTTTGGGAAGCAATTGAGTTGTTACTGTGTGGCACGTGGAGCTGCGTAGCAAGCACTTGACTCCTCATTCGGTTTGATATGTCATGTTGGTAGTGTGTGGCTTAGTTGGTAGAGCGTGGCGCTTGCAACGCCAGGGTTTTGGGTTCAATTCCCATGGGGGACCAGTATGAGGGGGAAAAAAGTGTGAAATGTAAATGTATGCACTCTCGATAAGAGCATCTGCTAAAATGTAAATAGTGTTGGTGTGGGACTGAATAATGAGTCGCCACAGAGATAAACTGTGTCTTCAATGGAAGATGTGGGTGGATAATAACAGTGCTCCCGTCCACATGAACTGTCAACCTCATCAATGCTGCTCTTCTCTGTAGAGCAAAAGACAATAAATACCATGGCCACTGCCTACGTACTGTGCATGCCCACTGCTGGGTAGAGAAAATGAGCGTTGTGTTACTCTAGACGTGGCCCATTTTAATGCAGCTCTGGTCAGTTACCTCTTTTTATTAACTGTTCCAAATGTCTTTCTCTCTCGTTTTCTTTTCCCGTAGAGATGAGAGGAACCAATCCATCATAGTAAGTGGGGAGTCTGGGGCAGGGAAGACCGTCTCTGCTAAGTACGCCATGCGGTTCTTCGCCACTGTGGGAGGGTCGGCCAACGACACCAACGTTGAGGAGAAGGTGCTGGCCTCCAGCCCCATCATGGAGGTGAGGAGGGGAACTGGGGATGGGCTGCTGGTTCCATACTGTAGGCCAGCCCAGCAGAATGGCATCCTAGTAAAAGAGGTCGATCCGGGAATATATGGGTTACATAATATGATTTGTGTCTTTTTGGAGATGACACATGTATCTTCTGGACAACCAGGTAATATTTTATTTACCTGCTTCGATGGGTTCTCGTGAAAACGTCATCGTGTTATACTTTTTCTATGCCCTGAAAGTTTTATGAACTCAGCTGTAACTTTGTAGAGATTACAGCACAGTATTCTTATGGGGAATCATTTTGTAGGTGGAGAAGCTAAACACACCAGGAGTCCATTAACAGCAAAGTCCCACAGCCTGCCTGGGAAGATACGGCTAGGAGAAGCTGCTAGCTAGAAAGTTCTCATGACTCTCTGTCCTTCAGGAAGTTATAGCTGAGGAGAGTCCGACATCTCTGAGTCCATTACCAGCCTCACCTCAGCTAGATCAGTCAGAGTGAAGAGACAGGACAGATCTGTATGCAAGGCCAGTTGGGCACAGTCTCCATCTTGGCAGATGACACAACTCAAAATTAGGAGCTTTACAACTGTCAAGGCACATTACGAGCAGCAAGGAGAAGCTAAAGGTTTTTGTGTGGCATGAATCACAATTTCAGAAGATATAAACTCAGCAAAAACATAATCTTTCTTTTTTCAGGACCCTGTCTTTCAAAGATAATTAGTAAAAATCCAAATAACTTCACAGATCTTTATTGTAAAGGGTTTGAACACTGTTTCCCATGCTTGTTCAATGAACCATAAACAATTCATGAACATGCGCCAGTGGAACGGTCGTTAAGACACTAACCGCTTACAGATGGTGGGCAATTGTCACAGTTATGAAAACTTAGGACACTAAAGAGGCCTTTCTACTGACTCTGAAATACACCAAAAGATAGATCCCCAGGGTCCCTGCTCATCTGCGTGATTGTGCCTTCGGCATGCTGCAAGGAGGCATGAGGACTACAGATGTGTCCAGGGCAATACATTGCAATGTCTGTACTGTGAGATGCCTAAGACAACGCTACAGGGAGACACGGCGGACAGCTGATCATGATCTGCCACTGCGAGGACATGAAACAACAGGATCGGAACATCCAAACATCACACCTGCAGGACAGGTACAGGATGGCAACAACTGCCTGAGTTACACCAGGAATGCACAATCCCTCCATTAGAGCTCAGACTGTCCGCAATAGGCTGAGAGAGGCTGGTCTGAGCGCTTGTAGGCCTGTTCTCACCAGACATCACTGGCAACAACATTGCCTATGGGCACAAACCCACTGTTGCTGGACCAGACAGGACTGGCAAAAAGTGCTCTTCACTGAGTCAGGGTTTTGTCTCACCAGGGGTGATGGTCAGATTCACGTTTATCGTCAAAGGAATGAGCGTTACACCGAGGACTGTACTCTGGAGCGGGATTGATTTGGAGGTGGAGAATCCGTCATGGTCTGGGGCGGTGTGTCACAGCATCGACGGGACTGAGCTTGTTGTCATTGCAGGCAATCTCAACGCTGTGTGTTACAGGGAAGACATCCTCCTCCCTCATGTGGTACCCTTCCTGCAGGCTCATCCTGACATGAGCCTCCAGCCATACTGCAGACATACTCCAGACATGCCACCAGCCATACTGCTCGTTCTGCAAGAGAGGATTGTCAGTGTTCTGCCATGGCCAGCGAAGAGCACGGATCTCAATCCCATTGAGCACGTTTGGGACTTGATGGATCGGAGGATGAGGGTGCCTTGGTGGAAGAGTGGGGTAACATCTCACAACAAGACCTGGCAAATCTGGTGCAGTCCATGAGGAGGAGATGCACTGCAGTACTTAATGCAGCTGGTGGCCACACCAGATACTGACTGTTACTTTTTGATTTTGTCCCCCCCTTTGTTCAGGGACACATTATTCTATTTATGTTAGTCACATGTCTATGGAACTTGTTCAGTTTGTCTCAGTTGTTGAATCTTGTTATGTTCAAACAAATATTTACACGTTAAGTTTGCTGAAAGTAAACGCAGTTGACGGTGAGAGGACCTTTCTTTTTTTGCCGAGTTTAAATCTATTTTTACAGTGGTTATGATTTTCTTTTGATCTCTGAAACTCTCCCACTTTTTTTTTTTCTCCACCCCTCTGCTTCTCTTTTCAGGCTATTGGAAATGCGAAAACCACGCGCAATGACAACAGCAGTCGTTTTGGGAAGTACATCCAGATTGGTTTTGACAGGCGTTATCACATAATAGGTGCCAACATGCGCACGTATCTGCTGGAGAAGTCGAGGGTGGTGTTCCAGGTACGTGTAACTCCACGCTGCGCAGTCTGGGATGAAACTCTGTCTTACTGCTTACTAAGTCCGTGCTTCCCTTCACATTTACTCTCCTTCATTTAAACATTTGATTAGGTCCTAGCTTGATGTGTTTTTTCCCCCAGCCAATCAAATATCAAAATAAACGTATCTAAGTACTTTACAGAAATGAATACAATATTAAATTGCAGCCTGTGGGAACTCATGATCGAACAAAAGTCTTTCATTCATCAGAATATATTATTGATTAAGAGTTAAGTGTAAGTATATTTCTGCTTTTTAGGCTGAGGATGAGAGGAATTACCACATCTTCTACCAGTTGTGTGCCTCTGCTAGCTTCCCGGAGTTCAAAGACCTAGCCTTGAGTAAGTGTCACAGACCGAGCCAATATTCAACTACGTTTCTGTTAAGGAAGCAACTGCATAATAACTGCAATCGTTATTTTTTTATGTCAAGTTTACTGGAGCAGAGTCCTTCGAACTACATTCAGAGAATAGTACGTGTCGTCTGTGAGGACGTTCAAATAGGATCACTTTTCTAATACGTTTATTCCGATCTCTGCTTTCATCTTAAAGCCAGTGCGGAAGACTTCATCTTCACATCGCAAGGAGAGAACATCTTCATTGAGGGGGTGAATGATGCCGAGGACTTCAAGAAGACGAAGGAAGCCTTTACACTACTGGGTAACGGTCTGACTGCATGGGTACATTCTAAGATGGTAACACCGCTACATTAGAGCAGGCTCAGAACAAAGGGGTTTATGTATCTACTGGGTAACGGTCTGACTGCATGGGTACATTCTAAGATGGTAACACCGCTACATTAGAGCAGGCTCAGAACAAAGGGGGTTTATGTATCTACTGGGTAACGGCTGACTGCATGGGTACATTCTAAGATGGTAACACCGCTACATTAGAGCAGGCTCAGAACAAAGGGGTTTATGTATCTACTGGGTAACGGTCTGACTGCATGGGTACATTCTAAGATGGTAACACCGCTACATTAGAGCAGGCTCAGAACAAAGGGGTTTATGTATCTACTGGGTAACGGTCTGACTGCATGGGTACATTCTAAGATGGTAACACCGCTACATTAGAGCAGGCTCAGAACAAAGGGGTTTATGTATCTTGGACTTAAATACTGACTGGGTTTTTGTTCTTTTTTTCAATCTCCCTGTGGAACAATATTTACCTTACTGTGGTTTGTTTTTGCAGGTGTTAAGGAGAGCAATCAAAGCAGCATCTTCAGAATCATAGCTTCCATTCTGCATCTGGGGAACGTGGAGATCTGCTCGGAGAGAGACGGAGACTCCTGCCACATATCAGTATGTCACTATACAGCCTTATCCAGCTTAATTCTGTTTGAGTTTATAGTTCCACATCACAGCCTCAAACCGTATATCTTCTCTATACATAATGTATTGATTAAATCTGTGTGTGTTTGTAGAGGAACGACCCTCACTTGACGCACTTTTGCCGGTTGCTGGGGGTGGAGCTGGAGCAGATGGAACACTGGCTATGTCACAGGAAGCTGGTCACCACGTCAGAGACCTACGTCAAGAACATGTCCCGCAAACAGGCGGCTAATGCCCGCGACGCGCTCGCCAAACACATCTACGCCCACATGTTTGACTGGATCGTGGAGCACGTCAACAAGTCCCTGCACACCTCCTCCAAACAACACTCCTTCATCGGTGTTCTGGACATCTACGGGTAAGACTGCCCACCTGTGCTCCCCAGAACCTCTGAAACCAAACCTCAACAGTGGGTTGGTTTGGGATTGTGAGAGAAATTGGACTGTGTGGTGAGACCCGATTTTCATGCCAGCAATAGAAGTCTTATTTCAGGAGTGTAATCTCAGCCATGGTGAATGGGAAAATCATCCCAGGCGGGCAGTAAGTTAACACACTGTGACAGCAGACAAACAGAAGAACATCATTTTCCCTCGCAGTTCTGTCACACAATGTTTTCTGTACTAAAGGCACGGAGAAGCATGATATTTGATGAGTAGATTTCAAAACTACTCTTTATCTGTGCAAATCAAATGTTATCAGTCACATACACATATTTAGCAGATGCTATTGCTGCTGTAGCAAAATGCGTGTGTTCCTAGCTCCAACAGTGTAGTAACATCTAACAATACACACATCTAAAAGTTAAATAATGGAATTAAGAAATATATAAATATTAGGACGAGCAATGTCGGAGTGGCATTGCATAGAATACAGTATATACATAAGAGATGAGTAAAGCAGTTTGAAAACATTATTAAAATGACCAGTGATTCTATGTCTGTATACAGTGGGGCAAAAAAGTATTTAGTCAGCCACCAATTGTGTAAGTTCTCCCACTTAAAAATATGAGTGAGGCCTGTAATTTTCATCATAGGTACACTTCAACTATGACAAACAAAATGAGAGAGAAAAAATCCAGAAAATCACATTGTAGGATTTTTAATGAATTTATTTGCAAATTATGGTGGAAAATAAGTATTTGGTCAATAACAGAATTTTATCTCAATACTTTGTTTTATACCCTTTGTCATTGCCAACAGAGGTCAAACGTTTTCTGTAAGTCTTCACAAGGTTTTCACACACTGTTGCTGGTATTTTGGCCCATTCCTCCATGCAGATCTCCTCTAGAGCAGTGATGTTTTGGGGCTGTTGCTGGGTAACACAGACTTTCAACTCCCTCCAAACATTTCTATGGGGTTGAGATCTGGAGACTGGCTAGGCCACTCCAGGACCTTGAAATGCTTCTTACGAAGCCACTCCTCCGTTGCCCGGGCGGTGTGTTTGGGATCTTTGTGATGCTGAAAGACCCAGCCACGTTTCATCTTCAATGCCCTTGCTGATGGAAGGAGGTTTTCACTCAAAATCTCACGATACATGGCCCCATTCATTCTTTCCTTTACACGGATCAGTCGTCCTGGTCCCTTTGCAGAAAAACAGCCCCAAAGCATGATGTTTCCACCCCCATGCTTCACAGTAGGTATGGTGTTCTTTGGATGCAACTTAGCATTCTTTGTCCTCCAAACACGACGAGTTGAGTTTTGACCAAAAAGTTATATTTTGGTTTCATCTGACCATATGACATTTTCCCAATCTTCTTCTGGGTCATCCAAATGCTCTCTAGCAAACTTCAGACGGGCCTGGACATGTACTGGCTTAAGCAGGGGGACACGTCTGGCACTGCAGGATTTGAGTCCCTGGCGGCGTAGTGTGTTACTGATGGTAGGCTTTGTTACTTTGGTCCCAGCTCTCTGCAGGTCATTCACTAGGTCCTCCCGTGTGGTTCTGGGATTTTTGCTCACCGTTCTTGTAATCATTTTGACCCCACGGGGTGAGATCTTGTGTGGAGCCCCAGATCGAGGGAGATTATCAGTGGTCTTGTATGTCTTCCATTTCCTAATAATTGCTCCCACAGTTGATTTCTTCAACCCAAGCTGCTTACCTATTGCAGATTCAGTCTTCCCAGCCTGGTGCAGGTCTACAATTTTGTTTCTGGTGTCCTTTGACAGCTCTTTGGTCTTGGCCATAGTGGAGTTTGGAGTGTGACTGTTTGAGGTTGTGGACAGGTGTCTTTTATACTGATAACAAGTTCAAACAGGTGCCATTAATACAGGTAACGAGTGGAGGACAGAGGAGCATCTTAAAGAAGAAGTTACAGGTCTGTGAGAGCCAGAAATCTTGCTTGTTTGTAGGTGACCAAATACTTATTTTCCACCATAATTTGCAAATAAATTCATTAAAAATCCTACAATGTGATTTTCTGGATTTTTTTTCTCATTTTGTCTGTCATAGTTGAAGTGTACCTATGATAAATTACAGGCCTCATCTTTTTAAGTGGGAGAACTTGCACAATTGGTGGCTGACTAAATAAATACTTTTTTGCCCCACTGTATAGGGCAGCAGCCTCGACGGTGCAGGGTTGAGTAACTAGGTGGTAGCCGGCGAGTGATGGTTATTTAACAGTCTACCTTGAGATCGAGAGACTGAAAAACAGCTTCTATCACAGCTTTGATGCAGGGTGAACAGGCCGTGGCTCGGGTGGTTTTTGTCCTTGATGATCTTTTTGGCCTTCCTGTGACATCAGGTCCTGTAGGTGTCTTGAAGGGCAGGCAGTGTGACCTGGTGATGGGTTGGGCAGACCGCACCACCCGGTGATGGGTTGGGCAGACCCACAGTCCTTGGGAGCGGGCCACGTCGACAGCACTGTGTCAAAGCGGGTGACGAAAGGTGTTTAGCTTGACTGGGAGAAAGACGTCGGTGTCCCGCGACGTGCCTGGTTTTCCCATGGTAATCCGTGATTGTCTGTAGACACTGCCACATACGCATCTGTGTGTGTGAGCACTCAAATACCTCCATCCCCTGTGTTGAAGTGCCTCTTTTCATTACAGTAGATAGAGGATGGAACCATATTGAATTGGGGTAGCTGTGCTTTTCTTATTCATGACCCTGTTTGACTGAGGGCTTAATTGGTTCTCTGCTGTGGGTTAGATTATTGATAAAAACTGGCAGCCTGGCCTGGCGCTGGGAGGGGAAAGATGCTGAGCTACAGTAGAAAGCCCAAATAATAAGACATACAGCGGTGGGGTATTTAATTATCTGTACAAAACAGTTAATCTGAAAGTACTTGTGGAATATAAAATACTTGCTTGATTCACTGTCATGTTTCCCAGTTTTTTGAAATACTTTGCAAATGCAACTGATTTCTATGTGAAAAGTGAAATGGTCTATTCATTCCTTTTCCATTTTAGTAGACAGTCTTATCCAGAGCAACTTAAAGTAGCGAGTGGATACATTTTCATACTTTTTCGTACTGGTCCCATGTGGGAATCGAACCCACAACCGTAGCATTTTAAGCGCCATGCTCTACCAACTGAGCCACATCATCATCAATGTACTCAATTACTGTATTGTGATGGAAAGTGTACAGGTACAAACCTTGATGACCAGCCTATGTACAATACGGTAATTTACATTTAAGTGGTTTGTAAGGATGGTACATTAATACCTCACAAAAAGTGGTTGTTTTCCATGTTATTTGATTAAGAAAAATATTTAATTTGATGTGGATGTTTTGTGTCTTTGCCCATATCTTTGCACCTTTTGATGTAAGTGTTTGAGAACATGGTTTTGTTCTTTCTGGATTCCATTAGAATGACAATCGCAAAGAAAGGGACAAGGCAACAACTCTTACTATTGAATCCTGCTAGATGCAGTTCTTAATTATACAACTACCTTATTTGCCAAAGCAGAGATGCTGGCCAAAAACAGTTTTGCCCATGCTATCTGTCCGCCAATACTGGTAAAGGCATACTGCAGTACTTCAAAAAAATGTTAGTATAACTATATTTTTAATTCAGATTTTTCAGGGGGTGCTGCAGCACCCCTACTTCCCGTGGCTATGCAGCAGGGGTGTCAAAATCATTCCATAGATGGCCTAGTTTCTGCAGTTTCTTTTATAGACCTAGACAACCAGGTGAGGGGAGTGCTTTACTAATTAGTGACATTAATTTATTAATCGAGTGTAAGGGAAGAGTGAAACCACGCAGACACTCGGCCCTCTGTGGAATGAGTTTGACACGTGATCAACAGAGAGCTCAAAATATAAGGGACATTTTTGTCGTTGTTTGTCTCTGGACTCCAGCACTTTGGATTTGAAATTGTACAATGACTATGAGGTTAAAGTTCAGACTGTCCACTTTAATTTGAGGGTATTTTCATCCAAATCGGGTGAACCGTTTAGAAATTACAGCACTTTTTGTACATAGTCCCCCAATTTTAGGGGACCAAATCTATTGGGACAAATTCACTTATGTGTATTAAAGTAGTAAAAAGTGAAGTATTTGGTCCCATATTCATAGCACACTATGACTACATCAAGCTTGTGACTCTACAAATTTGCTGGATGCATTTTCTGTTTTGAGTTGGTTGCGTTTCAGATTATTACAATAACAGGGGAGGTTAACATTTTTGGGGGGTTATATTTGTGCATCTGTAACTTTCTCACTCATCATTATTCACAATTCATTCCAGATTATCAGTATTCATGGTAGCATCCACATGACTGTAGACGTGTTTAGAAACATTATCTTCTCATTTAGAATAAAAGTGACTCCAAAATTACACACTACATTATTTACTATTTAGTTTTCCTCTAGGCCTAAAATCACTGTCTCAAACAGAGGATGAAAATAGACCGGAGACTTCCGACTCACCAAATATGTGACTGTTTTCTCTTCATCTGAACAGATTTGAGACCTTTGAGATAAACAGCTTCGAGCAGTTCTGCATCAACTACGCCAATGAGAAACTGCAGCAGCAGTTCAACCAAGTGAGTTTAAGTCTTATATTTATAATATACACTGAGGGTACAAAACAATCAGAACACCTGCTCTTTCCATGACATAGATTGACCAGGTGAAAGATATGATCCCTTATTGATTTTACCTGTTAAATCCACTTCAATCTGTGTCGATGAAAGGGAGGAGACCGGTTAAAGAAGGATTTTTAAGCCTTGAGACATGGATTGTGTATGTGTGCCATTCAGAGGGTGAATGGGCAAGACAAAATAGTTAAGTGCCTTTTGAATGGGGTATGGTAGTAGGTGCCAGGCGCACCGGTTAGAGTGTGTTAAACTCAACAGTGTTGCAATTCTTTTCACGCTCAACAGCTTCCAGTATGTATCAAAAATGGTCCACCACCCAAAGGACATCCAGCCGACTTCACACAACTGGAGTATACATGCCCCTGACGAATTGAGGTAGCTCTTAGGGCGAAAGGGGTTGCAACTCAATATTAGGATGGTGTTCCTAATGTTTTGTACACTCAGTGTAGCTTTCTACCTTATATTCCAATGTTCAGTAGAGGAGACCTGAGAACTTCTAGCGGTTAACCTCATGACTCGACATGAATGTTTTCAAGTGAAATAATTCAGGACTTAGTCTAACTGATGACCTACTGTGCTGTAGCTCACTGTGGGACTGTCTCTCTGTGTCCTCAGCATGTGTTCAAGCTGGAGCAGGAGGAGTACATGAAGGAGCAGATCCCCTGGACGCTCATCGACTTCTATGACAATCAGCCGTGTATCGACCTCATCGAGGCCAAGCTGGGCATTCTGGACCTGCTGGATGAGGAGTGCAAGGTGGAGTACCCGGTCTTACATACATAATGTATTCGTCTTTAGTCCGGAATTCTGTCCTTGCTCCAGTAGTTCTTAACTTCTCTTTTTGGGATGCATTAGCGGGGAAGTGTATATGAACAATTGGCTACTGGAGGAGTTTTAACGCTGAATGCACTTGAGCAGTCACAGGTGTTGAACAATCTCCTGTGTTTTGGTCTGGAGGGAGCAGAGCGGAACACACTGCTGATCCCTGCGTTTTAAACCTCTGGTCTCAGTTAATGGGATTCATCCTGCATTCATAGGTGCACAGCGTGGCCTGCGTCTGTTTTCCCCTGCCTGCATCCAGATTGTTATCGGAGTTAAGGACTTTGCAACAAAACTGATGACTTATTTATTTCACTCATCCTCATCCCACAGCCCTTTGAAGTTATTGACGATAATTTGGAACAACCTCAAAATAATTGTTATTCTGAGCACAGCAACCCCGGATAGAAAGTTTTGGTTTTATATAATATTTCTCCTTTATTTCCCCCTCACCTGCTGCTGCTACAGGTGCCCAAAGGGACAGATCAGAACTGGTGCCAGAAGCTGTACGATCGCCTTTCAAGCAGTGTCCATTTCCAGAAACCACGGATGTCCAACATATCTTTCATTATCATTCACTTTGCTGATAAGGTGGGTAGACCCAGCCTAGAGACATGTTTCACATGAAAAGCACCTGTACGTATGGCTCTTCAGTTAGGTGAAAATTGACCTGATGCTAGGCTGTTGGTTCAAATGTAATTTTGGCCGGGAAATCCTATTGTTTCTGTCCTTAAGCAAAGGTTGTGTGTTTAAACCAAACTGCTTCAGTATACCTGGCTGAATAATTGGGAACATCTACAAATTGTGCTATTCAAAGGACCTGACATGAATCACCATCATTGCAGGGGCTTTGCCTGAAAAGAGCTAATATGATTATCCCATGATGACTCATCAGAGAGGCTTTGTGTGTTAGTATTATTGTGAGTGATCTCATTGGCCCTGCAATGTCACCCCTCCTCCTTATGACACATACACAAGCTCTAATTAACTCAAAGAGCAGCGCTCCTACGCAGAGGAGCTGGCACTACGTAGAAAGGACGGCCTGTGTGTCTGCCTAAAGTGGGTCATGTAAACAGATGAAAGGCAGGCAGCTGTAGCAATGTCCTTTTATTTACCATGGTAATTTCCGTGAAAAGCTAGGGATGTGAGTGGCTAGAGTGGGACGAGAGAGTCCTGTTAATGTAGATAGGATTTCCCCAGCTCTCCTCTGTTAAGATGGTATTAAACCGATTCCCTTGGGATGTTTCTCTTCGTCTAACTCTTCAAGTGAAAAGGAGTAGGATCTGCATTCAATTACTGTTCTTCCTCTCTCTCGCTAGTTGTACAGTCGTGGCTGGAAGTTTTGAGAATGACACAAATATTCATTTTCACAAAGTCTGCTGCCTCAGTTTGTATGATGGCATATACTCCAGAATGTTATGAAGAGTGATCAGATGAATTGCAATTAATTGCAAAGTCCCTCTTTGCCATGCAAATGAACTGAATCCCCCAAAAACATTTCCACTGCATTTCAGCCCTGCCACAATAGGACCAGCTGACATCATGTCAGTGATTCTCTCGTTAACACAGGTGTGAGTGTTGACGAGGACAAGGCTGGAGATCACTCTGTCATGCTGATTTGAAGCTTCCAGTCTGTTATTCAAGCTCAAAAGAGGGTGGTGCTTGGAATCATTGTTCTTCCTCTGTCAACCATGTTACCTGCAAGGAAACACGTGCCGTCATCTTACTTTGCACAAAAAGGGCTTCACAGGCAAGGATATTGCTGCCAGTAAGATTGCACCTAAATCAACCATTTATCGGATCATCAAGAACTTCAAGGAGAGCGGTTCAATTGTTGTGAAGAAGGCTTCAGGGCGCACAAGAAAGTCCAGCAAGCACCAGGACTGTCTCCTAAAGTTGATTCAGCTGCGGGATCGGGGAACTACCAGTACAGAGCTTGCTCAGGAATGGCAGCAGGCAGGTGTGAGTGCATCTGCATGCACTGTGAGGCGAAGACTTTTGGAGGATAGCCTGGTGTCAAGAAGGGTAGCAAAGAAGCCACTTCTCTCCAGGAAAACATCAGGGACAGACTGATATTCTGCAAAGGGTACAGGGATTGAACTGCTGAGGACTGGGATAAAGTAATTTTCTCTGATAAATCCCCTTTCCGATTGTTTGGGGCATGCGGAAAAAAGCTTGTCCGGAGAAGACAAGGTGAGCGCTACCATCAGTCCTGTGTCATGCCAACAGTAAAGCATCCTGAGACCATTAATGTGAGGGGTTGCTTCTTAGCCAAGGGAGTGGCTCACTCACAATTCTGCCCAAGAACACAGCCATGAATAAAGAATGGTACCAACACATTCTTCGAGAGCAACTTCTCCCAACCATCCAGGAACAGTTTGGTGACGAACAATGCCTTTTCCAGCATGATGGAGCACCGTGCCATAAGGCGAAAGTGATAACTAAGTGGCTCTGGGAACAAAACATCAATATTTTGGGTCCATGGCCAGGAAACTCCCCAGATCTTAATCCCATTGAGAATTTGTGGTCAATCCTCAAGAGGCGGGTGGACAAACAAAACCCCACAAATTCTGACAAACTTCAAGCATTGATTATGCAAGAATGGGCTGCCATCAGTCAGGATGTGGCCCAGAAGTTAATTGACAGCATGCCAGGGCGGATTGCAGAGGTCTTGAAAAAGAAGGGTCAACACTGCAAATATGAACTCTTTGCATCAACTTCATGTAATTGTCAATAAAAGTATTTGACACTTATGAAATGCTTGTAATTATACTTCTGTTTCCCATAGTAACATCCGACAAAAAATTCTAAATACACTGAAGCAGCAAACTTTGTGGAAATTAATATTTGTGTCCTTCTCAAAACTTTTGGCCACGGCTGTACAATTTCAAACAGCCTGCAACCCTATCTGTGAGAAAGAGGACAGAGCAGGGGTGTGTATGACACCAGACTGCCTGGAGGCTGGGGCTGCTAATGGACAGACAAAAGGGAAGGACGATCGACTGACTGACGGAGGGATTTCCTTCCAAACAATACCTGCACTCGTGTTATTTTACATAGGACTTTTTTATAAATAAACATTGTTTGCTAATCTGGTTCATCTTCTTTTCCCCCCATGTTCAGTAAATGCTTCTGTTTAAACTGCCACATGCTTTAAATTATTCAATGGACCGCTGGATGTTTGTCGACGGTTCCTGTAAGTGCATCGCTGTGGGACACAACAGCAGGACTGTATGGGCCACCTGGGATTTGAACAAACAACCCTCAGTCCCTATTGTACATAATTACCATAGTTGATTAAATGTTTGCTAATTTAGTTGTCAGTGTATTTGGCTGTGAAGTGTAGTCTGTTATATGTATATGTATGTATATCTCTGTTCCCCTCCCTTGGCAGGTTGAGTACCAGTGTGATGGCTTCCTGGAGAAGAACAGAGACACCGTCTACGAGGAACACATCAACATTCTGAAGGCCAGCAAGGTGAGATAAAACAATGTCATTAGATCGCTACCCCAATGACACAATCATCAAAATGCTTCTAGTGGACACTTTAACTCACACTGAACAGCCCACTCTGACCACTTAAATGCAGAAAGCATGTCGCAAAGAATTATGTCTTTAAGCTCAAACTCATTTAACCGTGTGTGACCTTGACTTCTTTCTTGGAAAAACAGCACCGTAAAAGTTTTTACCAAATTAGATTACTACCGAAAGAGGCTTCAGTTTTGGGATAGAGTGCAACGACGCAAAAGAAAGTAACACGATTTAGAAAGTGGCAAAGTTGGAAGCATTTCACAGGTTCATATGATGGGAAGTATAGCTCCTATCAGATATAGTTGTTGTTTAAAGCCAGACTGACAACTTGGCAACACTTCACATGAACCCTGATGTTTAAATCCTGCTTTACATTCTCATTTGAAATACATGAAACGTAAATTAAGATGTCAGATCAAAATTCTAATGTATTGCAGATTAATTGTCTCACACACACACACACACACTTTCTAGAGACCTGCTGACTCCTGCCTCTCCCAGCCAAACTCAAACTGCTTGATTGGAACCTAATTTCAGCTCATGTTCTCTGCATGAACTTTTTAACTGATTAAGTGGTGAGAGCCAAAAGTGCATTAGCTTTCTCAGTCATTTCTGTTCAGTTCCACCTCTCTGCCACTCTCTTTGGGACAAATACCAACTTTAGTTCACTTCATCTCGTATTAGGCATCTCGTATTCAGCCCTTTCTCTTTCATCCATCTCGTCTCCCTCTCGCCAAAATCCTCTCCTCAGCATTACTAATGCAACAGCCATTAAGAGTGTGCAAATGAGAAGGAATATTGAGAGGCAAGGAGAGATTTCATATTTTATATTCTGTCTAAAAGCATCTTGTCTGTGCCAAATCTATTTAGTATCAGAAAGGCACCAAGCTCCATTGAACAGCATGGATAGGACAGAGTTTGGGAAATGCTGCAATAAGGTTTCCTAAACAAAATCAGTGATAAAGACATCGCACGTCTCAATATTGTACAATATGCTGTACTGCATTTTTTTTTATCTCTATCATTTCAATTGATTTTCTAATGTCAATTTTGCTCAGTAGTTGAGAACTTGGCAAGAGCCCCTAGCTTGTTTAAACCCCCCCCATATCTAGCTGACAGTGATGCAGAAACCGATCAACATTGTAGAGCCTTGGAGGTCATGTGAGGGTCATGAAACTTCCTTCAGCCGATAAGTCTTTCCTCAATGGACCATTACTATCATCTCGCACAACCTGAAAGCCCTGCTAACTCTGAGGTACCTGAGCTGTACCCCAAGCCAGAGGAGGTGGAGGGATCAAGGAACCTCCATGAATCTTCATAAAGTCCAATCCTGCTTACAGAGCATATTGTTTGCAAAGTGATAAAGCAAACATTTTCCGAAAGGAATTTCGTGTTAATTTCAGATTTTTTTTGTTGGTGCAAGTTTGGCATGAGAGAATAGTTATCAGTATGGATGGTGGGACTGCACTGCAGTCTATTAGTACTGTTTTACCGCACCAGCCTTATCTGTGACTGAGATATTATTATGCTATTATCAATGTTCCCTCTGCATCCACCGCAAATACGTGGATGCTGCTGCTTGACACTCAAATTGTTCACCTTCACTGGTTCTGCTGTGGAGATATGACTACAGGACCATCCTGACAGACGCCTTAATGCTGGTTTATTGACGTCCTGTCCAGCCATGCTTTTCATTACTGTAGTCTCATCAGTGTTCTTTAACACACCCGCCATTGCACTGGATCCTACAGTACAGCACTATGCAAAAAATATATCTTATGAAAAATATTTTTTGTGGAAATTCAACGCCACTTTTTTTGTGCGGTTTGGTGAATTTATGTTGTTATCTGGCTGTAAAATGGTTTATATAATCTGTTTTATGCTAAGTTGTTTTGGATGAAACACTCTGATAAACATATTAATGATGTTCTCCCAGTTTCAGCTCGTGGCGGATCTGTTCCAGGACACTAATAAAGACGGAAGCAGCTCCACGTCTTCTTCCAGCAAGTCCTCCAGGATCAACGTGCGCTCAGCCAAACCGACACCTAAAGTCCCCAACAAGGAACACAGGAAAACCGTGGGCCACCAGGTTAGCATCCTCTGTGACACCATCATGAGTTCAATCAGTGTGCCTTTGGACAGGAGCCTGTCTGTGTCTGTGTTAGTGTCGTCAGTCATTTTCTTAACAATGTCTTTAACCTTTCATTAGGAAGCAATGACGTAACAAGTCTGTATTTTTACAATGATTGGTGGGATTAAACAGTTTTTTTTTTGTAAAACTTAGCCTTTGCAGTACTTCTCATCCTCCGTTCCTCTGTGCACTGTAGTTCCGCAGCTCCCTGCAGCTTCTCATGGAGACCCTGAATGCCACCACCCCCCACTATGTGCGTTGCATCAAGCCTAATGATGAGAAGGAGGCATTCTCGTGAGTAAATATTTGTTTTTCAGTGACGGTGTATAGTTGAAGTCAGAAGTTTACATACACCTTAGCCAAATCAAATGTATTTATAAAGCCCTTCTTACATCAGCTGATGTCACAAAGTGCTGTACAGAAACCCAGCCTTAAACCCCAAACAGCAAGCAATGCAGGTGTAGAAGCACGGTGGCTAGGACAAACTCCATAGAAAGGACACACATATATTTAAATTTAAACTCAGTTTTTCTGACATTACTGACATTTAATCGTAGTAAAAATTCCCTGTCCTAGGTCAATTAGGATGACCACTTTATTTTAGGAATGTGAAATGTCTGAATAATAGTAGAGAGAATGATTTATTTCAGCTTTAATTTCTTTCATCACATTCCCAGTGGGTCAGAAGTTTGCATACACTCAATTAGTATTTGATAGTTTTGCCTTTTTATATTGTTTAACTTTGGTCAAATGTTTTGGGTAGCCTTCCACAAGCTTCCCACAATAATAATTGGGTGAAGTTTGGCCCATTCCGCCTGACAGAGCTGGTGTAACTGAGTCAGGTTTGTCGGCATCCTTGCTCGCACATGCTTTTTCAGTTCTGCCCACAAATTTTCTATGGGATTGAGGTCAGGGCTTTGTGATGGCCACTCCAATGCCTAGACTTTGTTGTGCTTAAGCCATTTTGCCACAACTTTGGAAGTATGCTTGGGGTCATTGTCCATTTGGAAGACCCATTTGCGACCAAGCTTTAACTTCCTGACTGATGTCTTGAGATATTGCTTCAAATTATCCATTTAATTTTCCTTCCTCATGATGCCATCTATTTTGTGAAGTGCACCAGTCCCTCCTGCAGCAAAGCACCCCCACAACATGATGCTGCCACCCCCGTGCTTCACGGTTGGGATGGTGTTCTTCCCCCTTTTCTCCCCCTGTTTCCTCCAAACATAACGATGGTCATTATGACCAAACAGTTCTATTTTTGCTTCATCAGACCAGAGGACATTCCTTCAAAAAGTACGATCTTTGTCCCCATGTGCATTTGCAAAACGTAATCTGGCTTTTTTATGCCGGTTTTGGAGCAGTGGTTTCTTCCTCGGTGAGCGGCCTTTCAGGTTATGTCGATATTGGACTCGTATTACTGTTTGTACAGATGAACATGGTACCTTCAGGCATTTGGAAATTGCTCCCAAGGATGAACTAGACTTGTGGAGGTCTAAAAAAAAAAAAAAATCTGAGTTCTTGGCTGATTTCTTTTGATTTTCCCATGATGTCAAGCAAAGAGGTTACTGCAATTGACTCAAATTATGTCAATTAGCCTATCAGAAGCCTTTGGAAGCCCATCAGAAGCTTCTAAAGCCATGGCATCATTTTATGGAATTTTCCAAGCTGTTCAAAGGCACAGTCAACTTAGTGTATGTAAACTTCTGACCCACTGGAATTGCGATACAGTGAATTATAAGTGAAATAATCTGTTTGTAAACAATTGTTGGAAAAATTACTTGTCATGCACAAAGTAGATGTCCTAAACGACTTGCTAAAACTATAGTTTGTTAACAAGAAATTTGTGGAGTGGTTGAAAAACGGGTTTTAATGACGCCAACCTAAGTGTATGTAAACTTCCGACTTCAACTGTATGTAGGCAACAGAATACGGAAGAGTGTGTGTGTCTTGTCTGTCTCATGTAACTTCTCTGCTCAAATAGCCAAGTTGTTTGGATTAGCAAGCTTTTTTCATGTTGACTGAAAAACCTTGCTCATTTTTAGTGGAAGAGGTGCTTTTGGGACTTCTGCACCCACCGGTACAGTATTACTACAGTATTACTGTAAACAAAGAGGGCTCTGTTCTGTGTGTATGTTTGTGTACAGTGTGTTTAAGAATCAGAAGCCAACTTCTTACCGTGACTGGCTTCACTAATCAGATCTTGGAGCCTAATATGTGGTCTGCCATTCTTATTTAAACGTGGTACGGTCATTGTGAGGTCATTTTTGCTTATGTATACAGAACACTAATAAACATGCATGGAGTCGTGGGAAAAGACAACCAGGAGAGAGTACTGTGTGTGACAGACAGAGAGAGAGACATAACCTGCGTGTGCTGTTTGTTCTTTGGTTGCCTAGACCCGAGTGTAGCCTGAGGTGCTGATTCTGTCTCTTGCTGAATAACTCTCTCAAGTCCTCTGACTCAATAACAGTTTCTCTTGCTCACAGTGGCACAACCATGTTGACTGTTACCAGAAACTCCCGTCCAAAATAAAGACTGCTTTTCAATAAACAATGTTGTCTTGATAAGCAGTGTTGAATGGGGCATTTAAGCCAGCACACTAGATATCCTAGGTTGTTGTTTTTCGAGGTCGATTTAAGGAATTGTCTTGTGTTCTAATGCTTTTCTACGACAGCACACATTGTCGACAGGACAGAAGGAGAGGTCAGGTTATGTTGCCATCTTCTTGATGCATTCTTTCGCACAAATGCCTCTTCAAGGTCTCTAAATCGAATGATGTGCCTTGGTCACATGCTGTGGCTGGACTTTAGCAAACATACCGACGGCTGTATGTAGGGACACAGTCAGTCTACCCAGGCAGCACCTAGCTGACTAGCATTAACCACCTCCCAATGCTTCTGTCTTCTGCCTAGTGGAGATGTGTACAATAATGAAGGGGAAGCTTAAGCTCAGGTACAGTAGGGAGAGGGAAATAGCCTTTACCTGTGTATATGTATGGTAATTAACCCTACTCCCAGAATGCTGTGTTTCCAGTGTGTTGGGATTTTTTTTTTTTTACTTTGTATACGTGTTCTTTTGTCCCTCTCTGTTGCAGGTTTGACTCCAGGAGAGCTGTGCAGCAACTGAGGGCATGTGGAGTCCTGGAGACCATCCGCATCAGTGCTGCTGGGTACCCATCAAGGTAAGATTGCTTCTCACACACAGAGCACTACCGTTACACGGGTGGCCAAGTTATCTGCTGTGTGCAATAGATAGTGGAAGCACAGAAATTGATTTTGGTCCTGTGTGGGTCAGTTGGTAGAGCATTGCGCTTTGCAACGCCAAGGGGCGAGGGTTTGATTCCCGCTGGGGCCATCCATATAAAAAAAATATGCGCACAAGGCTGTCACTTTGGATAAAAATGTCTGCTAAATGGCTTATTATTATTATTATTATTATTATTATATATATTGTAATACAATGGGATTGTTATGCGACTCCTGGTGATGTAATGGGCATGTCACTTCCGTAATTTGTGCTGCCTGGACGGAGGCTCTTCCTCTGTCTGTTTTTATTGCGCCATCATTGAACTTTCTCGGTCGTCCTAAGCAGGGAGGAAATTGAATTCCGTCTCCCCTGAGGTACGTGCTTCCCTGAGGGAGAACAGCAGGAGAGCAATTCACCACAGAGCACGAAAACCCTCTTAATAACAATTTGATTCCGTTACACAGCATAAAACAGATTGCACTTTCTCACGCAGTACTTTGTCTTATGCAGTCTTACTGTTTCCAGTCTAGAGGACTGACAGTAGTCCTGACCTGCTCATGGTTGCAAACCAAAAAGAAACTAGAGATTAACAATAATCATGCCTTTATGTTGCGTGGAAGTGGTAAGGACATTTTTTTACAATTTTGTTTTGTTCAAAATAATACAAAATGGTTTCCTTTTTCATGGATTAAAATATGCCTGTTTCAGATTTGGGCTGTGTGTGTTTGACTTGCATCTCAGCCAGTCCTATGTGATTCCAGGTGGACGTACCCAGACTTCTTCAACAGATACAGAGTCCTCATGAAGAAGTCCGATATGACCGTAGGAGACAAGAAACTGGTGTGTAGGAACCTACTAGAGACCCTGGTCAAGGTAAGAAATATGTCCACCCTAAAGCCCCAAGCAGGATAGGAAAGGAAATGAATGAATAGAAAGGATCACTTTTGTTCCTCCCATGGTGAACCTCCCATGGTGAACCTCCCATGGTTAAAGGATGTTGTTCTCTTCAACGGAGCTCCCTAACTCCTTCAGGGCCAGTCCATCTTTGCATTATTGAACCTACTGCATGTCTGCTCTGATACAGTACATGTTAACTTTTCCAGTATTGAGAGACAACAGGTTTTGAATATATGAACCTGTGGGAATGGGGATGTAAAAAGGCAGGTCATGAGTTTCAGTCCTAATGGACAAACCCCGTTGTGTTCTCAGTGGAGAATTCATCATACACAGTCTGAGATGAATCATGTTATTAATACATTATTACAGGAATATCATTTGAATGTGCCTTGGACAGTATGTCATGGATTCCTTAGGGGAGGGGGGGGGGACTATTTAACCTTGTGTTTGATAACATCCACTTAACTAGCTGCCTTGATGCTCAGTTGATCGAGCTGAAGTTCCATTTAACTGAATGAATGAATGACTGGTCCCTCACCAGGACCCAGACAAGTTCCAGTTTGGTAAGACCAAGATCTTCTTTCGGGCGGGCCAAGTGGCCTACCTGGAGAAGCTGAGGGCAGACAAGTTCCGCTCCGCCTGCATCAAGATCCAGAAGACAGTGCGACGCTGGCTACAGATGGTCCGCTACAAGAAGATACGCAAGTCTGCCATCACCTTGCAGAGATTTGGCCGCGGTTACATGGCCCGCAGGTGAGAGGAGAAGCACGACGTTCTGCTAGACTAACAAAGTAGCTGGTCAATTCAGAATTCTTCCCACGAGGGAACTTCTTGATAAATCACACTACAAGGGTCGTGAACAAGTTTTACATTTAAAAAAAAATCAATATCGGTGCCAGTGTTGTAACTAATTTCCGTGTCCTCCTCCTTTTGCTGTCTTTCTCAGGTATGCGGAGCGGCTGCGTCTAACCCGCGCTGCTGTTATCTGTCAGAAGCAGTATCGTATGGTCCGAGAGCGGACGGCCTATCTGAGGGTGAGACAGGCTGTTGTCACCATCCAGGCCTTTACCAGGGGCATGTTCACCCGCAGGATCTTCCAGGAGGTACTACAACCACAACACTCTACCTGTTATGTCACTGGTTTACCTTTGACCTTTTTTTATCCTGGATTTTGTATACACTCTCATTTGTTCCCAATCCCGCACTGTATTCATGTTGAAGCTATCCGTGGTTAGATCTCTCTTAGATCTCTATCAGGAGTAAAGAGTACCCTGGGAAGATGCCTCAGTCTTGGACTTGTCCTGTTTGTGTGACTGGAAAATTGGAGGCGAAGTGCTCGGATTTGAAATGGAATGTGATCAGGCGGGCCTCGCATAAATGCTGCCTGCTATTGCGCCTTCTCGGATACTCTAGATTCCCTTTGGATTTAGTACTCTAGAATATCCCCCTACTGGGAAATCTAGTTAACTGCATATTTCTCATCACATTGTACAGTGTAATAAATGGTTCCTTGTCCCTGATCTCTACCTCCCCTCACCCCCCCCTCCCCAGTTCCTTCTGCATCACAAAGCCATGATCATCCAGAAGCATGTCCGAGGCTGGCTCACCAGGAGGAAGTTCAAGGTGGCACGGAACGCCGCCATCACCATCCAGTGTGCCTACCGCCGCATGCGAGCCAAGCTGGAGCTGAAACAGCTGAAGATTGAGGCGAGGTCCGCTCAACATCTGAAGAAGCTCAACACGGGCATGGAGAACAAGATCGTCCAACTGCAGAGGAAGATGGATGACCAGGTACGCATGGTTCTGACCCAGGCGACTTTTTATAGGAGTACACTGACCTGTAACGCTAGCAGCCTACAATGAGTGCCATAATACAAAGACGGGTCAATGAAAGGTCAATATTTCCCTTTGCAATCATTTTGGCACCGAAGGTTTTTTTTGGCTAGTCTAGACTGCAAGTTATGTTAAAAAGGGATTGATTTGAAAGTGATGTGACGTCCCATAGTAGTAACAGAGCTCTCTCTCCTGTCCCACTGTTTAGACCAAAGATCTGAAGACTCAGAATGAGCAACTGGTGGTGGCCAAAGCCTCCCTGGGCTCAGAGGTGAACAAGCTGCAGAAGGAGCTGGAGACCATGCGCAGTCGCCAGGGAGACGGCAGTCAGCTGACCTCTATGAAGGATGAGCTGGAGAAGCTGAGGGCGGAGCTCCAGGAAGCACACGCCCACAGGAAGAAGCTGGAGGAGGAGCACAGCAACGAGAAGATGAGATTTGAACAGGTGAGCTGTCAATCACTGAAGAGGAGAAGGTCATTTTCCTTTACCTTGTATGTTCTCGAAAGCCCTAATGTTGACAGAATAAAACCTTCTGTTTGAAACCCGTGGGTGAAAACCGTCATCAGTTGCCCGAGTAACTACAGAAGATGCTGGTAGCAGCGGTTTTACTGAATTCTTGCTCTTTAGAGTCAAGTTACTGAAAATCTGATTCTCCAACAATCTCAATGTGGATTTAACTGTATGTGTCAGTGGTCTTCTACTGACCTGGAAGTGATATCATGCATACATTTTTGTATTGTTTTGACCACCTGACTTAAGAAGCTCATTGTTAAGTAGATTGGCCTCAGGCTTTCTCAGTGGTAATAGACACCCCTCTTTGGCCCTTTTGATTCAGTTTGTAACAATGCAAGAATTGTCCCTGGCTCTCTAGCTCCGTTTGACATCACTATGAGAGCCTCACACGCAGGATCAACAGATTTATAGTCACTTAAAGAGAAACCGGGAAACAAAACAACTAAATAGACCTTTTGCTCACTTGTAGAGAGTAAGTAGCATCTATCGTCTGAAGTAGAAAATTGAAATCGATGAAAGAAAATGCATTGCTCTTGAACGGCCACCATGCTCTTTCTGATGTCTCTATTGCTTTCATTAATGCTCTTGTTCTTTTTCCTTAGAGAGTGGAGGAGTTGGAGAGGGAGAATTCCCTGCTGAAGAGTGAAAAGGAGAAGATGAACCAAAGGATTCTGCACCACTCCAAGAGCACAGAAGGTAAATGCTTTTTAGATCTCATACACCACTAAGATGTAAACGATAGCACTATTACAGTGATATATATATATATATATATATATATGAGTGGTTGAAGGTGAAACTGTAGTCACAGTGAGCCCTGCATTCTGCCTGACCTGAGGGGAGGGACGGCTTGTTTCCCCACACAAAAGGGGTTTCTGTGGAAGTAGGACAGGAGGCAGAAACCGCATCAAGTTACACGGCAGCAGCAATGTGAGACTTTTTAAAAATATATAAACCTGAGACTGAAATCAGCCCTTGTTTAGCACTGGATTCACGTGGAAAAGTATTTGTTTTGGAATATGTACCTTTGTGTGCGAAACATGAATCAATCAATTTGTTAAATCCATTCGTCAATGGACTTCTCTTTGTCAATAAGAAGTCACTTCTAGTTTACATCATAATCTCTGAACATGACCACTGCCTATATCTGAATACCATGTGCAGTACTTCAAACGGGATGCTTCATCACCGAGCAGTTAAAAGGAAATCATTTGACATAATATGACACCAGCCATGACCCACATCTGACTTACTGAATACCGTATCCACTCTTTTCTGGTGAAAATGTCAGTAGTTATTGAAGAGTTGTATTGGCCAAATCTGCTCTCTTTATCCGCAGTGTTACTGTAGGGTTCTCTCAGGGCCCCTTGGGATGAGCGATATCACAATGTACTGTAACATTACTGTGTTTTTCTTTTCTACTGCCGGTTAGAGCAGCATGTTGTCCAGGCTGGGGGTAATAACCCATGTTTATGGAGCTAGGGATGTTACAGACCAGAGAGCCCCTGTTATTTATCTATTACATTATTACAGTAGCAACATACTATGATCCCAGTGATGCTGCCTTCATATTCATTCCCTTGTAATAACAGATCCTCCTAGGATCCGTGGGCATGAGAAGAGACAATAAACGAGTTATCAGGCAACTTTCATGTTTTCATCCTCCCTAGGACCAGGAGTTTTTCCACCGGTTTCTTTTTAAACCATACAACCTGATTAAAAAAAACATTACAAATCTGGGGGTCTCCTGAGTGGCGCGGTGGTCTAAGGCACTGCATCACAGTGCTAGCTGTGCCACTAGAGATCCTGGTTCGAGTCCAGGCTCTGTCACAGCCGGCCGTGACCAGGAGACCCATGGGGCGGCGCACAATTGGCCCAGCGTCGTCCGGGGTAGGGGAGGGTTTTTGCTGGGCAGGGATGCTCTTGTCCCATCGTGCGCTAGCGACTCCTGTGGCGGGCGCAAATGTTTCTTCCTACACATTGGTGCGGCTGGCTTCCGGGTTAAGCGGGCATTGTGTCGAGAAGCAGTGCAGTTTGGTTGGGTTGTGTTTCGGAGGACGCACTTCTCTCGACCTTCACCTCTCCAGAGTCCGTACTGGAGTTGCAGCTTTGGGACAAGACTAACTACCAATTGGATACCACGAAATTGGGGAGAAAAAAAGGGGTAAAATTGAAACAAATAAAAAAGTAAAAATCTGGTCCCATCATATCCTAAATAAAATGGATTTATTATTATGTCATAACCAGAGTTTTACCTGGTGTGGTTCGCCTACCAGATCATGAAAAACTATCCCCCCCATCCCCCCGCAAAGTACAGCGAGGTCCTTGATGAAAACCTGCTCAGGACTTCAGACTGGGTGTAAGGTTCAACCTTCCAGCAGGACAACGACCTTGAGCACACAGCCAAGACAACGCAGAAGTGACTTCGGGACAATTCTCTGAATTCTCTGAGACCTGAAAATAGGTGTGCAGCAACTCACCCCATCCAACCTGACAGAGCTTGAGAGGATCTGCAGAGAAGAATGCGAGAAACTCCCCAAATAAAGATGTGCCAAACTTGTAGCATCATACCCAAGAAGACTCGAGGCTGTAATCACTGCCAAATGTGCTTCAACAAAGTACTGAGTAAAGGGTTTGAATACTTATGTAAATGTGTTATTTCCATTTTAGCAAGGGGAAAAAACGATTTAATCCATTTTAGAAGAAGACTGTAAACCTAACAAAATGTGGATAAAGTCAAGGGGTCTGAATACTTTCCAAAGTGTGTGTGTATGTATGTATATATATATATATATATCACACACACACTGCTATATATATATATATATATATATATATATATATATATATATATATATATATATATATATATATATATATATACACTGCGCTAATGGGCCTCCATTGTTTTTCTTGGTTCAGTGCAGCCGGCAGGCAGCGGCTACTGTGACAATTTCAGAGCGTAACAGGGTGTTAACTGCAATTTCAGTTGTTAGGTTCTAAATATCAGAGTAAGAACTCAATGTACACTATGAAAGCTTAAACCAAGTTTATTCACCCCAAAGCATCGAACAGCTGAACATGGTTCCACCAGTGGTGGTATATGTACCCCAGTTTGGGTTGGAATCTCCTCCTTCTCTTTAAACATTACATCTGTCGCTAGGCAGGAAATTAAGTGACGCGTGCAATAAACTGTTCCTTCTCCCTTAACGTGACCTGACCTCGGCCGCCTTTCTCACTAATCCACAGCTCTCCACCCTTATCAGTGCCTGCCAAGATGTGATTGCTTTTCCTTTACTCAGTACATTCCAAGCTTAATTGTCTCCACCATATACATTCCTCCTACAGATAACCATTAACTTCTGGTGTAGACCCTAGACTATGGCACCCCTCATGTCTCAATATTTGAAGTTTAGAAATCTAAACCCATCACAGGTAAAAACTCAATAAAACACGTCTCAAATATAAGTCTATACATTTCAGCTGTTTGGAAAACATTGCTCTGTAGGAGTGTTAAGCTCAACGAGGTCAACTGCCCTGCTCGGAGGGGGGCGAGTGTAGTGTGTGAAAACTGTCATCTCTTTTCTAGTGTAAAACCAGATGTAATGCTCCAGGGGTGATCATTTCGCGAGTTTACGTGACAGTATTGTCTCTCAAAAATCTATGCCTCTTGAAAACCTCTCAAGAATGTCCCTATGCTATCGGCAATGTGAAAACGGTCCAAGATAGAAAAGTTATTTGGAATCATGACAATACAATAACCTATCCCTCAAATGAACATATGAAATGGTGCTGACACCAATGTGCTATTCCAAGTAACATAATAAAATCAACATGACATCAAAGACTAGCAATAGATATTCAGTACCTGTAATGGAGAATACTGTATGTAACTTAATGATGGCTTGTTTTCTAGTCACTCAAATGAAGGCTCATCTATAGGACAGTAATTGAGTAATAGTGAAAGTGGAGACTCGTGAAAGTGATTTGATGTGGACTGGTCGTGTGTGTGTGTGTGTTTCAGACCAGGAGAGCAGTGCATCCCAGAGTGTGGGTCGGGTCCAGGCAGAGCTGGATGAGGAGAGGCAGCGCTATCAGAACCTGCTCAGGGAGTTCTCCAGACTGGAGCAGAGATATGACAACCTACAAGAGGCCAAGGTGCGTGTGTGTATTTGTGTGTGTGTGCCCATTTGCATGTAGGTTTCCTGTGCCAAGCCAGATGTCCAATGGTTCCCTGTCTCCTCTTACCCTTCAGTTTCAGCCTGGCCACAGGAGGAACAATTCTAACCAGAGCAGCCTGGAGTCTGACTCCAATTATCCCTCCATTTCTACCTCCGAGGTGGGAGACACTGACGATGCCATCCAACTCGTAGAGGTAAGACCTCCTTAACCAGGATTAACCCATTTTATACAGTCTTATACATTTACATTTACATTTAAGTCATTTAGCAGACGCTCTTATCCAGAGCGACTTACAAATTGGTGCGTTCACCTTAAGACATCCAGTGGAACAGCCACTTTACAATAGTGCATCTAAATCTTTTAAGGGGGGTGAGAAGGATTACTTTATCCTATCCTAGGTATTCCTGAAAGAGGTGGGGTTTCAGGTGTCTCCGGAAGGTGGTGATTGACTCCGCTGTCCTGGCGTCGTGAGGGAGTTTGTTCCACCATTTGGGGGCCAGAGCAGCGAACAGTTTTGACTGGGCTGCGCGGGAACTGTACTTCCTCAGTGGTAGGGAGGCGAGCAGGCCAGAGGCGGATGAACGCAGTGCCCTTGTTTGAGTGTAGGGCCTGATCAGAGCCTGGAGGTACTGAGGTGCCGTTCCCCTCACAGCTCCGTAGGCAAGCACCATGGTCTTGTAGCGGATGCGAGCTTCAACTGGAAGCCAGTGGAGAGAGCGGAGGAGCGGGGTGACGTGAGAGAACTTGGGAAGGTTGAACACCAGACGGGCTGCGGCGTTCTGGATGAGTTGTAGGGGTTTAATGGCACAGGCAGGGAGCCCAGCCAACAGCGAGTTGCAGTAATCCAGACGGGAGATGACAAGTGCCTGGATTAGGACCTGCGCTGCTTCCTGTGTGAGGCAGGGTCGTACTCTGCGGATGTTGTAGAGCATGAACCTACAAGAACGGGCCACCGCCTTGATGTTAGTTGAGAACGACAGGGTGTTGTCCAGGATCACGCCAAGGTTCTTAGCGCTCTGGGAGGAGGACACAATGGAGTTGTCAACCGTGATGGCGAGATCATGGAACGGGCAGTCCTTCCCGGGAGGAAGAGCAGCTCCGTCTTGCCGAGGTTCAGCTTGAGGTGGTGATCCGTCATCCACACTGATATGTCTGCCAGACATGCAGAGATGCGATTCGCCACCTGGTCATCAGAAGGGGGAAAGGAGAAGATTAATTGTGTGTCGTCTGCATAGCAATGATAGGAGAGACCATGTGAGGTTATGACAGAGCCAAGTGACTTGGTGTATAGCGAGAATAGGAGAGGGCCTAGAACAGAGCCCTGGGGGACGCCAGTGGTGAGAGCGCGTGGTGAGGAGACAGATTCTCGCCACGCCACCTGGTAGGAGCGACCTGTCAGGTAGGACGCAATCCAAGCGTGGGCCGTGCCGGAGATGCCCAACTCGGAGAGGGTGGAGAGGAGGATCTGATGGTTCACAGTATCGAAGGCAGCCGATAGGTCTAGAAGGATGAGAGCAGAGGAGAGAGAGTTAGCTTTAGCAGTGCGGAGGGCCTCAGTGATACAGAGAAGAGCAGTCTCAGTTGAATGACTAGTCTTGAAACCTGACTGATTTGGATCAAGAAGGTCATTCTGAGAGAGATAGCGGGAGAGCTGGCCAAGGACGGCACGTTCAAGAGTTTTGGAGAGAAAAGAAAGAAGGGATACTGGTCTGTAGTTGTTGACATCAGAGGGATCGAGTGTAGGTTTTTTCAGAAGGGGTGCAACTCTCGCTCTCTTGAAGACAGAAGGGACGTAGCCAGCGGTCAGGGATGAGTTGATGAGCGAGGTGAGGTAAGGGAGAAGGTCTCCGGAAATGGTCTGGAGAAGAGAGGAGGGAATAGGGTCAAGCGGGCAGGTTGTTGGGCGGCCGGCCGTCACAAGACGCGAGATTTCATCTGGAGAGAGAGGGGAGAAAGAGGTCAGAGCACAGGGTAGGGTACATTCTAACACAGGCTTACTGTACATAGTTGCTTGGGCTAGGTTTTCACCTGACATTGTTCCCCTGTAGGAGATGGGAGTGGAGAAGGCAGCAATGGACATCGGTGTGTTCATGAAGCTGCAGAAGCGTGTTAGGGAGCTGGAACAGGAGAGGAAGAGACTGCAAGTCAACCTGGAAAAGATGGAGGACCAGTCTAAGCGCAAGGTGGGCCCATGTCTCAGTCTAGTGTTATGCTCTTGCTTGTTTTTCTATACTTCTAAAATACTTACACCGAAGTTTCTCCCGTTACTCTTTGTCTTGAATACTTTTAAGTTTAAGATCCTCAATATTTACTATTAGCCATCTATCTTAGGGCATTGAGCCAAAGACGACATCAGAGCAAGAGAATGCGGATCTGGCCTACAACAGTCTCAAGGTACAGATCCATCCACCCCCACACAGATACACCAATTAACATGCATACACACAGACAACCACAGTGTACAGTACTATTCAGCAGTGGGATGTCTCTATTTGTTGTGTTTCATTTCTTCTTCACTCTGGATGTTCTGGTGTCTTTGGTCTTCCTGCCCTCAGCTTCTCAAGCATATTCAAAAAATGAAATTGTATGTTTACATGTTGCCACAGAAAGGTAGAGGATCTGATTCATGTTAATTTTGTTGTAGCAACACCTTTTCACTGGAATAATAATTTCAATATCCACAGTTGAAAACAAAAAAACTCAAATATAGCTGCAAGCAGCAATGAATGGGGTTCACAGGATGAGAGAAAGGATGCACGGGCAGTTGGATAACAAAGCAAAGGTTCATAAGAGGAATATGTTTAAAGTATTTTTTTTGCATATCTGCTAATGTAGATCTATAGGTACAGTGCGGCCATATTTGAATGCTGAATTTTTTTTTTCTCAAAACCATTAAAGACTGAGTCTAAATACAAAATCAGGAATGAATCTGGCATATGGTTCATGAGGAGAAGATGATTGCATATGATTTTGAGCATTACCGTTACATATGCAGATAATTAGATGTTAAAAGTTTCCTTGTTTTTTGAGATATCAATACCAAATTCAATGTGGTTTTCCTTAGGGACGTCCATGATAGCGATGACAAGTTTCAAGTTAATAGGCAACTGTGAAGTGGATTTATAGTGGTTTAAATGGATACGTAAAATCTGAACTCCACCATCTTTTGACCAGCTTTTCTCAAACTAAGTTAAGATGCGTACCATGGGTATTTTTTGCATATTAGCCTATGTGCTAATATGCTTCTACTGGTATAGTGTGGCCATCTTTGAATGCATTAGCGTTATTTTCTCAAACTCTTTAGGGACTATTGTGATGAGTCCAAAAACCAACTTAATTTATTGATTTTAAATTTTGCAGGATGAAATCTCTTGAGATGCACCATTCCATTTTCAAGTGTTCAAATGAAAGAAAATGAACAAAGTAACAAGAATATGGCAACTTCTGTCTTAATAATCAAATGTACAAACAGAATAAAACAGTTGTTGTGGAACTACTAATAGATCTACAACTAATAAAAATGACTTCCAACTACAACTAATAAAACGAAGTACCTATAATATATACAGTGCATTTGGAAACTATTCAGACCCCTTGACTTTTTCCACATTTTGTTATGTTACAGCCTTATTCTAAATTAGATTTTTTTAAATAATGTTTTCTCATCAATCAACACACAATACCCCAAAATGACAAAGCGAAAACATTTTTTTTTTAGAACTGTTTGCAAACGTATTACAGATTTAAAAAAAGATACCTTGTTTGCATAAATATTCAGACCCTTTGCTATGAGACTCGAAATTTTGCTCAGGTGCATCCTGTTTCCATTGATCATCCTTGATGTTTCTATGACTTGATTGGAGTCCACCTTGTGGTAAATTCAATTGATTGTACATGATTTAGAAAGGCACACACCTGTCTATATAGGGTCCCACAGTTGACAGTGTATGTCAGAGCCAAAACATTTCTGCAGCATTGAAGGTCCCCAAGAACACAGTGGCCTCTATCATTCTTAAATGGAAGAAATTTGGAACCACCAAGACTCTTCCTAGAGCTGTCCGCCCAGCCAAACTGAGCAATCGGGCTGGCTGTGCCCGGGTGGAGATTATAACAGAACATGGCCAAGATGTTCAAATGTTCATAAATGACCAGCATGGTCAAATAATAATAATCACAGTAGTTGTCGAGGGTGCAACAAGTCAGCACCTCAGGAGAAAATGTCGGTTGGCTTTTCATAGCCGATCATTAAGAGTCTCTACCGCTCTGGAACAGGTAGCACGTCCGGTGAACAGGTCAGGGTTCCATAGCCGCAGGCAGAACAGTTGAAACTTGAGCAGCAACACGGCCAGGTGGACTGGGGACAGCAAGGAGTCATCATGCCAGGTAGTCCTGAGGCATGGTCCTAGGGCTCAGGTCCTCCGAGAGAGAGAGAATTAGAGCGAGCATACTTAAATTCACATAGGACACCGGATAAGACAGGAGAAATACTCCAGATATAACAGACTGACCCTAAGCCCCCCGACACATAAACTACTGCAGCATTAATACTGGAGGCTGAGACAGGAGGGGTCAGGAGACATTGTGGCCCCATCCGATGATACCCCCGAACAGGGCCAAACAGGCAGGATATAACCCCACCCACTTTGCCAAAGCACAGCCCCCACACCACTAGAGGGATATCTTCAACCACCAACTTACCATCCTGAGACAAGGCCGAGTATAGACCACAAAGATCTCCGCCACGGCACAACCCAAGAGGTTGTAAATGTAAATGTGATATATCCATTTTTAAAATGTTATTTTATCAGATCTGTTTTTGCTTTGTCATTGTGGGGTATTGTGTGTAGATTAGGGGGGAAACAATTTAATCAATTTTAGTGGATAGTGGAACCAGCGCGCCTGACACTGACGATCATACCACGCTCAAAGTCTCTTAGTTCAATTAAACAGTAACTGAATGCCTCAATGCCTCTCTGCTTGCTTTTATATAGCAAGCCACGGCCATGTGACTCCTGTCTGTAGGAGCGATCCATTTTTGTGGACGGAATGGTGTACCTAATAAACTGTCCAATGAGTATATAGTAATTTGGGTCCAAGGAGTTTCCAATTTTATGAAGAGGGGTCACTCGTAAAATTTGGAGTAAATCTGACTTGTATTTCATGAAGATTTGTTTTATTATTTTAAGCAGCGTTACATAGTCAAAGTGAATTGTTAATAGTTTCCTTATTCTTTAAGATATCAATGCCAAACGTAACATGCTTCATCATGGTAATGTCCTTGACCCTAACAAGTTTCTAGTTGATATGCCATTGTGGGGTGGATTTACAACGGATTTCAATGGACATGTGAAATCAGATTTCCTGATTTGTCAGTACCTCAGTCTTCTCTTAACCAATCCCTTTTCCCAAGCTAAGTTAATACCATGGGCCTACATACCACACTTGGTGTTATTTGGACTTATGGTTCATGAGAATAATTTTCCAAAATGTCCAAGATGGAGGAAAATCTATTCTGACGGACCTTATGGGTCCTTGAAGAAAACTTTGTATGTATGGGTTTTCCCTCATACAGAAGAAGTTAAGTCACTAGGTCAAACGGAGCAGTGGAAAGTGGTAAAATGTGGAAAGAGGTCAAAGGTGAGACTGCTAATAACAGCGATAGGCCAATTTGTGGGTGGCATTATTTTTTACCAAGTTACTCATTGGCTCTGTGTGCCAAATTTTTTAAAAGTTACCAATCTATGCTTGAGTTATTTGACCATGTAGAACATTTAAAAATAAGAATTAAGACAATAACAATAGGTATTCACAGATTTGCTGTGAACTCCTAAAAAGAGATTTCTGCTCAATTTGCCGATCTCTATGGGCTTGCTTCTTGCACCTTGGGTAATAGTATGGAATCAATATCATGCCAAATATATTCACAAATGTAAATCACCATCCACAAACACGTTTTGATTTATAACTGCAGATGTGCAGGTCTTTTCCAAGGGCCATAAGTAAAATAACTGCCATAACTTTTTGTGTTTATCACGCGTAGAAAACAATTTGTAGTCTTAGAAAAAAAGTTTATCGCATTGATGCTGTTGACCCAGATCACTGGTTGCTGCAGAAAAAGACGAGGTCAAAGGGGGTGAGTTTAACCGGTGTGAAATGGCTAGCTAGTTAGCGGTGTGCGCTGTTAGCATTTCATTCTGTGACGTCACTCGCTCTGAGACTTTGAAGTAGTTGGTTCCCTTGCCCTGCAAGGGCCGTGGCTTTTGTGGAGCGATGGGTAACGGTGCTTCGAGGGTTACTGTTGTCAACGTGTCCAGAGGGTCCCTGGTTCAAGCCCAGGTTGGAACGAGGAGAGGGACGGAAGCAATACTGTTATAAAGTCTGATCCCATATCCTACACCTCCCCTCTACCTTTTGCATGCCTGTCCTGGGGAAACGGTTAGAGGCTTCAGGAATACTTATGTCTCCTTAATGCTCATTGTCTGTGAATGAGACATGAGACAGCGGATGGATTATAATCACAATGTATGACATATCCTTCACATTTAGTGGTGCTATCACACTGGCCAGCTAATTCAACTATTTGGGTTCTTCCTTACATTGAGCCTTGGCATTTCATTACTTTTATTACCAACGATTACCAAAATTACATTTCAGATTGCCGATAAATCTCTTTGAACTTTGGCCTTGTTTTTCCACAGAGACAGGAGCTGGAATCTGAGAACAAGAAGCTGAAGAATGACCTGAACGAGCTGAGGAAGGCCATCGCTGACCGCGCCTCCAAGAACAGCTCCTCCAATGAGCTTCAGGATGGCTACAACCTGTTGCTGGGCCAGCTCAAGGCAGCCAATGAGGAGCTGGATGTGCGTAAGGAGGAGGTCCTTATCCTCAGGAGTCAGATTGTCACTGCAGCACAGCAGAAAGAGAAGGACACAACCAATCACATTGTAAGTCACCAAACTGGGAGCTGAAAGTTGACATGGCTTCATTTGTCCAATGGGAAGTGTTTATTGTCCAGTTTATATGGCCCTATTGGTTAATCAAAAGGTTATCTACACATTAAACTGGTACCAAGGACCTTCAAATTAGTCTTGTGAGGCTTACGTTCTAGGGCAAAACAGAGAAAACCATGTTCATGAGTCTCAGCATGTCACGCATATCTATAGTTTAAGCAGATGGATTTTGATGTGGATGTTTTTATGTGAATTAGATTTCCACTGGGGCTATAGGCCAAGGGTTGAAAGAATGTTCCACAGCTTGTCTCCACGACTTCACAGCAAGTTGTTAGTGGCCCTAGTTATCCAAATTGCCCATATATATATATACATACACACACACACACACACACACACACAGTGGGGCAAAAAAGTATTTAGTCAGCCACCAATTGCAAGTTCTCCCACTTAAAAAGATAAGAGAGGCCTGTAATTTTCATCATAGATACACTTCAACTATGACAGACAAAATTAGGGAAAAAAATCCAGAAAATCACATTGTAGGATTTTTAATGAATTAATTAGCAAATTATGGTGGAAAATAAATATTTGGTCACCTACAAACAAGCAAGATGTCTGGCTCTCACAGACCTGTAACTTCTTCTTTAAGAGGCTCCTCTGTCCTCCACTCGTTACCTGTATTAATGGCACCTGTTTGAATTTGTTATCAGTATAAAAGACACCTGTCCACAACCTCAAACAGTCACACTCCAAACTCTACTATGGCCAAGAACAAAGAGCTAAAAATCTGGTCAAATCTGGAAAATAACAATACCTAGCTTTTTGATCTACAGAACTCATTTGGAAGCTGTTTCCGTAACGTGACAAAAAAATGTAGGTAAAAAATAAATAAATCCTGAACGTTCGTTTAAGGATCGCTGATATACTTTTCTTGTTTGTGACTCGTGGGTTGAAAGTCAACAGGATTATTATCATTATGCAGCGCAATTGAGTCAAGTCAGCCAGTGATGGAAAAGCACGTGATAGTCTTGCACTGTATGTTATGGATTCCAGTGACCTGTATCTTACCCAAACAAAACACTGGAATATTTCATCAAATGTTTCCAGTTGGATTTAGACAGAGGTACAGGCAAGACAAGCATGTAACTGGAGAGGTCTCATTATGAGACATATGAGAGAGACTGGCCTCCGTAACCTGACCTCCAACTGGAACTGAGAATGACATAGTCTGACAGATCAGCCCTTACACTGCAATAATCCAGTGCGGCATTCACCTGTAGTTATGTCCTCCTGAAGAGAGTTCCGAATATGATCCCCACTGCTGTTAAACACCGTGGGTAGCCAGGCGTTTGGGTTGAGAAGGGAGTGCATCAGGACAGGAGAGCAGAGAGGGAGAGCATGGTGTGCGGGAGGCAGCAGAACAGACAGCTCTCATTCACTCAGGCGTTTCCACTTCTACCCCCCCCCCCCTCACATCTAGGTAATATTTCAGACACTCCTGAGCTGCACTCTCCCAGTCCCACCTGCTAGGCTAGTGGAGGATATGCCTTGCGTGTCATACTCCTTAGAAGGGTGGTGATTATGACTCCACTGAGATGATGGCCTGTCGCTCTGATTCTTCCTTTCCCCAACTGTTGAAGCTGATTAGTTCAGATGCAGATATTAGAGAGGCGCTGGCCTGTAATATGGAAGTATGTTGAGGGCAGCTCTACTATAATATGGCCTATGACTCAGGTTTATGAGTGTGTGTTAAACACGGACTAGTTTTGACCTAAAGAGGGAAAGAGACAAGTCGGATGAATGTCATTACCTTATAGAGCAGTCCCACGGGTTTTACTACCTCTTCAATGGCATCATAAATTGACCTTCATGTCCCCCTCTCTCCATAGGAAACCAATAACTTGCCTGAATGGACCAACAGCAAGAAGCCCATAGACAAGGAGGAGGCTCTGAGGTCCTATCATGGACTCTGTGAGTCTAAGAAGTAAGTGTCTTGACCTTTTATATTGGAAGTACAGTAATGGAATACACACTGGCCTGTGATGAATATGGCCTCTTTTTTTCCCTTTTTTTTTTGTCATACCCACTGGTGCACAGAATGTTTTTCAATGTAAATATCACATTTCTACTTCTGGATTGACAGGGTGAAATGAGGAAAGTGTCTGGTGGTTATCATTCCATGTGACTACATTAAACTGTTGCCAGTGCTACTATTGTTTTGTCCAACTAGAAATTGCCTTCACTACTGTACTTCTATGTCCGGCGCTTAGTCCAACATACACAGTGTAGCTACCGTATGCTCAAGGTGACAGACCACAGGAGATTACTCTCAGGGTAACATCAGATCACCTTTCTAATCTAAACTGTCCCAATCACTTTGACGGTATAATGACATGTTCATGGGAAACTGCCCTGCTTTTGATTCCACCCTATTGAAATTGACACAGTAATATCTTTCCTGAGCCATATACCTTCATGGCCCTCTGTCATCATCAATAACAGAACCCTCAGACAGTAAGTGAGTGAGGGGACTTAGATGGCACTCAGATTGCCAGGGAGGAAAGACATTTGTGCTGCTCGTAATGAGCCACTCGAAGCACACCGATTTATTTCGATCCAAAGCAATCTTCCTTTGACCCGCGATCTATTCCTGTTTTTTTTATATATTTCATTCTGTGTCCCGGCCCGGTTTGAGAGACCTAGCCAAAATGCCAGGGTGATTTGAACACCTCTGTTGTGTCTGCAGAGCAGAACCTTTGAACCCGGAGGTATTTGTTAGACGTCCTCATTATGGCAGGATGCAGATAGATGGCAGTAATGAGAGGCAGATGCTGATATAACGACACTCTCTCACCGTGACCAGGTTTTAAAAGGGTGATGTTAGTGTCTGTCTGTTGTCTGAGACCTTGTTCCTATGTCAGCTATAGGATTTTAACTGGAGAATCTCTGGTTCTGCTCTACCTCTCTGTGGTGCTAACTCCTATTACTCTGTTCTGTTTTCCCCTGTCCATTTTTGTTTCACTTCCTCCTGTCACTCCTTTCTTCTTGCCATCTCTCTCTTTTCCTCTATCTCTCCGTCTCGCTGTCTCTATCTCTCCTGGCTTGCCGCCGGCAGCAAAGCTTCTGACTGGGGTTATTTGAATGAAGATGGCGAGCTGGGCCTGGCATACCAGGGTCTAAAGCAAGTGGCCAGGTTATCTTCTGCTTTCCTTCTCTACTTACTGCCTTCCTGTTTTATCCTCTCCCCCGTTCCTATGCCTAAAAGAGGCACAAACTGTGGGGGTTAAGATGCGAGTTAATGAGCTATGAAACCATACTTAATACAGTAAGTCTCCACACTATGGTACCGCAATGCTACAAGTTAGACGTTTGGGGAGGTTCAGTCAGGTTTAGGAAGGTTTAGGCTTATTGTAACCATCCCCTCTCTCCTCCTTCCTGTCTCCTCTTCTCCTCCTTTCCCCCAGGCTGTTGGAGGCCCAGCTCCAGTCTCAGGCCAGGAAGCACGAGGATGAGCTGGAGGCGTTCCGCACCCAGATTGAGCTGCTAAGGGACGACATAGAGAAGAAGCAGGAGATGCTAAACCACACCATGTCTCTGTCCCCTGAGGCCC